>NC_134577.1:107407866-108607866 GCF_050947875.1 Dermacentor variabilis
GACCTAACCGATATATATAATTCTCCAGATCTGGTAATGTACGCTGACGACACAAATCTTTTCTTTTCCTCCCGCTCATTACTCACCCTCCAAAGTATGGTTAACACTTATTTACTGAAGCTTCGTGATTGGTTACAAACTAAATAAGCTTAGTTTAAATATAAATAAAACAAAATATATTCTTTTCAAGCCGATCAACACCATGGAACATTATTCTATACAGATTTTATTATGATAATACACAAAAGACTCAGGTTTCTTCTAAAAAATTCCTCGGTGTGTGGTTTAATGAAACCTCTCTTGGTCTGTTCATATCTCAAAACATGCTTCTGAACTAAGCAAAATTGTTGGTCTGCTCTTTAGGATTTCAAACTCTTACCTGTTTGGTCAAAGGCGTCCATGTATAAGGCACTGTTTTCTCAAAACTATCATATTGTAATCTTGTATGAGGTATGACTACGTCTTCAAATTACCATAAAACTACTACTGCTACAAAAAAGAGCCTTGCGTGCTATTGAGGGCTATTGCGGCGCACCGCATAAATTACGTACACAACCCTTGTTTGTTGAACATAGCATACTACAAGCTGAACAAGTGTATTATCTACGGCTGTTGCAATACATTCATACAAACAGTTTGTACTTATTGCTGACAGTACTTTAAAATACAACCTTCGTGAGGTAAATCTAGGTGTACCGTGAACACGCACGAATTATGGTAAACAAAGCTAAATTTTCAAGTACCCAACGCCCTCAACGAATTTCCCTTTAGAGATGATTCTTTTTATCTAAAAATGCGTTAAAAAAAACACGAAACGACGTTTGATTCAAGGCGAAATTCAATGTAAGAAAATGTATCTACCGTTTCTTTATACATACTTTTCTTTCTATTTTTGTTGCGGACACTAAACAATAGTTTGCTGCAGTTGGCATGTTTTCGTGTCTTAATTCACCAGCCATGTACGCATTGTATTTGTACGTGTATATTGCATATTACCTTGCACATTTTGTATTTTTGCGGAATTAAGTTTCACTGTGCGCATTGTAGCATTCTTTTGACATATTTGTCACGCCTTATATGTAAATTTTTTTTGCATTTATGTTGTTACTGCCAATTGTATGGGTGCCGGGGCCTCGTCAGGCCTTACCGCCTTAGTCCCGGTCCCCTCTTTTCCTTGAAAAGAAGAATAAACTTCACTTCACTTTACTACGACAGCTTAGGTGAAATGATACTACAGCAGCGGTGTTGAGACTTGTAGCTGCTGCAACGCGTAGAATATGCAATTATGTCTTTGACCTGAGTCGAATGTATCCACTCATCATTTATAACAAATACAAAAACTTAAAAGAAATCAGGTTACGCGAGCTCCTATCCTAGCTTTGGCAGCCTACAACCGCAGCAGCAGTGTTGAGACAAGTAGCTGCTGCATTCCGTAGTATATACAATTAAGTCTTTCGCGCGATGAAAATGTATCACTCATTATTTATAATAAATGCCGGATCTTTGACAGAATTGGACAAATCAAGTTACACGACTTACTGTGACAGCTTAGGTGCATTACTACAACAGCAGCGGTCTTGTGATTTGTAGCTGCTGAAAAGCGTAAAATATAAATATATAAATTTCGCGCGAGTCAAATGTATCACTCATCATTTATAAGAAATGTCGGATCATTGACGGAGTTGGACAAATCAGGTTAAACGACCTACTATCACAGCTTGGGCAGCCTACACCCACAGCAACGCTGTTGAAACGTGTAGCTGCTGCAACGCGTAGTATATACAATTATATCTTTTGCGCGAATCAAATGTATCACTGCTCATTTACAATAAATGCCATATATTTGACCAGAATCGGAGAAATCAGGTTACACGACCTTCTATCTACGCTTATGCAGCCTACACCAATAGTAGCAGATTTGAGACATGTAGCTGCGCCAACGCGTACCCTATGCAGTTATATCTTTCGCACGAGCAAAATCTATCATTCATCTTTTATGCTAAATACACAATGTTGGAGCAGAATAGGACACATAAGGTTACACGACCTTTTCTCTAAGGTTAGGCAGCCTTCACCAAGAGTAGCGGTGTTGAGACATGTAGCGGGTCCAACGCGTAGAGTATACAAATAGGTCGTTCGCGTGAGTCAAATCTATCACTCTTCGTTTATAATAAATACAGGATCTTGGACCTGAATTCTAGAAAAAGGTTACACGACCTACTATGTAAGCTTAGGCAGCCTAATCCCACAGCAGTGATCTCGAGCCATGTAGCACCTCCAACGCTTCGGTTGTACAATTATGTCTTTTGCGCGAGTCAAATCTATCACTCAAAATTCAGAATAAGTAGAGAATCTTGGACCAGTATTGAAGAAATGAAGTTACACGACCTACTATCTAAGCTTAGGCAGCCTACACCAACAGTAGCGGTATTGAGACATGTAGGTGCCCCAACATGTACAATATACAATTACTCCTTGCGCGACTTAATCTATCATTCATCTTTATGCTAAATACAGAATGTTGGAGCAGAATTGGAGAAATAAGGTTACACGATCTTCTATCTACGCTTATGCAGCCTACACCAACAGTAGCAGATTTGAGACATGTAGCTGCCCCAATGCGTAGAACATACAATTATGTTTTCCGCGCGAGTCAAATCTATCAGTCATCATTTCTAACCAATGGAGGATGTCGGACGAGATTTCGAGAAAGCAGGTTACACGACCTACTATCAAACCTTAGGCAACCTAATCCCACAGCAATGATGTTGAGACATAAAGCTTCTCCAACGCCTATAATATAGGATTATGTCTTTCGCACGAGTCAAATATATTGCTCATCACTTATAATAAATACAAAATCTTGGACCCGAATCGGAGAAATCAGCTTACACGACCTTCTATCTCAGCTTAGGTGCCTACCTCTACACAGCGGTGTTGAGGTTTGTAGCTGCTGCAATGCGTAGAATATACAATTATATCTATTGCGCGGGTCAAATGTATCACTCACAACTTATCAAAAATGCCGAATCTTTGACCAGAATTGAAGAAATCAGATTTCAGAACCTCCTATCACAGTTTAGGCAGCTTACACCAACAGTAGCAGTGTTGAGACATGTAGGTGCTCCAAAGCGTAGAATTTACAATTATCTTCCGCGCGAGCGAAATCTTTCATTAATCTTTGATATTAAATAAAGAATCTTGGAGCAGAATTGGAGAAATGAGGTTACATGACCTTATATCTAAGGTTAGGCAGCATTCACAAAGAGTAGCAGTGTTGAGCCATGTAGCATCTTCAACGCTTAGAACATACAATTATGTATTTTGTGCGAGTCAAATCTATCACTCATCATTTAGAATAAGTACAGAATCTTGGACCAGAATTGGAGAAATGAAGTTACACGACCTACTATCTAAGCTTAGGCCGCCTAGACCAATAGTAGCGGTATTGAGACATGTAGCTGCTCCAACGCGTAGAATATGCAGTTATGTCTTTTGCCCGAGACGAATGTAGCACTCATCATTCATAACAAAAACAAAATCTTTAAATAAATCAGGTTACGCGAGCTCCTATCCCAGCTTTGGCATTTTATAGCCGCAGTAGCAGTGTTGACACAAGTAGCTGCTGCACTCCGTAGTTTCTTTTAAATTAAGTCTTTCGCGCGATTAAAATGTATCAATCATCAGTTATAATACATAGAGAACATTTGACCATAATTGTAGAAATCAGGTTACACGACTTACTGTGACAGATTAGGCGGATTACTACAACAGCAGCGGTGTTGTGACTTGTAGCTGCTGAAACGCGCAGAATATACAATTATCTTTTTCGTGCGATTCAATTATATCACTCATCGTTTATAATAAGAACCTAATCTTTGCCCAGAATTGAAGGAATCGGGTTACACGACCTCCAATAACAGCTTAGGCAGCCTACATCCACGGCAGGGGTGTTGAGACATGTAGGTGCTGACTACATGTCTCAAGCTGTAGTCACTTATGTCTCTTATGCGAGTCAAATCTATCAGTCGTCATTTAAAATAAATACAGAGTAAATACACACAATAAATAAATTTTAATGGGAATACAGCACAAGAGAGCATCAGGCACCGTATTTCAATCAGAGCAGCTCAGGCAATCTCGAGCTCTCGCCTCCCGGGCGGAGTGACGATGTGGCTGCGGCGCCGGGCATTCCTCTTCATTACAATTGCCCCCCACAGGAAAAGGAGCCATCCTGGTGACTCACGGTGAACATAGAAACATGGGGTCGTAATACGGCTTCAGGGGTTGTACATGGACGGTTTCACGACCACGACAGCGTTGGTCCGTAGGTGGCTTGAGAGGCTGAAAAATATAGTTCACATGCGATGTCTGCGCAACAACACGGTTGGGTCCTTGATATTTGGACACAAGCTTGGATGAGAGCCCAGCAGGAATGGCGGGAACCCAAAGCCACACAAGGGCGTCCGGAAGAAAGTAACAATGCGGGTGATCACCGTTAAATCTAGATTTTTATTTCCGTTGGTCGACGGCTGTAAAGGAACGGGCGAGCTGACGGCATTCCTCTGCGCGGCGGGCAGCTTCAGAGAGGGGCGCACATTCGGATGAGTCGGGTCTGTAGGGAAGAATGGTGTCGAGGGTAGTCGAAGGTTCGCGGCCATACTAGAGGAAGAATTTGGAGAAGTTTGTGGTCGCCTGTGGTGCAGTGTTGTAGGCGAACGTAATGAATGGCAAAATGAGGTCCAAATCAGTGTGATCAGAGGCGACGTACTTGCAGAGGATGTCGACAAGGGTGCGGTTAAATCTTTCGGTCGGCCTATAAGTTTGAGGATGGTAGGAGGTGGTGGTGCGATGAACGATGCGACATTCAGCAAGCCGTGCGTTTACGAATGTGGAGAGGAAGAGACGTCCTCTATCACTTAAAAGTTCACGAGGTGCACCGTGACGAAGAATAAAGTTTTTCAGGATGAAGGATGCCATACAGCTAGCGGGGCAGCAGGCAGAGCGGCACTTTCTGCGTATCGCGTCAAATGGTCGATGGCGGCGACTATCCAGCGGTTCCCGGAAGGCGTGCTCGGAAGGGGCCCATACAGGTCAATGGCAACGCGATCGAAGGGCCTGGAAGGACACGGGATTGGTTGGAGTGGATCAGGGACATGCCGGGCAGGAAGCTTGCGGCGTTGGCACTGAGGGCACGACCAAATGTACCTGCACACAAAAGTGTACATGTCACGCCAATAAAACCTGGAGCGAAGCCGCGTGTACGTCTTGAAGACACCCGCATGTGCACCCTGCGGGTCAGTGCGGAAGGCAAGAACATATTTCACCACGAAGATGTCGAGGTATGACCAGCAACCACTTGTGGACGTCAGAGTCGTAATTCCGGCAATAGAGAAGTCCATCCCGAATTTCGAAGTGAGATGGTTTACGGTCCAAAGCTCGAGAAGGTGAAGGAACAGTCGACGGGTTTGAATGAAAGCGGATAAAAGTACTAATCCAGGCATCCTTGCGTTCCTCCGAAGCCATGTAGCAGCCTGCTGGGAACGAAAGCACTTAGTCAACGGCAGAGAGGCAGGCATCGCTTGCATTTGACACGTGCGAACGGGAAAGCGCGTCGGCATCGTTGTGGCTTCTAATGGCGGCCTGTGCGGAGCCAGAGATTCTTAGCACCCTCTGCTGCGTCGCAGGTCTGACCGCCGCCGTGGTCAGTTGCTTCGCAGCTGCTGGGGACTGAGGGGCCGGGGTTTGATTGTGTTGATATAGGAGGTTGTGGCCAAGTACTGCACAAGGGTGGCCAATCCTGCCTCTGGTGAGGGAGTGCGTTACTGGTTCTGTTCACAGGGATCAGGGCACACTCCAGGCCTGTTTATGCAAGTTTATCAACACGCGGATATTTTTTTTATTCCGGTGGAAAATTGGCGGCACCGGGATTCGAACCACGGACATCTTGCACGCGAGGCTCGTATTCTACCTCTACGCCACCGCTGCAACCTGGCAATGTTTAACGCTAGAACGTTATCTAGTGAGGCGAGTCTAGCAGCACTACTGAAGGAATTGAAGGCAGTAAATGGGATATAATAGGGCTAAGTGAAGTTAGGAGGCGAAAACAAACATATACAGTGCTAAAAAGCCAGCACGTCCTGTGCTACCGGGGCTTAGCGGAGAGACGAGAACTAGGAGTCGGATTCCTGATTAATAAGAATATAGCTGGCAACATACAGGAATTCTATAGTATTAACGAGAGGGTGGCAGGTCTTGTTGTGAAACTTAATAAGAGGTACAAATTGTAGGTTGTACAGGTCTACGCCCCTACATCCAATCATGACGACCAGGAAGTCGAAAGCTATGAAGACGTCGAATCGGCGATGGGTAGAGTGAAAACAAAATACACTTTACTACTGGGCGACTTTAATGCCAAGGTAGGCAAGAAGGAGGCTGGAGACAAGGCTGTGGGGGAATATGGCATAGGAACTAGGAATAGCAGGGGAGAGTTATTTGTAGAGTTTGCGGAACAGAGTAATATGCGGATAAGGAATACCTTCTTCTGCAAGCGGGATAGCCAAAAGTGGACGTGGAGGAGCCGAGACTAGAAATGAAATAGACTTCATACTCTGCGCTAACCCAGGCATCATACAAGATGTGTTCGTGCTCGGCAAGGTGCGCTGCAGTGACCACAGGATGGTAAGAACTCGAATTAGCCCAGACCTGAGAAGGGAACGGAAGAAACTGGTACATAACAAGCCGATCAATGAGTTAGCGGTAAGAGGGAAAATGGAGGAATTCCAGATCAAGCTACAGAACAGGTATTCGGATTTAACTCAGGAAGAGGACCTTAGTGTAAAAGCAATGAACGACAATCTCATGGGCATCATTAAGGAGTGGGCAAGGGAAGTCGGTGGTAACTCCGTTAGGCATGATACCAGTAAAATATCGCAGGAGACGAAAGATCTGATCAAGAAACGCCATTGTATGAAAGCCTCTTGCCCTACAGGTAGAAAAGAACTGGCAGAAATTTTGAAGTTAATCAACAAGCGTAAGACAGCTGACATAAGGAAGTATAATATGGATATAATTGAACATGCTGTCAGGAACGGAGGAAGCCTAAAAGCAGTGAAGAAGAAACTAGGAATTGGCAAGAATCAGATGTATCCGTTAGGAGACAAACCCGGCAATATCATTACTAATATGGATGAGATAGTTCAAGTGTCTGAGGAGTTCTATAGAGATTCATACACTACCAGTGGCACCCACGACGATTATGGAAGAGAAAATAGTCTTGAGGAATTCGAAATCCCACAGGTAACGCCGGAAGAAGTAAAGAAAGCTTTGGCAGATATGCAAAGGGCGAAGGCAGCTGGGGAGGATCAGGTAACAGCAGATTTGTTGAAGGATGGTGGGCGGATTGTTCTAGAGAAACTGGCCACCATGTATACGCAATGTCTCATGACCTCGAGCGTACCGGAATCCTGGAAGAACGCTAACGTGTTCCTAATCCATAAGGAAGGGGACGCCAAATACGTGAAAAATTATAGACCCATCAGCTTACTGTCAGTTGCCTACAAACTATTTACTAAGGAAAGCGCAAATAAAATCAGGAACACGTTAGACTTCTGTCAAGCAAAGGACCAGGCAGGATTCCGTAAAGGCTACTCAACAATAGACCATATTCACACTATCAATCAGGTGATAGAGAAATGTGGGAATATAACCAACCCTTATATATAGCTTTCATTGATTACGAGAAAGCGTTTGATTCTGTCGAAACCTCAGCAGTCATGGAGGCATTACAGAATCAGGGTGTAGACGAGCCGTATGTAAAAATACTGAAAGATATCTATAGCAGCTCCACAGCCACCGTAGTCCTCCATAAAGAAAGCAACAAAATCCTAATAAAGAAAGGCGTCAGGCAGGGAGATACGACCCCTCCGACGCTATTCGCAGCGTGTTTAGAGGAGGTATTCAGAGATCTGGATTGGGAAGAATTGGGGATAAAAGTTAATGTACAATCACTTAGTAACTTGCGATTCGCTGATGATATTGCCTTGCTTAGTAACTCAGGGGACCAATTGCAATGCATGATCACTGACCTGGAGAGGCAAAGCAGAAGAGTGGGTCTAAAAATTAATCTGCAGAAAACTAAAGTAATGGTTAGCAGTCTCGGAAGAGAGCAGCAATTTACAATATATAGCGAGGCACTGCAAGTGGTAAGGGAATGCATCTACTTAGGGCAGGTAGTGGCGGCGGATCGGGATCATGAGACGGAAATAATCAGAAGAATAAGGATGGTCTAGGGTGCGTTTGGCAGGTATTCTCAGATTATGAACAGCAGGTTGCCATTATCCGTGAAAAGAAAAGTGTATTATAGCTGTGTCTTACCAGTACTCACCTACGGGGCAGAAACCTGGAGGCTAACGAAAGGGTTCTACTCAAATTGAAGACGACGCAACGAGCTATGGAAATAAGAATGATAGGTGTAACGTTAAGGCATAAGAAAAGAGCAGATTGGGTGAGAGAACAAACGCGAGTTAATGACATCTTAGCTCAAATCAAGAAAAAGAAATGGGCATTGGCAGGAAATGTAATGAGGAGGGAAGATAACCGATGGTTATTAAGGGTTACGGACTGGATTCCAAGCGAAGGGAAGCGTAGTAGGGGGCGGCAGAAAGTTAGGTGGGCGGATGAGATTAAGAAGTTTGCAGGGACGACATGGCCACAATTAGTACATGACCGGGGTTGTTGAAGTATGGGAGAAGCCTCTGCCCTGCAGTGGGCGTATCCAGGCTGATGATGATGATGATCGTTGTGGCGGCGGCCAGACCTGTAGACAACTCGCACGTTGAAATCTTGCAACCGCAATGCCCAGCGAGCTCATCGACCTGAGGTGTCCTTCAACGTGGGTAGCCAATAAAGTGCATGGTGGTCTGTAATCACGTCGAAGGGGCGGCCATAGAGGTAGGGTCGAAATTTACCAAGCGCCCAGATTATGGCCAAACATTCCTTCTCTGTAACGGAGTAATTCTTCTCGGCTTTTGTGAGGTTGTGGCTTGTGTATGCAACGACCTACTCGTGAAATCCAGATTTGCGCGGCTCGAGCACAGCGCCGAGTCCAACACCGCTGGCGTCGATGTGTACTTCGGTCGGAGCTGTGGGGTTGAAGTGACGCAGTATAGGAGGCGTGGTCAGTAGACGACGCCACTCTTGGAAAGCATCGTCGCAAGCGGACGACTATGCGTAGTCATTCAAGTCGCTCCGTAGAAGATAATTCAAGGGAGCGGTGATGGGCGCAAAATTCCCAATGAAGCGGCGAAAGTAAGAACACAGGCCTAGGAAGCTGCGAAGTTCTCTTGCGGAGGAAGGTTTGGGAAAATCAGCAACTGCACGGAGCTTGGCGGCGTCATGAAGAATACCGTGTTTAGATACTACATGGCCAAGGATGGTGAGCTGACTTGCACAAAAGTGGCATTTCTTCAGGTTGAGCTGAAGGCCAGCGGCAGTTAGGCACTGCAACACTTCCTCCAGCCTAGCAAGATGGGTGAGAAAACCGGGCGAAAAAATGACCACTTAATCTAAGTAGCACAGGCACGTTTTCTACTTGAGACCACGCAAAAGATCATACGCTCAAACGTTGCGGGGGCGTTGCAAAGCCCGAAAGACATGACACGAAATTCATATAGGCCATCTGGTATTACAAAGGCCATTTTAGGTTGGTCTTCGTGTGCCATGGGTACATGCCAATAGCCGCTGCGTAAGTCGATAGAGGAAAAGAACTTCGTGCCTTGGAGACAGTCAAGGGCGTCGTCCATTCTAGGAAGAGGGTAAACAACTTTACGAGTTATTTTGTTAAGACGACGGTAATCGACACAGAACCGTATCAATCCACCCATCGACTTAATAACAACGGCAGATGCCCCGGGGCTGTCCGAAGGCTGACTGACGTCGCCTTTGAGCACGTCAGCTACCCTGTCATCGATAACACGGCGCTAAGTCGCGGATACGCGATATGGTCTTTGTCTCAGTGGTGGACTGGTACCCGTGTCAATGCGATGACAAACAGTTGACATGCGGGCCAAGGGAACATGTTGGCAGTCGAAAGACGAATGGAACTTGTCGAAAAGGCATAGAAGGTGGGCGCGTTGAGAAACAGTCAACGTGTCGGCGATGGAGCTATGTAATATATCGGGTGAAGTCGGCTCCTTCGCGGGGTTGCAGGTCACTCCGGCGACCTCATGAGTGGCGATGGGACCAGTTCGCATGTCAATGACTGCAGCAGGGTCGACACACTGGGCACGGCCAACGCACTCCCCACGAAGCAAAGTGAGAGGGCAGGATATTCGGTTGGTGACAAGCAATCAGTTGACGCCGGCATGCACGTCCGAAAGAGCGAAATGCAGCGGGCAGCAATTGCGACGAGCGAAAATTGCAGACGGGGTAAAAAGTGCGCTGGCATCAGCAACAATGTTGCATGACGCTGTGGCAAGGTCAGATGAGTCTGGTGGAATTGTAACGTCTTCGGCAACAAATACTTTATCTTCAGTTTCACAAACGTCAAGCAGTGGGGTATTACACAGAGTTTGAAATTCCACTTCAGCACGAGAATAATCGATGACGGCCTTATTAGCGCTAAGGAAGTCCCAGCCCAAAATAAGATCGTGGGAACAAGAACACAGCACCAAAAATTAGACGATGTAGAGGAGGCAGTTGATCACAATGCGAGCGGTACACACAGCTGCAGGCGTAATGCGGTCTACGCTGGCAGTACTAAGTGACACGTTGGACAGTGGCGTCGTGACTTTTCTGAGCGACCGGCAAAGTTTCGCTAATAACTGAAACTGCGGCACCAGTGTCAACGAGGGTGAGTGCAGTGACGCCGTCCACATATACGTCAGTAACATTAGTCGTAGAGGGGAGAGGCCTTGGTCTGTTCGTGGGTGACGCAGTTCTTGCCTCTGGAACTGCGACGATTCGTTCTCCCGTTTCGGCAAAGAAGGGCAACGGCGCATCGGCGAAAGCAAGTGGCGGGAGGCGATGGCGAACGGCGGTCAACAAGAGGACGGTGGTCCGTGTAGGAAGACATCTGGCCGGGGTTCTGAGACGCGGACGATGACGAGTATGGTGAAACGTATGGTGCGGCGTCGAAGCTAAGGCGGTAGGACGTTGCGCGGCGACAACAAAGTCGTGCAAAGTGGCCAGGTACACCACACGCAAAACATATTGGCCGGCTGTCAGGACTGCGCCTTTGCCCACTGCTATACCGCGGCTCAACGAAGTGAGTAGCTGGACACAGTGGCACGACCGATGGGGACGACGCAAATGTCGGAGGTGGTGGCCGCGCGAGAGCCTGGGCATATCTGAGAGGTGCCGTCACCTCGGGAAAAGCAACGGGAGTCGGCACAGGCGGAGTCTCGCGGGCAGGAGGGATAGCTGCGCACACTTGCTCCTGGTTGACCTGGCGAAGGTTGGCGGCAAAGGTGAAGGTGGTGGCGTGGCTGAGAAGAGCAGCGAAAGCTGACGAGCGACCTCAGCACGGACGAACTCTTTTATCTGGCGAAGCAGGAAATCCATCTGAGGAGCCGTGGGCATGCTCGCAAGGGTTTCGTCGGACGCATGGGGGCGCCGCATGAGAAGGCGCTGTCTACAGAGCTCGTCGAAACTCTCGCAAAGCTCAATGACCTGAGAGACACTGCCTGGGTTTTGCAGAGGAGCATATGAAAGGCATCGTCGGAAATGGCTTTCATGATGTGACGTACCTTGTCCGCCTTCGCCATCATCGGGTTGACGCGCCGGCAGAGGTCGACGATATCCTCTATCTAGCTGGTGAACGTTTCACCAGTTTGCTGGGATCTGTATCGTAGGCGTTGTTCAGCGCGAACTTTGCGCACGCCAGGGCCACTGAAAACTTGTGCGATGCCGGTTTTGAAGCTAGCCCACGTGCGGAGATCGGCTTCGTTGTTATTGAACCAAAGCTTGGCGACGCCCGATAAATAGAAGATCGCGTTGACGAGCTTAAGCGGATCGTCCCATTTGTTGGTATTGTTAGCGCGTTCATACGATTCCTGCCAATCTTCAACGTCTTTCTCATCGGTGCCGCTGAAGGTATCAGGATCCCGCTGACGCTGGGCACCGGCACATACCATGGCTGGAGAAACCCGTGGGGATGTCACGCTGGGGTCGTCAAACATAACGAATGGCAGAGTTTGGGTGCATAATTCCAGGTTGGGGAAAACCGTACACCTCCACCAGAATCGAATATGAATACAGCACCAGAGAGCAGCAGGCAGCGTGTTTCAGCCAGAGCAGCTATGGCAATTTCGAGCTCTCACCCCCCGGGCGAGTGGCGATGTGGCTGCGGCAGCGGGCATTCCTCTTCACTACAAAATAAATAAATAAGTAAATACAAATATATATATATATATATATATAATTTAAAATAAAAAAATATATATATATATATATATATATATATATATATATATATATATATATATATATATATATATATATATATATATATATATATATATATATATATATATATATATATAAATGTAAATATATATACAAATAAATAAATACAAACGGAAGTAGAAAAGGCAAAAGATCGGCAAGTCGCCAGGGCCTGACGGTGTGAGCGCTTCGTTTTACAAGACGTTTAAAAATTAATTTTCTCATCTGCTTAGAGTTCTTTTCATTGAGGATTACGAACTAGATGTCCTGCCGCGGTCTTTTGGGGTAGCACATACTGTACTAATACAAAAGACAGAAGAGACAGAGAAGTTAAAATTGGTTTCCTCATACAGGCGTATATCATTAAATAATTGTAATTATAAAATCTTGATGAAAGTGCAAGGAAGGCGGCTACAGAAAATAATTAAGGAATTGGTTGGTCCTCGCGAAACATGTGCAATAATGGGGGGTTCGATTGTGACTTATATACATAAGATGCGGTGCGTGATGGAATGCTGCGACATTATGCAAGCAGGGTTAGCAATTCTACAGCTCAATCTTGAGAATGCGTTTGATTGTGTACTTCATGGTATTCTGCTTGACATCCTAGGCCACATAAATGTCGATCCATCATTAGAGATGGGGTAGCTTTGACGTACCGGAACTGCAATACGCGATTCATTGTTAAAAAACTCACTGGGGGCTCCCATTAACCTAAAGGCTTCTGTACGCCAGGGCAGCCTCCTGAGTCCCCTTCTGTTCAGTATATATTTAGAAACAATGTGCCTAGCGATCACTGAAAGCAGCAACATTCACGGCTTCAGATTAAATACATCAGAAGTTAAAATTCTGGTGAATGCGGATGACGTCGCAGTTTGTTGTACAGATAAAGAGAGTGTAGTAGCAGCTATCGCTGTAGTGAAGGGTTTCGGCAAGGTAACTGGAAGCATGGTAAACTGGGGAAAGTGCCTTGGCTTCTGGCATGGAGAATGGCCTTCCACCGCGGTCACTTTCGCCTACGTCATGTAGCTGACGACACCCGTTAAATACCTAGGCGTCCCGCTGGAATATTACAAAAATAACGATGAGTATTGGCAAGATCAAACAAGACAAACACAGATAAAAGCGAACAAGTGGAAAGGTGGACATCTGTCAATGTTTGCAATAGCTACAGTTTGCAGTCTATTGTTTGTCGCAAAAATTCGGTATGTAATGCAGGTATTGCGTTGTTCAAGGGTAAATATACACAAGTTGCACAGAACATTCGCCGTATTAGTGTGGGCTTCGAATTGGGAACGATGCAGTCAAACGAATTTGTTCAGGCAAGTTAAAGACGGAGGTTTGGGAATGGCGCACTTTTTTATTCGACAGGTCATAAAGCGGTTTTTATTTTTCCATGACCTAAGCGATTCTTTCTTACGCACGGTGTGCCAAGTCAGGCTAAGGAGCGTGTTACATGGCTATGTAGTCTGTACAGAGAATATGAGCGGTCCTGTTTTTGGATTTCTCAAAGAAGTTATTTTAGGTGTACGGTTCTTGTCCGTTACATTTTCAAATGAGTACTTTTTTTAATTAAACATAAAACATTGTACAAAGATGTATGCGATGTAGTTCTCCCTGTGCCAATGTACAGGGCCATATACAGTGGAGGCCAGGGGCAAGATGTGTGGGTGAAAGAATACAAGTAACGCCAGAGACCAAGTCTTTCTTTTTTCAGCTTCGCACGGCTGCGTTGAATGTCAAAAGCTTTTTAAAAGATCGTGCTTTTTTCTTACCCTGCGGCTCGCATTGCTTGATCTGTAAGAAACCAGAAACTATGGATCATGTATTTCTAGATTGTTGGGCGGGTATCTTCGTTTGGGATGTACTTCCGAGGCCTGTCGAAAAAGACTTTCCTTTAGATCCACAGGGCACTACATATTTATCTAATATACACGGTGATGGACTGCCGTTTGACCTTATTATGCTAGTTGGCCTTCACTGTCCATGGCGCGCTCGTATTGCGGGGTATCAGGGTATCCCTGCGATCCGGATGCTCGGCCTGCAAGAATTCTTTTCCGAGAATGAATTTCGAACCTTGTGGAAAATCAGAAAGCACAAGATTGTGTACCTGCGTGGCTGTCAAATGTGGAAACCTTGACCGCACACAAATAATTCTAACATAGTCAGCCCTGTAAGGCTGACACTTGGTGCTGAAAACTTGCTTATTTATCTTGTTTTCTCGAATGTCATTTGTTATTAGATATAGAAGTAAAAATAGGCAATAAAAAAAAAGAACTGAGGAAATCAGGTTACACGACCTACTATCTCTGCTTATGCAACCTACACCCACACCAGCGGTGTTAAGACAAGTAGCTGCTGCAAGCCGTAGTTTATGCAATTATGTCTTTCGCGCGAGTCACATATATTACACTTCACTCACACACCATACAGAACCTTTGACAGACTTGGACATAACAGGATACACGACCTACTATCACAGCCAAGAGAGCTTAAAGCAACAGCAGTGGTGTTGGGACTTGTAGCTGCTGCAACCCGTAGTATATACTATTATGTCTTTCGCGTGATTCAAAGCTATCACGCATCATTTTTCATTATTGCAAAATCTTGGACCAGATTTGGTGAAATCATGTTACACGACATACTATCTCTGCTTACGCCGCGTACCCCTACAGCAGCGGTGTTGAGACATGTAGCGGCTCCAACGCATAGAATATACAATTATGTCTTTCGCGCGCTTCGAACCTGTCACGCATCATTTAAAATAAAAATAGAATCTTTGACCAGAATTGAAGAAATCAGGTTACACGACCTCATCTCACACCCTAGGGAGCCTACACCCACAACAGTGGTGCTGAGACATGTACGTGATTTAACGCGTAGAATATACAATTATGTCTTTCGCGCGATTCGAACCTATCACTCATAATATAAAATAAATACAAAATATTTGACAAGGATTGGGGAAATCAGGTTACACGACTTACTATGACAGCTTAGGTGGATTAGTACAACAGCAGCGGCGTTGAGATTTGTAGCTGTAGCAACGCGTAGAATATACAATGATGTCTTTCGACCGAGTCAAATGTATTAACTCATCATTTAAAATGAATACAAATCTGTTACCTTAATTGTAGAAAGGAGGCTTCTCGTCCTACTATCGCAGCTTTGGCGGCCTACACACACAGCAGCGCTGTTGAGACCAGTAGCTGCTGCAACCCGTAGTATTTAGAATTATGTTTCTTGGGCGATTCGAATATATCGCTCGTCATTTAAAATAAAGAATATTTGACCAGAATTGGAGAAATCTGGTTACAAGACTTACTATGACAGCTTAGGTTGACTACTACAACAGAAGCAGTGTTGAGATTTGTAGCTTCTGCAACGCGTAGAATATTCAATTATCTTTTTGTGCGATTCAATTATATCACTCATCGTTTATAATAAGAACCGAATCTTTGACCAGAGTTGAAGCAATCGGTTTGCACGACCTCCGATAACAGCTTAGGCAGCCTACACCTACGGAAGGGGTGTTGAGACATGTAGCTGCTGACTCGTAGAATGTACCATGATGTCTCTCGCACCAGTCAACTCAATCACTCATCATTTATAGAAATACAGAATCTTTGGCCATATTTGGAGAAATCAGGTTACACGACCTACTACACCCACAGTAGCGGTGTTGAGACAAGGAGCTGCTGCAACCCGCAGGATATACAGTTATGTCTTGCGCGCAATTCAAATCTATCGCACATCGTTGATAATAAATACAGAATATTTGACACGATCGGAGAAATTAGGTTACACCACCTCCTATCACCGCTTAGGCAGCCTACACAAACAGCAGTGTTGTTGAGACGTGTAGCTGCTCACGCGTAGAATATACAATTGTGTCTTTCGCACGAGTGAAATCTATCACTTATTATTTCTAATAAATACAGAATGTTTGACCAGAATTGGACAAATAAGGTTGCATGACCTCCTCTCAGAGATTAGAGAGCCTACACCCACAACAGTGGTGTTCAGACACGTAGCTGCTCAAACGCGTAGAAAATACATTTATGTCTCTCGCGCGAGTCAAATCTATCACTCATCAATTATAATAAATATAGAACCTTTAACCAGAATTGGAGAAATCAGGATACACGACTTACTACGACAGCCTTAGTGGGTTATTACAAAAGCAGGGGTGTTGAGAGTTGTAGCTGCTGCAACTCGTAGAATATGCAATTATGTCCTTCACGCGAGTCGAATCTATTACTCCTAATCTACACTATATACGATATGTTTGACCAGAATTGGAGAAATTAAGGTACACGACCTACTCGCACAGCCTAGGGAGCTTACACCCACAGCAGCCGTTTTGAGACATGTAGCTGATGCAACCCGTAGTCATCGCCATCATCATCAGCCTGGTTACGCCCAGTGCAGGGCAAAGGCCTCTCTCATACTTCTCCAGCTACCCCGCTCATATACTAACTGTGACCATGTCGTCCCTGGAAGATTCCTAATCTCATCCGCCCACCTAAATTTCTGCCGCCCCCTGCTACCCTTCCCTTGGAATCCAGTCCGTAGCCCTTAATGACCATGAGTTATCTTCCCTCTACATTACATATCTTGCCCATGCCCATTTCTTTTTCTTTATTTCTACTAAGATGTCATTACTTTGCGTTTCTTCCCTCACCTGATCTGCTGTTTTCTTATCCTTTAACGTTACACCCATCATTCTTCTTTCCTTAGCTCGTTGCGACGTCCTCAATTTAAGTAGAACCCTTTTCGTAAGCCACCAGGTTTCTGTCGCTTACAAGAGTACAGGTAAAATACAGCTCTTATACAATTTTCTTCTTGAGGAATAATGGCAACCTGCTGTTCATGATCTGAGAATGCCTGCAAAAGGCACTCCAGCCTCCGCAACCAATAGTATATACAATTATGTCTTTCGCGCGATTCAAATCTATCACTCATCTTTTATACCAAATACAGGATCTTTGAGCAGAATTGGAGAAATCAGGTTACACGACCTACTGTCACAGCTTAGGCAGCCTACCTCCACAGCAGCGGTGTTGAGACATGTAGCTGCCGCAACCTGTAGTATATACAATTATGTCTTTCGCGCGAGTGAAAGGTAGCACTCATCATTTATAATAAATACGGAATGTTTGAGCAGAATCGAACAAATCAGCATACACGACCTGCTATCTCAGCTTAGGCAGTTTACATCCACGCAGCGGCGTTGAGACAAAAAGCTGCTGCAACCCGTAGTATATACAATTATATATTTCGCGTTAGTCAAAAGTATCACTCATCATTTCAAGTAAACACAGAATGTTTGACCTTGTTTGGAGAAATAGGGTTACAAGACTTAAAATGACAGCTTAGGTGAATTACAACAACTACAGCGGTGTTGAGACATGTAGCTGCTGCAAAGCGTATAATATGCAATAATGTATTTCGCGCGAGTCGATGAAATAATTATAATGTACACTACATACAGAATCTTTGACAGACTTGGAGAAATCAGGTTACAAGACCTAATAACACAGCCTAGAAAGCTTAAAACCACAGTAGCGGCGATGATACATGTAGGTACTGGAACGCGTATAATCTAGTATTATCATATTCTCTCGAGTCAAATATATTACTCATCATTTGCACTACATATATAATCTTTGATAGACTTGGAGAAATCAGCTTACACGACCTACTGTCACAGACTAGGGAGCTTAAAATCACTGCAGCGGTGTTAAGACATGTAAGTGCTGGAACGCGTAGAATCTACTCTTGTCACTTTCGCTCAAGTCAAATCTATCACTCATCTTTTAGAATAAACACCGAATATTTGACGAAAATTGCAGAAATCTTGTTAGACTTCTTACTATGACAGCTTAGGCACATTTCAGCAACAGCAGCTGTGTTGAACCTGGTAGCTGCTGCCACCCGTAGTATATACAATAATGTCTTTCGTGCGATTTGAAGATATCACTCAGCATTTATAAATATTACAGAATCTTCAACCAGAATTGGAGAAATCAGGTTACACGACCTACTATCTCAGTTTAGTGAGCCAGTCAATACCCACAACAGCGGTGTTGAAACATGTACATGATTAAACGAGTAGAATTTACAATTATGTCTTTCGTGCTATTCGAATCTATCACTCATTATTTAAAATAAATACAGAATCTTTGACCAGAATTGAAGAAATCATGTTACACGACCGCCTCTCACAGCTTGGGGAGCCTACACCCGCAGCAGCGGTGTTGAGACATGTAGCTGAATAAATGCGTACAATATACAATTATGTGTTTCGCTCGACTCAAATCTATCACTCATCATTTATAGTACATACACAATCTTAGACCAGAAACGGAAAAATCAGGTTGCACGACCTACTATGACAGCTTAGGCGAATCACAAAAACAGCAGACGCGTTGTGACTTGTGGCTGCTGCAACGCGTACAATAAACTATTACGTCTACGACGCAAGTCAAAGGTATTACTCATCATTTACACTACATACAGAAACAATGACAGAACTGCAAAAATCAGGTATCGCAGCTGAGGGAGCCTACACCCATCACAGCGGTGTTGATACATATGGCTGCTTAAATGCGCAGGATATAGATTTATATCTCTCGCTCGAGTCAAATATGTCACTCATCATTTAAAAAAACTAAGAATATTAGACCAGAATTGGAGAAATCTGCTTACACGACTCTCTATGACAGCTTGCTTGGATTACAACAGCATGTTCAGAATGTTCTCACTCATCGTTTATAATAAATACAGAATATGTGACCAGGATTGAAGAAATCAGGTTACACGACCTCCTCTCGAAGCTTAGGGAGCCTACACCCTCAACAGTGGTGTTGAGACGAGTAGCTCATTAAACGCGCAGAATATGTAGCAGCAGTCGCTACGAACGGGTGGATGTCTGATTTTCCCTTTATTCAATATACACTGATGTCTCCCGCGCCAATCAAATCTATCACTCATCATTTAAAATAAATACAGAATATTTGACCTGAATTGGAGAAATCAGGATACACGGCTAACTATGACCGCATAGGTGGATTACAACAACAGCAGCAGTGTTGAGACTTGTAGCTGCTGCAACGGGTATAATTCGCAATAATGTCTTTTGCGCGGTTCAAATCTATCACTTATCGTTGATAATATATATAGAGAATCTTTTACCTGAATTGGAGAATTCAGGTTACACGACTTACTATGAGAGCTTAAGTGGATTACTACAACAGCAGCGGTATTTAGACTTGTAGCTGCTACAACGCGTAGAATACACAATTATGCGTTTCGCGCGAATCAAATCTATTACTGATTATCTACACCACATACAATATCTTTTACCAGAATTGGAGAAATTAGCTTACACGTCCTGCTATCACAGCCTAGGGAGCATAAACCCACAGCACCCGTTCTGAGACATGTAGCTGCCGCAACACCGTAGTCATCATCATCATCAGCCTGGTTCCGCCCACTACAGGGCAAAGCCCTCTCCAATACTTCTCCAACAACCCCACTCACGTACTATTTGTGACCATGTCGTCCCTGCAAGCTTCTTAATCTGATCCAGCCACCTAAATTTCTGCCACCCTCTGTTACGCTTCCCTTCCCTTAGAATCCAGTCCATAACCGTTAATGGCAATCGCTTATCTTCGCTCCTCATTACATGTCCAGCCCATGCACATTTCTTTTGCTTGATTTCAACTAAGATGTCATTGACTCGCGTTTGTTCCCTCACCCAATCTGCTCTTTTCTTATCCTTTACCGTTACACCCATCATTCTTCTTACCATAGCTCATTGTGTCGTCCTCAATTTAAGTAAAACCCTTTTTGTAAGCCTCCAGGTTTGTGCACCTTACATGAGTAGTGATAAGACACGTGTTACACACTTTTTAATTGAAGGATAATGGCAACCTGCTGTTCATGATCTGAGAATGCCTGCCAAATGCTACCCAGCATCCGCACCGCTTAGTATGTACAATTATGTCGTTCGTGCGATTCAAATCTTCACTCATCTTTTATAGCAAATGCAGAATCATTGACCAGAATTGGAGAAATCAGGTCAGACGGCCTACTATCGCAGCCTAGAGAGCTTAAAACCACAGCGGCAGTGTTCATACATGTAGCTGCTGGTAAGCGTACAATCTACTATTATCACTTTCGCACCATTCAAATCTATCACTCACTGTTGATAATAAACACAGAATATTTTACGAGAATTGCAGAAATCGGGTTAGACCACTTACCATTACAGCTTAGGCACATAAAACCAACGGCAGCTGTTTTGAACCTGGTGGTTGCTGCAAACCGTAGTATATACAATAATGTCTTTCGCACGATTTGAGGCTATCAGTCTTCATTTAAAATTAATACAGAATGTTGGACCAGAATTGGAGAAATCAGGTTACACGACCTATTATCTCAGTTTAGGGAGCCTATACCCTCAGCAACGGTGTTGATACATGTAGCTGTTGCAACGCGTAGAATATACGATGGCATTCGTGCGAGTCAGATGCATTACTCATCATTTATATTAAATACAGAATGTTTGACCAAAATTGAAGAAATTAGGTTACACGACCTCCTATTACCGCTGAGGCAGCCTACATCTACAGCAGTGGTGTTTAGACATGTAGGTGCTGACGAGTAGATATACAATTACGGCTCTCGCGCGATTCCAGTCTACCACTCGTCGTTTATAATAAATACAGAATCTTTCAGCATAATTAGAGAAAAAAGGTTACACAATTTACAATGAGAGCTTAGGAGGATAACAACACAAGCGAGGGTGAGACGTGGAGCCGGTGCAACGCGTAGAATACACAATGATGTCTTTCGCGCGAGTCAAATCTATTACTCATAATTTACGCCACATAAGGAACATACAACATCAGATATAGTATCAGTTACGTCAGGAGTACCACAGGGCTCCGTGCTTGGGCCCTTGTTATTTCTCGTGTATATTAATGATATAACCACTAACATAGACTGTAAAATAAAGTTATTCGCGGATGACTGTATCATTTATAGAGAAATTAAAAATGATCAAGATCACTACTCCCTTAACAAATCACTTAGCAGTATTACGAAATGGTGCTCAGACTGGCAGATGATAATCAATGTAAAAAAATCAGCATGTATGACCATAACGAGGAAAAAAGAACCTTCAGACTTCTGCTACACCATAAATGGAACAGTTTTGACTAAAGTACAAAAATATAAATATCTAGGCTTAACAATAACGTCAGACCTAAGGTGGGACGAGCATATTCACCACATTACCTCATCTGCTATGCAAAAGTTATTTTTCCTTCACATATCACTTCAACTCGCACCCTTGTCAACAAAACTCCTAGCATACAAAACATTTGTTAGGCCGATCCTCGAATACGCAAACACTGTATGGTTCCCTCACACCCAAACTAACATAAAGAAAATAGAAACAGTACAAAGGAAGGCCATTCGATTTATCCATAACAAATTTAGACGTGAATGCTCTCCCTCTAACCTTCTAGCAATTTCTGGGCTCCTGATGCTCGAAGCACGAGCGAAACAGGCTCGTTTGAAATTTCTTTATCAATTTCTGCATAGTTCTTTCAAAATTGACATTTCAAATTACATTTCTTATTCACAAACACGACCTACCAGGCACAAACACACAAACACCTTAGTAGAATATAAATGTACTAATAATGTGTTTAAATATTCCTTTTTTCCGGTTGCCATCCGTGAATGGAATATGTTATCGCCTCTCACCACTAACACAGAGTCACTGTCTCAGTTTGAATTAGAAATTGAAAAAATTGTTTAGGAAGTTAAAATTGCTAGTGCTATTATTGATCGTGCAAACCACCATGTACTTGTGTCCTGTGTATGTAGTCGGGTATGCACTGTAGAATACCTCAATTGCCATTTCTTACTTCTTTTGAAAGTTCGCATGTACTTTTGTTTGGTGTATACATTTTGTAGTAAAAATTGTTCATGTTTTAAGGTGCAAAACTGACGTTATACATGTATTCATACTTAACATTATCAGTGTTCTTTGTTTATGTGCATATATATAGTGCCCTCCTGCTATGGTCTCAGTAGAGACTGGCAGTATTGTAAATAAATAAATAAATAAATAAAAAATACAGAACCTTTTACAGAAATGGAGAAATCTGGTTACAGGACAGGCCGCCATTGGAATCTGAACCTGGCAACGTTTAACGCTGGAACGTTACCTAGTGAGGCAAGTCTAGCAGTGTTATTGGAGTAACTAAAGAGCAGTAAATGGGATATAATAGGGCTCAGTGAAGTTCGTAAGACAAATGAAGCCTATACAGTGCTAAAAAGTAGGCACGTCCTGTGCTACCGGGGCTTAGCGGATAGACGAGAACTAGGAGTCGGATTCCGTGTTAATAAGAATACAGCTGGTAGCATACAGCCATTCTATACCATCAACGAGAGGGTGGCAGGTCTTATTGTGAAACTTAATAAGAGGTACAAATTGAATGTCGTACAGGTCTACGCCCCTACATCCAGTCATGATGACCAGGAAGTCGAAAGCTTCTATGAAGACGTGCAATCGGCGATGTGTAAAGTCCAACCAAAATACACTATACTTATGGGCGACTTCAATGGCAAGGTAGGCAAAAAGCAGGCTGGAGACACGTCAGTGGGGGAATATGGCATAGGCACTGGGAATAGCAGGGGAGAGTTATTTGTAGAGTTTGCGGAACAGAGTGATATGCGGGTAAGGAATACCTTCTTCTGCAAGGGGGATAGCCAAAAGTGGACGTGGAGGAGCCCGAACGGCGAGACTAGAAATGAAATAACTTCATACTCTGCGCTAACCCAGGCATCATACAAGATGTGTTCGTGCTCAGCAAGGTGCGCTGCAGTGACCACAGGATGGTAAGAACTCGAATTAGCCTAGATATGAGGAGGGAACGGAAGAAACTGGTACACTAAAAGCTCAGCAATAAGTTAGCGGTAGGAGGGAAAAAAAAGATATTTCAGATAAAGCTACAGAACAGGCATTCGGCTTTAACTCAGGAAGAGGATCTTAGCTTTGAAACAATCAACTGCAATTTTATGGGCGTCATTAAGGAATGTGCAATAGAAGTCGGTGGCAACTCCTTTAGACAGGGTACCAGGAAGTTATCGCAGCAGACGAAAGATCTCATCAAGAAACGCCAATGTATGAAAGCCTCTAACCATACAGCTAGAATAGAACTGGCAGAACTTTCGAAATTAATCAACAAGCGCAAGACAGTGGACATAAGGAAGTATGATATGAATAGAATATAAGATTCTCTCACTAATCAAATGTATGCATTTAGAGACAAAGCCAGCAATTTCATTACTAATATGGATGAGATTATTCAAGTGGCTGAGGAGTTGTATAGAGATTTAGACAGTACCAGTGGCACCCAACATGAGAATGGAAGAGAGAATAACCTAGAGGAAATTAAAATCCCACAAGTAACGCCGGAAGAAGTAAATAAAGCCTTGGGAGATATGCAATGAGGGAAGACAGCTGGGGGGATCAGGTAGCAGGAGATTTGTTGAACGATGGTGAGCAGATTGTGCTAGAAAAACTGGCTACCCTATATACGCAATGCCTCATGACTTCGAGCGTACCGGAATCTTGGAAAAACGCTAACCTAATCCTAATCCATAAGAAAGGGGACGCCAATTATTTGAAAAATTATAGACGAATCAGCGTACTGTCCGTTGCCTACAAAGTATTTACATGGTAATCGAAATTAGAATCAGGAAGCCCTCTGACTTCTGTCAACCAAAGGACCAGGCAGGACACCGGAATGGCTACTCAACAATAGACAACATCCACACTATCAATTAGGTGATAGAAAAATGTGCGGAATATAACCAACCTTTATATATAGCTTTCATTGATTACGAGAGAACGTTTGATTCAGTCGAAACCTCAGCAGTCATGGAGGCATTGCGGAATCAGGGTGTAGACGAGCCGTATGTAAAAATACTGAAAGATATCTATAGCGGCTCCACAGCCACCGTAGTCCTCCACAAAGAAAGCAACAAAATCCCAATAAAGAAAGGCGTCAGGCAGGGAGATACGATCTCTCCGATGCTGTTCACAGCGTGTTTACAGGAGGTATTCAGAGGCCTGTATTGGGAAGAATTGAGGATATCAGTTAATGGAGAATACCTTAGTAACTTGCGATTCGTTGATGGTAGTGCCTTGCTTAGTAACTCAGGCGACCAATTGCAATGTATACTCACTGAACTGTCGAGGCAAAGCAGAAAGGTGGGTCTAAAAATTGATCTGCTGAAAACTAAATTAATGTTTAACAGTCTCGGTAGAGAACAGCACCTCAAGGTCGGTAGCGAGACCCTGGACCTGCTAAGGGAATACATCTACTTAGCGCACGTAGTGACCGCGGATCAGGATCATGACACTGAAATAATCAGAAGAATAAAATGGGCTGGGGTGCGTTTGGCTGGCATTCAGAGATCATGAACAGCCGGTTGCCATTATCCCTCAAGATAAAAGTGTATAGCAGCTCTGTCTTACCAGTACTCACATACGGGGCAGAAACCGGGATGCTTACGAAAAGGGTTCTACTTCAATTGAGGGCGACGCAGCGAACTATGGAAAGACGAATTATGGGTGTAATGTTAAGGAATAAGAAAAGAGTAGATTTGGTGAGGGAACAAACACGAGGTAATCATATCGTAGTTGAAATCAAGAAAAAGAAATAGGCGTATATGGGCTGGACATGTAGTGAGGAGGGAAGATAATAGATGGTCATTAAGGTTTATGGACTGAATTCCAAGGGAAGGGAAGCGTAGCAGGGGGCGGCAGCAAGTTAGGTGGGCGGATGAGATTAAGAAGTTTGCAGGGACAACATGGCCACAATTAGTGCATTACCGGGGTAGTTGGAGAAGTATGTGACAGTCCTTTGCCCTGCAGTGGGCGTAACCAGCCTGATGATGATGGTTACAGCTCTTACTATGACAGCTTAAGTGGATAATTACAACAGCATCGGTGTTGAGACTAGAAGCTGCTAGAACATGTAGGATCCACTATTATCACTTTCGCTCGATTGAAATCTATCACACATCAATTATAATAAATCGAGAATCTATGACCAGAATTGAAGAAATCAGGTTAGACGACTTACTATGACAATTTAGGCACATTACACCAAGAGCAGCTGTGTTGAGTCTTGTAGCTGCTGCTACGCGTAGGATATACAATATTTGTTTCGCGCGAGTCATATATATTACTCCTCATCTACACTACCTACAAAATCTTTGACCAGAATTGGAGAAATCAGGTTACACGACCTACTATCTCAGCTTAGGCAGCCTACCCCTATAGCAGCGGTCTTATGGCACGTAGCTGCCGCGACCTGTAGTATATACAATTATGTCTTTGGCGCGATTCAAATCTATCACTCATCATTTATAATACAGAATCTTTGACCAGAATTGGGGAAATTACGGTACACGACCTACTAAGACAGCTTGGGTGGATTTCAACGACTGCTGCGGTGTTGGGACAAGTAAGTGCTGCAACCCAAAGTAAATAGAATTATGTCTTTCGCGCGAGTCAAATATATTACTCACCATTTATATAAATACATGATCTTTGACAGACGTGGAGAAATCAGATCACACGACCTCCTATCGCAGCTTAGGCAGCCTACATCCGCTGCAGTGGTATTGAGACATGTAGCTGCCGACGCGTAGGATATACAATTATGTTTCTCGCGCGAGTCAAATCTATCACTCATAATTTATAATAAATACAGAATCTTTGACCATGTTTGGAGAAATCAGGTTACACTACCTACTATCCCAGCTTAGGTAGCCTACACCACCCACCGCAACGGTGTTTAGACATTTCACTGCTCCAACGAGTAGAATACACAATTCTGCTTTTCGCGCTAGTCAAATCTATTACTCATCATTTATATTAACTACAGAATCTTTGACCAGATTTGCAGAAATCAGGTTGGTAGACTTACTATGATAGCTTCGGCAGATTAGACCAACAGCAGGTGTGTTGAGACTGGTAGCTTCTGCAGTTTGTAGTACATACAATTATGCCATTCGCGCGATTCTAAACTATCACTCAATATGTATAATTAATATAGAATGCTTGACCAAATCTCGAGAAATCCGGTTACACGACTTACTATGACAGCATAGGTGGATTACGACAACAGCAGCAGGGTTGAGATTTGTAGCTGCTGCAACACATAGAATGCACAATTACATCTATCGCGCGAGTCAAATCTATTACTCATCATACGCTACATACAGAATCATTGACAGAATAGGAGAAATCTGGTTACATGACTTACTATAAGAGCGTAAGTGGATTATTACAACAGCAGCGGTGTTGAGACTTGTAACTCCTGGATCGTGTGGAGTGTACTATGATCACTTCCGCACGAGTGAAATCTACCACACATCCTTTATAATGAATACAGAAACTTTGAACAGAATTGTAGAAATCAGGTTAGACGACTTACTACGTCAGCTTAGGCACATAACACCAAGAACAGCTGTGGTGACACTTGTAGCTGCTGCAACGCCAAGGTTACAAAATTATTTTTTTCGCGACAGTTTTCGCGCTAAGATTTGTACATTCTGCCCGTCGCAGCAGCTACAATTATGTCTTTCGCCCGAGTCAAATGTAGCACTATTATTTATATATATACAAAACCTGGGAATATAATTGAAGAAATGTGGTTACACGATTTCCTATCGGAGCTTTTGCAGCCTACATCCACAGCAGCGGTGTTGAGACCAGTAGGTCCTGGAACCCGTAGTATATAATATTATGTCTTTCTCGCGATTCGAATGTATCACTCATCATTTATAGTAAATAGGGAATCTTTGACCAGACTTGGGGAAATCAGGTTGCACGACTTGCTATGACAGCTTATGTTGCAGCTGTGTTCAGATTTCTAGCTACTGCAACGCGTAGAATATACAATTATCTCTTTTGTGCGATTCAAACATATCACTCATCGTTTATAATAGGTACCGAATCTCGGACCAGAATTGGAAAAATCAGAGTTCACGACCTCCTATTGCAGCCTTGGCAGCCTTGACCCAAAGCAGCGGTGTTGAGACCAGTAGCTGCTGCAACACGTATTATATTGACACGTGTACTTATCTTTATCGGGCGACCACGTTTCGCCACCTAACGAATTTTATCGCAGAGTGCGGGACGCGCCTGCATATATCCGAAGTTTCTGGAAAGTTATCGATGCTTCTATCCGCTTTCTGTTGTCGCCGAACCTTATGTTATCTGATTTCATCATCTAACGCGAATGGTGTAGAACTTTGTGGAAGGCACGCGGGTCCGAACGATTAGTCTGGAACATTCGACGACTGCTGTATAAAAGCGGACGCCCTTGACCCGCTGATCAGATTTTCGACGATCGCCGACCGTGTTCGCCGCTATCGTTGTGCTATAAGTGTAGCCTGTTTTTGTGGGCACAGGTTCACCCAATAAACGTTAGTTTTGTCCTTCACAGTATTACTACTGTGTTCTTCAACGTCCCCACCACGTGATATCTGGTGGACGTGCTTGTGCGTTCATGTACCTAACGCCCCCGCAAAGCCGCGACCCAAGCCCGAAGCCTGAGGACAAAACCAACGTCGCCCAAGACCAGCGTGCTAGCCGCCGACTGCAAGGACTGCCCCCAGAGCACGGACTTCTACCTGAGACGAGCAGGAAGATTGCCACCAAGTCCACCCCAATGGCAGCCGCGAGAACGTGAAGCTATAAGAGAACAAGTCGACGAAATGCTTCGCGACGGCATCGTCCAGCCGTCGAAAAGCCCGTGGGCATCCCCTGTTGTCCTGGTGAAGAAAAGGAAAGCATCGAGTCGATGCTTTTTAAGAGAGTAGTAATGACCGCGTACTTATCCTTATCGGGCGACCACGTTTCGCCGCCTAACAAATGTTATCGCACAGCGCGGGACGCGCCTGCATGTGTCCGAAGTTTCTGGAAAGTTATCGATCCTTCTATCCGCTTCCTGTTGTCGCCGGACCTTATGTTATCTGATTTCGTCGCCTGACGCGAATGGTGTAGAACTTTGTGCAAGGTACGCGGGTCCCATCGGTTAGTCTGGAATATTCCACGATTGATGTATAAAAGCCGACGCGCTTGGACCGTTGATCAGATTTTCGACGATCGCCGACCATGTTCGCCGCTATCGTTGTGCTATAAGTGTAGCATGTTTTTTGTGGGCACACGTTCACCCAATAAGAGTTCGTTTTGTCATTAACAGTATCGCTACTGTGTTCTTCAACGTCACCACCACGTGTCATCTGCTGGAAGTGCTTTTTGTTCATTTAGCGGACGCCCCCGACAAGCAGTGATCCATGCCCGGACCGCAAAGAGAATACCAACGTAGTCCCAGACCATTGAGCAAGCCGCCGTCTTCAACAGCTGCCCCCGGAGCACGGACTTCTACCTGAGAAGACCAAGAAGATTGTGGCCAAGGCAACCCCAATGGCAGCCCCAGCGACCCTCATCGTGCTGCAGAAGCCCAGGAAACCACCGACGTTTCGCGGTTACACAGTTGAGGACCCAGAAAGCTGGCTCGAAACGTATCAGAGCGTCACTACCTTTACCAGCTGGAAGAGTGACGACAAACTGCGACATGTCTTCTTCGCATTGGAAGACGCTGCCAGGACGTGGTTCGAGAACCTCGAAGCCACGTTGACGACCGGGGACCTGTTCAGAAGCGACTTCCGTCAGACATTCCCAAGCGTCGTACGCCGAGAACGAGCCCAAGCGCTATTAGAATCCCGGGTGCAGCTGCCTAATGAGACAACCGCGATCTTCACAGAGGAAATGAGCCGTCTATTCCGTCACGCCAACCCCGAAATGTCCGAGGAGAAGAAAGTCCGCCTACTCATGCGCGGTGTGAAAGAGGAACGTTTTGCCGGAATTGTACGAAGCCCACCGAAGACCGCCGACGAGTTTCTTCGCGAGGCCACCAGCATCGAGAAGACACTCGAGATGCGAAACCGGCAATTCGATCGCCGCACGAACTCTACAAAGAACGGCGGTGTTCTATCACTGGCTACCGACGATCTACGCGAGGCTATCAGAGCGGTCGTACGGGAGGAGCTGCAGAAGTTCTACCCAAGGTCACAGTTCCAAGTGGATCAAATCGCTGAAGTCGTCAAAGAAGAGGTTCAGCGATCGCTTCGAGTCCCAGAGGTGCAACCACGATCCCCGCAACCTGAGCCGGAAGCGATGACCTACGCCGCCGTCGCCCACCGTCAAGGTCCCCCTCCGCGACAACGCGAGGGCCCTGCAATGCCGCAATTCCGTCGTCCACCGCCGCCGCCAGCACGCCCACCCGTCGCCCAGCGCAGCTACGCGATGAAGAAGGACATTTGGCGAGCCACCAACCACCGCCCGCTCTGCTACCACTGCGGCGAAGCCGGCCATGTGTACCGCCGATGCCCATACCGCGACCTGGGATTGCGAGGGTTCGCCGTACACGCACTTGCTCTCGGGAAGGTGAACGCCCTCGTGACATCGCCGACTACCTCGCCGCTACTCATTGGAGCCCTCAACGACCGTCCCGTTCTCCATCACCAGGCCGCTACCTGTCGCCGCAGCGCCGACCATACACCGGCCCAGGCCGGGGCCGCTCCATGAGCCCACATCCGGAAAACTAAAAGCAGCAACCAATGGAGGTGTGGTTGCTGTTCATCGAACTGAAGAAGATCCTCCGCCGCCGACGAAGACGCCGAAGAGACGATATCAAAGACATAATAACGACACGCCGCCGCCCCGACGAAGTCAGGAAGGCAAGACTACACCGACGAAAGACGACTTGATGACGCGACGTTCCAACTTCCGTTCAACACGACGCAGCCGTGATCCCACGCCAAGACCTAACTGCAACCCCAGACAAAGAACCACCGACCTCGACGTGCTTCTCGACGGCCACGCAGTTACCGCCTCAGTGGATACAGGGGCTGATTGCTCCGTGATGAGTGGACACATCGCCGCCCTGTTGAAGATAAGACCGCATGGGAAGGGCCTCAAATTCGGACCACTGGAGGACACCTATTCACGCCCACTGGAATCTGCACGGCAAGAATAACCATTCATGACTGGACTTACCCTGCCACCTTCGTTATCCTCCGACAGTGTTCCCGAGACGTCATTCTCGCTATGGACTTCCTGAACCAACACGGCGCAATCATCGACCTGAAGTCAAAGTTAATAACGCTGTCGGAAGATAAAGCGATACCGCCGGAGAGCCTTCGTAGTCACCACGCCTTGAGTGTGCTCGAACATCAAGTGAGCATCCCGCCTCGCTCCAGCATTGTTATTTCGGTCGGCACCGAAACACCCGCTGACATAGAAGGCGCCATCCAAGGCGGCCAACGTCTACTGCTAGACCGTGAAATTTGCGTCGCATGAGGGATTGCTCGACTTCATGGTGGGAAAACTGAAGCGTTGCTGACAAACTTCAGCCAGGAGTTCATGCACATCAATAAGGGCACGACACGACGATCGCCTACATCGAGGAAATTTTGGAAACCAGTGATGCGTTTGTCCTCTCGGATTCCGCCGCATCTACCCCGATGACGATGGTTCCCGAACCAGACTACGACATTAATCCAAGTCTCCCCGTGATTAAGCAACAGCAGCTCAGAAGTCTGCTCCGACGATACAAAGGCTCCTTTTCGACGTCAGCGAGGATTCAACAAACACCAGACGCCAAGCATCGCATAATCACCGAGGAGTGCGCTCGACCACTCCGCCAGAGCCCTTACCGAGTTTCGCCGCGAGAACGTGAAGCTATAAGAGAACAAGTCGATCAAATGCTTCCCGACGGCATCGTCCAGCCGTCGAAAAGCCCGTGGGCATCCTCTGTTGTCCTGGTGAAGAAAAGGAAAGCATCGAGTCGATGCTTTTTAAGAGAGTAGTAATGACCGCGTACTTATCCTTATCGGGCGACCACGTTTCGCCACCTAACAAATGTTGTCGCACAGCGCGGGACGCGCCTGCATGTGTCCGAAGTTTCTGGAAAGTTATCGATCCTTCTATCCGCTTTCTGTTGTCGCCGGACCTTATGTTATCTGATTTCGTCGCCTGACGCGAATGGTGTAGAACTTTGTGCAAGGTACGCGAGACCCAACAATTAGTCTGGAACATTCCACGATTGATGTATAAAAGCCGACGAGCTTAGCCCGTTGATCACATTTTCGACAGTCGCCGACCGTGTTCGCCGCTATCGTTGTGCTATAGGTGTTGTCAGTTTTTGTGGGCACAGGTTCGCCCAATAAAAGTTCGTTTTGTCTTTCACAGTATCGTTACTGTGTTCTTCAACGTCACCACCAAGAGACAATATACTGACAGGTGTACATGTTTATCTTTCTCGGGTGACCACGTTTCACCGCTTAAGGAATTTTATCACGCAGTGCAGGACTCGCCTGCATGAATAGGAAATTTCTGCAATGCTATCGATGGTTCCATCCGCTGTCTGTCACCGAACCATGTGTAATCTGATTGCATGTAAGCATGACGCGAATACTGTAGAACTTTGTGGAAGACATGTGGGTGCCAGCGACTAGTCTGGAACATTCGACGATTGATGTGTAAAAGACGACGCGCTTAACCCGTTAAACAAATTTTCGACTATCGCCGACCGCGTTCGCCGGTATCTTTGTGCTCTATGTGTAGCCTGCTTTTGTGGGCACAGGTTTGCCCAATACAAGTTAGTTTTGTCTTTCACAGTGTTGCTACTGTGTTGTTTAACGTCACCACCACGTGACAATACAATGACGTCTTTCGCGCAATTCGAATCTGTTACTGATCATTTATAATAAATACGGAATCTTTCACCAGAAATAGAGAAAACTGCTTAGACAACTTACTACGACACCTTAGGCACATTAAAAAAAGAGCACCAGTGTTGAGATTTGTAGCTGCTGCAACGCGTAAATTATACAAATATGTGTTTCGCGAGAGTAAAATCTATTGGTCATCATCTACACTACATAAAAAAATCTTCGAAACGACTTGAAGAAATCAGGTTACACGACGTAGTATCCCAAGTTAGGCACCCTACCTCCGAATCTGTGGTTTTTAGACATGTAGCTACTCCGACTCGTAGAATATGCAATTATGTCTTTCGCGCGAGTCAAAAGTATCACTGATCACTTAAAATAAAAAAAAGAATCTTTGACCAGAATTGAAGAAATCAGGTTACACGACCTCACATCACAACTTTGGTGGATTAGTACAACAGCAACGGCGTTGAGATTTGTAGCTGCTGCATCGCGTAGAACATACAACTATGTCTTTCTCCGGAGCCAAATGTATCGCTAATAATTGATAATAAACACAACATCTGTGCGCATAATTGAAGAAATGAGGTTACACGACCTCCTATCGCAGCTTTGCCAGCATACACCCGCAGCAGTGGTGTTGAGACCAGTGGCTGCTGCAACCCGTAGTATATACAATTATGTCTTTCGCGCGATTGGAATGTAACACCCATCATTTAGAATGAATAGAACATCTTCGACCAGAATTGGAGAAATCACGCTACATGACTTATTATGACAGCTTCGGTGGACTACTACAACCGCAGCGGCGTTGAGATTTGTAGCTGCTGCAATGCGCAGATTGTAGAAATCAGGTTAAACGACCTACTATCTCAGCTTCGGCTGCCTACAACCACATCAGCGGTGTTGACTTTAGCCACTGCAACTTGTAGAACATAGAATTATGTCTTTCGCGCGGGTCAAATGTATCATTTATGATTTGTAATAAATACATGATCTTTGACAGAATTGGACAAATCTGGTTACATGACATACTATCTCGGCTTAGGCAGCCTACAACCCGCAGTAGCGGTGCTGAGACATGTAGCTACCGTAACCCGTAATCATCATCATCAGCAGCAGCCTGGTTACGCCCATTGCAGGGCAAACGCCTCTACCATACTTCTCCAACCTCCATGGTCATGTACTAATTGTGGTCAAGTTGTCCCTGCAAACTTCTTAATCTCATCCGCCCAGCTAACTTTTTGCCACCCCCTGCTACGCTTTTCTTCCCTAGGAATCCACTCCGTAACCCTTAATAACACTTATCCCCAATTCTTCCCAATCCGGGTCTCTGAATACCTCCTGTAAGTACGCTGTAAATAGCATCTCCCTGCCTGATGCCTTTCTTTATTTGTATTTTGTGGCTTTCTTGATGTAGGACTACCGTAGCCGTGGAGCCGCTGTATGTATCGTTCAGTATTTTTACATACGGCCCGTCTGCACCCTGACGCCGTATTGCCTCAATGACTCCTGATGTTTCGACTGAATCAAACGCTTTCTCGTAATCAATGAAGGCTATATGTATGGGTTGGTTATATTTCGCACATTTCTCTATAACCCCATTGATAGTGTAAATATGGTCTATCATTATCATTATCATCATATACTTATCCTTAAAGCCCTTGGCTCAGGGCATTACATTAAGGGGGGGGGGTAGCATTCGTTACATATACAATGTTCGGTAACAACAAAAAAGCAATACAAAGTGCAGGGTTCATGTTCAGACACAACATCATCAGAAGCATCAACACTAAGATAGACACAGTGGCTCAAGAACAACTTGGAAACAAAAGAAAACACGCATACACATTCAAAAACACGGCAAAATAACTCAGCCCTCGGCATGGGCTGTTAATAAGTGCCTGAATTTATTAGGTTCATTTTCAGTAACTATGGAATCGGGTAAGTTATTCCACAATGTAATGGAGCTAGGTAAAAAAGATTTACTAAATGAGTTTGTGGAGCCATGTATGCGCTGCAAACTCGTGAGGTGCGAAGCGACAGGTGTAATACAGAATTTCTTAGCTGTGGGAAGGTGTAGTACAATTTTTGAAATAGGCAAAGCTGTGAAATCTTACGCCGAAGTGCCAGGGGTTGATGATAAAGGGATGCCTTGATAAGAGTTATACTATGTCGTCTGTCATACTGCGATGTGATAAAACGGGCCGCGCGATTTTGGATGGCTTCAAGCTGATCGATTAGATAGTTCTGATAGGGATTCCAGTTCGCCAAGGAATATTCGAGTTTCGAACGGATGAATGTTACGTAGGCGAGTTGACGGACAGAACGGAGTGAAAAAGAGAGGGATCGTATGATAAACCCAAGCAACTTGGAAGCACCTGTACAAAGTTTTGCAATTTGCTGAGACCATGTTAGTTTGTTGTTCACGATGATTCCAAGATACCTGTATGATTCTGTTTCAGAGAGTGGTGTAGAATTTAATGAATACGGATAGCTGAGGTTAATTCGCGTTCTTGATACATGCATGAACCTACATTTGGAAATGTTCGGTTGCATAAGCCATGACGTACACCAGGTTTCTATGAGATTTAAGTCGCGTTGAAGGAGAGTCTGATCATCGGGAGTAGATATGCGGCGGTAAAGGACACAATCGTCTGCGAAGAGGTGGATACAAGACCATATGGCATTAGGAAGATCATTTATAAATATCAGAAAAGTGAGTGGTCCCAGCACCGATCCCTGGGGGACACCAGAGATGACAGTAGTATTTTGCGATCTGTGGTTCCCTATTACTGTATATTGTGAGCGTTCGCGGAGAAAGCAGTCAATCCATGACTAGGTTAATGGGTTGATGTGGAGGCAGGACAGTTTTGCCATTAAACGCCGATGTAGAACACGATCGAAGGCTTTGGAAAAGTCTAGGTAAATGACGTCAGTTTGAAAAGAAGAATCTAAGTTTAAGTGAAGGTCTGTGGTGAATTCGTAAACCTGGGACTCGCAAGAATGGCCTGATCTAAAACCGTGCTGTTTCTCATAAAAGAAAGCGCTATTGTAGAGGTGGGATGCGATCTGCGAATATAAAATATGCTCCAGTAGCTTGCATGGAATAGATGTTAATGAAATTGGGCGGTAATTAGAAGGATTGGATCGATTGCCTGCCTTAAATACTGGGGTTACTTTACTAGTTTTCCAATCATTTGGTATTTCGCTGTTTGAAATAGACTGCTGAAAAAAAATTTGCACAATATGGTTATAATTGCTCATGGTGCCCTTCAATATTTTGGCAGTTATGTTGTCTGGCCCAGGAACGCTTGACAACTTAAGGTTGTCGATGAGTTTAGCGATACCTTCATGGGTTATAAAAACTGGTGGAATTTGGGAAAAACTAGTGGCAGGTATTGGGGGAATACGAAGTGCAGGTACGTGGGTGAACACGCAGGCAAAATCTGAATTCATGACATCTGCGCGCTCAATATCAGGGACATGTAAGCCATCATGGTTAAACAAAGAAATGTTTTGAGTGCGGCTTTTGCACGGTGTGACCAGATTCCAGAATTTTTGGGGTTAACGTGCATAATGTTTTCAAGATCTTCGTGAAAAAAATCTTTTTAGAACGTCGTAGTATGCTAATGTATTCATGTAGGCACTTGCTGTACGTTTCCCATTTTTTTACAGAATTTGTGTGCTTGGCCGCACGATAGAGGCGCTTCTTTTTGTTTGCTAACTGTCGCAAGGCGTTGCTATACCAGGGCTTGTTACAGTCACCACGTATGCACACAAGGGGGACATAGGTTTCGACAAGGGATAAGATTTTATTCTTGTAGAGCAACCAGTTTTGTTCTACTGATCTAGTGGGTGCGGCCTGCTGGAAAAGGTTAAAAAAAGTTTCTAACTCACGAATAATAGGGCGAAAATCTGCTTAATTGTAGTCGCGAATGTATTTTATGGAGCGTTGCTTTGTGAGGATGGGAACGGAAAAATTGAACACAAGCACCTCGTGATCGCTCAGACCAGTGATGCTTGTTAAGGACTCAATTAACTCAGGTTTGGAATCGAGAACAAGATCGAGAATGTTGTCGCCACGAGTATGCACTTTAACTGTCTGGGTGAAGTTAAACGTGAGGACTAAGTCAATGAATTTGTTCGACGGACCGGACGGTGGTGACAGTGTTTCCCAGTGGATATCGGGAAAGTTAAAGTCTCCACATAGTAGGAAGTTCGCAAGGTCAAACCGAGAGTGCAGATCAAGTAGGACGGAGTGTAGGTCGGTAAGAAAGGAGGAGTCAGAATTAGGAGGCCGATAACAAGCAACAATAATGTTTGTACAGCTAGGAAGGGCCAGTTTACCGCAAAGTATCTCCTGAGAGGAACTAACATGGAAGGGGATGTATGCAATTCTGATTTCGAGAGAACAAGGACGCCATCACCCCTTCTTCCTGATCTGTCGAGCCTGTAAGCAATAAAAGGTTTCGTTTCGGAAAGAAGTTCTGTGTCGTCGATATCTGGAGTTAGCCAAGACTCGGTAAAAGTAGCAATGTCCGCGGAACTATGTTCAAGAAGGGACCCTACTGCTTCTTTCTTTGGGAGGTAACTGCGGATATTTGTCAATGTTAGAGTCATGTTCTTTGAAGCCCGCGCATTTCTGTTAGCTAATGATGTTTGATGAGGATTGGCACGTAGTGGGCGGAAAGCAAGTGGTGGTGATGGCTATAATGACAAAAAATAATTAAATCATGGGGTTTTACGTGCCAAAACCACTTTCTGATAATGAGGCATGCCGTAGTGGAGGACTCCGGAAATTTCTACCACCTGGGGTTCTTTAACGTGCGCCTAAATCTAAGTACACGGGTGTTTTCGCATTTCGCCGCCCATCGAAATGCGGCCGCCGTGGCCGGGATTCGATCCAGCGACCTCGTGCTTAGCAGCCTAACACCATAGCCACTGAGCAACCACGGCGGGTGGCTATAATGACAATAGCTCTGTTACAGTATCGGTTGTGTCATTATAGACGTATCGCTTGCTACCAGTAACAAGTTTGTTGAAACGCATCTTGAACGCAGCGTTAGTTTGCTGAGCATACGCAAAAAGGTTTTTCAGGGCCAATATGACACGGGCTGAATAATCTTCGCGAACAGTATACCCTGAATTTTTAAGCTGAGATGGAGCTGAAAGTATTAATAATTTGACAATAATGGGGCGATTCTTTGCTTCCGTGTAACGACCCATTCGGTGCGCGCGCTCAATATCAGCAGGATCAAGTGACACACGAAGTTTCTCGCGACAGAAGGGAACGACATGTTCTTCAGATCGCGCCCACGTTTCTTCTTTTACATCCGAACTTCCAAAAAAGATGAGGTTCGACCTGCGGAGGCGGTTCTCCGCGTCATCACATTTTTCGGCGAGCTGTTTGATTTCATTATTGAGTAGCCTTTACAATATCCTGCCTGGTCCTTTGGTTGACAGAAGTCTAAGGGGTTCCTGATTTTATTTGCAGTTACCTTAGTAAATACCTTGTAGGCAGCGGACAGTAAGCTGATCGGTCTATAATTTTTTCAAGTCCTTGGCGTGCGCTTTCTTATGGATTAGGACTATATTAGCGTTTTTCCAAGATTACGGTACGCTTCACGTCACGAGGCATTGCAGAACAGGGTGGCCAGTTTTTCTAGTACAATATGCCCACCGTCTTTCAACGAATCTGTAGTTACCTGATCCTGCCCAACTGCCTTCCCCCTTTGCATTGCTCCCAAATCTTTATTTACTTCTTCAGGCGTTACTTGTGGGATTTCAAATTCCTCTAGAGTATTCTCTCTTCCACTATCTTTGCGAGTGACATTAGTACGGTATAAATCTCTAAAGAATTCCTCAGCCACTTGAACTATCTTATCCATATTAGTAATGATATTGCCGACATTACCTCTTACTGTATACGTCTGATACTTGCTTATTCCTAGTTTCTTCATGACGGCTTTAAGGGATCCTTCGTTCCTGTGGTTATGTTCAATTCTACCAATATTATACTTCCTTATGTCAGCTGTCTTATGCTTGTTGATTACCTTCGAAAATTCGGCCAGTTCTATTCAAGCTGTAGCGCTAGATGCTTTGATACATTGGCGTTTCTTGATCAGATCTTTCGTGTGTTGCGATTGCTTACTGGTATCCTCTCTAACGGAGTTACCACGGAGTTCTATTGCACACTCCTTTATGATTCCCATAAGATTGTCGTTCATTCCTCCAACGTTAAGTTCCTCTTCCTGAGTTAACGGCGAATACCTGTTGTGTAGCTTGATCCGGAATTCCTCTATTCTCCCTCTTACTGCTAACTTATCGATCAGCTTCTTATGTACCAGTTTCTTCCGTTCCCTTCTCAAGCGTAGGATAATTCGAGTTCTTACCATCGCATGGTCACAGCAGCGGACCTTGCCGAGCACGTCCACATCTTGTATTATGCCAGGGTTAGCGCAGAGTATAAATACCATTTCACTTCTAGTCTCGCTATTCGGGCTCCTCCACGTCCGATTTCTGCTGTCCCGCTTGCGGAAGAAGGTATTCATTAACCGCATAATATTCTGTTCTGCAAACTCTACAAATAACCCTCCCCCGCTATTCCTAGAACCTATGCCGTATTCCCCCACTGACTTCTCTCCAGCCTGCTTCTTGCCTACCCTGGCATTGAAGTCGCCCATTAGTATAGTGTACTTTGTTTGGATTCTTAGCACCGTCTGCTGCGTTACAAGTCTGACTGCCGCCGTGGTCAGTTGCATCTCAGATGATAGGAACTGAGGGCCGGCGTTTGATGCATGCGTGGTGGATGCTCTAACCTCTACGCCGCCGCTGAACTGTATCAAATGTATCACTGATCGTTTATAATAAATAGTGAATCTTTGACCAGAAACAACTGCTCAATGAATTTGAAAACCGTTCACGTCACGAAAACTTAATATTTCATGGGGTAGCGGATAGCGCTGCGGAAACTTGGACGCCGTCAGAAGGGAAAATTTGCTCGGTTTTTAATTCAGCATTAAGCATGAACCTAAATAAAAGCGATGACCGCATTTTAGGGCACACAGACTTGGCCGTTTTATCCCCAACAAGTCCAGGCCAATTATTGTCAGATTTGTATCGTCTTAGCTAAGAAAAACGATTCTTTCTTTTAAAAATAAGCTAAAGGCAATCTGTGATTCCGTAAGTGAAAATTTTTGCAAGGCAACTAGAGCTGTCAGAACTAAACTGCACGACTTTGGCAAAGAAAGCGGTCACTTTTTCACTGTGAAATACAACGAGCTATATTTCAACAACAAAAAAAATATTATGTTTTCTCCCCTGATAACGACAGTGTCTGTGAACTTCAATTGGGCAATGTTCCCTGCACTGCTGAATTATCGTCCACTGCTACTAACCACCATTCTGACGCGTCTTTTTCTTAACAGAAATCAGGCACCGGCCACGCAGCCGACCTTGTCGTGATTTCTCTTTTTTATTATCGAATGTGCGAAGTTCAGTTAATAAACGTGAAGCTCTAGCGTCTATTTTCGATTCATGTGCCGCTGACGTGGTTGTACTGACCGAGACTTGGTTGACCGACAAAGTTCTTAGCGAAGAGCTTGTCCACTGTGACAAGAATTACGTTGTTCACCGTCATGACCGCAACCTAAAATCAGGCGGTGGTGTTTTAATTGCCGTCGCCGACAATATAGTGTCTTATAGGATTCCACTTGCGTCGTCTTTAGAATTGGTTTGTGTGCATATTGTGATAAACCACCAAAACACATTGCTTTGTGCGTGTTATCGGCCGCCAAGTGCACCATCTACTTTTTGCGATGAAGTGCATGACACTCTGAATGTTCTTGTCTCAGAATTTCCACTCATCGTTATTTCTTTTAGGCGATTTTAATTTCCCCAACATAAGGTGGACTTTGGCATCGCCCTTTGTTGTCAGTACGTCCATAGTTGTCAATTTTTCCTTAACTTGTGCCTAAATTTTAATCTTACGCAACTTGTTTCTAGGCCAACTAGAGCTGGCACTACTTCATCTAACACTCTAGACTTGACCCTTGTCACTGAACCAAGCTTAGTACATTTTTTAACTTGTTTTCCAGGAATAAGCGATCACTGTTTTTTTTTTACATTTTATTTGTAACAGGCCCCGTTAGATGAGAGAAGAAAAATGCAACATTTATTAGAAATTATGCGAGCGGGGATTACACTGCAATTAATAATGAGCTTCCAGTATTCATTGATGACTGTATGCTAGAATTTTTCAGCCGTACCATGCAAGTAATTGGAACTTGTTTAAAAACAAAGCCACGTCCCTTGTCGCTAAATATGTGCCACTGCGCAGACTTTCCGGAAAGAAACGCTTTCCTTGGTTTTCCACGACACTAACAAAACTGTCAAACAAGAAAAAGCGCCTTTTTCGTGTTCCAAAGCGCAGTCGAACGTCCACTCGTTGGAATGATTATTCTAGTGCGCTGCATGCGTATCGTACCGCAATAAAAGAAGCGAAGGACGTTTTTTAATACCTATCTACCTCCACTCCTTTCTACAAATCGTTCAAATAAAAAAAGAAAAATATCATATCTCTTACAGATACGGATGGTAACATCATGAGCAATGCAGAATGTTGCAATGTCCTATATGACACTACCGCGAAATCTTTTTTTCTATTTGCTGTGTTGATACAGTGCCGCACATGCGCAAAGAAGAATTTTTCCCATGGATGCACTTGTAACTTTTGCGGGGATTTTGATGTTAATTGAAGATTTAAAAATATCGTCTTCCTGTGGTGCCGACGAAATAATTCAAAATTTTTGAGGAATACTGCTCTCTACTCCTCTATATTTTTATGTACCTTTTCACCAAATCTATTGAGTGCTCAACTTTGCCCGCAGACTGGAAGGTGGTCCCTCTGTTGAAATCAGGTAACCCGCATTCTCTTCTCAATTACAGACCCATTGCACTTACCAGCGTGCCTTGCAAAATCTTTGAACACGTAATATTTTCCAACCTTATCTCCTTTCTTGAATCCAACTCTTTCTTCACTTCATCTCAGCATGGGTTTCGCAAAAACTACTCCTGCGAAACACAACTAATATCGTTTATACTTAACATTTTTTCCTCTTTAGACAAAGGACAAGTCATTGACTGTATCTTTCTAGATTTTGCGAAAGCCTTTGACAAGTGTCTCATCACTTACTGCATTAACGTACTCTTAATATTGACCCTAATATTCTGAAATGGATAGAATGTTTTCTGAATAACCGTACCCAGTTTGTAACAGCTAACGATTCCGCATCCCCGCACTGCGCCGGGAAGTCAGGTGTTCCTCAAGGCTCCGTCTTGGGACCGTTATTATTCCTAATTTATATAAACGACTTACCTGCCGTAGTTAATCGTTCTATTAAACTTTTCACTGACCATTGCGTTCTATACCGTGAAATAACTAATCAGCATGATAACATTATGCTTCAGAAAGATCTAGATAACATATCAAGGTGGTGCTCACAATGGCTAATGTTCTTAAATCCGACTAAATTCAAAATTATGTCTGTCTCACGTCGCTCGAACTCACCAATTCCTTTCGGCCATATTATCAGTGAAACTAACCTTGAGCACGTGATTTCTTATAAATATCTTGTAATCCAGCTAAACAGTAATCTTTCGTGGCATACGCACATCGAATATATCACGAACAATGCAAACAGATCTCCTGGCTACATCCGCAGAAAATTTTTCAAAAGCCCCACCCCATTTGAAGTTACTGCTCTACAAAACACTAATTAGACCGAAGCTTGAGTACGCGTCATCTGTCTGAGACCCTGGTCAAAAAACACTAGCAGATACCATTGAGTCAGTTCAGAACATGTCAGCACGTTTCATCCTTTGTAATTATTCCCGCACATCTCGCGTTTCTTTAATGAAGTCAAACCTTGGCCTTATTAACTTGCACATTCGAACAAAAATTTCCCGTCTCTGCCTTTTTCAAAACACCTTCTACCAAAACAGCTCGCTTAAACAAGATTTCATTTCAGAGCCTTCGTACATGTCGTCGCGTCTTGATCATCGGTTTAAAGTGTTCATTCCTTTCTGTCGCACAAATGTTTTCTCTGACTCATTTCTGCTGAAAACCAGTGCCGAGTGGAACCGCCTTCCCCCCTCCATCGGCTGCATTGAGGAGGCATCATCTTTCAAGACTGCAATAACTGATTATGTCTTGAGATTATCACCTTAATACTAATAGTTTGAATATTTTTTGTATTATTGTAACCACCCCCTCTGTAACGCCCTTCTGGGCCCTGAGGGTACTGTAAATAAATAAATTGAAGAAATTAGATTACACGACTTACTATGTCAGCTTAGGTGAATTACAGCAACAGCAGCGGTGTTGAGACTTGTAGCTGCTTCAACGCGTAGAATATACAATTATGTCTTTGACCCGAGTCGAATGTATCACACATAATTTATAACAAATACAAAATCTTTAACGAAATCAGGTTACGCGAGCTCCTATCCCAGCATTGGCAGCCTACAGCCACAGCAGCAGTGTTGAAGCAAGTAGCTGCTGCAATCCGTAGAACACACAATTATGCCTCTCGTGCGAAACATCTATTAGTCATCATTTACAATACATACAGAATCTTTGGCCGAATGGGAGAAATCTGGTTACACGACCTACTATAACAGCCTAGGGAGCTTAAACCCGCAGCAGCGGTGCTGAGATATGTAGCTGCTGGAACGTGTAGAATCTATTATCACTTTCGCAGGAGCGAAATCTATCACACATCATTTATATTAAATACATATTCTTTGACAAGAATTGCCGAAATCAGGTTACACCACCAACCATCACAGCCTAGGGAGCTTAAAACCACAGCAGCGGTTTTGAGACTTGTAACTGGTGGAACGGGTAGAATCTACTATTATCACTTTCGCAATAGTCAAATCTATCACTCATCATTTATAATAAATACAGAAACTTTGACCACAATAGGAGAAACCTGGTTAGACGAATTTCTACGACAGCTTCCGCAGATTACACCAACAGCAGCTGTGTTGAACCTGGTAGCGGCCGCAACCCGTAGTATATACAACTATGTCTTTCACGCAAATCAGGGCTATCACTCACCATTTATTATTCATACATAATCTTGTACCAGAATTGGAGAAATCAGATTACACAACCTATTATCTCAACTTAGGATCCTGCCCCCACAGAAACGGCGTTGGTACAGTGGCTGCTCCACCGCGTAGAATATACAAAGATGTCTTTCGCGCGTTTCGAATCTATCACTCATTATTTAAAAAAATGCTGAATCATTGACTTGAATTGACCTGAATTGAAGTAATGAGGTTAAACGAGATCGTCTCACAGCATAGGAAGCCTACACTTACAACCGCCTTGTGGAGAAATGTAGCTGAATAAACGTGCGGAATATACACTTATGTCTCTCGCGCCAGTCAAATCTATCACTCATCACTTAATATAGATACAGAATATTTGACCAGAATTGGAGAAATCAGCTTACACTACTTACTATGACAGCATAGCTGGATTACTACGACAGCAGCGGTGTTAAGACATGTAGGTGCCGTAACCTTAGTATATACAATTATGTCTTTCGTGCGATTCAAATCTATCATTCGTCATTTATAATAAATACAAAATATTTGACCACAATTGTAGAAATCAGGTTACACGACTTACTATGACTGCTTAGGTAGATTACTACAACAGCAGCGGTGTGGAGATTTGTAGATGCTACAACACGTAAAATATAGCATGATATCTCTCGTGCTAGTCAAATCTGTCACTCACCATTTATAATAAAGACAGAACTTTTGACCATATTTGGAGAAATCAGGTTACACGACATACTATCTCACGTTAGGCAACCTACACCCAGAGCAGCGGTGTTGAGACTATTAGCTGCTGCAACCCGCAGCATACATAATTATTTCTTGCGCGCGAATTAAATTTATCACTAATCGTTTATAATAAACCCAGACTATCTACATGATTAGAGAAATAAGGTTACACGACTTACTATAACAGCTCAGGTGGATTACAACAGCAGAGAGGGTGAGACGTGTACCTGGTGCAACGCGTAGAATATACAATTATGTCTTTCCCGCGAGTCAAATTTATCACTCATCAATTACACCACATACAGAATCTTTGACATAATTGGAATGACCTAGTATCTCAGCTTAGGCAGCCTACAACCCACAGTAGCGATGTTGAGACTTGTAGCTGCTGCAACACGTAGAATATACAACTATGCGTTTCGCGCGATTGATATGTTATTCTTAATTTACACTACATACAGAATCTTTGAGAGAATTGGACAAATCAGGTTACACGACCTAGTATCTAAGCTTAGGCAGCCTACAACCCACATCAGTTGTGTTGACAGCTGCTGCAACGCGTACAATATAAAATCATGCATTTCGCGTGAGTCAAATCTATCACTCATCAATTATAAAAAATACAGAATCTTTGACCAGAATTTAAGAAATCAGGTTACACGACCTCCTGTCACAGCTGGGACAGCCCACATTCACAGCAGTGGTGTTGAGACATGTAGCTGCTGACGCGTAGAATATAAAATAACGTCTCTCGCGCTCGTCAAACGTATCACTCATAATTTATAATAAATAGAGAAACTTTGACCAGAATTAGAGAAATCAGCTTACACGACTAACTATGAAAGCTAAGGATGACTACTGCAAAAGCAGCGATGTTGAGATTTGTAGCTGCTGCAACACGTAGAATATACAATTATGCTTTTGACGCGATTCAATTCTATCAGTCATCGTTTATAACAAGTACAGAATCTTTGACCAGATTTGAAGAAATCAGGTTACACAACCTCTTCTCATAGCTTAGGGAGCCGACGCCCACAACAGCGGGGTTGAGACATGTGGCTGATTAAACGCGTAGGCTATACAATGAAGTCTCTCGCGTGAGTCAAAGCTATCACTCATCATTTATATTAAATACAGAAACTTTTACCATATTTTGAGAAATAAGGTTACACGACTCACATGACAGCTTAGGTGAATTACAGCAACAGCAGCCAGGGTGAGACGTGTACCTGGTGGAACGCGTAGAATACACAATTATGTGTTTCGCGCTAGTCATATCTATTACTCATCATTTACACTCCATACAGAATATGTAACAAATTTGGAAAAACCAGGTTATACGACCTACACATTTGAGCTTAGGCAGTCTACAACCCACAGCAGCGGTTTTGAGACTTGTAGCTGCTGCAACGCGTTGAATATACAATTATATCTTTCGCCCAAGTCAAATGTATCGCTCATCATTTGTAATAAATACAACATAAGCGACCATAATTGAAAAGATGAGGTTACGTGGCCAACTACCTCAGCTTAGGCAGCGAACACCCACAGCAGCGGTGTTGAGACAAGTAGCTGCCGCAACGCGTTGAATGTACAATTATGGCTGTCGCGCGAGTCACATCTATTACTCACTATCTATACTACATACGAACATACGAAATCTTTGACAGAATTGGAGTAATCGGTTTACACGACCTACTATCACAGCCTAGGAAGCTTAAACCCACAGTAGCGGTGTAGAGAAATGTAGCGGCTGGAACGTGCAGAATCTTCTATTATCAATTTCGCGCGAGTGAAATCTATCCCACATCATTTATAGTAAATAAGAATCTTTGACCAGAATTGCAGGAACCAGGCTACACGACCTACTATCACAGCCTAGGTAGCTTACAACCAAAAAAGCGGTTTTGAGAGGTGTAGATACCGCAACCCGTAATATATACAATTATGTCTTTCGCGCGATTCAAATGTATCACTCATCATTAATAATAAATACAAAATCTGTGACCATAATTGAAGAAATGAGGGTACACGACCTCCTATCGCTGCTTGTGTAGCCTACACCCCCAGCAGTGCTGTTGAGTCAAGTAGCTGCTGCAACCTGTAGTACATACAATTATCTTTCGCGATCCAGATGTATCACTCATCTGTTATAATAAAAACAGTATCTTTGACAAGAAATGAATAAATCAGGTTACACGACTTACTATAACAGCTTAGGTGGATTATTACAACCGCAGCGCTGTTGAGATTTGTAGCTACGGCAACGCGCAGAATATACAGTTGCGTATTTTGCGCGAGTAAAAGGTATCACTCATAATTTATAATAAATGCAGAATCTTTTACCAGAATTGAAGAAATCCTGTTACACGACCTACTATCTCACCTTAGGCAGTCTACACCCACAGCAGTGCAGTTGAGACAAGTAGCTGCTGCAGCCAGCCTTATATGCAAATATGCCTTTCGTGCGATTCAAGTGTATCACTCATCTGTTATAATAAATACAGAATCTTTGACCAGAATTGAAGAAATCAGGTTACACGACCTAATATGACAGCTTAGGTTAGTTACAAGAACAGCAGTGGTGTTGAGACTTGTAGCTCCTGCAATGCGTAGAATACAGAATTATGCCTCTCGAGCGAGTCACATCCATTACTCATTATTTATAATAAATATACAATCATTGACCGGAATTGTAGAAATTAGGTTACGTGAGTGACTATCACAGCCTAGGCAGCCTACGCCAACAGAATCGGTGTTGAGACCTATAGCGGCTGCAACGCGTAGAATATGCAATTATGTTTTTTGGCGCAAGTCAAATCTATTACTTATCCTTTACCATAACTACAGAATCCATTCGCGGATTCCACGTCTTCATTTAAGCTTTCGACTTCCTGGTCATCATGACTGAATGTAGGGGCGTAGGCCTGGACGACCTTCAATTTGTCCCTCTTATTAAGTTGCACAATACCTGGCACCCTCTCGATGATGCTATAGAATTCCTGTATGTTACCAGCTATATCCTTAAACGAGAAGAGAGGGGATTAACCGAGGGTCCCGATTTTTGTTAGTCATATCATGAGAAGCCAGCAAACACTGACACCAAGGACAACATGGGGGAAATTACTTGCGTTTAATAAATGAAATAAAGAAGTGGTAAATTACTGGAAATTAAAGTGGATGAAAAAACAACGTGCCGCAGGTGGGAACCGAACCCACAACCTTCGCATTTCGCGTGCGATGCTCTGCCAATTGAGCTACCGCGTCGCTGTTTCCCCATCCATTTTCTTGGGTATTTATGTGTACTAGTAGAGCCCTGGGAGTGTTAGCCAGCGCCATCACTCACATACCTTGGCGGCGGACTATTGCATTTCGGGTTTCATCCCCGAAATGCAATGGCGCGCCCATTGAGAAATCGAGTCCAGACACAGCTGTCCATTCATCGCTGTAGCGGGTTTTGGTCGAGCGACCTGGACTGTTCGGGCACTGTGAGACATCCCATGGAAATTGAGTTTTCTGCTACTTGCAGTTTGTGCAAATTTCTTAAGCCAGTAAAACAAACCCTGCACTACGCGACATCGAAACAATTGAGAAGCGAAAGAGTGCCCGGCGCAAAGTACAACTAAAGTTAAACCTTTCCACCACGCCTGTCGTTGTGAAGGGCAATGTAAAAGAGTCGTTTTTTGCTAAAAATGAAATAGAAGTGGACACGTAGCGTTTCCATTCGTTTTATAGTGCAATACAATGGTGATTTTATAAGGAGTGGTTGAGTACTAGTGACAATTTAAATGAGGAGTGCCTTCGTCATCGGGAAGCTATTTGACTGTCCCGGGAAAGTCTCTAACAGCGGCCTGCGTTTAAGTAGTCGTAGAAGAAAAACCACAGACGATGGTGACTGGTGTCCACAAATAATATCCTAGCAGCGCCCGCTCAATGAGTTCGGAGCCTGATTCCATTGATTTCACTGCTTCCGCACCGTCAGCATGGTGGGTGTGTCTACTTCGTCTTTTGTGATTGGACCATTGTGCCACGTAGTAGTTCGCTACATCAATTTCTGAATTACAAAAGCTCAGTTTGCCATAAAATTGACGCCTTAGAAATTATGCAGCAGTAATCTATCACTTTAGCTAGACGTAACATTTGCTTTTAGTGTCCCTATATGCCTTTCCTGGATCTTGCGTGCTAAACCCGCACTAGCCATAACTTAGTGCGCTTCATATTCCTGCAAAAAAATACACTTCTTAGTCTGTAAATTCCTGCTAATCGTGGCGGTAGTTTAATGGATTATGCTAAGGAAGAGTTGCTTCTGTTAACTTGATCACTACCGCCCAGATCGTCAAAATTGCTTCTGAGCTACACATCTGTAAACGCCGCGCACAAGACTTAACTTAGCTTTTATTTCGCTTTTGCGCACTGCAAAAAGAGCGTCATTGGCACATGCAACAGGTCACTGATATAGTGGTGGTTTTATTTCACTACACGAAGAGTTTAGTTCATGGTTGCCAGAACACTAGTTCCAAGGATATGAGCGAGAATAGTAATCTTTGTTTTAGTCCATGCGGTTCCAAGGCGCGCTATTCTATATTCACCACCTCGGAAGGCGTTTGACATCCAAAGGTCCATGTGCCGCAATAATGTGGCGTTTGGTTTCACTATTGGATACAAAAGTATTTTATGTTTGATCTATTCGCTATGGTAATAAAGCAGCTACAATCAAATCTTGCTTTGAAAATGCTTTCCTCATAATATTACTCTCAGTGCTCGAAAAAAGTATTGTTTGAAGGAAAGAATTAGGCGGAATTTGGCCCTTCTAGGAACGCACTTTCTTATTCAGCATGGATGCTTCAAGGAAAAGCAACCAAGTTTTGATATGAGCTGTTATTTAGTAAGATTGATTATGATGTTAGAATAGCCGTAGCGATGATAAGCTGCCATTGGCCGTTGAAATAAATGCCAAAGCTTAGAAAAACAAGTAAATAAAAACATATAACAAATGTGGTTTAGCTTATAGTTTACATAAAAACAAACAGTCAAATTCAGGTAGAATATTATTTATTCAACAAAACAGTCTGTTGTTTCTCATTGCACTTTACGCCTTTCGATTTATTCAAAGCAGCAAGACGTTTCGTAAGTTTCAAGTATGGGACGTAGCAGCATATCGTATTCTCTCTCATCAACTTCATCTCTGTAGAATTGTTCCATACTGAAAGCAAACTTGAATCCATCTTTCGGTACAATAACTGGCCTTCCAGACATTGAGCAAAAGTAGGGATCACCCATCGTAAGTGCTTCAAAAGAAAAAGAACGATTTGCTGGTGGGTATTCCGGGTCAATTTTCAAGGCTTCTTCACAGTCTATTAAAGAAAAAGCGAAGTATTTGAGTAAACTCATTGTCGAAATGCATAGCACGTTGTAAGCGAGAAAATTTTCGAAACACGCGCAAAACAAAACAAATTCCCTTTTCAGTAGTGCTAAGCAGGAAGACCCAAGTTTTTCGTTCGCGTACGTTGTTATATTTATGTATTTATTTGAAGAGTACTGCCAGCCTCTGATGAGAGGCCTTAAGTAGGAGTGGATCAATACATTAAATGCAAGGTTCGAAGATACAGCAGAATGAAATAGCACTCAGTTGATGAAAACGTGAATAGCGAGCTATTTGAGAAAAAGTGCCATTTAGCGCTAACAACATGAAGCCATTACAAAAAGTACAGAGTTCTCTTAGCGCAAAGTTGACCAATTTTAAGAAACCGAAAAATAAAACAAAAATAACAGGGCCTGTATTCACAAATTGTTCTTACGCTAAAAGCGTTCGTGCCAGCGAATAGTGATGTAGGACATATTATTAGCGAAGGCGATCAGCCAATGAAATACAGCACGTACGAACAAAAAGCCTTGTGAATTCGGTCCCAGCAGAATATATGCATACGACTCGTGGCAAACATTTTCACTACATACATACTATCTGAAACACTTAGGAAAACAAGATGTGTTAAAATGCTTAGGAGTGCTTTTATATAATTTCATTAGGCAGTTTTAAGAATGAATCAGAACCACCGCAGACGAAGCCGAGCCTGCTGGAACAGTGAACAAAGCTTTCGCGGAAAACGCGAAACCAGCAGACAATGAAATGCCGAGATAAAGCCATTTATGTCCACATGAGCACACTCGGCGCACTTGTCCTTATTTCAAACACAGCGCGCTGGGCAATGCAGCGCGCCATCGCAGCATTTATCAACACACTATTAAAATAGTGGGAGGGTCCCGCAATGTATTTGCACACTCACCGACAGGCATCAGACCTTTTTCAAGAAGGTCAATACGTGGATACTCTTTCATGCATTATCTGTTAACCACAGCTGAAAGGGAACCGTACAAACACAGCAAACTCTTGCACCAATTCTATCACTTCGTTCAAAAGCCCTAAAAAATACCAGATAACATTTTAAACATCCTACTTCTGAGTGCCTGTTAGTTTAGAATGCAACGAGGCTTCGTTGAAGAGCAATACTTGAGCTTATTGCCAAGAACGTGACAATTGCTGCCGCGAGTGGTGGCAATGAGCTGAGAACTTGCAGCCAGAAAGAGTGGAGTGCACTGGAGCGCCGGCCTCAGGTGCAAACCAAGATGGATCTATTACGGTGACGAGCCGCGAGAGGCTTTCTGTCGGATCCGTATGTCACATTTGCTTTTGATGCGTCTGAGCGACTGCGACAAGCTGCATTGGTTCGTTTCAGTTGCCTACGAGCCAAAAACTATTCGGCGCAGTATGGTCTCCGTTGGCACAAAACTGTAGTCTGGTTGTAGCTGTGCAAAACAAGTACACTTAGACGTTTAAAATTCGCCTTATGTTTATACCACCACTGTGGGCGCGTATAGGCCAGCTTTCCATCGTAACTGCCAACTACATTGATATTTCTGCGTAAGCGAGTAACAATTGAATGGAATGGGCGTGTTGACGTAACTATGGTATAAAACAGGTGCCTTAGCTGAGCGTGGGAGAAAGGAAGGCACCCACGGGCACCCAAATGAACAAACGCGAAAACTGCACTTCGGCATGAGCACAGTGGAAGACAGTGTCGTGAGAAGATAGGAAATCCAGCCTAGTATGACGGTGTTGAAGCACTTCGACAGCACTAAAAGTCGGCTCTGTACGGAACATCTCTAATGACCACGTGTGCTGTGCTCGCAGCAAAATGTCAGATTAGTTGCGAGCTCGCAATGTTCAGCATAAAGTCATAAATAGCGTCGTTACTTTTGGATTTCAACGCCAAGTTTTTCAGTCATTACATACACTGCTACTCACGCTCAAAATGTTCTAGTACGGGCGCACATTCTACGCAGACAGTAACAACATCAGATCGGCACACCACCGGGGATCGGGACCACAGTCTTGAATAGTTCGCAAGCTGCACATTTCTTTCCGCCGGTACTGCGCTTTCTAATTTCCTTCCTGGAGAGCCTGAGAGGTGTGGGCGTTGGTGAAATGGAAAAGCGGTGTTGTGAAGATGACTGGCGTGGGCTGAAGTTTTGGCTAGTCGAAGAGAAGAAATCAGCAGATGTAACAGACAAAGAATCCTGCGGTTTTGGTGCCAAATTATAGTTATCCGGGTGTACGTTCCCAAGGAGAGAAATCAATGCCGATGCCACAATTGCACTTCGCAAAAGTGTAGAGACACGCAGGGGTGGATATTGGTAAAGGCTGAGGTGGCGCCATGGCTTCCGTTGAGCAGGAAAGTCACCGTTGTTTCAAGGGCTGCGGATAGCACATCGGAACCTTGCTCTTGAATGACGCTTGCATCGAGGGCGACGTTGCACTGGGGACACCACAAAGGGTAAAAAAGTACGTTCTCCTATCCGCGCATCCTCCTATCTTTGAAGCTGCTTGATTTCATTAGGCAACGAAGAGTTGTTGTCCGCAAGTGCAGCAGTTGTTCAGCTTGAAATGGATTCTTCCGGCATGGAGGCGCTGGTAGTGGACCCAGGCGGCAAATCAGCTCGCGCCAACGTTTGATACGTATTGGCAATTCCTAGCCCAATTCCTAGCGGGACCATCACGTTAGCGGAACAGCTTCTGAGGCGCACAAAACGTGATGATCCCGCTCAATCAGGGAACCAGCGGGCTGAAAGACGCAGGTTTGCAGTGCTGCCATATGTGCATGATGTATCCCATAGGCTGAAGAAAATTGGGCAGCGTGCAGGGATCACAGTCGTTTTCTCAGCCCCGGAAAAATTGGCAAGGCTCTGTAAGCGTGTAAACGCGCGTAAATCGCATCAGAGTTGTTCTGTCGGGCACAGAAAACGGTTTGTGACGTGCACAACTAATGTAGTCTACCAAATTCCCCTGTCTTGCGGCAGTAAATATGTAGGACAGACGGGCAGGTGCTTAAACGATCGACTAAGAGAGCATTGTAACAACGTCCGCAGCACTGTACAAGGCCACTTGGGCATCCATTGCCGGGACTGCGGCTGCGTGCCATTCTTTGAAGATACGCAAGTTTTAGCGAGACACTGCTCGCAGCTCACCCGGGAAATTGTGGAAGCTGATTTCATCAGAAAACTTGGCAGTATTTGCGTTAGTGCGCCCTCAATCGCGCTGACCCCTGGTGAAGTCGCGTTTCTAAACAGATAGTAATCGTAATTTTTATTTTTTCATGTGACCATGTTCTTAGTTCAATGACTTGCTGTTAGGACAACCCTTGTGACTGTCGTACATTTTCTGCGCATGCCTCTTCTTGTATATATACACACGATGTGGCAACGCAATAAAATCTTGTTGGAAGTCAGCGCTGTGTATGTCGTCTATCGCTGTCCTTGTCCTTTGCGCTGTACGTTATTTTTGATTGCCGAAGGTTTAGCAGCGTGGCTTGAATTTCGGTTGTGCCATTCTGATGGAGATAAACGCTAGCATGGACGGCACATGCAGAAATTATCATATCATTGCCGTGCAACAAGGCCGGAATTATTGGACCAACATTTCTGCGGCCATGCCAACATGGGCTTCGCTGCACCGGAAAACGCCGGCGTCGGATGCTCGCCCAGCAGTGCAGCAGGCCCATTGAAGGCCAAGGACAGTCCGACCTGTTCTGCCAGCACACCCAGGAACACCAGTCTTGAGTACACGAATTGCTCGGCTCGTTCGGCACGGAAGGGCAGCCCAGGCAGCTAAGGCTTTTCGCATGCTTGTCGCCTCAGCCCAGACACCGGCCCTTTTCTTCCTCTTCATCCGCCGCCGCCTCACAACAGTAACGTGCATTCGGCTGCGCCATTCAAATAGTCCAAACTCCTATCACATTTCTGCGGTGGGGTACGGTCCTGCGCGTGACAGAGTGATGTTTCCGCTTTCTTCATCATTCATTATTTCGCGTGTCCTTCCTTTCCATGCATGGCCAGCATATTGACTGGATGGCATGAGTGCTTCCAGTCTTGTCTGGTTGTGTAAGTACACTGGTATTGTTAAACATTCCCGCTTGCCGTCTTCTTTCCGCTTGTGAACCCTACGTCTAAACATATTCAGCGAAATGCACACGAACTTTTGTGCGTATTTGGCATAATTATATGCGAACGAAACAAAAATGTACACGCTTGCGGTCCCCGTTTTCGATGTGGGATGAGCTCGGTAACACAGGAGCCTCGGTCCATATTGACAAAACGTTCTTACGCTAAAAGCGTTCGTGGCAGCCAATAGTGATGTCGACATATGTTTAGCGAAGGCAATCAGCCAATGAAGCACATCACTTCGAAAAGTAAACAGTTGTAAATGCGGCCGTTGTATCTTACAAAGTTGAATCGATATGTTTTGCGCATGCTGTAGAAAATGTATGTCGCCAGAAGAATTATATTAGAAAACTGCGCTCATAAATTGCGTGTTTTGTAAATTAAGACCGCTTCGATGGACTACATTTGACGCTACTGTTTACGCAAAGGGTCCTTAAACCACTTCCGGTATTTTTTAAGCATTTCAAGTAAACACGCGCATCGAGTTCGTAATGCCCTTACGATCAACGATGCCAAACGCAGCAGTATACGCGCCGCAGACACGTAAAAAACTAAAAATTAAAACTCCCGCGCTCCTCTACGGCCATCTCCGGTATGCCCAGCACTCGTCAAGACGTCCCCATGGTGTATGTGGCAATGTCACCAGGAGCCGACGCGGTCGACTCGTCGTAAAAGAACCTACGACTACCACTTGGTCCACTAACAGGTACGTGTGCCCCCTTGTGTCCCCCGCTTGTGCGCTCTTGCGAGTGGGTAACTGCGGCCCGCAACGCAAGTGTCAAAACGCTGTGGTTCCAACACAGTCTTGCTTATCGGCCTGATTAGCTGCGTGAACAGAGTCCGACATTGCTTTGCAATTGACTAGAATGTATCCGTGTGCGGTGCTTGGTTGCAAGTGCGCCGGCTGGAAACGCGAAACGACGCGACATCGGCGGCCTTATGATGACGCCCTGCGCAATGTCTGGCTTGAGCTCATTATAGTTCCGGCCAAATGAAAGCTCAACTGCGATTTACTTGTTTCTGGGCGCCATTTAGGTTCCGCACGCACACTTGCATCGATGATGTCGCTAGCACGGATTGGGTTAACGGTCAGTTGAAAAAAAAAAAGTTGAGTATACGAACTCATATCGTCGACACAATTTGGAGAAGGCGGCGACGGCATCTGTTCACTACACAGGGGGTGCTTCGGCACGGCGTGTGACCACACAGACCCATTATATTGGCGAGCCTTTTTAGACGGGCCCGCAACACAGGGTCCATAGCGGAACGCTAAGCAGGACTATTGGCCAGCACGGTAGCAACAGCGGGTAGCCTCGAAGCGCACATTGGGGATAATCGGAAGTGGACAGCGTTTTGAAAAGTGCGTTGGCAATGGCTTATGTCATCTGATATTTGAAGGACCCCTTGGCGAGGAGGAGACCATTCGGCTAACGGAGAGTAGCGAATGAACAGCGATACGAGCGATGGCCGCGTTTCGATAATCAAAAGCGTTTAACTGCTCTGTGACGGCATCATTCAAAAAAATTCTCGTGGCTACGTGTTCGCTGCAAAGAGTCGTGCACAGCTGCAAGACCACAACAATATTTTGCCCCCTAAATGATTTAAGGGCCCTCTCAATATTATGTCCCGCTTTCCAGTAGGTTTTTCTTGTCCCTTGAATTGCACAATTCTGGGTTTTTCACCGTTCAAGCTGTAAGATCTTTTGCGGTTGCTTCGTTAACATGAAAATTTATTTGCATTCCCGTGGGCCCGCACAGCATCTCGATTACTTGAGTGAAGGTGTTGAGAGTACATCATGGGCGACACCGCAATAACCCCAACCCGTACGGCTGTACTACAAATAAATCTGTCGCCTTAACCTCTGCCCCGCACGTCAGCTTGCCGCCACTATGCTGGGGCAAGGCTGATGGTACCGTTGTTTCGAAGACGTTAGATAAAGTGCGCGTTGCATATGTGTGGCCGGCTTTGTACAGCTTACTATAACTCTCCCTCGGATCTAAAAGAAAGCGTGGGATATGATTATGTCACAGAATTTCCACAGAAGTACAAGGAAAGCGAGAGGAGGGAAGGCTCGATTAGGGCCGTACGAAGGACAGGGTAAACAACTGTTCTCTTTGTTCTCGAACACTAGTTGCGGTTTTGTAGCGGCACCTTGTGGAATTCGTTAAGCCAATGGTCAGGGCTAAGTTCCGGCCGCATGATAAGGGGATCAGGTAATCGTGAGTCAACCAAGAGTCGTGCCTAAGTCATCAGTACGGAATAACACCCTACTTTTATTTTTTCAGGAAAATGTGGCGACATATTCGCGTACCTTACATTCTTTTAAGCTCGAGGGAGAGTAATGGTAACACGTGCGAGGCTGGCCAGACACACGCTGCCCACACTTTGGCTATGGTCTCGGAACAACAGTAACACCACACTTGCCGATGCACAGTCCCCGCAAGCTGACGTGCGCGGCGAGCGTTGAGGCGACATGTTGAAGTGTAGCACAGCCATATGGGTAGTGTTTTTTTCGCCGTCTTCCGCAATGTACTGCCACCACCTCCACTCATGTAATTGAGGTTCTGTGTCGCCAAACGCAAAGTAATTACATTGATCACGGAATGACGCCATCTGGTGGGAGGCTAAATTGCCTTCCCTTCTTTTCACATGCCTTGAAAGTCGCGGCGTAAAAGGTCTCACATTGCCGAGGCAGCTGTCCCGTCATCGACGGCCACAACACGAAAAGATATTAGGAGAATGCAAGAGTCCGAGCCCTACCTGCGGTGAGCATGTAAGCACAACATAATCTCCAATACGCCCGATCCTCCGAGGTAATTGACCGAATTCCACGCGTGACGCAGAGAGATTGTCTCCGGTTGTGCCGTGGCTCTCACGGTAGGTGAAAAAGATTCGAAAGCTGACAGAGAAATTGTCTATGAAAGCCGCGAAACCGTCAAGGGCGTTGTCAGAAAGGGCAGGTGTTCCGCATAATTTAAGGAGGGTGCTAGGTGTTTTCGTCGCCGCGGAAGCGCCGGAGTAACTAAAGTGCTATCTCTCTATCTCTCTCTCTCGTTAGGATGTTGATAGTGTCTCCATGATAATACAAAAGCTTCTCTCCTTGGCTTCGTGGTGGCACTAGTAGAAGCAGCCTGCGGGGTGGATGACCCTCTTATGTTTCTTATGCAGATTATGGCTCCCAGTTTGCATCAACAGAGGGTGATGGCAGCTCAACCTTAAAGCTCAGCAACGCCCATCACCAAGGAGATAGCTCAGCAAAAACCAAGGAGGATTTATGCTTCTTGAGAGAACAACCCATGCACAACTTTACCCTCCCGGCTGACTACCGTGCCGTCTTCCGTTGGACGTAATGGACATAGGAGCCTTTATATTCAAAAGCATGCCCGAGGAATCCCAGAGGGTAAGGTGGCAGTCAGTCTGCAACTATTCACCGCGAGCCTCTCCTGTCATGAAGGTGCGGACCTGTGGTTTAATCACGCTTGCGTCAACAGATGGCCATACATGCCCATCCTTTACAATCAGATCTACATGTCACCAGGCAGATAGCGCCGCAAAGATTGATGAGAATCTGTGCTCCTTCATCGAAGCACTTTAGCTGGTGTTTTCCCTCTTTGCTGAATTCCATGGTGTCTTTCAGAGGGCGTCATTGACCAAAAAGTATTTGAATTCATCGGCTCCACCTGGCAGATCCAGAGGACAAGGATCACATTACCTGCTCTCACTTCACGCTCAGCAGTGCCTATCACCAGAACGATAGCGCCACAATGATCGCGAGGGATTCCTGCCGCGTTATTGAACCACCTTTGCACATGTGTTCCCTTCTTGAGGACTTCCGTGTGGGGTTCTCGGGAACGTCATCGCCCAAGGAGCCCTTTCATTTACACCGACACGGATTTCAGCTTTAGTGCGTAAGGTGGCAGGGCGTTGTCAACAATGACCTACAAGCCTCGCCCGTTGCTTAGTTAGAACACGCATGCGTCAACAGAGAACCAAGTATGCCCTTCGTTTAAGCTCAGCAGTACCTATCACCAGAGAACGGCACAATGACAGAGAAGAATTTTCGCTGCTTCATCGGCTCTCCATTGCACACGTGTTTAACGTCATCGACCAATCTGCTGGTAAATTCTCCTGCCGTCAGCCAGCTGCAGAGGACAAGATGGCTGAAAGTTTGCTAGCTGGGGTACATGCCTCTCCTGTTGTTTATTTAGATTCTGACCTCTGAATTGGCAATACATGGATCAACAGAGGACTATATGTGCTCATACTTTACACTCAACAGTGTCACTGAGCAGGCAGATAAGCCCGCAGTAATGAATGAGGACTTCTGCTGCTTTACCGAACCACCTTCGCAAGTGTGTTTCCTGCCTTCTGACTTCCGCGTAGTCTTCCATGAGATGTCATCGAGCAAGGAGCTTTAAAATTGACCATCGCGGCACCAGATATGCAGCTGCAGCGGATCGCATCGGCAACCATGAGCCACAAGCGTTACCCGTTTCTTATGCATATCCTGACTTATGGTTTAATTACGCATGCGTCAACAGAGAGCCATAGTTGCTCATACTTTGCTATCCGCAGTGCTTATCACCGGGGAGATAGTGCCGCAAAAAGCAGTGATTATTTCTGCTTCTTTATCGAACCATCTTTGCAAATAGTCACCCTCGCTGCTGATTTTCGTGTCATTTGCCAGGGGTGTCACTTATTTTATTTTATTTTCCTTTACACACTACAGCATACCCTATTGGTACCCAAGCCGAAAGAACAGAATACATAAATATGTGCGTAGATATACACACATAAAAAAGAAATACAATTATAAAAAAACAAGAGCGCTGACTAAATAAAAAGTATTGAAAATTCACTGAAGGAACAAAACTTCACGTACGTTAGAACAATATTGGACAGCGCTCAAGGCAGCATGAATAAAGCTGATACGGGCAAACGAGGACCTGAAATCACTCTATACTCGGGTACAACTTTAGAAAAAAAAGGGCCCTTTCCTCTTCCGAAGTGGATGCACACGAGCATCCTTAAATGGCCGCGCACTCTGGATTGACGTGATGAGCCGGACGGCCGGTAACCCCACCGAGGGAGAACATGGCCGCCCGCGCTTCCAACTAGGCCAAGTAGCGTCACCTGTGCGTTTCAGCCCCTGGACAGAGTGAATTCCCGAACATGTTGTGATCGTCTATCATGCCGGAAATATTACTGCGACCTTTTAATGCACCATATGCGCCACGTGCATTTATTCTGAGCCGTGATCCGGCGAAGCAACATTGCGGCGACCATCGCCCACGCTGCGTTGCGCTTTGCCTGAAAACAGGATCCCACGGCGACACACCACTACAAACGCACATCCTGCGTGTATGTTCCATGTTGTTTTGTTTCGCTCCGGAGTGAAGGTACGACGAGGAAAGTTTGCCAATGTCTGGTGCCTACTGTTAGCGGTGGGTGTCTTCGTGTACTGTGTTGCTGCAGTTTTCGTTGGACGTGATGAAGGGATGGAGGAAAACCATTCTAATGTCTCAACAGAAAGTACTTGCAAAAGCAGCCTCCAACGCAAAGATTTGTTGCCGTCAACTTAGCGGGAACAATCGTTGTCAGCAGTGAGATAGCCCAGCATCTAGCGCCGGTCAAGTAAAACTCTTGCTTGGGCTAGTTGGTTCATGTTTGAATGAGTAAAGAGCAGGGCGGAAAGATCAGGACACAAGAATAACAGCGGTGGTGTTCTAGCACCACCGATTGATTGCTGTCGACCAGTGCTCACTGCACGCGCAAGCTGAAGAATGCTGGCACCGACAACCGCTATTTCATCATAGAGCACGCCATGCTCAATGTCGATCGTCCATAACGCTATTTTGAGCATTCTCACATTGGCATCATTCACCTCAACAGGCTGGAAAAAACAGAAGTGGCAGCGCAATTACCTGGAAGCAGGTCGCACAACAGAGACGTGTCACTCTGATTACAACACTTTTATTTCTTCGATTGGCTTAACGAACTTAACAATGACTGTGCGGTGGAGTAAATAGAGCCGACAGTGTGTTTTTGTTATTGCTTGGCTGCATGTATTGGCCTTATGGGGCATTAAAGCTTGACGATGGCTCCAACACGACTACTGTTTTCCTTTCGACATGCAGGCGATCAATATTGCCAATGAATTTCACCTCGGCTGCTGCTACTTCATCGTAGGGCCTGTCAACTCGAGAATGGCTGCCCAAGTGAGTATTTTGGGCCCCGTTAAGCTAATGATGTTTTATATTTGTTCACTTATTCGCATTATTTACCTGAGCCAGAGACCCAAAATAAACAATGCAACCACATGAATGTGCTTTGGCGTACAGGCACTCTTAGGCAAAGTTACACCCTTTGGGGTGTATCTCTGCCACACAGAAATAATCATCATCTGGCGTGCTTACATTTCCTTTCATGAAAATGCCACGTAAAAGGAAGCAAATGCGGACAAGGAAGATGACCAATATTGTTGTATTGCAAAAGGGTGTAATTTTGCTTTAGAGTGTGGCTGTCAATTTCGCGTTAACTACTACTTTTTCGTGTCCAGCTGGACATTGTCCGCAGCAATGAGCATTTTGGGCCCCACATAGTTATTCAGGGTTAATAATTGTATTTGAATTCAAATTTTCTAGCATTTAAGAATGTTTCCAAGCCACACTCTAAGAAACGTTTACACCTCTTGCGGTGTATATCGGCCACACAACGGTAATCGTCGTCTGTCTTGCGCGCATTTCCTTTCTTGAAGACTCTGCGCTCATTGCTTTCCTGTCGAGAATGCTCTGTCAAGCTGATAACGCCTTAGCGTTCGTGACTTGGAAGTACCGAGCTCGCAGCGTTAACGAAAGGAAATGCGGGCGACACATATGGCGATTATGGTTGTGTGGCAAATATACAGTCCAAAGGGTGTAAACTTTTCTTAGAATGCACGATCTTAAACTGAACACGATCTGTGCCGGACGGTGATTTTTCAGAATTGAGCTTCTAATAAAAGGAATATGCCACCAAACAAACTGCTTATTTATTTCAGAGGTCACGGAAGATAGTTGGCTGTTGCGAACCCACCGGTAAAATTTTGGTAGCCCAAGTAAGGGCTGTTCTTTCATTAATAATGGGTTGTTATGCTTCGTCGAGTGGCTCAATACCGGACAGCTCTCAGTCGGAGTTACTTTCTGAAGTTTGCCTCCAGGTCCACCACGTGGTGAATGTTCTTCCTCTATTCTTCCGCCGTCACGTGCTTGACTTTTTCCCTCTAGACGACTTCCACTATGGACAGCTTGAATTATCTGTTGTCCGAAACGATGCCATTTTTCACCTTGGCCTACATGAGCTAGATATACATAAGTTGGCAGTGCTACGGTGGGAGCCTGAAAACAATGCAACCGGCCCTTTCAGCTGCATATTATACGATCTAGCACAGAAAGCGTGGCTTTACAGATGCTACCATCTGAGGGCTGCTTTTTCACCATTCTTTCGCCGTAGGCGATGTTTCTGCTTTTTAGCCACTCCTGTATATTTGCCTTCTTCCAAGCTATCGTCGGCAATTTCTCTTCTAGCAGGGTATGGTAAAGGCAATTTTCCAAAATAATGACGCTACCAGATGGCCACTTCGTCAGAACGCCATTAACCCATCCCTCGAAGTGATTGGCGTCCATTTCTTGGGGAGGCGGGGAGGGGTGGTCTCCTGTTTTTTGGCCTCGGAATACACCCAAGCAACCGCTGACAGAGCCATCCTCGCATCGGCAACCATGAGCCACAAGCGTTACCCGTTTCTTATGCATATCCTGACTTATAGTTTAATTACGCATGCGTCAACAGAGAGCCATAGCTGCTCATACTTTGCTAATCAGGCGCTGGCCTTTTCCGGAAGGTTGTTTCAGACACATCGACGGGCCATTTGCTCGACCGTACAGGCGTCCGCGCTTCCGCACCACGGTGTCTGTCCACACGATCGACCGAGTCTGTCCCGCCGTCACCCGTGTCTCGGCCAGGAAAAAGATATTTCTGCCTTCCTCGCGCTAGCGCTCCACGTCACGAAGGTAGCGATTCCGCCCTTTTAGCGATGCCATCCCGATCAATGAGCGCCGAATTGCGGCTCCTCTTCCCGTGCTTGAATCCCATCTCGCCAAGCAGGTGACGCACAGTACACCGCTTCAGTAATGGGAGATCCATACGTTTGGAGAACTCCTTAGTTACCTACTCGACTGTCGGTATCTCACTGCGGCGAAAGGAATCGTGCACACATGACCTAAGCGCGCACAATGTGCAGCTGTTGTATTTCGCGCTGCATCTTCTTTTCTCCGCGTTTTGTGAGCGCTTACGTGAGGGCCTCGACAGTGTGGTACGCCAAATATACCACGATTTGAGCCCCTCCTTACCTTGAACACTGTGCTTCCGCTGAAACCGAGCACCTCGCCGATGAACTTGCTCGTGTTCTCCACGCTACGTTCAGACTCCCTAATACGCGAATGCGATCACGTTGCGTGAACCGCTATTCATGATGTGACCAGCCTTGCTCTTCTTATCGAGGCTCCTTTGTGGCGTGGAGTTCGAGGCGACACAAGGATCGTTCGGCAACAAAGGATCGCATTTCGATGTCAACTCGGCGAGCTCCATGGCGGAAAACTCGCACGAAATGCCTTGCGCGAACTGGCGAGATTGCAGGCTTGCAAAAAAAAAACGCGATCAAGAAAGAAATGGCTATCACATCCTTAAAAATAAGTTTTTCAAAGCACTAAACCAAAGAGTTTTTTATATTTTGTGCGTATCATGATGGATACATTTTGTGCGTAGAGTATTTATTTAAAACGAAGAATGAAGCATTTTTCTACATTTCATGCCTCGACTTTATTCTCGCCCCAGGTTTGTAATGGTTGCGATAAATGCAGTGTTCTTTATAAGTACTTGTTCAATAGAGACTGATTCATTTTAAGCTTGGAAAGGGAGTAGTAAATGTGTCATGTATCTCTAAACCAGTGCAAAAGCCTAGCGGAACTGCTGTTTCTTTTTTTTTCACTTGCAATAAAGCTAAAGAGCCGACGGCGGGTAGCGTTGTAGAAGGCGCGGGGCTAGATTTTTCCCGCGATCTTGCATATGATGTAGCACACGAGAGCTCGACTAAGCCAATCATCAAAATACAAAAGTCTTTATTTGTACCGAGGACTACGCGTTTCAGAAGCATGATTTTGTGAGCGGGACTATATTGTCGCGTTTCGGTCATGTGGGCAGGGCCTTCCCTTTTTTCTAATCTTGTACCCGACTATGGCGATGAAAAAGCACCACGCATCAAAGGCAAGTTAATAAACATGCGGCCTTCACAGAACAAGAAATAAGGCTGATGTGGAATGTATCAAACAAAACGTACGTGTAGAAGCACAAAAAGCAGTAACAAGGCTTTCCAACAACATACTGATAGCGTCAACAATTAGGACACATACCTTCAGTCGAATAAGTGCTCCTGAATTGCGATAATGGTTGAGAAAGACATACCAGTGGTGGCGTCAATATATTGTTTTCAAGAATTGGGCAAATATATCTTAAGAGAAAGGCCGCAGGCAAGCGTAGAAGTTTTTTTTGTGGGTTTAACTGTCTAAGCAGTGTCGCAATGTTTCACGAAAGACACTAGATAAATTTCTTACAGCGGAGCTTGAGTGGCTCTGTAATTTTGGGAATGCTGTCGTCGAATCTATCGAAGTAATGTTTTACTTACCAGATTGGGAACTTGACGTGAATAGAGGTTTACATGGAGCTATGTACGCGTCCAAAAAAAAAACTACACCTAAATGTGTGATTCAGTCGGAAAATATAACCAATGCACTTAAAATGAGCATGAAATTTTGTTTAGTAGGTCTATGGTATTCTTGAGTATTTGTAGTAGCTTGTCTTTCTTTTTTACCCCTAGCATCCCTAAGAAAATTTTTCACAGCAAATGCTTCGTTAACTTCGCCATAAATTGACTTGCTCGAAATAAAAAAAAAGGGATAAGAGATACAGGTGACCTATTCGATGGCTGTAGTAGCTGTTCCCTTACGCCTATTTAACGCTATCTTGGTACATCACAATCGGTGTTTGTTTAATGAAGTAATCTAATCTCAAATTTCTACGCCAGACGAAGAGAATTTTTTGTGCTCGTCGCGTGCTCCTAGGATTTATGTTTGAGAAAGATAGTATATGTGCAAAAGCGTTACCTGGGTATACATTCTGTTGTAATACATCCAAGTAAAGATTTCTGTCTCTTCGTATGTGCTCTTGTCCTATTCCGACAATTCCAAGCAGTGTCTTCACAACCATCCGTTCAGTCTCTTTACCATTGTATACATAAACAGTTTGGGCAGAAGGTGGAGCACCATTTGGAGCTTTGTAGCTTATGTCCGTCCTGAGAAAAAAAAAAAACTCTCGGATTATTACTTTGAAGCCACACAAGCATATTTACTAGAAGTTAAAAAGTACACTTTTGTTAAAGTATGCTGTTTGTTGCTGATTGAGGAAGCAATTTTACCACATTTCAGTCCTTAATAATATAATGGCTATACTCAAAGCTTACTTCTACACAGAGAAGTCTAGTCCCGTTTAAGCAGAAATAATACATCAAGAAGCATGTGTTAAAGGAAACGATAAAATAAAATAGATAGGGAGGGCATAAATATACTGAAGATTAGTGCGCTCCTTCCGATTAATCAGAAGCAATATTTGGAATAAAAACAGGAACAGCGCAACACAGGACGAGCAATTATACAGGACAGAACAGCGCCGTATCGTCCTTACTCGCTCACACACTGCCAGAAGCACTAGCACTCCTGGAATGAATGGAACACGACGAGTGTCATTGTTTAGTGGTGTGAGTGGCTTTGTTATAAGCTTTCACTCGTCATGGATTTCCCTCTCTATACAAAGGTGTCCTGCACAAAAATCGAGTAGAGCTGGTTTAAAGCCCGCTAAAGCAATTACGAAAAACGGTCATTAACGAAGGAGACAAGTACACATGGATTACATTTGTCGCAGATGTGCACTGGCCCGAGAGTAAGAGAGAGAGGAACAATTTTATTTGCCACTTTATGGTAGGAAGTTAGGGCAAGTGGGCCTAGTGTGGCTCCTTAGGTGGGGCCGACGTCTTGGGCCCACGAGACGGGTGCAAGTTGCGTTTTCTTGTCTGCTCTTGTCAGCAACTGGTTCCAACCCTCATCGGAGGCAACTGGCAGTAATGATTGTGGGGGAGGGTTACCCTCGAATCCCCAGGGAATGTGTGCCCGAGTGGCGAACACTCCATTGTCGCACTCAGTACAGACGGGGTCGTAATCGCCTCCAGTGATTAGATAAAACCTAGAATGACTGAGAATTGAATCCGTCTGCAGTCTCCAAAGCCTGGTGGCTTGCGCTCGTTCGAGGTCGGGGTGGGGAAGCGGGTACACGCGTCTCGTCTCCATCTAGAAGTGGATAATGTCAGCATAGCCTTGCTCCATTGGCCGAAGCGAATAACAAGGACGGCGACAAAATGTCCATGTTTTTTGTGGGTGCGTGCGTGCCTGTGTGTGTGTGCGTGCGTGTGTGCGTGTGCGTGTGAAACCACCCCCGGGAAACGTGTAAAACTAGTGTCAACTACGTAAAAGACGTTCACGACTAAAAAAGGACCTTTATGTGGATGAGCAGGTTTATTCGTTAGAAAAATAAAGACAATATACAACGTTGTTTTCTCTCACTACAAATTTCAACCTTTTTTATCCATATGGAATCTCGTTAGATTGAATACATAACCACTTAAAGAGGCTGTCCACTTCGTGAATTAAAAAAAAAATAACTCATTTCTCGATATCTGAGCTAGAAAAATTAAATGCGCGGAAAATATCATTCTACCGCGTTCACGTAATCAGCGTTAGAATTACATTACACGACCTCCAATAAATTATTATTGAGGTTGTTCAATTAGCTGGAAGCCAACATAGCAAGAATAATGGGTAGGTCAAGCTGTAAAAGTGATCACGGAGATCGAATGACAAGTGCGAATAGCGCAGTAGACTCCGTAAGCTCGGCGCATCACTGAGCAAATTTCTGGTGTGGGCGTGGTGTGAGACGTAAGGCAGGTGGAGGTCGGCGAACAAATAAATGCTTTCATGATGCATTTCTGCAGTGTGCTCTATTGTATGCGAATAGTAATGCCAAAGAGTAGACTCCTTGCACATGCCTTTGTAAAAGCCCTAGCATGTGCGATCTATCCACGTATCTCCCTTGGCCACTGAAGACAGAACACTTTACAGATGTCTGTCACGAACCGTACATAAACGAATTGATAACTTTGCCACAAATCTTCACAGCTTACGTGCACAAATGGCCGCAATGAATGGCGTAGTAGACATCGACATGAACTCCTTTCAGTGGCTAGGTATGGCCACAATGATTTAATATTTCAGTGCGTGGTAGAAGACGATGAATATGAACGGGAGGTCGGAGACGCGAGCAGTTGTCCAGCGCTGCTGGCCAGGACTTAACCTGAGAATTGAAGCCTGCGGAGCACCTCCGATTGTGTGGGCCTGACTTCGTTCCGGTACCGAGCGTGGTCGTGGGAGAAGCCGCCGCGCCCTTTCTAAAGCAGGTAGGGACTTCTTCCTCGCCCTGCGGGATTATCTCTGCGATGTGAGCTGTAATTTTGGCAGACTAATAGGAGCACTCTCCTTCTGTTACCCTCATCGGACATGGTGCGCGACCCACGGGTGCACTGTGACACATGTTGCTATGGCTTGCATCGTCGCTGTGCGGAGAAGGGTCATGGCCCCATGTAGGACGTCACCTCGCCGATGACAGCGACACCTTCTCAAGGCGATAGTGGGTTCGTCAGTGGCATAATTTGACTGCTTTCATACAATAATCGGAGTATGTGACATAACACCTTCAGCGCAGTGTCTAGTTTTCGGCGAAATTGTTATAAAGGGACATAGCAGTGTAGCTGCTCCTGCAATGGCAGGCTACGGCTGCTCTTCCAAGTGATGTCGCAACAATGCGAAACCTACATGAAGCGACATGCAAGCTTCTTTGCCGCTGATGGCGCGGACAGGGTGAGAGTGCTCATACAGTTGATTTTATTCACATAGGGAAAGTACCACGTCTGGCTTCAGCGCTACAATATTGACGAGGTTACCCCATTTGAGCTCAGTGTACCTTCTCAAATAGGCCAACAGTCCTACTTTTGAAGTAGAACGTTCTGGCGAGCTAGTTGGTTCAGAACTTTAGATGTTTCTTTGCTGGAAAAGAAAACAGGACACACGAAACACCTACCACACCACGAGTGCAGTACTGCCAATTGTTTAATTTTGGTAAGCACACAACATACATTTATTTCATTCAGGAACATGCACATGTGTCCGCATTTGCACTCATACATGCGGTGATGAACATAAAAACGTAAAAATTTTCTGCTGGGTAAAGGTGTTGCAACAACATTGCGACAAGCTATCACCGAAATAACCATGAGCCATTCTTGCAGCATCATGATTGCGCTCGCAGTCTGGTTAGTGTTTCTTTCCTTTACCCTCGTTTTATCGCGCATTTAAAAGAAACGTCTAAAACGATTTTTTGAAGAAATCAAGAAGTTATAAAACGGTGTTAAATAGTAGGACATTCTGCCTCAAGTGTATTGCCAAATTTGTCAAACTGTAGCCGTATATCATCTGCATGACGCCTTTGATCTGCACTTAGCCAAACATGAAGACATAGGGTACACAACATTTACAGCTGTAAGGACAGAAAGATTTTGTTGTATAATTCTCAATGCTTGCCAGTTGAAGCTATTTGTCTCTCTGTAAGGCTAGCAAAACAAAAGAGCAAATTGCGAATGCATTTGCGTGCATAGAAAATAGTATTTACGGCGCTGCTAGAAGTTTGGTGCAGCTGCAGCATTTAAAAAATATGCTGGGCTTTCATGTACGTGAGAAGTTCTTAATGTTCTTTTAGAACCGCATATTATAGTATTTGTCTCTATTTCGGCAAAAGGTGTTTCGCTCGTTAGAATACTCTAAGCTGGGCTACCAATTATAAATGAGGACATAAGGCAGAATTGAGGCAATGAAGATCACCGTCAACATTCTAATTATACATTCTAGCTACCTTTCTGGCCTGCAGTGAAGGTGGCGAGGTTGTGGTACTTCTATAATATAGCGAGAAATTAAACGTATACTTTAGGCAATAAATAAGATACTGATATAAATGTTGTTTGTAAAGACAGGTGATTCGAGTACCATTGTGTTACAAATGGCAACTTCAGGGGAAGGAAAAATTAAATTTGAAAGACAATGTATATTCTTCCACAAACGAGATTAGCTAGGTTTAGAGGAAGCGCAAAATTACCCAAAATGTTCGGTAAGTACCAATCAGATAAAATGGCAGTCTGCAACTCATGGTAGGCCTGAAAAAAGTTCAACAGAAATCTCTTTCATGCCTTTCGAAGGCGATAACAAAAATTTACTCTCAATGCAGAAAATACACACAAGTTGCCCTGAATGTTTCTATCATAATCATCATCAGACTACTTTTTGTCCACTACTTTTTGCCTCTTCTTGCAATATCCAATGACCCCTCTACTGCACCAACCGATTGGAACTAGCGCCTTCGAATTTAATTTCATCATCCTACCTAGTCTTCTGCCGCCCTCCACAACGCTCCTCTTCTCATGGCACCCAATCAATAACCTTAATGGTCCCCCGATTTTCTGACCTACAAATAAAATGACCTGCCCAGCTCCATTTCTCTCACTTAATGTGAATTAGGATATCGGCTTTCGGATCCACACTGCTCTATTCCTAGCTCTCATTGTTACGCCTAAAATACTTTGTTTCAGCGCTCTCTGCATGGTCCTTAAATTGTTCTCGTACTTCTATGTCAATCTCCAAGTTTATGCCCCATATGTTAGCACCCTTAGAATCCAGCGATCGTACACCTTTCTTTTTATTTATACTGGTAAGGGGGGGGGGGTCTACCAGCCAAGGATTTTATAATATGTGCCGAATGCGCTTCAACCCCTTTTTATTCTTCTGTCAATTTCTTTCTTATAATCAGAGTCCCCTGTGAGTAATCGACCTAGCTAAACGCATTTCTTTACAGACTCTTAGAGGCTGACTGGCGATCCTGAACTATTGTTCACTTGCCAAGCTGTTGATAATTATGTTTGCTTTCTGCATATTAATCTTCAAACCCACTCTTAAACTCTCTCAGTTAAGGTGCGCAGTCATTTATTGTAACTCATCGCTCAGTGTTGTTGAACAGAGCAATATCACCTGCAACCAGAGGGTTTCTGAGATATTTGCTGTTCACAGTTCAAAGTCTTCACAGTTTATTAGCTTGGGTACTTCTTGCAAGCATGCCGTGAATAGCTTTGGAGAGATTGTGTATCCTTGTCTGACCCCTTCCTTTAAATTTATCTTTAAAAATTTTCTTGTGGAAAATTAAGACATCAGTGGAATCTCTACAAATATTTTCTAAGATATTGGCGTAACCCTCCTGTACACCTTGAATACGTAATGCTTCTATGACTGCTGGTATCTCTACTGAATCAAATTGCTTTTTGTGATCTTTGAAATCCAAATGACAGGCTGATTGTACTCTGCATATTGTTTTATTTCCTGATTCATGCCATTAATATGATCCATTTCACAGTACACATGGCTGGAGCCAGCCTCTTCTTATCGTTGAGTGAAGTCAAGTGGTGCCCTTATTCTATTGGTAATTATCTCGGTGAATATTTTATATAACAGTGGAAGTTAGCTACTAGGCCCATTTTTCAGATATTTAATCTTTTTGTGGATTAGGCTAATATTTGCATTCTTCCAGTTCTCTGAGGTTCTTGAACTGTTTAGTCGTCCCATATAAAGGGCCGCAAACTTTTGAAGCATGATGTCTCCTCCATTTGTGATTATTCGACTGTTACTCTATCTTCACCTGCCACTTTCCCTCGTTTCGCATCTTGCAAGACCCTTCTAGCTTCATCGCTAGCTATAGAAGGAGCTTCTGCAGTCTCTTCATTATTACTTCGAATGGAGGTATCGTGGCTGTTCTGGCTATTGTGCAGATGAGTATACGATTCTTCCGTTGCTTTTACTATATCTTTGATATCGCGGATAATATTACGCTGCTTATCTTTCAGCACATACATCCTGACTTGTCCTATTGCAAGTCTTATCACTGATTTCAGGAAGTTGGTTCAGCAAGTCCATGCCGAGAATGACGTCTCGTGAGCACTGTTGGAGAATAACGAAGATAGCAGGGTAAGTCCGGTGTAATGAGGGTCCTCCAGAGGTACGAATTTGAGGGCCTTCCCATGCAGTCCTAACTTTTTTCACCAGGGCGGCGATGTGCCCATTCATTACTTAGTAACCGGCCCCAGTGCCCACTAAGGCGGCCACTCCGTGGCCATCCAGAAACACGTCGAGTTCGGTGGTTCCTTGTCTTGCGTTACAGTTACGTATTGGCGTCGGATCGCGGCTGCGTCGCGTTGACCTGTGGCTTGTACGTGGCATCGTCAGGTCGTCTTTCGTCGGCATATTCTTCGCTTCCAGACTTCGTCGCGACGGCAGCGTTTCGTTTTTATATCGTCGACATAGTCTCTTTGGCGCCTTCATCGGCGGTGGCGGATCTTCGCCAGTTCGAAGAAACAGCAATTGCACCTCCCTCAGTTGCTACTTTTAGCTTTCCGGATAAGGGCTCGCATAGTGGCCCCAGGCTGGGCCTGTGTATAGACGGCGCTGCAGCGACAGGTAGCGGCAAGGTGATAGCGAACGGGACGGTCGTCGAGAGCTCCACTGAGTCTCGGCGAGGTAGTTGGCGATATCGCGACGGCGTTAACCTTGCTGTTGGCGTGGAACGTTGACGGCGAACCCTCGTAGTCCCATTTCGCGCTATGGGCATCGGCGATAGACATGTCTGGCTTCCCCGCAGTGATAAAAGAGTGGACGGTGGTCCGGGGCGCGCTTAATGTCCGTCTTCCTCGGGTGGCTGTGCTGGTTGGCGTGCGGGTGTGCTGGTGGCGTCGCTAGTGGACAATGAAATTGAGGCATTACAGGGCCCTGGCCTGGTCGCGGAGGGGGACATTGACGACGGGCGACGGCGGCGTGTGTCATCATTTCTGGCATGCGAAGCGACGATTCGGGTGGCACTTAGATAAGGCCCAGCGACCGTCAAAGTTCGTCCTTGACGATGTCAGGGGCTGAGGACACCTGACGTCACGACGAAGGAAACATCTTGCGCAATTCTTCGCGCGCAATGGCCCTGATGGCCTCTGCAAGGTCACCGGAACCAAGTGCTTCGATGGCGCGCTGCGGCGTGAGCACTCGACGGTTATATTGCCCAGTGCGCATTTGTAGAGTTTCCTCAATCGTCGTTGCCTCTGCCAAGTGCTCAGCTATGGTCTTCGGTGGGTTGCGCATGAGTCCAGCGAAAAGTTTTACGCTTTACGCCGGCCATCAAATAGCGCTCTTATTTTTCTTCGCAAATGCCTGGTTCGGCGTGCCGGAACAGGCGCGCCGTGTCCTCGGTGACGATTGCCGTGGTCTCGTTGGGTAGTTGGATTCTGGCTTCAAGCATAGCTGCCGCCCTTTCCTTGTGCACGATGCTTGTAAATGTCCGCAGGAAGCCGCTACGGAACAGACCCCATGCTGTCAGGATCGACTCCCGCTTCTCAAACTACGTTCTGGCGGAGTTTTCTAAGGCGAAGTAAACATGCCCCAGCTTGTCGTTGGAGTCCAAGTTGTTGAAAGTCGCGATTCGTTCATAGGTATCCAACCCGTTTCTCGGTCTTCAGACGATGATCGATGGAAAGTCGGTAGCTCCTTGGGCTGTTGCAGAACGATGGGGGACGCTGCGGCTGCCATTTTAGTTGTCTTGGCCACAACCTTCTAGGTCTTCTCAGTTAGAAGTCCATACTCCGAGGGCTGCTCTTGCAGCCGGCGGCTTGCTCCGTGGTCCGAGGCGGCGTTGGTGTTGTTTTTGCAGTCCGGGCTTGGATCACGGCTTGTCGGTGACGTCCGGTACATGAACGAAATGGACCTCCACCAGATGTCACATGGTAGTGACCTATAAAGAACACAGTAGGAATAGTGTAAAAGCGAAACTAACATTTATTGGGCGAACCTGTGCCCAAAAATAAAACAGGCTGCACTTAAATACCGGCGACAGTCGGGAACACGATCGGTGATCATCAAAATCTGACCAGTTGGCCAAGCACGGCAGCTTTAATTCATCAGTCGTCAAATGTTCCAGCGTAATCGCTGGGAGCCGCGTGTCTTAAACAAACTTTGACATTATTCGCGTCGCGCACACATGCGATCAGATTACACAAGGCTCGGCCACTGACAGCGGATGGATCCGTAGATAACATTACAGAAACGTCCGATACATGCAGGCACGTCTTGCTCTGTGCGATAACATTTATTAGGCGGTGAAACGTGGTCGTGCGATAAAAATACAGGAGTAGACGTGCCACTATGTCATCCCGGCGCCGTTAATCATGAATTCGGCTTAAAGCGGAGAGCGAGAGTACAGACGCCGACGCATCATCGGAGGCTCCACGTGGATTCATGGGATTGCGAGAGAAACAGTCAGTGTCACGGGGCAATTAGCCAGATTTATATGAAACGAAGTATGTGTATTCTTGGAGCCATAGTGCTGCTCAGCGACCAAAGCGCCTATTGAGACTCTTAAGTAATCAAAGTCAGCATAGTACGCGGTGATCAGTAATGGCGATGAAGTGTTGACCATGTACACAGGGACGCAATCGGCCCACCTCCGACATGAGAGCAGTACACTCCCATTTCGCTATGGAGAAGTTCCGTTCAGTGGTGGAAATCAGATGGCTCGCATAGGTACGCGTACATGCCCATTCTGGTGGTGCAACAAAACAGGGCAAATGCCATGGCCGCTAGCATAGGTCAGCGGAGATGTAAACGTTAAAATGAACGACGACAGCTGGTGCAGTGAGGAACTCGATGAGGGTAGAGAAGACGGCAGCATGTCCAGCTACCCCCCTCCCCCCAAAAAAACATATCCGCCCAAGCACTCCGTACAGATTGTAAACAAGCGAAGCTGAAACGTGTAGCCCGGTGTTTATCATTGGGCTAATCCCGACGGTTCATTACATGAAGGCTTGCTAGGCTGCCGGATCTTCGGAACGCTGTCGCTGCTTGCACTCGGCTGCACGAAGCTCTTCTTGTGACCGGGCTGCAGCATCGGCATGGCGTATCCACCTCATTCACAGTCCTCGCAGCGTTGCTGATCGAAAACGGGATGTTCCTCAGAACTACGTATGCCGCGTGGCCTACGCATTTCAGAGCCGCAGAGAAACGGCTGCGCGCTCGCTCGGCTGCGACGGAGAGCAACGACGTCACTACTGGCGCACCTAATCAAACGACACCTAGAAAACACAAGACCTTTTCACTGCGATCCATCACGTCATGTTACCTTGCCCGAGTGCCATATAATCTAATGGCGATGCTCCTGAGAAGGCAACATTGATTTTGACGAGACCGCGTTCATCAACCCAGCCTTGAAAATCTAAATCTCGGGCCAGGTAGCGTGACGCCATGGAATGGAGTACAGAGTCCTTATAATATACAGATGGTCTTATCTAATCACGCGCCTCTCTTTCTTTCTTTGTGCTTTTGCACATGGACTTGCGACGGAGGAGTTTTCGGCGCAGAGGTGACTGATAAACGGACGGAAGGATGGACAAATCGGTTATTCATACAAAGGTTCTCAGTGACATGAGACACCTTTCCTGAGTAATGGCGAATTCCAGTAGCCAATCTTAAACAAAATTTTTACTTTTGGACAAAAACGAATAAATTCCAATGGTCCATCTAGAGCAAGTTTGCGCTTTGCACTGGTAGAGTGAGATCAACTGGCGTGGTGACGGAGCGCTCCTTGTTGATCCGCCAAGCAGAGCCGGATTTCCTCAGAACAGACGCGTTCCAACTCCGGAAATGACGAGCTGCCATCACTACCGGATATGTAGGGTGTCTTGGCGGTTTCTCTCATTTTTCAAGGCGTTTGGTGAACCTGTGCAGTTTACATTCACAAAATGGCGTCGTTCAACCGTTTGGCAGTGTTTCTTGCCTTCAGCGATTCTGACAGGAATTTTAGGTCGTCAGAAAGTAGCAGCAGACCCGCTGTGGTTGCTCAGTGGCTATGGTGTTGGGCTGGTGAGCACGAGGTCGCGGGATCGAATCCCGGCCACGGCGGCCGCATTTCGATGGGGGCGAAATGCGAAAACACCCGTGTGCTTAGATTTAGGTGCACGTTAAAGAACCCCAGGTGGTCAAAATTTCCGGAGTCCTCCTCTACGGCGTCCCTCATAATAAGAAAGTGGTTTTGGCACGTAAAACCCCAAATAATAAATTAACAAAGTAGCAGCAGCGACCACGAGGAATTGTAGGCGCTTTAGGACATGGTATTTATTGTGCAAAGGATGGAATCGTGATATGGTCGGCTGATATGGCGGACGCCCAACTTGAGCTGCGCTCCCTGCAGGAACATGCATATTGTTTCACTGGTACATCTAGATTGGGTCGCTCTATGCCAGATTTTCATCTTTTCTCATGGATTCAACAGCTCGCTCTAGATCGAGCGGTGTAACTCACCTTAGCTTTCTGAGAAAGCCAGTGAATTCCACGAAAGTATCAACAAAACAGCGGCTGTAGAAGCACAGTTGTGGAAAGCTCCTAACTGCCTTTTTGCAAGCCAGAGCTGGGAACTTTTACCTGGCTATGTCTTTGTCATGTTCTGGACGCACACTGGTCTATTTACGATGATGAGCGAGCATTGAGGTTTGCTGACGTCCGCAGGGGCAATTGGAGAAACAAAAGTTGCAGGCTCGCTTCGCAAAACGCAGCAAGGATTGACTAAAGTTGGTTCAGATGGGTTTTAAATGTTGGCGAAGATAAAATAACATCATAAATATAACGTAGGCAAATGGATATTTAAACATCGTGTAACGTTGTCCATCGTGCGTTCGAATGTGGCCAGCGCGTTGCATCCACCAAACGCGATGACTTTGAGCTTATAAATGTCATCACTGAAAATAAAAGCTGTCTTTTATAGGCCGATGTATTCCACGTTGATTTGCCAGTAATCTGGCACAAGGTTGATTAAACAAAAATCATCATCATCAACATCAGCCTGGTCACGCCCACTGCAGGGCAAAGGCCTTTCCCATACTTCTCCAAATACCCCGATCATGTACTAATTGTGGCCATGTTGTCCCTGCAAACGTCTTAATCTCATCCGCACAGCTAACTTTGTGCCGTCCCCTGCTACGCTTCCCTTCCCTTGGAACGCAGTCTTTAACCCTCAATGACCATCGGTTATCTTCCCTCCTCAATACAAGTTCTGCCCATGCCCATTTATTTTCTTGATTTCAACTAAGATGTCTTTAACCTACTTTTGTTCCCTCACCCACTCTCCTCTTTTCTTATCCCTTAACATTACACCCATCATTCTTCTTTCCATAGCTTGTTGCGTCGTCCTCAATTTAAGTAGAACCCTTTTCGTAAGCCTCCAGGCTTCTGCCCCATACGTGAATACTGGTAAGACGCAGCTGTTATACACTTTTCTCTTGAGCGATATTGACAACCTGCTGTTCATGTTATGCGAATGCCTGCCAAAGGCACCCCAGCCCATTCTTATTCTTCTGATTTTTTCAGTCCGATGATCCGGATCTGCGGTCACTACCTCTCTTAAGTAGATGTATTCCCTTAGCGCTTCCAGTGTCTCGCTACCTATCGTAAACTGCTGTTCTCTTCAGACACGGTTAAACATTACTTTGGTTTTCTGCAAATTCATCTTTAGACACACCCTTCTGCTTTGCCTCTCCAGGTGAGCGAACATGCATTGTAATTGTTCTTCTGAGTTACTAAGCAAGGCAATATCATCAGCGAATCGCAAGTTACTAAGGCATTCTCTATTAACTCTTATCCCTAATTCTTGCCAATCTATTACTCTGAATACCTCCTGTCAACACGCTGTCAATAGCATTGGAGAGATCGTATCTCCCTGCCTGACGCCTTTTTTTATTGGGATTTGGTCGCTTTCCCTATGGAGGACTATGGTGACTGTGGAGCCACTATAGATATCTTTCAGCATTTTTACATACGGCTGGCGTACACCCTAATTCCGTAATGCTTCCATGACTGCTGAAGTTTCGATCGAATCAAACGCTTTCTCGCAGTCAATGAAACCTATATATGAAGGTTGGGTATATTCCGCACATTTCTCTATGACATGATTGAAAGTGTGTATATGGTCCATTGTTGAGTAGCCTTTACGGAATCCTGCCTCGTCCTTTGGTTGACAAAGTCGAAGGTGTTCCTGATTTTATTTGCCATTACTTTAGTAAATACTTTGTAGGCAACGGACAGTAAGTTGATCGGTCTATAATTTTTCAAGTCTTTGGCGTCCCCTTTCTTATGAATTGGGATTTTGTTAGCGTTCTTCCAAGATTCCGGTACGCGCGAAGTCAGGAGGCATTGCATATACAGGGAGGCCAGTTTTTCTAAAACAATCTGCCCACCATCATTCAACAAATCTACTGTTACCTGATCCTCCCCGGCTGCTTCCCCCCTTGGCATAGCTCACAAGGCTTTGTTTACTTCTTCCGGCGTTACTGGTGGGATTTCAAATTCTGCTAGACTATTCTCTCTTCCATCACCGTCGTGGGTGCCACTGGTAATGTATAAATCTCTATAGAACCCCTCAGCCACTTGAACTATCTCATCCATATTAGTAATGATATTGGCGGCTTGGTCTCTTAACGCATACATCTGATTTTTGCCTATTCCCAGTTTCTTCTTCACGGCTTTTAGGCTTCCTTCGTTCATGAGAGCATGTTCAATTTTAGCCATATTATGCTTCCATAAGTCAGCTGTCTTACGCTTGTTAATTAAGTTTAAAAGTTGTGGCAGTTTTATTCTAGCTGTAGGGTTAGAGTCTTTCATACAGTGGCGTTTCTTGATGATATTTTTCGTCTCCTGCGATTACTTACTGGTATCTTGTCTAACGGATTTACCACCGACGTTTATTAGGCACATCTTATTGATGCCCATAATACTGTCGTTCATTGTTTTAACACCAAGGTAATCTTCCTTAGTTAAAGCCGAATACCTGTTCTGTAGCTTTATCCGGAATTCCTCTATTTTCCCCTCTTACCACTAACTCATTTTTCGGCTTCTTAAGTACCAGTTTCTTCCGTTCCCTCCTAAAGTCTAGGCTAATTCGAGTTCTTAACAACCTATGGTCACTGCAGCGCACCTTGGGGAGCACATTCACATCCTGTAAGATGCCAGGGTTAGCGGAGAGTATAATGGCTATTTCTTGTCTCCCATACGGGCTCATCCACGTCAACTTCCGACTATCCCGCTTGCAGAAGACGGTATTCATTATCCGCAGATTAATTTGTTCTGCAAATTCTACTAATAACTCTCCCCTGCTAGTCCTAGAGCCTATGCCATATTGCCCCACAGTCTTTTCTCCAGCCTGCTTCTTTCCTACCCTGGCACTGAAGTGGCCCATCAGTATAGTGTATTTAGCTGTGACTTTACGCATCGCCGATTCCACGTCTTCACAGAAGCTTTCGGCTTCCTGATCATCATGACTTGATGTAGGGGCGTAGACCTCTTAAGTTTCACCACAAGGCATGCCACCTTCTCGTTAATGCTATGGAATTCCTGTATGGTACCAGCCATATCCCTATTAATCAGGGATCCGACTCCTAGATATCCTCTCTCCGCTAAGTTCCGGTAGCACACGACGTGCCCGGTTTTTTAACACTCTATATGCTTCTTTGTCCTCCTAACTTCACTGAGCCCTATTATATCCCATTTAATGCCCTCTAAATCCTCCAATAGCACTGGTAGCCTAGCCTCACTAGAAACTATTCTAGCGTTAAACGTTGCCAGGTTCAGATACCATTGACGGCCTGTGCAGAACCAGGGATTTTTACCACCCTCTGCTGCGTCGCTGGTCTGACCGTCGCCGTGGTCAGTTGATTGGCAGCTGCTGGGGACTGAGGGCCGGGGTTTGATTGTTGTATTCATATAGGAAGTTGTGGCGAACTACCGCACCAGGGTGGCCAATCCTGCTCCGGTGAGGGAGTGCATTACCGGTTCCGGTCACCGGGATCAGGCCGCACTCCAGGCCAGTTTATACAATTTTATCAACACGTGAATTTTTTCTTACTCCGGTGGATAATTGCGCGGTACCGGGATTCAAACCACGGTCCTCTTGCACACGAGGCGGATGTTCTACCTCTGCGCCACCGCTGCCAAGGAAGAAAATACTTGGTGTCATAAAGACAATCTAGCGTGTTGTATATGCGTCGGAGCGGATACAAATATTTTTTGGCGATCTTGCTTGGTTGCCGGTAAACCATGCGCTATCTAGAGCGATCGCGCTTCTATTTAACGAGAACCGCAGGAGTAGTACAAGCGCTGCAGGACGGCTCAATGACATCTTTGGTGAGCACCTCGTCAACCAACTTTTGAATGAAGAGGCATTCTAGTTCAGGTGCCTAGTGTTTGCATAGGTGGATCTGAAGAGAATTGCCAGTGTTTATGCAATGCTTGAAAGCGAAGGTTTGACCCGTAGAACGGTCATAAAGATCAAACATGTCCGGTAAGACGCGGGGAGGTGAAATATATGGTCAGCTTTATGGGGTGAAAGGTCTGGAGCAAACCCCTTGTATACGACGTTAGTACACAGATCTGGTTTAGAAAACGGAACATCAGTGGTGTGCAAGTGTGCAACACCAGGTGCAGAGGAGGCAGAGGTAACGGAGTCATAAGAGGGCGCCAACATAGCGAGGGAACCGCACTGTGGGGGTATTTGTGAACACAACCCGAAATGCAGCCCTGGAAGGCATGATTGCTTGGCAGATCTAAAAGTATGTGGAAGCGAGCACTGTGCTTGAACAGTACGTCAGTGATGCGAGGAAGAGCGTAGTCGCTGTCGCGTACTCGTGGAGAGGGCGTAACAGCAGCACAAGTCATGGCTTGCGGCGGCAAACGGACGTGGTGAGAGAGGCGACTCTACGCGGGTACAGCTGGGTCAATTATGCCTGGTAGGTGAAGCTGCATATTGTCAGCTGAACAATGCATGAGGATGAAGTGGACCAATAAAAAGTGAGGACTGAGGATGACGCCATTGGAACAGTGGGTGATGAAAATGAAAACAAGTTTGGCGGCTGGTTGCACTGACACCTGCTCTGCAGAAGCCTGCTATGCAAAACGGACCGCCGTCAGTCACACGTACAACACGTTATAAGGCAGGGGTCATATCTTTTTTCAACTGCTGATGTTGATAAGAGCACGCAACAGAAATATGGGCGCGGATGTCGACGAAGGCTGCAACAGGCAGCCCATCCACTTCAATTTTTATCATGCGCTGCTTGGTAGGTCGCGCCAACAGAGGAATATACACGTCGTAATACCAGCGTCACCTCCAAGAGCTGCAGCCGTCCATATCCCGAAAGAAGGAGCCGGGACTACGACTGGGGCAGGGAACGGCGTAATGTACGTGAACGAGACGGTCGCGGTGGAGTATCTGACGTGCTATGCCGAGACAACGGCTTTACCATCGGGAAATGCAATTGAGGTCGCCAGATTCTTCGTAAATAACATCGTTCTTCGTCATGGTGCACCCGAAGTCCTTATTACCGACAGAGATACGGCATTCACAGCAGAACTCACGCAGCAGATTCTGCATTTGAGCCACACTAGCCATCGGCGTACCACAGCGTACCACCCGCACAGAAACGGGCTTACGAAGCGTTTAAATAAAACCCTCACCGACATGCTCGCCTTGTATGTGGACGTCGGGCACAAGACTTGGGACGAAGTCCTTCCGTAGGTGATGTTCGCGTACAACACCACGCCACAGGAGACAACGCAGATGTCATCATTCGAGCTTGTGTTCGGTCACCAAGTCGCCAGTCGCCACCATGCTTGGATGCGATGTTCTCACGTTGAAGACAACATCCGTGCAGACATTGCCGGCTTCCTTCAACGCGCCGAGAAAGCTCGCCAGCTTGCCCGAATGCATATTAAAGAGGGGCTAGACGTCGACGCCCGACTCTACAACCTATACGACGACAAGACCAAGAGTACGCACTGGGTGACCGCGTTATGGCGTGGACACCGATTCGTCGCCGCGGGCTTAGTGAGACGCTCCTGCGCCGTTACTTCGGGCCCTACAATATAACTCGACGACTTGGGTCACTGGTGTACGAAGTTGTGCCCCATGGAGTGACGGCCAAGTTATACTCGGACGTTCTCGGCGCGCGGTCTAGCGGCGGTTGCGGTCGGTTACGTCACGTCGGCGACGCCGCGCCAAGCGCAAGTCCGACGCTCTACACTCCAACCGGCGGCCGCTGCACCGAGCGCCCCGAGATCGCGTGTTGCCACAGCAACCGTCCCAACGCATGCGCAGAGAATCAACACCGCGGACGCGCGCCGCCTGCCGTTTTGTTTCTCTTTTTTTTTCTCGAGATCGCGCGCGTTTTGCTTCTACGTGCGGAACGCCGGGAACGCTTCGCCGACGCGGCCCGGCGCGGCCGGCGAAAAATTGGAGAGGAGCTACTCATGCGCCGGAGACGTTGGAACGCGCCCGACGGCGCCGGTCACGCCGGTTACGTCGCGTCGCCGGAGTATAGATGCCAATTTTTCTCCAGCGTGGCGTCGTGGAGTTCGACGCACGCGCGCGCGCACGCTACGTCGAGTCGCAGCGACGTAGCGCGCGACCTGAGATGGTCCATGTCGCGCGCCTTCAAACGTTTATGGAGCGTTAGCGGACTAACAGCGTTTCTTTATTTTCGGTTTCCATGTTTATTGAATGCTTAAATGTTTCTTGTTTTGTTTAGCATCGGGGCGATAATTTTATTGGGGGGGGGGGGGGTAATGCCACATGCGTTTATTTCGGCTTGTAGCGACGCGAGCGACGCACCTAGCGTCGCTGAGACGCAACCGGCGCGCTGCGACGCAAGAGGCGTCGCTTGACGCATTTCGATCATGGACACGAAATGTATCAATACGGGACCAACGCTTGCGCCGTCTCAGTCCGACGAACGCCTTAGACGCGTTTGCTGCTTTCGCCGTCACGGAGTTGTTCGCTTGATACCGCCGAAGCAGTGTCCCTTTCTCTCTGCCTGCGTGCCAGTCAGCTCACCGTCACCTACGGGACAATATATAACCCCAAATTAGATCCCTTCAATCTACTTTATATTTGCCAATGTCTAAATTGCTATTTACTCCATGAGTGGTCCTAGTCGACTGTCGAAAACTATACGCGGACGCACCAAAAGGATGCACTTCAACTTCTTAGGGTCACGGATAAGCTCTTTCACACTGCAAATAAGGTTTTGCACTATTGTCGCAAAACCTCGGGGGCACATTCCCCTTGTGTCATTTGGCGGATTGAGACTGTCGCAGTGGCCGTGTTACTTCCTCATCTATCTGGTTAGAAAACTAGTCAAATTTTTACGTGTTCATAGCCCAAAGAAACAAAAAAGCGGAAAAATGAAAACAGAGAAGAGAGCGTAGACTTAAAGCTAATGTTGTTAAGTGAAATATAATATCAGGAAGGGAGCTACCGCACACTTCAGGTGTGGATGCACCATCAAATCAGAAAGACAAAGAAGTAGAGCGCTATTCGATTCGATAACATGAAGTATATACATAAAATAAAGAGAAAATCAGTCACATAACAAAATAACTATGGTGCCCGCCTATCACCGTTCTCGTTAAGTTGAAGAAAAAAAAAGAGCTTCGTAGAGGAATATGGGCTCCTCAAATTTGGCCATGCTTTCCATTGTGAGCTTCAGCTCTAAACATAGCTGTATTCGGGGACCAGGTCAAGCAACCCTGAGAGCCGTTAACATTTTCGGAAGAAGAGCGGAGAGCCGGGATTTTTCAGCCTTGTACAATGTGACCGTGCTTTGTAAATCTGCCCAATTAAATGTTATCCACCCTTTTCGCCCGCTTCCTCCGCTCACACATGGCGCAGTCGACATCCGCAACCTTCCACAGCCACTTTGCCGCCAAGTAAGTCGTCGTGCCCTCGACTGAGTGCTGTTGAACGCCAAACCTAAGCCTACCTAGCCTACTCTAAGCCTAAGCCTACCCAGCCCGGCGTGTCAACAACGATGTCGTTCATCAACTGGCGTGTTGCCACCGCAGAAGACCTCGCCACTTTGAATGTACAGTTGACTAAAACTGAGCTGCAACGCCGAAACCTCTCCACAACCGGCAACAAGGAGGAACTAATCGACCGACTTCTGGTTGATATCGCGCAAGACCCACCGCCAAACCACGAACCCACGCCATGCCTGCCCGCAAATTCAGCGTCGTTCCCGACCATGCCAGCGCCTACGACGCCATTCCCAGCCATGCCAACTTTCACGTCAAACCCAGCAGAGAACATGCAGCGCATTGCAGCTTTTGTTCAACAAAACATGGCCATTATGATGACCAGGATAGCAACTCACGCAAACCCATTGCACGTGACAACGCTACCAGACCTCTCAGCTTTGCTGCCCACCTTCAATGGAAGTGGTACCCCTACTTTCAAGCCCTGGATAGAAGAGCTCGAGTGCATCCAACGACTTGCACGATGGGAAGACGCAACTCTCCTCGCCATAGCGCAAGGCAAGCTACGTGGAGTCGCAGCAGACTGGCATGCCTTAACAGGGCGACAGCTTGCCACATGGTCCATCTGGAAGGCCGGACTCCAAGAACAATTCGGCGAGCAACTTTCGATCATACAGTGGCAACAGAAGGTCACAGTCCTCACACAAAAAGCCGGAGAGATCCTGCAGGAGTATACTTTTGCAAAGCTCAAGATCGTGTCATGCTGTCCAGTTCCCATTACTGACATGGAACGCATCGAGTACTTCGTTCAAGGCATTCGTGACGACCAGGTAGCCACATCTATCGCTGTTCAGCGACCTCGTACCGTGGACGACTTCCTCAGCATTGTGTCGGAAGTGGAGAGAGCATTGGACCACGCCCGCCTGATCCGTTCTCCCCAGTCAGCAGAGCAATTCGCAAGACAGCCGGAACGCACCCAGCTCCAGAGTGCTACGGCCAGCACTGACAGTACTGTGAACTCCTCACAGACTGCTCGACCATCTGCGTTCTAGTACACCACACACATGACGCAGCCTCCTCGTATTAACAGCCTACCACCTGCGGACCAAGAGTCGAGGTACGAAGCCATTTCAACTAAGTATGGTTCCCCAGCATACAGAAGAGGACAAGACTTCAGAGATGCGGTGTGCTACAACTGTCAAGAGAAGGGTCACCTTGCAAGTAAATGTACTTCACCAAAGCAACCTTCTGGTGACAACAAGCCGACAGTCCCCAAAGCACCAACAGCCTGTGTTGGCCGTGTCCATGACACCTTGTATGGATCCAAGTTAAGATGTGCCGTCGCTACCGCTCAAGTCCAAGGACTAGGAGAGATCAGTGCTTTCCCAGATAGCGGCTCAAATGTCACCATTCTTGCAGCAAGCTTAGCATCAAACCTCAACATCGAATCGTGGACCAAGCCACCTTTGCTTGTCGTTGGTGGAAGCTCCGTGATGCCGGAAGGCTCTGTCTTTTTGAGGATCACCATTGGACCTCTATCTGCAGTTGTCGAAGCAGCCGTCCTTGAACGGAATGCCCTTCCCCTCATTCTAGGAGAGGATTGGTTTTACGCAGCTCAAGCTGAACTCCACTTCAAACCTCCCAAGCTGCCTGTGATCTGCCAACCATCTACCAACGTTGTCGTACAGTGCAAAGAGGAACTATTGCCAAGAATGTGAGATGCAATAATTTTGACAATATCTGCATTGTCATGTTTTGATCCCTTGCAGCCCACGGCAGAGCCGCTTCAATTCGAGCACGAGCCAGACGAGAATGAACCCTTGTGGAGCCAGCTCAACAAGGCAGCCCTAGTTCAACTGGAAATCACATGTCCCACAAGCCCAATCCAGACAAGCTCCTCCAGCCCGTTGCCTTCAGACCCACCTGATAACGTCCCCGACGATCCCCTCACTGACATCTGCCTCGGAGCTCAGCTCAATCCCGAAGAACAAGCAGCTGTGAAGCACATTGTATAACGACATGCTGGTATTTTCAGCACCAGCCGGGAAGACATCGGTCTCTATGAAGGCATCGAACAAGAGATCAAGCTGTTGCCTGACGCCAAACCGTATACGGTCGACAGCCGTACCGTTACACAGCCAGGGATAGACAATTTCTCGAGCGTCAGACAGCGACTCTGCTTGAGAGTGACATCATCTGACCATCCTATGGCCCATGGGGCTTCCCAGCAGTGGTAGTGATGCAAAACGACAAAAAGAGGCTGTGTGTGAATTATATACCTCTGAACCAAATGACAGTGAATGTCTTGCAGCCACTTCCCCGGGTTGATGACAATTTTGATGACCTTGCTGGAAACTCCCTGTTCGCGGTCTTGGATTTGTGTTGCGCATACTGGCAAATCAGAATGAAAGAGGAAGACCAAGAGAAAGCCACAATCATCACGCACCAGGGTACTTTCAAATGGAGTCGAATGTTTTTCCTTTCCAAGTAGACTTGGACTTCTAGGTGGGTTGGGATGTGAGCTTCAGCTCTAAACATAACTGTATTCGGGGACCAGGTCAAGCAACCCTGAGAGCCGTTGACATTTTCGGAAGAAGAGCGGAGAGCCGGGGCTTTTCAGCCTTGTACAATGTGACCGTGCTTTGTAAATCTGCCCAATTAAACGTTTTCCACCCTTTTCGCCCGCTTCCTCCGCTCACACCATAAACTTTGTGCGTCATAAACTTTGTGCGTCAATTGGTGCAGGTGCTGACGCAAAATACTGTTCTCCTCTGACTTACCCCAGGAGCCGGAGATGGAAATCACTTCAAATTGTGAGGAACAATCTGACCCTTAAGAGCAACATAGTGCTTTCTATCCTGCTTCTATTGGAACTACTCCTATTGTCCCGTGTCTCACAAATACTTCGCCGCAGGTCAGAGAAAGCTTTCGAATATGGCAGTGGCACTGGAGGCGAACATTCTATACGGCGCCTTATAAACAGGGATATTTAGCAGCCGCGCATTGTTCTACACGCTTGCAAGATGTTAGGCAGATACTAGCCATTGTCTTTCTAGCTGAAGCAAATTTCTCGTCGTAGTGCTGACATTGGTCCTGTTCTAACCAGTTTGAATGCGGAGAAATCTATAGTTTAACAGCTGCCTTCTTTGTGTTCTTTCTCAAGGACTACATATCGCACCAACACCCCCCTCGGAAGATTCAGCTTCTGTATGACATTCTCGCAGTCAAAGATTTGCACAAACGTTGGATGCCTGCCTTCCTTGAGATTAAGATACTATTATTTTAGACTGCGAGCTATGTTCTGCTTATTCGACATTTCGATTTTACAAACAAGCAGCTAATACGCGGTATTGAAAAAAAAATACAGGGGTAGTCCCTCAGATATGTGTTCCACCGAAGCCGTTCCTTCCATCTAAAACTCACCTTCTAAAAGCACCTAGAATATAAAGTTTCCGTTAACTACATATTCCTAAAGTTTGTTTCAATCTTGCCTATGTTAGTAGTAGCCCTGAGCCTATCTATATCCGACTCGGAATCAGAAACCGTTTTTATTTTTCTCATGGAAAAATGGACCCTAGCGAAAAGCTGCTCCTTGAGCAGGATGAACGCCGAGACGCGCTCGCCGAGTCAGCACGGATCCACATCTGCTCCTCGAAGTTTTCACCCTATCAACGGGACTTTCTTCGATAGGACTCCAAACTTGTGCTAGGAAGACGTCTCAAGGTACCCACCTTCCGGTGAGACGAATTTTTCATCGTTTTTGCGCAATTATTGGAAGAACTTGGCCGGCTTAGCCGGCCACCGGCCACTAAGCCTAGTCCTTGGCTGGACGCCGCCTCGACACCACCGACGCCACGCGCGTTCGTGGGCTTCTGAAGCACGGAAATTGAGCAAGCAGCGGCGTCCTCTACGACACTCGGCCACTGCCGCACCGTAAGGACAACGCCGCGCCCGCAACAAGCCACCACTGTGATTGTTAATTCACGGCATGCCGGAACCTTGCTGCAATCGACGTCGGTACCTTCGGCAACGCTATCCGCTCGGCGGCAGGACTCAACACAGTGGAACGCAGCGACACATACTTCAAAATCCGCACCACACAAAACCTGGTGGCCGTTGACACCTATCGTCGATCTGCTGCCGACAAGCTCGCGGAACTAAAGAGCATCACTATCAACGATGCAGCTTACGAGACAAACACCTACGTGGCCGCTGATCCTATGAACGCCCGCAGCGTCATACATGGAATACCCACCTCGGTCTCCAACCGAGGTGGGTTGGAGACCGAAATGAGCAGAGTATTGTGGAAGTAGAGCAAGCGAAATTTCTGACAATCCGCCGAATAGGCACGTCCAACACCGTAATGGTGACGGTGGAAGGCCTATGTTTACCCAGATTTGCCCTTATTAATCGCGTTGTCCAGCACCTCTACCCATTTCGATACAGAAGTTCGCTGTGCTCGCACTGCTTCACGCTCGGTCACGCCATCGACGTATGCCCAAAGCGTTCGACGTATTGCATGTGTCATCAATGCAGTAGATTTCCCAGTGCGCAAAGCATACCTCCCCATGAGTGCTTCCCCTACTGCCATAATTGCGGCGGTGAACATTCGTCGACTTCGAAAGACTGCCCAGCAAGAAAAGAAGCGGACCGCGCGGCGCATCCGCGGGCATCCAAGCACCGTCACCGACAGATACGCAACACGAAGCCCTTCCAGTATACTTGAGATTTCCCTGAATTCCCACAGGGGGCACACCGTCCCCGTCAACAGGACACAAGGGTCACTATAAGTGACAAGAGCCCAGACACCTCCATCGCTATTTCCAAACGGTTTTCCGTGCTTCGCCAGACGAGTCACAGCCGGAGTCGCAGTCGCAGCCGCAACCGCAGCCGAAGTCGTAGTGCCAACCAAACCATCACAAAAACATCTCCAAACGGAAGCCCGCCGTCTAAGGCCGCCAAGCGATCTACCACTCCGGAGCCAAAACGTCCCAGAAATGACAAGAGCCAGCCAGCCTCTGGTAACAGTGAGCCAGTCCGTCCAAACCTACCTACTAATTCCTCACAATCCTCACCTAAAACTTCACAGTCAACCCGTTCTATTTTACGGACTCCAGTTCTTCATTACTCGTACTCTCCAGCTCTGCAGCGCCCTATGACACCATCTACAACACCATCGCACATGCCGGACCAAACAAGCATGCAGCGCCTTGAACGAGCGGTCCAGGTTTTAACAGATAATGTAGACAGCCTCGCGAATGAGGTTGCAGTGGTTCGCACGATACAGGCTTAAATGCAATATCTAAAACAAGAAATTGCACGAACTGATGTCGTCGTTCGACAGCTAGTAGCCTAAGCGCAAATATTCGCGCGTGCACAGACGCCCACGCAATCCAAGGTCGATGAGCCCTCCGGCTCGGCAAATCTGTAATATGGCAGGCCCTAATCGACCTCTAGTGATATGGCAATGGAATTGCAGGAGCCTTCGAAGGCAGAAGGCTCTCTTACCACAATTCATCTGCCGAGAAGCGCAGAAACCAGATATCCTTTTAAATCAAGAAGCTTGCGGACTTATATAATTACAGGGATGTGAACATTTTACCCAAGGAAGTATTACTAAACGAGACAAAAGAGCTCCACAGGGTGTGCCCGTTCCCATTACCACTGTAACATACGTGGCCAAACAAATTCCAGCTATACAAATCGATACTGATTCCATAAACAATTCGACTCAGGAGCACGTTACTGTCCAATGCCGCTTCGGCAGCCGTGACATTCTAATTATCAATGCATACTGGGTCCCAAGGCTCGACTGTCCATCTCTGAAATGGTTGGACACGTACACAAAGCTACATAAGGACAAAGAGATCATTATAGCTGGGGATTTCAATACACATGACATATCATGGGGCTACCAGCGCACAACTAAAGCAGGGCAGCGCCTCGAAAGAAAACTGCAAGATAACAAGTATACGTTTCTTAATGACACCACCGAGCCCACGTGCCAAGGCAACAGTGTCGAACGTGACTCTAACCCCGACTTAAGCTGGTACCGCGGAATCGGGAATGCAACTTGGGCGAATTTTCACGAAAGTCTTGGAAGTGACCATTACATCATTGAAGTTACTCTAAGCATTCCTCGCTCTAAGGCTCGCCTTGCTAACGCAGCTTCCAATACACAATTTACTGACTGGCACCGATTCCAATCAGACCTAGACAGGGCCGACGAACAGCCGGACCTACATTCATGGGTGAAGAACATTAGCGGGACGAGGAAAAAGTACACCAAAATTATTGCGCGCACTGCTGAAAACCCACACATAGACTCTCATCTACTTAACTTATGGGATAAAAGACACAGGATAGTGCAGAATTCGAAGAAACATAAACAGAATCATGGCCTTCGCAAACTTATTGAGCAGATGACGTTAGAAGCCCAAGAATACGCGCAAAAGCTTTGCACTGAAAACTGGTTAGAAACATGTGACAAGCTCAACGGCCGCCTACATACTGCGAGAGTGTGGAATATCTTAAGATCACTTTAGGGCCAAGGAAAACCACGACACACCATGGACAAGATAATGATGAGCTCTGGCCAGACACGCGAAGAAATAGCTGATGAAATTCGTCAGACGTTCTATCCCTTGGACCAAAATGCAGAACATCATCATCATCATCATCATCATCATCATCATCAGCCTGGTTATGCCCACTGCAGGGCAAAGGCCTCTCCCCTACTTCGACAACTACCCCGGTCATGTAATAATTGTGGCCATGTTGTCCCTGCAAACTTCTTAATCTCATCCGCCCACCGAACTTTCTGCCGCCCTCTGCTACGCTTTCCTTCCCTTGGAATCCATTCCGTAACCCTTAATAACCATCGGTTACCTTCCCTCCTCATTATGTGTCCTGCCCATGCCCAGTTCTTTTTCTTGATTTCAGCTAAGATGTCGTTAACTCGCGTTTGTCTCCTCACCCAATCTGCTCTTTTCTTATGCCTTAATGTTACACCTGTCATTCTTCTTTCCATAGCTCGTTGCGTCGTCCTCAATTTGAGTAGAACGCTTTTCGTTAGCCTCCAGGTTTCTGCCCCGTAGGTGAGTACTGGTAAGATGCAGCTATTATACACTTTTCTCTTGGGGGGTACTGGCAACCTGCAGTTCATAATCTGAGAATGCCTGCCAAACGCACCCCAGCCCATTCTTATTTTTCTGATTATTTCAGTCTCATGATCCGGATCCGCAGTCACTACCTGTCCTAAGTTGTGGGGATCGCACGCGCATCCCAATATCTCCGGAGCGGCCACGCGGTTATAACGCGATAATCACGTGCTCGCTCGCGGAGAGTGGCTGGGAGAGGGCACGTTCGCCGCTCCCGCTGCTCTTCACGCCTGGCCGCGACGCCGCAGCCCAAGGCACCCCGTTCCCTCCTTTCCCTTTCTTGGAACCGGGGAGACTCCCTCTCCGCCGCTCCGGGAGAAGCGCTATTCCCCCGATGCACCGTTGTCTTTTGGTTGAGGAGCTTGCGACTGGCCGCATCTCAATTCAGCCTCTGAAGCCTGTTTCACATGCTGCGACTGCAACGACGAAAATCGGTGCTGTCGCACGCGTCGCAATGCGATTTTTAGAGGGCTCATTTCACATGATTGCGATTTCAACAATGCGACTGGTGCGACGCCCAGGGTTGCTTACTGCCGAGTTTCGTGGCACACGCTGCATAATTACTTTATTATAGTGAATAAAACGTTTACACTATAATATTATTGACTTATCTTGATTAGAAGCAAATAATATGTACGTTTACTAATTTAAAACCGTTAGTTAAGATTTGTCTTGGAGTGCGCGACGGCGGTTTCTGTAGTTCAGTGCGACATCGCGCACGTAAACAGCTGTTCGCAGGTGGTTCAGCGATTCTTTATTCTATGGTTCCGCGCTGTGCGTTGTCTTATCTACCTTCTATGACCGTTTCGTTTTGCCTGCGCTACAACAATCTACAAGATGGCCTATCGACAAGTTCATATAGCTGCCCTCACCGTATATGCAGTATTCGGAATTCAGCTGCCACGAAGTTGTCGTGTCAGCCCAACAAGATCCTCGCGCTACCCGTGCTAGGCGTCAGCTTCTGGAGAAATGATGCGTGTGTATTGCCCGTCATTGCGCATATGTGGTGCCTTCTCCTAGCCATATTCTTACGCCAAACGCATCAAGAAGCACCATCCCGAACGCCCGCGTGTGTCCCTGAACGAAGCCTCAAACGATCTGTGTGATTACGACGTGGAATGAAAATTGTGTTGTGAAATTCAACCTTAGCGCTAGCCTGGTTTGTCCATCGCCGTGCTTGCGCTGCGAATATATATATATGGGAGCCCTCTATAAATATTTTTAAAGGCGCAAAAGCCGACGCATCAAATGTTTCGAGCAGAATTACCATCACTTTTGTAGAAACCTGTACGTTGTAGCATAGCATTCTAAAAGACACACTTCTCGTCCACTTTGTTGTCCCGTGTCTCGCGCTGGTAGTATACTCGGAACTTCTAACAAGAAGACCATATCAATACGCGCTATTCATAATGCAGGATCGTAAGCCCACGGCAGGCGCACTTGCCGTAGAATTTTTCAGCTTTCTGCTCAGCCTCGCACGCCTCTCACGGTTAGCCTGTTCTGTGGAAATAAATATTATTATTATATTATTAATGTTATTAGATATTATAGTTTCTTCACTGTAATTTATAGCAATCTTCCAGATTTCTTAAGCTAGCCATGCATTTAACCTGTATTAGATCAACATTGTTACGACATGCTTATGGGAGTCATTTCAAACTAGATTGCTCAGCGAGAGAAAGTACAAATGCAAGCCTCAATGTTTGTTCCAATTTGGTATTCCTAAACAGATTATATTGGCAGAATTTTGTGTCTGCTTGCATTTCCTGCAATTCAATGTTCAGAGCTGGAAAAACTGATTCCTTTTCTTGCTGTCGAACGGCTGCTTCAATGTCGATAGCAAGCTATAATTATTCATTTCGAAAGTGTTAAGCAATGACTATATGTCTAAGCTTATCAATGCGTTTTTGTTCCACGAACACAATCAAGTTTTCTCTCTCCGTCTCATTGACAGCCATGGAATGAAACCGTTCACTTTCATAAGTACCAGGATTCAAACATTCTGGAGTTGGCCCTGAGCATTCGTCTGCATCCTATAGTGTGCATGTTTGTATCAAGTTCTGGTGTTACAATCTATAGTAATTAACTATAGTGCAACAGAAATACGATGGACAGGAACGAAGTGAACACACAGAGCGCTTCGTTCTTGTCTGTTGTCAATCTGTTGCACTTTATACACACAAACTCATCTAGTTTTCAGTTATTATGTCGGGCTTATAAGTCCGCTTGTGTCCTGGAATATCTGCACGGCTATGTGTCCTGTAATTTAATTTCTGGCCATGTGCTTGCAAGTCGCGTGTCAATCTCCTGATTTTCCTGACAATCTTGTGTGATGTGCAGGCCCAAATAGTTTCTGGTGAATCCATGCAGGGTGTTGTGCAGGGTGTAATCTGCACTTCAAGTGCTGCTTTGATTGCTTTCAGTTCAGCTTTTCTAGGTGTAGGATGACCTGGAATGGTACTCACTTATATGGGGTTTAGCTCTACGTAGTGTCATACTACTGTTACACTGCTATTGCCATGCCATATGTGCCTTATGTTTGCTTGCATCTTCATTATTAGCAACCTCCTCTGTGTGTTTGGCAGTTGCATATAGTCTCCTTGCCTAATTGTTTGCCCCCATGGGCTGTTGTGTTTCAAGTTCAGGCACTCCCGAGGTTGTGTTTCTGAAGGGAGGGGTAGTCGTCTTTGCATCTCATATGCTAGCTGGCATAGCATCTTGGGACGAGCTTCTGAGCTCTTGAGACAAAGAATTTGTGCTGCAGGCTGCAACTCTACTGTCTAGGTGCTTGTTTGTTAGCTCTTTCTCATAGAGGTCTTCAAACATGGTAAAGTTGGAAAGACCTGTTATTACTACCCGATGCCTGTATTCGATGAGTTGTCTTTTTTGTATGCTGCTGGTAATTTATACCGTACCATATCTTGGACACAAGCACAGCATCTGCGATTTTCTATAGTATCCACTTGTCCACCCCCATTATTTCGAGATTATTCTTTTCACCAGGTGTGGAAGTTGCGTCCAGGCATTGCATAATTGTTTCATCCACGTGCTGGCTCTGCCGTCATGGGCTTACACTAGCTGAGGATTTGTGGATGTTGACTTGTGGGCATATTTGTCCAGCTATGTGGATCACAATGTGCAATCTGGGGTAGCTCTTGATTCTAGTCTTTCTTTCTTTTCCTACGTTGATATGAGCTGACTTATCAGAAAGCGAGAGGCCAGACTGGCCAAGAAAGTCTGCAGTGTTGTCGAGGGCTTGTTGCATCATTCTTGATTTCTGTACAAGATAGCTTTCCCATAGGCTGTAGTGTTTCTTGTAGTATGCCCGTGTTGTTGGTGTGTGTGGGCTGAATGTACCTCCAACTCTCACCTGGAATTTTCTGCCTTTCAGAAAGTTACTGTTTAAGTGCTCTACCAGAAATGTTTTTGCTCATCGTTCCTCTTATTAGAGCAGCATGAGGTACTGCTGTTAAAAGCCTCTTCACTCTCTTAATTCTTTCATAAGCGGTATTACACAATGTCCTGCAATAAAGTTTCTGCTGCTTATGGCCCACTCATATCTGCCAGAAGGGACAACTCTTGAAAAAGGTTTTCTTTGTGCTATGTGTGCGACATATATGTAGTATGAGCATTCATGCCTTGACATTATACATCTGTAGAACCAGCTTCCTGACACAGAGTACTTGCTATACCTGATCATGCTTATTTGTGCAGTGCTGTTGAACAATACATATTGATGCAATGAATATTTACACACTCGAATTATCACGAAACATGGTTGTTTTACAATTCTGCCCTTTGCTTTCTATTGGTGTTAGATTTTGCATAAGCATGCCCCCCTATGCAATAGTATTTTGAAGTGTAAGGGTTCAATAAATGGTGATGAACTAAGTCTAAGTGCAAGAGCTTTTTTTTTCACCTATGACTCCTATCGAAATGCGACTTACATGGCTGGCAAAACAACCCCTCGCCTTGTGTTAGCAGCAGAATGCTATAGCCACAGTGGCAGGTGAACAAATTGAAGAACAATATTTCTGTCTATAATTTTTTTTCTTGCCGGTATGTAAGTAAAGTTTGAAATAAGTTTGTCATTGCAAAAAAGCCCAGTTTGTGTTCTTTTATTGAATAAACCACATATTGTGTATAGTTGAAATGCAGAAACTTGTTCTAAAATCCTCGGGTTATATATGTTCTTGCAAGTAGCATGGTGTTTAATTACTTATAAAGATAGTAATCGCAGCCGATATCGTTATATGGTTTTACACACTAATATGTGTGATCACAAACTTATTAGAAACTTACTAGAAACAAGTAAGGCATGAACGTTTCTTCACACATGATCAGCCGTGAACGTGCAAGAACTGCTTGTACTGGCTGACTTCACTGCACAGTTTTGATTTACTTTTCTTCAGCGTGTCGTTTTATACTGTTTTATCCCCACAAAAACAGGCCGTTTGCCTACTTTTCGCATTGTTGCACGAGTTCTATATGATTGTGGAGGAGGGTACGTTGTCACTGTGCCACTATAGCAAACAATTTACTTAATCTACTAGCTGTACAGTTAATTACCTTGCAGAGCAAGTGTTCATACAGATGCAGTAAGGATACAAAGTCCGCAACATAGCCAATGTTTATTGGTTTCTGTGCAAGAAAAAAAAATTATCCAGAGAAGAGGTGCAACTTAACGTGCATGTAATGTTTTACTCAAGCCACGGATTTAATCCTAACGTAGCAAATTCATTACGATAGCCTACACTTTCGCTCTGTCAAATTTAATAAGAGGCAAGATAAGCTTTCAAGATGCATCGGGAAATTCATGCTTGAAAACCGACAAGAAAATGCCACTGAACGGTACCGCGTTCAGCGCAACGTTGAAACTTCGGGTACTTTGCTGTCTTGTCATTTGCCCTTGCCAGGGTTGAAATAATTCAAGCTGCTCCGTAAGCGCGATTTCTGCGTGCTACTCAGCAACAGAAAATTCTGACGACCACGTCGTCTGCTAGGGATCGAACACCTCCTAGCACTGACAACTCGCAAAGCCGTACGAAGGAAACGTGAAAATGCACTTCATTTGCTGTGTAGCGTGTCAACAAACGCATAGAAATCGGAGAATGCAATCTGCGGTAAAAGTTTTTTATTCTCCCTTCGCGTACGTACCGAATTCGACGATCCACGTCTCCGCGCATTGCACTTGTCGTGCGAGACGCCATTTTCCAAAACAAGCCGGCGAAATAGCTCCGTTGACAGCTCTCCGCGCAATTTCGACGGAAAATCGCAGCGATCGGTGCGACGGTGCGGCTGTGCGACCAACCGGTTGGTCGCAGCCGAAAATCGGGGGGTCGGCACTGCGACTGCGATTTTCATCGCAAACGACGGAAATCGCACTTCCGGTGCGACGAAAATCGCATCATGTGAAACAGGCTTGAGACCGCCGCACGCCGTCACCCTGTTGCGCCCGGCCTTTGTGTGCGACTCACCGCCCCAGGGCCCGAGCGCGGATCCATTCTGGGTGAGCTGAACTCTTATCAGCCTCTTTTGTGGTTCCCACACTGTGCGGTTTGTTTCACCCCAGACGTGCGGAATGCTCCGCCGCTGTGGTTTTGTTTTATGTTGTATTTGTATGTGTTGTTGCTGTTGTTGCCCAGTTGGTATATTTGTACACCAAGGTGAATAAACACCTTAGGTCGAGACTCACCCTGTCCCCACTGGCCTGAACCCGCCGTGGTCGCAACTCACTGCGAACCGCGGGTTAGGGGTCACAGCTCTGACTGCTAGGGCTGCTGCGAAAGTGCTAGTGAGCGACTGCCGCTCCGCCGGCGCTGTGCGATCCAGAGAAGGGTCAAGTGCACACGACCGAGCCTGAGTAATACCCCTATAGAGGGAGGGATGTGGGGTTTCCGGCTCTCGCGGTGGTTGTGTGGAGCCATTGCGTTGTGTTGCCGGGGGCTCCGTGTCCCTCTCCTCCTTGCCTGAACGGGGTGGTAGCGGGTCATAAAACACTGTCGCTCTGCTGTCATCCCGCCCACGCGAGGGTCAACAGGCTTTCGCCATTGGCTAACATTTTGGCGGGATTCGGGCCCTGCTTGCGTGCACTCCGGGTAAGCGCGCGCAAGACGGGCGCCCGGGGAGACCACATCGGGGCGTCTGAAGGTGCGTACGTGTTCCTCTCTGCCGGCGGCGGCCCCCTTTGTCCGCCGCCGGCCGATGGTTACTTCGGCTCGTCGGGGTCCCGGCCTCGGCAGGCGCACGCGCACTCTTCCGTCGTCTCGATGTCCTGAGGCAGCGTCTGCCGATCGTGCCCCCGTCTGTTCGTCTGTCGTTTCTCTCTATCTCCCTTTTCTCTGCTGTGGGGGCGCACGATGGCAGGCGCTGACCGAAGGATAGGCAACTTCTTACTGTTGGGGTTCTTTGTTCCTCGTTTCTTTGTTCTCTCTCTGTCCCGGTGCGCCATTAGCGGCCACCGGCGACCATTCGACCATGTTTTGTGTAATTACATTCAGATTCGGACGTGACGCTAGAACGTGTGTTTGTATTGACTCCCAGTTTAATAAATGTACTTTCTGTCTTCTCGAGAGCTTTGCCTAGGGTCTCCCTTGCTGCGCGCGCGGTCTCGCCTTCCCCTAAGCTGTGGGGCCGGCGGGGCGCTTACGCGCGCAGCTGCGCGTCGGCACACGGAGCGGGCCGGAGCAGGCGCGGACGCGCAGTGCCCTGCACGCGCGGCGGCTCGGAGTGCTCGAACCCGCGGTGGTCGTTCGCCGCGCGCGGAAGTCATTCTTCTTTCCATAGCTCGTTGCGTCGTCCTCAATTTGAGTAGAACCCTTTTCGTTAGCCTCCAGGTTTCTGCCCCGTGGTTGAGTACTGTTAAGATGCAGCTATTATACACTTTTCTCTTGGGGGGTAATAATCATAAGTTCATAATCTGAGAATGCCTGCCAAGCGCACCCCAGCCCATTCTTATTCTTCTGATTATTTCAGTCTCATGATCCGGATCCGCAATCACTACCTGTCCCAAGTAGATGTATTCCCTTACCACTTCCAGTGCCTCACTACCTTTTGTAAACAGCTGTTCCCTTCCGAGACTGTTAAACATTACTTTAGTTTTCCCCAGATTAATTTTTAGACCAACCCTTCAGCTTTGCCTCTCCAGGTCAGTGAGCATGCATTGCAGTTGGTCCCCTGAGTTACTAAGCAAGGCAATATCATCAGCGAATCGCAAGTTACTAAGGTATTCTCCATTAACTCTTATCCCCAATTCTTCCCAATCCAGGTCTCTGAATACCTCCTGTGAACACGCTGTGAACAGCATCGGAGAGATCGTATCTCCCTGCCTGACGCCTTTCTTTAATGGTATTTTGTTGCTTTCTTTATGGAGGACTACGGTGGCTGTGGAGCCGCTATAGATATCTTTCAGTATTTTATGCGAAGCATACTAGCCGCACAACCAAGCTCTTCCTTGCTGCGCCGCGCGCATCCGCGTAGCTACCATATGACGTCATAACAGCTGCAAAAGCGGAGGCTCAACTCGTGCGCTCGCTTGCGGCCGCGTAGCTACATAGCCGGGTCTCAGCTCGTGCGCTCGCCTGCATGAGTTGTTTCTTCGTCTAGCCGAACCAAATATAGCCAAGCAACAGCAGTTCACCAGGCTAAACAGTGGTTCAACAACTAAAATAAAGGCTAGTATGCTTCGCATGCTGGGCTTAACCTTAGCTAAGCCACAGCCATTCTTTTTACATACGGCTCGTCTACACCCTGATTCCGCAATGCCTCCATGACTGCTGAGGTTTCGACTGAATCAAACGCTTTCTCGTAATCGATGAAAGCTATATATAAAGGTTGGTTATATTCCGCACATTTTTCTATCACCTGATTGATAGTGTGAATATGGTCTATTGTTGAGTAGTTTACGGAATCCTGCCTGGTCCTTTGGTTGACGGAAGTCTAAGGTGTTCCTGATTCTATTTGCAATTACCGTAGTAAATAGTTTCTAGGCAACTGACAGTAAGCTGATCGGTCTATAATTTTTCAAGTCTTTGGCGTCCTTTTTCTTATGGATTAGTATTATATTAGCGTTTTTCCAAGAGTTCGGTACACTCTTGGAAAAACGCTGATATAATCCCTATCCATAAGAAAGGGAACAACAAGAATGCAGAACAACTTCCGGATTATCCAACTGAGTCACTCGAAGAGAGTACAACAGGAATAAACAGCCTGTTTACTTTAGCTGAGCTACATACGGCTCTCTCTTCGCTGAAACGAAACACAAAGCCTGGCAAAGATGGGATTACTTTTAGTACACTTCGTAACTTACCCTCTCCTCTGTTAGAACAACTTTTAGAATACATCAACAATAATTGGGAATCCGGAAACCTTCCAGAGGAATAAAAAACGGCAACAATTATACCAATCCCGAAACCTGGCAAACCGGCCAACTGTATCATAAAACCACGTCCTATATCTTTAACGTCGTGTGTAAGCAAACTGATGGAACGCATGGCCCTTAACCGTCTCAATTGGTACTTAGAAAACAGCTGTGCTTTTCCTTACACAATGATAGGCTTTAGATCACATGTTAGCACTCAGGATACCATGCTTCGTATCTCGGAAGATGTGTATCAAAATCACAGTCTCGTACAAACCAGAGTAATCGCAGGTGTAGATATACACAAGGCGTTCGACCACTTGAAACACTCCGCTATCCTCAAGAACCTCTTGACCTTACGAACCAGCGCCCGCCTCTACAATTATATTACAGATTTTCTTACCGGTCGCTCTATACAAATTCAAATCAATGGAGAGCTTTCAGCGCCATACCCTCTGAGTACAGGAGTCTCTCAAGGCTCAATCCTATCACCCACTCTCTTCAATATTGCTTTGCTCGATCTGCCTGCCCAGCTCTCTTCCATCGCACTACTCGAACACAATATTTATGCAGACGATATTACTTTATGGTGTTGCAAGGGGTCCCTAGGAGAACAGGAGCATACCATCCAGTCAGCCTTAGATACCATGCACGAATACGTTAAAGGTATAGGGCTTAAGTGTTCTCCAACAAAATCTGAGTACATAGTAGTAACTAATCAAATAAGCCGCCGCGCGGAAGAGCAGCGCCAAAGCATCAGTCTCCATATCGAACACACTGAAATACCGCGCCGATCTAACATCAAAATACTGGGCTCCATCCTTCAGGCTGACGGTAGAGCTGAAGTCTGGCTGGAAAAAACGATCCGACAACTAAACCAGATATACCACATGCTATCTAGAGTAACACGTAAACACAGAGGACTAAAGGAGCAAGAACTTCGAAGGATTATTGAAGCATTTGTCCACTCCCGTGTGCTCTACCAACTTCCATATCAATCTCTCACCAAGACCCAGCACTCCAAATTAGAAACGGCACTCCGCAAATATACGAGATTAGCTTCAGGAGTACCACGATTTGCCGCAAACGACCTTGTGGCCGCCACTGTGCTTTGCAACACACTTGATGAACGCATTACAATTTGCAGACAAGTGCAAATTCAAAGGCTTCAAACATGCCCACAAGGGCGCAAACTGCTCGAACACCAAGGATACCAGACAGGTGCCCTACCGCCTTTTCCACCGTTGTATTCACCACCGTGGGACTCACTACTCAGATTCACGGTCCTACCCCTACCACAACATATGCAGCCGCACAAGAACGAAGCTCGCCGCTCCCAGTTATTCAAACTAATAAATAGGGAAAACCAACTACAAGACACTACGTATTACTATACGGACGCTAGTCACTCAGAGGGTAGATGTCTAACTGCAGTAGTCGGCCCTGACTTCGAGCATGTAAACGCACACATAGGAGTCCCCGACCCATCCGACGCAGGGGCCCTTGCTATTCTCGAAGCAGTCACCCGGCCTCATCATACTACCCAACGCATCTTAATTTGCAACGATAGACATGGTGCATGCCGCATGTTTCGCGACAACTTGCAACCTGAGCATATACACAGCCTACTTCAATGTCACTTGGATGCACACCCTTCGCTCTGTGTTACCTTGCTGTGGATACCTGGGCGCCAAGGCATGGGGGGGGGGAACTCCCGAGCTCATGAGCTCACCCGCGTAGTTAGTTTATCGGGTCCTCCGTGCCTATGGTCATCCGAATTTAACCCAAGGGAACACAGAAAGGCTTTGCACAAGGAGCGCACATAACTTTTAAAGCAACTTCGCGCCTATGCCGTCGCCTTTATTACTCCTCCTACTACCTCTCACGAGAAGACAGCGCTATTCTCTGAAGACTTCAAACAAACTCAATAGTGACTGCTCTTTTCCGTCACTATATTCAAGGCCTACCTGGGCCACCGAAATGCCCGAACTGCATGGAATATCCGTCCCTAGAGCATTGTCTATGGCATTGCCCTCACACTCAACCCAAACTGCAGTCAGCCCTCTCTAACATTCCCACTAACGTCAAACCACGGTCATGGACGGACTGGCTCACTCCACCACCCCATGCAACTAACATTCTCCTGCCGATGCTTATCCGGCACGTCAGAGACTTGTTGGGTGAGTACTGGTAGCTGACGGAACAGGGTTGAGCACCGGACGCTGGCGTAAAAATTAAAAAATGGCTGTGGCTTAGCTAAGGTTAAGCCCAGGATGCGAAGCATACTAGCCTTTATTTTAGTTGTTGAACCACGGTTTAGCCTGGTGAACTGCTGTTGCTTGGCTATATTTGGTTCGGCTAGACGAAGAAACAACTCATGCGTTACTCTGCTTCGCCTTCAAGAGTGGAACGCGACAGCGTTCCCGTCGACCCGCCAAGGGGTGTAAGACAATGGGCTACGGCGCAGCGACTACGCGCCCCGCATTGGACGCGGTGAGCGTCGAGCAACACAGCGTTCGGCGCGGCAACGAAATGTGCGCCTGAGCAAGCGACGCACGCCTGAGCCTTAGAAACAGCTCGTTTCTAAGGCAACATCGCATTCACTAGAGGCGCTTTTGTACCGCTTTGAAGCACTCTGCCTCTGGACACGGACGCGTTCGGACGCAAGATGTCGAGCTCTGCAAGAGCGGTTTCAGCGGCCGCGTCTGGCCGTGGTAACAGGTCTTCTGTCGCCCCACCGGGCTATGGGTATGTACTACCGACTTTGCCATCAGGCGAAACTATGAAGGAGTGTCTGTTCTTACATTGTGACGTTGCCGGGAGACCATACCGCCTCGAAGACTTCCGTGACCCGCTGCAAGAACTCGGTGTATTGAAAGACGTGACCGGTATTGGGCCCTTCAACATGACGCATGTGTGGCCCATCAAGCTGCGAACTCCAGAGGTGAAGGAAGTGCTGGTTAGAGCGGGTGGCCTGAAGGTAAAAGGGCGCTTTTGCGCCGTCATTGACCCAGTGCAACAAGACATCACACTCAAAGTCCACTGGGTTCCATTCCACGTTACCGGGGAAGCATTGAAGAAGGCCTTCGACCACTATGGCGAAGTGAAAGAAGTAAGACAAGAGGATTGGAAGGTGAGGGGCTTCGAGCAAGCTGAGTCTACCACGCGTATTGTGCGGATGACGCTCCTAGAGAACTTAACACCGGACGCTCTGCCCCATTTGTTCAAGATCTTTGGTGGCTCTGTGCTGGTTGTCGTTCCCGGGAGAGCTCCGATTTGCCTACGGTGTCGACGCAAAGGACACATTAGAAGAGACTGCAGAGTGCCAAGGTGTTCTGAGTGCCGGGAATTCGGCCATGAAGCACATGATTGCGTATGTACGTATGCAAGAGTTACTGGCAGCACGCAACCCAACGACGAAGGTCTCGAATTGATGGAAGAGGAGGTAACGGAGAAACTGACAGCGTCCTTGGAAACGCCGGTTCAACAGGTGGCAAGTGTCGCAAAAAGGTGGCAACGCCATCCGCGTCGACGCAGGACGCCACAGCAGGAAGAAAGCAGAGAGAAAGAAGAAGGAATGAAGAAGAGAAGACACCGCCTGCGCCCGCAGAAACGGACCACCGGTGCGACGCGTTTAACGTGGAGATGGACGCGGAGCCAGAGATGCCATATGAGACGCCGGATGAGATGGTCACTGAGGAGCCAGCCGTGCCTTCCAAGAGGCACCGAAGCGATGCTCCAGAAGAGGAGACGCCGGCTGACAGTGTTCAGCGCCTGGAGCCGCAGTGGATGGTGGTCCGGTCGACCCGGGCCAAGAAAGGGAAGTCCGCCCCAGCGCAACGGTCAGCGTCGCTCACCCGAGAAGGGCAGGCGACGCATTGACCAACGCGACTGGTGTCGCGGGTGCCCGTTGAAGCTGTCGTGCCGACAGGGACGCTCAGTTTGTGAGGGTTGCTATTTGCTGGGGGCCTTACTGTTGTTTTGCTCTTGCTCTTTGAAATGACTATGTCGTTAGCTCCACTGTGCGTGGGAACCGTCAACGTTAGAGGTCTTAGGGCGAGACGGCGGCAGGGTCAGCTCCGACGCGTAATCTTGGAAAAAGATTTAGATATATTGGCGATTCAAGAGACTAAAATAGCGAGTGAGAGTCAGACTGATAGTATGGTTGCACAGTTTAGTGACCGCTATACTGTATGCGTTAGTCATGCTGTTGGCACAGCGGCCGGTTGCTGTATGTTTATTAAGAAAGGTTTGGGTATAGTTGAGGAAACAGTTATAAGTTGTCAGAGTGGTCGATTCGTGCTGTGCAATTTCGTATATTGCAACATAAAATAACGAATATTATGTGTGTACGCACCAACGAAAGTGAATGACCGGCTAAGTTTCTTTCAAGAGATATCGCACTATCTGAAAACAGACAGATGTTTGATAGTGTTAGGAGATTTCAATTGCGTTTTGAGCTCGGACGATCGTTCGAGTGATGGATACTGGGCTGATAAGAGCGTTGTCTTTCTGAGGGAGGCCATTGAAAGAGCTCTGTTGGAAGACTTTGCACATTACGCGAAAGGAGCCAATAATCGGCATTATACTGATTTTCAAGGCAATAGCCATGCAAGGTTAGACAGAGCTCATCTTTCGCAAGAAATCGCCACAATGTGCGATGACTACAAGGTGCTGAACATAGCCTTTAGCGACCATTGTTTAGTAGCCTTCACGATAGAGAAAAAGATCACCGCAAAACCTGGAATGAAATGGGAAACATGGAAATTAAACGCGAAACTCTTAAAGGACGACGAATTTCTAGAAAGTGTACGCACAGAAATTGCCAAAGCATATAATGACTGTGAAAAAGGATGGCGTGAGCGATGGGAGCGATTTAAAGAAGTCGTAAAAATGAATGCCATAGAGCGAGCAGTAGAAATACGTTTTGAAGAGCGCCAAGAGGAAAATAACCTTAAAATAATGCTTCAGGAATTTGTGGATGCCGAAACTGCAACGCCAGGCACCTTCATGGAAAAAATAAGGGAAACAAAGAATAAAATTGAGGCTATCGACACGGAAAAATACCGTGGCGCACTTATTCGCGCTCGAATCGGAAAGACCTTGGCTGATGAAATGCCAACAAAGCGTGCATTGGGAACTGAGAAAAAGTATGCGAGGAGAAACGAAATAGTTGAAATTGAATACAAAGGGAAAATATCTAGAGATGCCGAAGAAATCAATTATGCGTTTACGGAATATTACAGGGAGCTCTTCAAGTGTAGAATACCGAGCAAGGCTGGGTATGATAGCCATTTTCTAACCACTCTACTCCGGTTAGACGCCGAAGAAACAGATAGATTATCAGAAGATATCACAGCAAAGGAAATCGAAATGGCCATTGAAGACCTTAACCCTGGAAAATCGCCAGGACCTGATGGCCTAACAGCAGTTTTTTACAAAGCCTTTTGCTCGAAGATAGCCATCTTATTAGAGCGTGTTTTTATGGAGGCGTATCAAAAAGGTCGTTTGCCACCGTCCTTTAAAAGGGCGTATACAGTCTTGATACCAAAAAGCGATGAAGCAAATGAACTTAACAAAGTAACAGGCTACAGGCCAATTACGCTGACAAACGTAGATTATAAAGTTTTAATGAAGATATCTGCGCGGAGACTACAAGGGGCTATTGGTGCTTTAGTAGGACCGCATCAGACCTGCGGGATAAGAGGGAGGTCTATATTTACTAATATCCATGTGACTCGCAGCATTCTTGAAACTTGTGATGCAGATTTTAGGAAAGTCGCTATGTTACAAATTGATCTAGAAAAGGCGTTTGCCAGAGTATGTCACAATCTCCTGTTTACAATTCTTGGTTATGTCGGTGTTGAATCACGGATAACAGAGGGAGTTAAAATGGCATACAATAATTGTACAACTAACCTCATTGTCAACCATAAGCTAACTGAAAGGATTGAAGTGCGTTTCTCTGTTCGTCGGGGGTGCCCCTTGTCACCTCTTTTTTTCGCAATATATCTAGAGGCTCTCTGTAAAAGAATTATTGATAGTCCGGATGTGCGAGGATTCAGCCTAGAAGGATGTGAGGTACGTTTATTAGCTTATGCTGATGATGTTGTTTTCTGTGACGATAAGGAGAGTGCTCGAGCTACCATGATAATTATGCGTGAGTTTTGTGGCATGACGGACAGCAATATAAACCTGAATAAGTGTGTCGGCTTGTGGCACGGCCGGTGGCAAACAACGCCGCGTGTTTTTGAAGGTATGCAGTGGAAGCTCACGCCTGGGATTTATCTTAATGTACCATTAGGCTCACATCGAGACACTAAAGACTTATGGAATGGCAAAGTGCAGGAATTAAAAGCGCAAACTGATAAGTGGGACGGACGTGACCTCCCTATATTTGCACGTACGGTTATCTGCAGAATCTTCTTGGTGAGCAAGCTGTGGTACCTCATGCAAGTCCTGAGCTGTTCCCGATTCAACTTCAAGAAATTCCATAGAGTATTTGCTGTTTTTGTGTGGCCGTCTGAATATGAAAGAACAAGGAGGAACAACTTGTTTCGCAAGTTGGGTCAGGGGGGCTTGTCATTACCAAATTTATACTTAAAGCAACTGGTTTCTAGATTTTTGTTCTTACGGGACACGACAAATCCATTCTTGCGAACAGTTATTGAAGTCCGATTGAGCAATGTCTTACCTAACTTTGTTGTCTCGATGAGGGAGGGTGGGTGTTACGCAACGAGTAAATTTTTACGTCAGGTGGTCGTAACATTTAGATTTTTAAACCACCACTTTTCCATAGAATATTTGGCTGCAGTCAGTCGTAAGCGGATAAGCTCGGATTTAATAGATATTATGTTCCCAGAACCATTATATCGATTAATGTACCGCGAAGGCCAAGGGAAAGATGTCCTAAAACGTGTGAAACGAATGATTGTACCAATGGGAGTGAAAACGTTCTTTTTTAAATTACATACTAATACTTTGCCTGTAAAAACATGGCTAGAGGAAAGAGGGGACTATTTACCATGGGGGACTTACTGTTTGATTTGCAAGAAACCAGAAACTATAGAACATGTTTTTCGAGACTGTTGGAGTGCGGTCTTCTTTTGGGATATTATGCAAAGAACTATTAAAAAAGAATTGCCGTTAACAGCGCATGGTATCCGTTACCTATCCACAGTGCAAGACAGTATACCTTATGACATGTTCTTTCTTCTCGGCCTTCACAGTATCTGGAGAAACCGCATGGCTGTAAGGAATTGTGATATAAATGTGAGAACAGTAAACTCGCATTTTGCTGAAAATATCAGTAAACTACGGGAAGTGTTTCAGAAGTTAGCGTATGACGATGATCTGTTGTCATTGATGGATGCCCTTGCCAAAATGAAAGTTTTGTAATCTCAACCGCAAGCTTCAAGCGCAGCGGTGGGAAAGTGAATATTGTCAGATGGTGGGAGCAATGTGCATTGATGTATTTGTTGATTGTCTGGAAATAAAGAAAAAAAAATTGTACCGCTTTGAAGCATCGCACTCGTGGCTCAGTGGTAGCGTCTCCGTCTCCCACTCCGGAGACCTCGGTTCGATTCCCACCCAGCCCATCTTGCAAGAGTTGAGCCCGGCTTGCAGCTGTTGTGACGTGAGTGCCCTAGCGGGAGGAGCGGGAGTTAGGCCGCAGTACGATCTGTGCGACCGCAGGCGAGCGCACGAGCTGAGACCCGGCTATGTAGCTACGCGGCCGCAAGCGAGCGCACGAGTTGAGCCTCCGCTTTTGCAGCTGTTATGACGTCATATGGCAGCTACGCGGCCGCGCGCGGCGCAGCAAGGAAGAGCGTGGTTGTGCGGCTAGGTCGCACAGATGGTACTGCGGCCTAACCGCCGCTCCTCCCGCTAGGGCACTGACGTCACAACAGCTGCTAGCCGGGCTCAACTCTTGAGCTCGCCTGCGGTCGCACAGCCGGTGCGGCGGCCTAACTCCCGTTCCTCCCGCTAGGGCACTGGCGTCATAACAGCTGTATAAAAGAGCGGCGCGCTCTCTTTGTTCAAACAAAGAGCCACTACTTCATTGATCAACACAGCGTATTTATTGGTTTGAAAATAAAGGAATAAGCAGAGTAACGCATGAGTTGTTTCTTCGTCTAGCCGAACCAAATATAGCCAAGCAACAGCAGTTCACCAGGCTAAACAGTGGTTCAACAACTAACATAAAGGCTAGTAGGCTTCGCATCATGGGCTTAACCTTAGCTAAGCCACAGCCATTTTTTTCTCTCTCCTTGCGCAGCTTGACGAGGCCTAGGGCCCTACAGGCAGCGGCAACAGTGGTAAAACTGCAGTGTATGTCGTACACCTGTACGAGAAAAAAAAGGCAACGCGAGAAAGAAAGAGGGACTGCTCGCACCAAGCTGTTAAATTGTGTAGTGAAAATTTTGAATTGAAAATTGAGCGAGATTTTAGTGAATAGTGAAATTGTGAAATAGAAATAGTGAAATTATAATGAAAATTGTATTGGCGGCGAGCTCCAGCACTGGAATGCATCATGTAACTGCGCAAACGACAACGGAGGAGGAAAGAAACACACAGGACAGGCACCAGTCCTGTGCGTTTCTTTCCTCGTCCGTCGTAGTTTGCGCGGTTACATGTAGCATTCCAAAACGGACCACCAACTAGCCCGCCTCTCCCTGTTAAATATGTTCCACCACTGGAAAAGCTGGTGCCACCGTTGGCGTAACGTGGCATGAGGGATCACGTTAACACAGTGGCCGCGTCAGCTGCTTTGGAAGCGCCGAAGCGAGCTGAAAACGAAAGGTTAGAGTCCCACCTGCGCTGCAGTTCTGATTAAGTGGTGAGGGTTTCCTGCCTTGGGTGCCTGCTTGACAACATTTGACATCACTATAATAGATAGTGGCTGCCTTTGCAGGCGTGCAGCATGGTAGGCTACTGCTCGGTGCCGCAGTCCCGGACGTACGCAACGGAGCCCGGTGTCAGCCTTATACACGTAGCAGCAGGCCAAGAAGCTGGGTGAAGCCCTGCCCGCGAAACTTAGAAATAGCAAGCAGCCATCGGCTGCAACTCGGGTATGCTGCAAGCACTGACGCGAGGAACATTTTTGCTATGGCGTCGGGACTGCTATGTCCGGTGAGTTGCAGGAAACACGCACCGAGACGCTCGCCCGCGCTGGCTGCCCGGCTAATGCCGCGACGGTTTGGTCATGAACTAGTTCATGCTAGATACTGGTAAGTTCACTACAATGGTAAGGGAGCGGTCAGAAGCATATTAAAGAAAGGCATGCTATATGGTCTTGTTTGTGTTATGAATTACCGCACTGGATTACGAAAGAGAACCAGCGAGAAATCACCCGCTGAAGATACCGATAAACATACAGTGCGACGCAACTTGAGAAATAATATTGGAACGTCCAAGAATTTAGAAAAAAAAGGTTCAATCGTCGTGATAGCACATCACAGTCGCCGTAGGCGTCAAAGACTCTATAACGAAATTTTTAACAGCTCTGATAGCGTGCACGCAACAATGGTTGCTTGTGTACTGTCAAATGCTCCCTTTCTGGGCCATAATGCTCACGGCACGGTGCGCCATTGTGCTTTCAGCGACGGGGAAACGTTGTGCGCTGACATGCATGCAGACGCGCAGTTGGTCGCCGCGAACTCGCGCAGTCGCCCATTGAGGCTTCATTCTGTTATGCGCCATTTGGTTATACAGGCAACCCACTATAAGAACATATATCACGTAGCGCTCAGCGATTGCCTACCTTTCACGCAACAAGCTGGTTCGGAAGACTCCATCGCCGCGACTGCACGCAGTGGCTTTCACTGTACGTATTCGGTAAAGAGATAGCGTCTGTAAACAATTCTGTGGTTTCAGTGCGCCAAATATTATTATGTCGACAGTAAGAAAGTTCGCTTGTTTTGAGAGTACTTATATAAATGTCCAGGGAGGCTGCCGCGTGGTGTTATTATTAAGCGCCGTAAGCCAAACCTATCAGGCACGCGCCACGTGATTCCGCATTCTACGCAAGGGAGCCGCTTCCGACAGATGGCGACTCCGTAAGTCCTCGCCCCCAATAGTGGAATTGTTTATGTGAAAATAAATTGCATAGTCGCCTACATACAAAATTTCATTTCAAGCCCATCCGCAATTGTTATAAACGTTTTAAAGCGAAACGTTTACTAACCGCATCGAGCCGGGTTTCGTCGTCCCCAGCAATTTGACCTTCGTTTAACTGAAGCTGCGCCGTAACCTTGCCAACGAATCACGCACCTTGCCACGCCGAGCTCCACTGCCGCCGCCGCCTCGTTGCATGCGTACTCCGCAGCCGGGTCGCCGCCTGACCAGGTGACTCGCCGTGCGCCTCGCCAAGGGGATCGCCGTGCTCACCTAGTGAGTGCGAGCTTGGCCGTGGATAAGAGAGAGGCCAGGCAGCCTTCTGTGAGCGTTGCGCGGGATCGGGAGGCTTTGAGCCGTCATCGCCAAGTGGCCTCTTAACACCCCGCGAATATCGCCCAGCCAGCTGCTTCACTGGAGTCTGTCCGTAATGCACCATGCGCCAAACAAGCGAGATCAATGTAGATACCGCGTTCGCGCCTTGTCCGTTTGTGCTTCAACGCAGCCCATGTTCGCGGCATCTCTTTGCATGCCAAGCACTTGTGCTTTTCCTGTGGCGTAACTGGCGTGCACCGTCGAAAGATGCTTGTCTACCCAAACCTAATCACCGTCATGTCTAGCCACTGAGCTAAGCACACCCGTCATACCTAGCTTCACGATGAATTTATACCCAAGTGCAATACTTACAGCTAAATCAGAGGTTAACCAAATGAAACCAAGATTTAACCAGGTTAAACGAAGCGTTCCCTTTGCATATCCACGTTTAGCTGAGCTAAGCCACAGCCAATTGTTTTAACGAATAAGTACCACCCTTGGGTTAAACTTATTTAGAGCACAGTCGTACGCACATTACGCATCATTATAAACATAATAGTGTAAATAGGGAGCTCGTACGGTAATATGGTGCACACTGGCCAAAGGCACGTACACATGAATATATTCTCTTGAAATGGTATTTGTAGATCTGAAATGAGTTTACGCCTACTGTTGCGCCTACCTTATCTCGCTCTTGGTGTTCATTCTTCTGGTAATACAGCAGATTTAGTCTGTGAACCTGTAACATCATATCCCAACGTAAAGAAATAAGTATCTTACCTGCTAGAAAATGTTACCTTCGGATAACCATCGCCATCACGCCAGTAGCGGAATCTCAGGCATGAACGACTTTCTATAATATTTCGGAACCTTGCGAAAATACGATTAAATGCAGTGTCGTCTAGAATGAGTAAAAATGTATATTTATATTGTGATGAAGTAGCTGCAAGGCCCTTCTCAATTTGCTGAAAATTGAGCAGCGGTAAGTAATATATTCGTAATTAAACCGTATAGTATTTGTTGACGCTGTGAAAAAAATTTCTCCCGGAAGAAGCGTGTCACGAAAACGCTAAAAGCGCGGAAGAACGATTGTTCAAATTGTCTAACCTCTTCGGCCCTAAATTGTGTCGTTTAGGCGGAGATTTTACTCGACGTATGTAGTGGTAAAAGGTCTAAGTAACGTAATGGAAAACAATAAATTAACTTTTTTTAGTTTTATCAAAGTTACGCCTATTCGGTTATATTGAGACGAGGGCTCAAAGGTGTGGAAAGTACATGAGATGTATTTTAAAAAGAACATACAACTTTCCTATATTTTATGCTGGAAGGGCCGAGAAAGGTGGTTTTCATATCCTTCGGTCGTTATTAAGATTGCTTTCTATATTCAAACAGAGAATTATAAATGTACCAAGGAAAATGTAGCTCATCACAGGTGCCCAGACCACTTATTTCACGTTTCAAATCCGCGCTGAGTGTTTGATATTTGTATGTCATGTTCCTTGACGCAGTCTTCAGTTTCTTTTTCATCTAGCGAACAGGTTGTGCGCTCTCGTTGAATGTGTCTCTTTGTTATCATTGAACATTTAGCATCCACCTCATTGTTCTAAGGGGCCAATCATATTTCCATCTTAGTAACACTCAGGAATAACTAAGTATGCATAAAAACATTAAAATATGCATTATGCTTCACAAAAGAACTACGGAAACAAAATGACAAGGAAGCGATTACTCCTGCTCTCGATTTTACAACCACTGAGCCCAGACGGTGTGAAATTTCTAATCCACGAAATGAGCTATTATATAGGCCGCGAAAAACAGTTCGCGGATAATTTTTCCTTGAGCTGCTATTCAACGTATGCTCAAGGTAAAAGAAAATTATCAAGCGCAGGAGCGGATTCATTGCAGTCGTAGTGAATCACAAAAAAGAATGTGTAACAATGATCACAATAGAGACACAATATACAGAAACAACATATGAAACGGCGATATCACTAACAACTGCACAAACTGAAGCATACATAATAATCAGTGACTCACAGGCAGCAATTCGCTACTATGGAAATGACTGAATCTCCGCGATCGCACTGCTCATATTATTGGAAGGAGCCAAAGCCAGAAATTCAATTACTATGCACACATGCTCGTACTCCGACTTTACCAGGGAACGCTGAAAACAACGATGTGGCCCACAGCGCAGCTTGAGGGCTAACCTACTCAGTTGCGACAAACGTTGGTGCCGTACACACGAGGGCCGCCGAAGAAGTATGGATATTGGGAGTGGGGAGATAGATTGACCAAATGCAAAGATATAACACTACATTACAAAATACAGATATGTATTTATCCACCACCTCATTAAAAATTATGTAAGTAACAGTCTGTCCAGAGGGGGCAATCACAAACGAGGAGACCTTGCAATATAATTCACCTCATATATACAAGACAAACGTACACCCGTGAGCAAAAGTATACGGACCACAGGGTCCCCGAAAAAACAGAATTTCTTCGTAATTAACATGCATAAATGGAAACCCACGAGTGCACCAGAAGATTTGTAATGCCAAGTTTTGACAGCAGACTCTAATTTAAAGTTGCATTCACAGAGAGAGGAGACAATTACTTTTATCGCGCAATCCCTGGTCCGTATACTTTTGCTCACGGGAGTACGTAAGTTAAGTAGCTCAAGAGCAAATCTTGAGCATATGCCCTGGGAATGCAATAGGATGACGAGTAGCAACGGGGAGACAGCCTCTAGCTAAAGCCTTCGCGCGTGCGTTGGTGTGCTGCGCTGCTCAGCTCAGTCCCGAAGGTCAACTTTGGGCAGTCTAGCCGGCCGACGACGGCCAGAACCCAAGGGCTCGTGGCGGACGCAGAAGCAGGCGCCGAGGCAGACGTCCAGTCAGACATCCAGGCATACGTCCAGGCAGGGTGAAGCCCACCCTATTAATCTGCTGGACAACAATAAAGCTTTCAACACCACGACTCAATACGGCGAGCCTCTTAATCAAATTGTGGTTTTCGCTCGTAAAACCCCTGAATTCCCCTCAAATACAATCTATACCCAACTGATTTCAAGTAAAACTAAATCATTAGACAAGCAAGGAGCCGCAACATATTGGCTGTATGCTGATGGTTGACGCCAAAAGAACTTCGACCGAGAAGCTCGGTGAGGCGCTTGCGGCAGCCTCCCAGTTACGGTTTTGCGCGCTTTGATATGCAAAATTCGTCTTGCCACATTTCTGCGAGCAGCCACATGTTCTTTTACTTAAAATATGGAGTCGCTTGTGTTATGCAGAGCTGCCTTCAATGTCCCTGTTCAATGATCCGCTGAAAGTAAATGCTTAGAACTTATTTATGAAATATCTTTTTTAAAATCTGACTAATTAGTTCGTGTCACTTGTCACCCTCAGTCGTCATGTCTCTGAAGGAAGGGTCCTTTCGTTTCTAAACTGCAATTCTTTACATATTGCAGAATGGCTTCGTAAAAACACGCGGTATAGGTGCCGTGGTGCGCTAACTGCTGATAATGAGAACTGTAATGCTTTTCCGTGTGCAGGCGTCTCTCTCAACTGGTGTAGAAGCGATGAAATTACTCTCCCGGAGCTTGCTACAATCAATCAATGTGTTTCCTATGAGAGTTGGGGGTGCCTTAGGCGAAAAGCGGCAATAACACAACTTGAATATGCCTGAAGGCCCACGTACGTGACAGTGCTATTACGATCCATATGTTCAAAAACAAATTTACAATTATCTTGTAAAAGATGCAGTTTAAGAAGAATTAAGAGGTTGTGGAAATACAACAACGGAACAATAGAACAAATAAGGTCAATATATAAGTACACTCGAGAATGGTTCTGCATTATGGATGAAATATTCAATGTTCACGTGAACATATATCATAAAATGACGAAAGCAATAAACGTGCTACAAAGAGTAATGAAACATTGTTGATCGTGTTCGGACAGTATAAAAGACGTTAGACAACAGTTGGAAAAAAATTCACGCATTTATGTTTTTGTAAACGTAGAAAAGTTGGTCTCTTTCTCTTCATATTTATTAAGTCGGGAGGGCAGTGTGAATCTAAGAGACTGCAAAAAGTACGTCGTGCGGGAACGAGGAACAAGCCACTTGTCGCGCTACGGGTGTGTTAATCAGTGTAATGCATGCTTATATTAGATACATTTTTAATAAACACTGTGAATTGTTCCGTTGGGAAGAAATAAGCATTCATTAAACGAAAATTACTAGTTATCTACTAGTAATCTTATAGGGGGTAAACAATGCACACGTAGAACTATTGCGCGGGGCGTTTACAATATACCAAAGGGCTCTTTTGTGCAATAGGTCAATTGTATTTATGTTACTTAGGGTCGTGCTGCCCCAGACTAACAGGCAGTAATTTATATGGGAAGAAAACAGCCCATGATAAATCTGAAGCTTAGCTTTTTCTGGAAGAAAGTGCCTACATCGTGACAGAACATGAGCAGCAGACGATAATGATTTAGTCAGTGATTCAATATGACACGTCCATGTCATATGATCGGAAAAATCACACCCAGAGCTATGTTTCTCCACTATTTCAACGGGTATTTCGTTGAGCGGTAATGATTGGTTCACGTTGACTTCCGTGTCTCAGGATCTGAAAAAGACAGCTTTTGTTGTTTTTTTTTCGCATTTATTCGTAGGCCATTAGCAGTGGTTCATTGCAGCATATCTGAAAGTACATTTTGGGTCCCGGCAACAATTTCATAAGGATTTTATCCAGAAACAAAAATACTAATGTCATCCGCATAGAGAAGGAATGAGGCGTCATTGTTTATCTTAACAATATCATTTATATAGATATTGAAGAACATTGATCCTAAAATGCTTCCTTGAGGCCCGCCACAAGAAATGGTTTTAGAAGACCAAAAACAGTCAGTAATTGAGACGGATTGTTTTCTCTCACACAGATATGAACTAAACAATGAAATAGCCATACCACGTACCCCATAAGCGCTTAACTTCCCGAGTAAAATGCATAGGTTTAGGTTACCGAAGGCCTTGCTATAGTCAATGAAAACACCCAGCGTAAGCATTTTTTTCTTCGATGTTATTATTTACCAATTGATTTTGAGCTAACAGTGCAGTCTGTGTATATTTATCACGTTGAAAACCGTGCTGATACTCCGAAAGTATATTATGTTTGTTAAAGAAGCTATTTACGCGGTAGAATATTGTCTTCTCTAATCCCTTAGAGAATACAATAATAATAGAAATTGGTGGGTAATTATTAGCTTTATTATTATCTCCACTTTTAAATATAACAGAAATTGTTGAGATTCTCATGAGATTTGGGAAACAGTCAGATTGAAAGACTAGGGGTGCTATAACTTAAAACTATCAGAAACGTTTGGATTTCAATTCTGCAATCAGGCCACCGCGATTGATCAAAATCTTTTTTGAACCACTTCTACTTTACCTGTCTGTCACACGGCGTCACGAAAACCATGATAGTTCCTCATCTGATAAGACGTGTACACCCTGATTATGCATAATTTGACCGAACAAAACAAAAACAGTTATTTTTGATCCAACGCCTTTTTTCCTTAGCCCTCGGCTATTGGTCAAAAGGTTTCGGGCTGCACACACTTCCCCTTCCTGTCACTCGACGTGACAAAACCGCCAAAACTTACCACGTCAAAGTGAGACGTACGCGTTAAAGATGCATTAATTTGCTCTACAAAACTGACATTTCTTCTGAATAGCCTCAGGCTGCCCCGTTTTGAAAGAAATAAAAGATGACTGCCGCCGATCGCTCTGGCACTCACGGCTCGCCCCTGCCGGAGAGCATGGGTTTATTTGCGTGGAATAAAACTTTTTGCGTGGCCGTGTAACGTTTTCGAGAACTTTCGGCACGTTAACGACGTCGTTATGCCAACTCTTCTTTGCTGAGGATCCGTTTTATCGTCATTCTTAAGCTTCCGCTGCATGCCGTCGCGATTGTCGACGAGCCACCGCAAGCTAAGTAAGAGAAAGCGGACCAATCGCAGACGCCGGCACCACCCTTTTGATCCGGTTGGTGCAATTTAGTGCAGTGCCTCGGCCCCACCGAATCCCTCTCCACTTGAACATGCTCCTCGCCTCTTGTGAGTCAATTAGAGAAGAAAAGCCACTCAGTGCAGTCATTGTTATTCGTTTTTCAAGCAAACGAAAGTGACCTCCAATGAACGAGGGGAGCATTTGATTGGTTTATTCAGACAACCCTGCGGGTGACCGCCCGACGCTTGCGTCACGAGTTACGCAAAGTTGACGTCAGGAGAATGGAATAAAACATATTGGAATAATTTTACGTTATACGGCCCCAGATTAAACACGTAAGCTAGACAAGGAGCAAACAGGTCAATTACGTTATTACTCGCTTTTACTTAAAATCCACCGACATCTAAAGCTTAACTGTTCTTTTAGGGAAGGAAATATGCATACTATTTCTCCTTCATCTGCAGGTGCGAGAAATATTGTATCAGTTTTATGGCAAGTGATGTGAGTAAGAGCAATGCTTCCCAGTGGGTGCACCGCATTAGCAAAGTGCCCACTGAAGTTCTCGGCTAAATTCACACCGGAAAGTTTGTTCCCGCTAATGGTTATTTCGGTTAAAATATTCTGACCCGCTTTCCTGTTCAGTGTGTGATTGATGGCCTTCCAAACTTGGTTTGGGCGCCGTCGACAGATGTCAGAAAACATGTTATAATAGAAGGCCTTTGCCTTTTTTATTGCGGCAGTTAATTTCTTTCTGTAATTTTTAAAGTCCTGAACTTCCTTAATATCGCATTCTGCGCAAAGATTTCTTAAAAAGGCGACTATTTTTTTTTATGATTTTGATACACTCGCTCCCTATCCAAGGTTTCCTTTTTCTGTTAGCTTTGGGGCTCACGTAAGGAAAAGATGTGTTGTAATGACTAGTGAATATAGATAAGAATTCACAATAGCTCCCATTTGGGTCTAGCTTATCATAAACAGAAGACTAATCTTCCCTCAGCATATGCATGCGGAATGAGGTCATATTTTTGCTAGACATACATGTATGTTTAGCGATGTCATGGCAAGTTATTTTATTTTCAGTGGTTTGAGGAAAAGCAATAAAGACAGGACAGTGGTCAGTTACGCCGGCACATATACTGTGCCAGCTGCGCTTACATCAGTGTTTATGCTGACGATAAACAAGTCTAGTAAGGACTGGCAAGTTTTCGTTAGGCGTGTTGACGTAGTAATGACGTTATATTAGCCACAAGCATCATGTCTGGTAAGGAATTCCCGGGAGGTCGAATTATCCTTCAGAAAGTTTAGGTTACAGTCCCCACCTATGAAAGTGTTATACTGTTGCAATGTTGAGTATTCTAACGTTTCTTCAATAAATTCCAGTCGTGAGGAAGGAATACACATTTACAGATCGGCGTGGTAGAATCAGTGGCTCATTTCTTCCGTAAAGGCGGCAACGCCCCCGGAGAATCACTGCGAAATATGTCCCACTTTGTACGGGTGGACTCCCGATTCTTCAACCATGTCCTCGCGGCATCTTCCAAGGCGAAGTACAACGTGGTGTAGCTTATCCTCATAGGTCCAGTTTGTCAAGGCTCAGATACTTTCTAGTCTCGAGCCATGTTTCCGGATCGTCTGACGAAGCTCCACGAAAGGTTGGCGGGTCTCTGGGTTGTTGAAGCACGATGGGGGACGATGGGGCGGCCACTGTGGTTGTTGACTGGGCCACAATCTTTCTGGTTGTCTCAAGGGAAAGTCCGTGCTGCGGCTACTCCGTGTCCATGCCTGAGACTACCTCGCTTGTACGTAGTTCGGGCTTGGATCACTGCTATTTGGGGGGCATCCGGGGCATGAATGCAGTGCACCTCTTCCAGATGTCACGTGCTAGTGACGTTCCACAACACAGCAGCAAAGCTTTGAACAGTGAAACTTACTCTTTGTTTGGTGCACCTGCGCGCAGAAAAACAGGCAGCACTCAAGTCACAGCGATAACGGCGAACACAGTCGGCCACCGTGGAACATGTGATGAGCGAATGAAGCGCGTTGGTTTTCTGTACATGATTCATCATAGGTTCCGCAGTTATCGCTGGTGCCCGCGTCTCTTCCAGAAAGTGTTACTCATCTAGTGTCGTGCATTGTGTAGTCGTCGCGTATAGGTGCAATCAGGCTACACAAAGTTCAATGACAACATACAGCGGGTAGAACCATCGATAACATTCCAAGAACTTCTGGTGCATGCAGGTGCGTCCTACGGTGAGCGATAACATCTGTTGCGAAATGCGGTCACCCAAGAAAGATAAACAAGTACGTCGGTCAATATGTGAGTTTTTATTATTTACATGGCTGCGAAACTTGTAATGACGCAGGCTGCTCGTGTTCCTTGAAGCAGGGGACCTATAAAGTAAAACTATTCCAATATGCTTTTATTACAATCTCCGGACGTCAAATTTCCGTAACCGTACACGCAATCATCCGTTGGTGACCCGCAGGGTTGCCTGAACGTACCAATCAAGCGCTCTCCTCGTTTATAGGAGCTCATATTTGTTTGCTTTAAAACAAATAACATTGCCTACACGGAGCGGCTTGTCTTACGTATTTAGCTCATAAGAGGCGAGGAGCATGCTCAAGTGGAGAGGGTTTCGTTGGGGTTGCGCCAGTGAAATGAAAATCGATAATCGGGCGAAGGGGCTGGTGATGGTGTCTGCGACTGGTCCGCTTTCCTTTACTTAGCTTCCGGTGGCTTGTCTAAAATCGTGGCGGCATGCAAGCGAAAGTTAAGAATGCCGCCCAAACGAATCCGCAGTAAAGGATACCTGGCAGAACGAGGTCGTAAGCATGCCTAAAGGACTTGCAATTGTTACACGGCCACTCAAGAAGCTTCATTGTACGCAAATAAGCCCATACTTTCCAGCAAATGCGAGTAACCAGTGCCCGAGCGATCGGTCGCAGCCATATTTTGTTCCTTTAGGAACGGGGGAGCCTACGGCTATTTAGAAAAAAATCAGTATTTATCGCCATAATAATGCATCTTTAACGCGTACGTGTCAGTTTGAAGCGGTAAGTTTTCGCGGTTTTGTGACGTCGCGTGACCGGCAAGTGAAATGTGTGCTGCCCTAAAGCTTTTCACCATTAGCCGAGGGCCAATGGTGAAGAGCCGTCGAATCAGAAATAACTATTTTCGTTTTGTTCCGCTCAATCACGCATAATCAGTGCGTACGCGTCATATCACATCAGGAGCTATCGCGGTTTTCGTGACGTCGTTTTACAGAGAAGCGATGTAGGGGTGGTTCAAAAAGTTTTTGACCAATCGTGGAGAGTTGGTTGCAGAATTTGAATAGAAAAATTTGCAATAGCTTTACGTTATAGCGCCCCAGCAGGTTGAGCCATGGGAATTATCGTTCATGTGTCCTTTCTAATAGGGAATTTAGAAATTAAAAGGCAGCAGCGAGGAGCTCCGGCAAAGAAGACATCCATGTTTCCCTGCGAGATGTTTCGGTTTTATGAGAGCGCAATGGTAGTCTTCGACCATGAACTTCAACACGGACGCGTAACCGAAATGTTTTTAAGTTGCCAGCACTTGACAATCACATTATCTTGAGAAGCACGGTTAACTTGTTCCCGGGCAGTAAGTTTCTTTCTTATATACACAGCAGAATGTTCCTTCCCTTCTTCATCTTTTTAGCAAAGCACAACACCTGTTACCTTATTCGTTACAGCCCATTGGATGATAGACTTCTTTCAGTTTGGGGAAATTAAAAGCGTCGTTTTTGCGGGAAGTGCCAGTGAGAGGGCTTGCATGTTCAGAATATTGGAGGATGTACTGCCGGTAGCACCCTACGGCGCCTACCAATTCGCAAGCTCGCTCGCGGTCGTTGGTTGTGGATATGCATAGATACCTAGCACTTTCTTCCCTTAAGGCATGCAAAACCAATGCCCACAACATTCCCTGATTGCTTTATATTTCTGAAGCAAAACCAATCAAGGCGAAAACGGTCAGCAAGCCATCAACCATACTCCCGGATGTACCCTCTGTTAGCGTAATGGCGTCTAGGAATTTTGTCACTGCACACAGCATGGTTGGCAAGTCCTATTTTGTCATTTAGTAGGCGCTTAAGTGGCTAATTTATCACAGGAACGAAATTCATCGGTGATTTGCATTTGTCATGCGGTTTTTTTTACTCTCTCACGCGCGTCAAATGAGCGTACAAACTGTTCTACATCTCAAAAACGAATGGAAAAATAAAATTCCTGCAGCAAACTTTTCTTGGTTTTTCGCCGAACAACCGTGCACGTGACAAATTTCCAGGAAGTCCTGTCTATGTTTCTTGAGTATGACCAACTGATCAGGCTGTTGGTCGTGGTATTGGCGGTACATAAAGCCAGCTTTCCTCTGGAGTGAAAACATTTTATAGATATTCCTTCCCTAGATGACGATTGAAAGTTTCAGATATATTCGGCCGTCGTCTGCTTATTCATCAACCTGATCTTTTCCGGAGAACGCAGGCGCTCTAAATTGCTTTATGACAGAGGCAACGGAACGCTGGGCAGTTCTTCCATCGCTGATAGCAGACGTTCGCCATCGCTGGCTAAAGCGTGAGCGAAGACGTCTTCTGGCTACAAGAGCCATTTTGCTTAACAGTTTCTTGCGCCTGCACTTCTCTGTTCCACGCTCACTTCAGTTCTAAGAGAAGGATCACACTATAGCTGGCTGGTTTGCTCTCTGGATTTATAATACGCAAGAGCGCAAGCTTACTCTTGACAAAAATTAGTCTCACTTTCTTTCGAAAGCATCCCGGACCTTAATATATGATAAGTTTGTGTAATGTGTTGGATGGCTTCAAGGGATAGCCGCCTCAGTAACCAGCATACAAAACGGGCCCTCAATGCGGCAACGAGCTAGCGGTAAGCCAGTGATGCCTTTCTGTACCACTTGCTATATTAGTAAATCAAACATACCTTAAAGAGTGGACGGAAGGAAGGCGCCGGTGGTAGCTCAATTGGTAGAGCATCGTACGCGTAATGTTAAGACGAGGGATCGTTCCACGCCTGGGGCAAGTTGATTTTCCATCCACTTTCATCGACATTATCTATAATTTCATTTATTCAATAGTAAGTACAAGTAATTTCCTCTATGTTGTCTTTGGCATCTTTGTTGGCTTCCCCTCATTTGATTATTTAAAAATTGGGCCCCTCGGTTAACCCCCTTTGTTCACGTTCAATACATAACGAGGGTCCCGAATCCGGCCACATCGATGCCTTCGAGTAGCCTCTGTGGGTTTATTGAGCAGTTTCTTTCACCCAAAGAGATCATACACTCATGACGCCTGCGGCCGAAAGGATGTTGCACATCCACAGTGAAGGTTTCTGAGTGGCAGTGCTGGCTAACGCTGCCGAGGTTAAGTTGTAGGAAAACATAAATACCCAAGAAAGTGAACAGTGAAACGGCGCCGTGGTAGCGCAATTGGTTAGAGCGTCGCACGCGTAATGCGAAGACGTGGGATCGTTCACCACCTAGGGCATGTTGTTTTTTCATGCATTTTCATTCTCATTTAATTTATAGCTTATTTATTCAATTACAAGTGCAAAGAATTTCCCCTGTGTTGTCCTTGGCGTCTTTGTTGGCTGTTCATGCTGTAATTATTAAATATCGGGCCCTTCGATTAACCCCCTTTCTCCTGGTTCATTACATAACGAGAGTTTCCGATCCGGCAATATTGATGCCTTCAGGTAGCTAGCAGGGGATTATTCAGCTGTTGCCTTCACCCAAATAAATCACGTACTCGTGACGCCTACGGCAGAAAGGAGGTACCACATCCGCCGCCAAGGATTGTGAGTGGTGATGCTGGCTAACATTCCAAAAGTTAGTTGTAGTAGTGAAACATAAATCCCCAAGAAAGTGGATGGGGAAACACTGCCATGGTAGCTCAAGTGATAGAGCATTGCACGTGTAAGGTGAAAACGTGGGATTGTTCCTTACCTGCGGCAAGTCATTTTGTCCGCGAATTTCATTTCCATTATAATAAACATCAACATCAATTTGCTTAATTCAATTAGTGAGTACAATTAATTTCCCCTGTGTTGTCCTTGGTGTCATTGTTTGTTGACTTCTGATGCTTTGATTAATAAATGTTGGGCCCTTCGGTTAACCTACTTTCTTCTCATTGCTATGTCAAAGCACATTTCAGGTTGACATCAGTTGCACTATTGTGTTATGAATGCACAATGCCTATTTTGCGCAATCACTGGTATCCCTTTAAGAATTTTCATTGATGTTGATTTTTACATGAATAGCTTCACAATCACCTTACTTTCTTCACCTTCGTTCGCCAAGCAAAACATTTAACGTGAATTATAGCACCTAGCAACTAGTGCTAGGTGTTCCATTGTATATGGCGCTTGTATTATGCTATCTTCATAAATGCCTCAAACGTCTTCTTTCTATGGGTTTCTTTGGTTCCATTAGCTGAGCAAGAGAGCGTCGCTACTTCTACTTTCCTTGCCTAGACTAACTTTGCGCTACCTATATGCCTAATGAGCGAGCGCTTACCCTCCACGCCCCCGAGAGTGACCGTTCTGTGTGGTGGTTAAAAACCAACGACCGAGTGACACACAGTGGCACAGTGGCCACGTGTTACTGCTTAGCTCGCCGGACAATGCCGCCTCCCTACACGGCATTAAGTCAGGAGGTGGCCGTCATCCTAAGGCAGGTGCAGACCGGGTCACACCTCGCCCTAGCGTTGCTACACTTGCTTAACCCACAACATTATCCGTGTGTTGTCTACGGTGTTTGTGCGGGGGATCCGGTGGACTACTGGCACATCATGTGGGACTGTGCGAGGTTCCTGACCGAAGCTACCTCAAGGGCATAGCCCTCTTAACTTCAAAGTGCAGTGCAGTCTACAGACAAGGACACTCATCTATAGATCTCACGAGCCACCACAAACGGGCCGAATCGGGTCAGTGCAGAGTAGGGTATAACTCCGTTGAACCGTCGGTTGCCGGCATTTTAATAAACCTATTCCTATTATATGCTATCCTTATCTAGATCGGGCTTAGAGAATTCGGGGTTTGGTCACACATGTCTGTATGTGTGACCAGCCCTATTTTTCTGTAATTCATATCACGAGGCATCTTTTTCCGCCAGTTTTGCGACATTTTCTACTGTGTTAACATCTGACCTGCCGGGTATTCATACTCGCATTTGATCAGGAATGATGTGGTAAAATTGCCCCGAGCACACTCATCCTATAATTTTCTCATTATTTTGCGAGACTGTGGCCCACTTCACCGCTCGAAAAAAATCACCCTTCAGATTGTAGCCACAGTCTAAGTACGACTCATCCTTTTTCGTTGCCTTCCAGAAGCACTTCCGAAAACAGTCAGGAGATAGCTCATACCTCTTTAACAAACTTTTCTTTACTTCGCAATAATTGTCACTGTCGTCACTACTTAGTCTGCCAATCGCGTCTTCTATTTGACATGCTAGAAAGGTCAGTAGTTGGCGTGGTCATGATTCCTTGCGGCACTTATCCTTTAACATGTGTTTTCGAAGTTTATTAGAAACATGGCAATGTTTCTACTGAACTGAAATGGTTGCATTAAACAGATCATGTTATGCACCGTAACAATATTTTTTGTAGTTTGCGCTTTTTGATGATTGCGGCTAAGCGCAAAACGTCCCCCTCTCTGGAGCTCAACATCTGGGCACTTTAGCGCAAGTTTGCATCCACTACGCTGTTCTTGAATTTCTTTTTCGTGACGCCTGTGGGAAGCTCCTACTGGTGACGGTGCGTTTGCAGCGCCCTCATCGAGCGCTCTTTTATGAGTTCTCTCCATTGCAACAGCTCACTATGTTTTGCTTCTTAGGAAAGTACAGACTCAATGATGTGGCACTTACGCATGTAATTCCCTGATTCTATCATATTTCAATGTACGACGAAAGCTCGCTTGCCTTCAGCAAATAATTGTGGTGAATGACGAGCCCAGACAGTAGAAGCTCTCTCGTGTCCTTTTTCTGCAAAGATGATCGGTGACGCCAATGTTTAGTCAGTGAAAAGTGGCAAAGGAGACACAGCTGCTTTAACTGTGAGTGCTAAAGCCAGATAGAGAACAAAGACAGATTGTCCGACACTCATGAAGCTGTAGTCAAGGTTCCTGGGTGCTTGGTTTCAGATCAAAGTGCTCCCTCTAGTTTGGCATGCGTAAATGAGGAGCTGCCGTGATTGCTCTAAGTAGCGACGCTCACGTGTGCGCTTTCTTAGTAGCACGGGATGTGGTGGTGACTTGGTGAGCAGGGACGAGTAGTAGGAAAACACGCGCTTTACTACTTGTGTTAGACTACAGGAGGAAGATCCTTGGGTTACACGAGGCGCTCGGTTATGTAAATTTTACTTGGCTAGGGGTCGTCGCTAGTTCTATTGTCGGAGACCTATTTGTTGGCAAAAGCTGCTCCAGATGATCCTAGTCCAACCCCGTGCCGGAGCTACATGTGCGGTGAAAACGAACCATTTGCTCGGAATAATGTGCACTGTGGCATTGGAGCCGCAAGTAAAGAGCGCCAGTGTATGGTACACCGTGCCATTTGTTTGTGTGTCCAGAGTGAGGTCATGTGGGCACTGTTCGAGGACACTATATGAAGCAACACTGTAGTAGTCTGTAATAGTCGCACGTTCTGTACACATTGCAATGATAGATGAAGGGCTGCCATGTCTTGTGCATAACATGGCGTGTGTCAGAACGTATCTGAGCCTTCCGCGAAGAGAAGCGCTCCTAATTTAAAGCCGCCTTCCTGTGTCGACGCGAGATGTGACGGGAACATCATATACTTCAGCGTCTGGTGGGCTTCCACGAGTAGGCAGAGAGAAAAGAGCATTTTTAGGTCGGGGCCTAGCTGTAGTTACGCCTCCTGGAGCTGAGCTCCACCTAGTTTCCCCAAGTGTAACGACCGGTTGTAGATGCTGACAAAGAGCCGCGAACTCAAGGCGAACAAAACAAGTTACCTTGGGAAGAGGGGGAGCGTCTGGGTTTCGCCGGTGCATTGTAGGCATTAGTGTTTTTAGTCGACGTGTAATGCGTGAGCGTAAGACGTCCTGGTGCTTATTGGTAGTTGCTCTGGGATGGTCAACGAGGAGGCGATCACATGGGTTATGACGGGGGGGGATAACTTTTTGTTTGGGAACAAGAACTCCAAGGAACCTGATAACCATTCGAGGAGCGGACATAGCATGGAAACGGTAGCCCAAAACTCGCTATTTCCTGAAGAACGACCATTTGCATAAGTGCGATGGAAGGCTGGCTGTCTACAAGTCACACCAAAATGAAGCCGGACATATGGCCTCCAGGTCGGGATAAATTATGCGTGTTGTATTGGATTCGGGCACTGGAGGTACCCGTGGTGTATCTGCGCAGTCGCATTGGAAACTCGGTAGAATGTCTGCGTGATTCGGTAACGTTTCGTTTGTCCAAAGCGCCGATGCTCTTTTATAATTGCACCCACCTTCGCACAGGACATGCACATGATAAGACAAAAAGTAACGTCTGCTATGCATTTTAAGAGGTGACCAATTTTGTGTGCATCCTTCAGACTTTTCGGCCTTGCGGCAAAGGACCAGCACATCTTGTAAACAAGCGACATAAAATTCTGTTGACGTCTAAGCGCAGCCACTAATCCTTTTTGCTGCAAACTGACGACAGACAGGTCAGCCAAACAAGTTTGACAGTTCCTCTTTAAAAATGTCAGTTAGGTAGACGTCACGTGTACCATATCATTTCTGCGTGTCTCTTCGACGATAGAATATGGGGTTCGACGGCTTCACGGTGAGTGTTGTGGTCGCGCAGTCACTGTAAACCAGTCATTATTGTCAGAAACAACCGTGGCACAAAATATTTCCGGGTGACGTGGATGCGCCAGTATTACTGTAGACGCTTTCGCTTCCTCGGCCATCCTGGCGGCACGTTGGTGACATCCGCTGCGAAGTTACGTATTTGTGCACCCCTCCCCCATTATAACGATGCAGGAAAAAACCAGGCGCACAGGTGTGTATTGGTCTTTATTTACAGGAGATAGAAAGACGGCCAAATAGCCGCCAGACTCTGTCGTCTCCTTCTCAAGACACCTTCTTCATTCTCTTTCTCCCAAAAATATGCGACACTTTGTCCTTGTGCTCTTGCATAGTTGTTGGGCTGGACGTCAGGGAGACTTTGCATAGCCTTCCCACACATCTACCATGCAAGCTGTACGAAAAACGTCGCAGTTTTGCCCGAAAGGCGAAGCACTGATTGCAAGAGCGAATTAGTAGACATCTTAATCACGTAAGAATAGAAGCCTTATGGGCCCTGTGAACATGCGAAAATTCTCCCACTATTTGAATTAACGAGCATGGCTTCACAGACGCACAATATAACATCTCGTTTCATTGTCTTCATTTCTTCTGTTCCTTTTCAAGAAATGTATTTTCCGCCACAAGATATACGTCGGAAATCTAAGGACCAACTTGCCCAAAAAGAAGTCCTTTTCTTATATCATGAACATATTTCACTCCATCACTGCCGAATCTGGGTGTCAAAACGTGAGGGTGAGGAAGCGCGGCAACAACGGCGAGCCAATTGTCCTTTGCGCTTTTTCTCATTTTATCGCAACCTAAGCGACGAAAACAAAGCGCATGTGAAGCCGGAAGCGCTTGGCGCACTGTGTGCCCATCGAGTTCAATGCAGAGCCGGCGGGGCGGCGTGCGGCAAGCAGCATACGCAGCAGCCGCCGCAGTGGAACGCACCCTCCCCCCCCCCTCGCCTGCTCCTGGTGCCCTGCGTGCGACACAGACATCTTAGTGACAAACATTTCCGATGCTATTTAGGAACGTAGAAGATCATCTGACGTATTGGAGTACTGGACTATGCGGTTGGACTGCGGCACCACTCATGATCTCCTTCAGTGGATGTTGCGCACCTTAGGTCACTTTAGCGTCAATAACGAATTTAGTGAGTTTGTTTACCTGTTGCTTTGTTAGTTTTATTGAAATATTGAGCGATCAGGTCACGCCAGACAAGATATCTCAATCCCACCAGCACCGCTCACGACGTGAAATAGTACGCGTTGTGCCACTTCAGCGGTTCTACGCGCGCTAGCCAATTTTGCAAGTGCGTTTCTTTGTTACTTTGTTATTTTTCCTTAGTTAGCGAGCGTCTGGATTTCACTATTCTGCTATTATCGTTAGATCGGGACGATGCTTAAGAGGGGCGGATGGCCATGTATAATTCTTTATCTATATCCGGTGATCGTCGTTCACCAAATACGATATGGTCAAAGCTATCACTAAGCTCAAGATATGTCTTCATATTCAGAAGTTTCTGGAATGTTATTGATGATTCTATTTGTTATCAATTTTGTCGCTCAGCCGCCTGCAATTAAGTTCTGTGCACGACGGGAATTCTGGATCACTTTCTAGAGCTTCCGCGAGCACCATCAACTACTTTAGAACTTTCTACGAGCCAAGTATAAGTGACGACTCACTTGACTCACTGATGACATTTTCGACGATCGCTCATTATGCTCGCCGATGTCGTTGTGCCAGATTCTCACTCGTTTTTCTTTGTACAATTTTGCAGAATAAAAAGCTTACATTACCAACCAATAGTTTAGACAATGTGTCGTTCTTCACCTTGACTAGAACGTGACATTATTGTGTTTTTGTCTATGTGCGCCCCAAACCCTATCAGCATACTCTCGACTCTTCCTAAGGAATGTGTTATATGCAATTATCTTGATATCAGATATGTAGTCTGTAATTTGCGCTTTAACAAAATGGGTTTTTTCCAACGGGGTACAGTGTTGTTTCCTTTGTGCTTAGTCTACCTAAGATGGTTAGTAATAGCTCCATCAAAGAAGTTAGTCTTGCAGCACGTTTATTTCAATATATTGTAGGGCGTAAAGAGAGTTTAGGGGCTTTTTTATTTGTGAGGCTAATGCTTTTTTTCTGAGAAACTTTCGTGACCGATACATCATATGAATTTTAGTCTTTTAATAATTTTGTACAGAAGGACTTGCCCAGAAAAACCTTTTACACGATGACAAAGAAGGCAGTTATAGGTAAACAGCCTGGCCATACGCTCGAGCATGCGCATGTCACAAAGGAAATCATGGATAAAAAGTCTGACTCACCGCGCCAGCTTACGCGTGTGAAAGTTCTCAAGCCCGCATATACATAGAGGGTACCCTGGAGTGACTTTGGGCTAGACATCTATAACTTTACCCTGCTTGCACGTATTTATCGTCCTTAAGACCACGTACGAATGAAGTAGATCAAGCTGCTGCCAAAGAGCATGGCCAGCAAGGAGACAGGCCCACGCTAAATTCTATGAGAAATATACACACCAACTGCACTGTAAAAACTAGAGAGGGAATCGCAGGAGTGAAGCGGTCGATTTACTCTTCAAAGGGTTGTTTTACTCACGCAAAATGTCGAGGGGAGTTAAATGCATCGTTCACTCCGTCTCCAAGGAGAGAGTGAAATGTGCTTTTCACTCTGCCCTTCTGAGAGAAAGTAGAATGGCCGTTCTACTCTTGCGGCAATAGAGAACAAAACTTAGCGTAATCTTCTGCTTCAGCTGTAGGAGGCGGGCCCCGAACATGACAATATATCATTCACGCACGCCTAGCAAGGAAAACGCTGTTTTGCTTCCAAGAAAACAGGCAGGCACAATTCAAAGGTACGCGGAGCCAGCACTTTACTTTTGCACTCGGAGTTGCTACACCGGGTGCACGCTCAACATCGCGGAACAGCACAGCACCAGAGAAAGATAATCCGTCCAGCGAGCACCAACGAAAGCCATCCAAGGGAGATCGTGTGTTAGCCGTCTCGGGTCACCGCGTAAACACGACTGTCGTTCGTCATTCGTTGATATTACAACAAATCCTCCATGGTAAGTGAATTCTAACTTATGGGCACATTCTGCGTGTATGGCATGCTATCGCCAGGAAGTCGACGTGGCGCTGTGCCTACGCGATTGACAATGGGCTAGGCAAGCGCGCTGTGTCTCTCACCGCGATAACTGCATGCGATTTTGTCCCTTGCCACTATCTGTAAGAGCTTTCAAAATCCCAAACGCTGCCAGAACCATGGTATGTTCAATAAGACCTGAGGCGAGAATACGCTTAAAATGGCTTGTTCACCGGCTCATGATTCCGAGCCTATGCGGAGCGTGATTAGCGTGCGTATTGCGTGTTTGAATTTATTCAGTTTGGCAACCTACTGTGTACGGAACGATGTTGAAATAAGGAGGAACATAAAAACGCGTCATTTTGCTGTCGGCATGCTTAAATTTTAAATAAGGCGCGCGCTTGATGGTGTCTCGCCCATAGGTAATCTGTGACCACTGAAGTTAGATGCAGCGGCAGTGCTAGTTAGAAATTTTGCCGCAGGCATGCTGCGAGAGGTCAAGTGGGTGCGTTATCTTGAACTTATTGAATATCCACGAGGAATTCTTGTTCTATGCTGAATAAAGTATAAACCTCATATAAGCGAACTTGCGCGCGACGACTACAAGCGATACGATGGAGATGGCAGTCGTGTTCACTCGTCGCCTACAAATCGTACTCCATGCGAGCGACGATATTGAGCTACGGCTCCCCGGTGCTGCCAGTATGAGGGCTGCAAATATGCGTCAGAACTAGCGTTACGCGTGCTTTAGTAATTTATGTCGATGTATCTTACTGTGAAAAGTAGCATAAAATATTTCCGAAGGTCTTGCAATAGGTTCTTATCCTTGCACGTAAAAACTTCAATCGTTTGCTCGTTCCGCACGAGAACCGGTTGTATTTGAGTAATGTACATCGAGCTCCAGCTTCGCGCAATTGGCTAGTCGCTCATAGCACTTCCGGGCGACGATTGACGAATTCTAGATTTCTAGAGTCGAGCGATCTATTCAAGCGACGGCCCATTTTGACGCTCAAAGCCGTCGCTCGTCGCCGTCGCGCACTAAATCGCTCTCACAGTGTTTATCCCTAAGACTGAACTGTTTTTGCTCGTGTATTGAAATGGTGAGATTAAACGTCTGATTTTATGTCTCCTGTTGGGAATCTGAAAGGGTGCTTACGTCAACGAACTCGGGCATTTTTCAAGCAGCGACTTATGCATCGGCATCGAATATTACGGATGCTGTGTGGAATTACAATTACAGGGGTGCTTTGCATAAGCTTCATTTTTCGGACATGCCTGTGCATTTGCTAATATGAGTTTGTATTGCCGAGTTAGGTCATACGAACTGCTAAATCACGCTTCCTCTGGGGGTTACAAGCGAAATGCGTGCATGTTGCTACTGCCTGGAACTTCAAAATGTGTTTATCGCTTTAATATTTTTAGTGAAGAAATGAAGTATCAAAATAAAGCGTTGCTATAATTTCATTCTCCCAGTCGTCTGCCGTACAGAAAACAAAGAGTTACTCTAATAAATTACTAACTGCGGTCTAGCTGCAACTTTTACATGCCTTCAGGAATGTAAAATGCTAGATTTCGAACAAACTGCAGCACTAGTCGAGTCTGTGAAAAATGAACTCCATTGCGCACCTCATAAATGAATATAAGTTCGTGCCTTTTAGCAAGGTTAGATGCAGGCTGCAGTGAACTTTCTTGTTATCATTGAAATGTGGGTAAGCTTACCATACCAAGCCTTGTTGCCCTCTCTCATACGCACATCTAGTCATATCCATTTCACTGGAGGACCATATTTTCACAACTACTGAGCATTATGTTTGCACATATGATCCTCAAATTATGGCTTTAGCAGTGGCACAACCAGAGTTGATGCCGGAGGCATCAACTCTTAGGATGTGTCACAAGTGCGGTTTGCGATACAGCTGACTAATGGCAGACTTATGACATCTGATAATGACCGATGTTCTATTTATTAGCAGGAATAGTTTAAAATTGGTCCTGAACGAGGATGAACTTTCGTTTATTTCTTTTTGTTTAAATCTAAATATTGGTGCTAGTTCAGCAGCTGACTGTTGCAGTCATTTAGATATTTCGCATACAGTTCCGTAGGAACACTAAGAGCTAAGACTTTCTTTTAGTGCCATGACCTTGATTGTCTTGATGTTGCTTTGCACCATGTCCTCGTGTTGTGTTTGCACACAATATTTTCAGCCACCTGCTTTATATAACGCAAGAAGGCAGCTGCAATACATTACCATGCACTTTGGATGAGGAAACTAGAAGGTGGGTATATTGGGTGTACCATTTCACTAAATGTCAACGAAATCAAAATAGAGTATGTCACATCAAGATAAAAAGTCTCACGTGCTCTAAGCAGTCATGTTGACATGGTATATTTATGTAATGCCTCTGATGGGGAAGTCAAAATTAAATATGTTCTCTGGATACAAACATAGGAGAAAGTGTGTTTGAAAAGTTAGAAATGTGTTTAAAAAGAGCTGCTTAGTTTTGTGAGAAGTGAGCGCTTTTTGTCTGGCCTCTCATCAGATATATCCATATGATAAAGAAATAGTGGTACAATGATATTGCAGAATTGCTTAGTGACATGAAACATACTTGCAGTGAGCACGGTGCTTGTGTTCAATATAAAAAGAAACAGCTCATGCTTGGTTAGGTGCTTACATACATTTAAAGCTTTAATAGCTTACATTTAACAGCCCGTGAATGCAAGGGTGTAAATACAAAACACTGTAATTTTGTTTTTAAATGGTGACATGAAGCCGGCAGATTTTCATGTCTTCCCTTTTATCTTTTTATTATAAAGTTTTTGCACCTAATTTTATAAGTATTGCCTCCATTTAGGTTCCACAAAGGGGAAGCATTGAGGGAAGATAATTCCATGTCTAAGAATTCATTATCGATTACGTGCATGCTCACGAAACCAGTTCATTAGAACTGCTCATTCATCCCGAAGCGAAAACAAGGAGCAATTAAAGCCTTCAACTCTGTACACCGTGGTGCACGCTTTGCGTATTAGAAGCCAGAGAGTCACTTGGAATTAAAAATTATATCGAAAATGTAAAATTGTGGTTTCTCCTGTGAAATAGTCACATGAAAGCTTCTGGCAGGCATCTGATATTTTGATTAGGGTGACTCAATCTACTTGCCCACCAAGTATACTAGTGGAGGCAGAGATGTGTTCAATGCAAAGAACTCAGAGCAACTGAGTAGAACACTTGTTCATCAATTGGCGGATGTGAACGTATAGTGTAAAGCAAAAGCCCCTTATTATCATGGCTTCGAAAGACATATTTGTTATAAGGCAAAATAAAATTTAAGCATTTTCTCACGTGGTAAATTTCTGGACTTAAGATAGAGTGCACAGAGCGGCGATGTACTAATCTTCCCAGAGACATATGTACTTGGTTTGAAACGAAGATTCTGTGAAGTGCGATAATTTTTCTTACTTTAGCGCGTCTTAGCCACTTCAGTAGAAAAAAAAAGTTTGGTTTCGGGTAGTTGCTTCATCGTTCAAGTATATGCATAGTGGCATGCAAAATCCACGTGCATGGAACGGATATGTGAAACAGGATGGTGCCATTCTCAATTTATGTTTTGCTTATTTGTTTGTCTTTTTCGTGCACTTCCCGGCCTGTACTTATGCTGATGTCGCCTTTGATGCATCATGTTCATCACATCTGATTTTTTGTTCATATCTGAAGTCATGCTATAATTTAGTTAGATTGCATATTCTTTCGTCAATATAAGTGATCATGTAAGTATGCAAGCTGCTCCTCAGAAGCACCGCATTCTTACCGTAATGGTAATAAAAGCTACCATATATGACAAGATATTTTATGACTAGGATTTTAATGCCAATGCTCATTGCAGTTTTCTACTCATTTGCTACACGCGAGGTGATATTGTAAATTTAATTTTATTTCTTTGTGAGAAAGTGTAACGGATCAATCCCGACAGCACCAGAAAACTACTCTCGTGAGGAGACCAACCGAATAGGCAATATGATACGCCTCTTTACCGCTTTGAGTGAGACCAGGCAGGATATTGCTGCAGAACCAGGACAAGCCACATTTAGAAACAATGGGGTACAGCCTATACATGAACAACTTTGTGTTAAATATAAGCAAGGCTAGCTAGACCAGTAGGCCTAACATAAGAATATTGAACACATTTCTAAATGCATTGTACTCTCAGTCAGGAACATCCATACACTGTACAGGACGTTAGCAATTGAGCTGCTGTCTTAGAATAAGGCAAACAAAAAAGTTTCTTGCACAATTTATCTACATTACCAACCTCATGCCTAGCAGCTCATCTGGGAACCTCTGTCATATAAGTGCACATGTTTTGTGCCAGAAACGCGTTTGCTGGCCAGTAATGTGGCACCTATTTCTCTTTGGTCATGGTATCAATACCTTGCCAGTTTCCACACGTTTGTTCTGTGTTTAACTTTCCATTGTATGCTTCAATTTTGAAAAGGAGCCAATTGAAATTAAAGAACATTTCTGCACTGTAATACTTATGAAACTTCAGAGAATATATTTATGTTTTATAACAAGATGTGTTATAAAGTTCATGGGCATCATTGTAATGTGATTTCATGTGTTAGTAGCTTTCTCAAATTATTATTCAGCTTGTCTTGTGACTGATCAATAAATATTTGGACATTTTAAGAGAAAATGTTTCATGTGAGTAACTCGGCGACTACAGATTACATCCGGTTCACCAAGCATAAGTGGAGGAGCTGCTTATGAAGGAATAATATTTTCCCCGCGTATAAGTATTGCGAATCTCTTGTAACGTAACCATGGATCTACATCGTGCTTTGACACTATTGGGAAGAGTGCTAGCACTCTGTTCTGAAGGAGCTCAAACACTCTGTTTGGGGGAGTAGAAACACTCGGTTTACGGGAGTAGAAGTACTCGGTCTGGGGGAGTACTATTACCACTGTGGTAGGAGTATTAGCAATCCGTAAGAGTACTAGCACTCCCTTGCGGTGGAGTAACAAAGCTCTGTCAGGAGGAGTTGTCCTACTCTCTCTCAAAGAGTGTGGATCTACTCTCGAAAAGAGAGTGAAATATGGGACAAGCAGATAGTCCCTCAAAGAGAGTGCCCGGAACTCTGTTTTTAGAGTGTGGGCGTGGGCGACGACCAATATGTAAGGCGAAATGCACAGTAGACCATGCGGATACTTCTATTCTAGGACAAGAGTATAGTCAATGTTCACTGCAGCGCGGACAAATTTGCTAGGAACCAACAGGATGTACACTCCACCTGACGAGACATGTCTGTCAAACCTCCGTGGCAGAACTGTATGTTATGCTAGTTATTCCCAAGCAGCAAACATCTACTACTCACACGTACTAAAGAGATGCTAACTATTTCTACAGCGTGTTCACAGGCTTTCAAGATGTCTTTAGAGCTTGTAAGCACACTAAAAATGATGGCTGAGGTAAAAGAACTTCGCCTCCACGTGCGTCGTCTCTGAGACTAAGGCCATGATTTTTTTCATTTACACTTTATTCCAGGGATCAATCGCGCACAGATAAAGGAACAGGACCACCGACAAGCTGCGGCGTGCAATGTACGCATGCTATCCAAACGGCGTGTAATCCAAACAACACTTGCACTCCCAACTGCCCAATAATTGTTGAAAAAAAGCGGCTGAAATCATCTCACGATGTCTGTCGACGTTGGCGCATTTAGCATTACCTAAATATAGTGACACAGAGTATTGTCACTATCGAAACCAGTTAAGTATATTGCATGGACTTCAACAGGATTCCAATTTTATGGTTCCCTAAGAACGCTAAATACCCTGTAGCAGCGTCACCACGAACCCGGCGTGTGGCCTCCGCAATGGATGACGTGCCTCTGCGTGCGAACTCTGAGAATCGCGTCATATGGTATGCGGGTTCCTCACTGACGCTTCTTCCTTAACTCACTACGACATGTAGTCGTACTGCAGAGAAGTCATCACGTGGCCTTCGAGATGCGTGACGACGCGTTAACAACGCAGAACATTGTTCCCTCGCTTGCCGCACCCGCTCGGGAGCACATACTTCATGATCTAAGCTGGCTAGAGATTTATTGAAGTGCGGCACAATTTTAGTGCTTTTATTCAAAGTTCGCCAAAGCGTTGGAGTAAAAACTGTTCATTGAAAAGCTGCACCTGCGCAGGACATTTGTTTCACCGGATGCTATTGCCTCGGGTCGCTGTTCGCGAGGAATCTTTGTGACGTGGGCTTGATTGCGCGCAGCATTGGAGGAATTTAAAGGCTCTTTTTTTCATCGCGGTAGAGTGGCACACTACACATGGGACATACATATGTACTTAAGTTGAAGCAATTATTGTCATTGAACAGCCGCATGCACTTACCGATACATATCGCGTGACCCATATCGTGACTACATATCGCGCGAATGGGCATGAAAGAGGTTGATTGAAAACCCACACAAATTCATTGACACATTCTTATTGCAACATATTCAGTGACGCAAATTCGTCCACTGGCTGTTTTCAGACCGTATTTTCTCAACATAGCCGCACGATGCGTTAACCATTGACAACGAATTACACCGTGAGCCGGTTTGGTTTGAAAGCGGTTAGACACAAACATATGAATATAGCCTGGTGATGTGCGTGCAGTGCCTGAAGAGAAAGCTATAGCTCTGGCCCAACTTTGATGACGTCTGTTGAAATGCACGCAAAACGTAGAAAGGCTTTTGTGGCATAAACTTTTGGTAGATTTTGTTAAAACATGTGTTTGAGAGACCAAGGTAAGTTCTAGTGACTGTTAAAAGCGGAATTTATGTCTACTGAATTAGGTCATTGCAGTTAAGTTGCGGTTCGAAGTCTCCGTGATCCTGGGAATTTATCCGTAAACAATAACGTTGACATGAGCGACTGGCTCAGCATGTATGAACGTGTTAGTGAAAGCCACCACTAGGATCCTATCGTCATGCTTGCCAATGTGATCTTTTATCTGCGCGGCACACCGCATGTCTAGCTGGTTTCGCACACTTGAGATCGATCTCTCCAGCTAGGACATATTCAAAGAGCGGATCGCGACCTATTGCCACGAGTGTGCAGTCGTCAACCGAATCGTATGTCTCCTACATACAGGAAGTGCTCGCGCTTTGCCAGAAAGTCGACGAGCAGATGACCGAGGTTGACAAGGTGCGCCATATCCTTAAACGCATCGGGGACAACGCCTTCAATGTGCTGGTCTCTAACGACGTTTCTACCGTCGACACCATCGTCAAAGAACGCCGCCGCTTCGAGATAGCCAAAAGCCGTCGCCTCATCCCACAATTTTCTCGGCTCCCAAGCACCCCGTCCTCGTCCTGTGGCTCCGCCCTTACCGCCACACGACCATTTCAAGAGAACGCCAGACCTATCGTTCGCCCTGAGATCGAAGCGCCGGGTCCGGCCCCTCTTCATTCATGACCCCCTGACGGTACCTTCGACCAAGCAAGTCCCACTATTTCTGTTATTCAAGCAGTTGCGCGGCAAGAAACTGCAACCCTTGGCATTCCTACCGCCTCGTCTGTCTCCCGATCTGATTGGGCACCCATTGCCATGGGCACAACCTGTAATGAGCCGTGCGTGTCTCCAATGGCGTCACTGTTGCCGTCAGGGGAATGTGCACTGCTCGCGTAGTAATTGCGGGCGGCCAAGTTCCAGTCCTGTTCGCCGTGCCGACCAGTTGGCCTCATGACCTGATCCCATGGCTCGAATGTCTGACGACGCATTCTACCCTCATCGACTGTGCCACCGGTACGCTGGGCCTCGAGCTTCCTCTTCTTTCCAACGTTCACCCCGAACAACCGAACATCCTCTGCACTGCAGCGTTTGTTTGCTTACCTCCAAAAGCCCTAAGCTTCGTCGAATTGGCCTCAACGGCAGCTGTGCCTGATGGCGACTATGTCATCGAACCTATTCGTGCTGTCCTCCTGGCGCACGACATCTCTGTGCCACATTCCGTCGTAACCCTTGCCACTAATTGGATGTGTCTCCCCGTTATCAATTTTGGCTTGACGAAGCAAGTCTTACCTGAAGGCATAGCGGTGGCCACGCTCTGGTCAGTGAAAGGCGACCACTTCACCTCTTTCGCAGCCGACGCGTCTCCCGATCCTCCTCATTACCCGCAGAATGTCTTGAACCTCGACGGCCCATTACCTCCTATGGTCGCTCCGGACCTCGCACCTGACCAAGCAACCGCCCTATATGGCCTTTCGTTTTCCTACCGCGACAAATTTGACGCTGGCAATCGATCACTTGGTCACACGTCCCTTGTTAAGCATCGGATAAACACTGGTGATGGTTTCCCACTCACCGCCGACCCTATCGCGTTTCCACGGCAGAGCGGCAAGTTGTTCAGCAGGAACTAAACAAGATACTCGGCAGAGGCATTGTTGAGCACTCATCCAGTCCTTGGGTATCGACGGTCGTACCCGTCAAAAATGGCGTTTCTGCATTGATTACCACCACCAAAACCGAATTACAAATGATACGTTTGCCCTTTACCACGAATGGACGACGGTCTTGATTGTCGTCACGGTGCCAAATACTTTTCATCCATCGACCGTCGATCTGCTTATTGGCAGATTTCCGTCGATGAGCAAGACCAACAAAAAACCACTTTCGTCACTCCAGATGGTCTCTACCAATTCAAAGTTAAGCTGTTTGGTTTATGCAATGCCCACGCCATGTTCAAACGGATGATAGGCTCTCTGATTCAAGGTTTCAAATGGCCAACTTGCCTTTGTTACCCCGACGACGTCCTTGTGTTCTCTCCTACATTTGAGACGAACCTTAAGCGTGTCAAAGCTATCCTTGCCGTGTTCCGCAAAGCTGGGTTCCAATTAAACTCATCGAAGTGCCACTTCGGGCGCCGACAGATTGCAGTGCTCGGCTATCTCGTCGATGCTTCCAGAGTACAACCCGACCAAAGGAAGGTTCGAGCAGTAAAGGCTTTTCCGGCACCTCAGTCTGTCAAAGACGTTCGGAGTTTTGTGGGGCTCTATTCTTATTTCAGACGGTTCGTGAAAGATTTCGCAGCGATTGCTCGACCCCTCATTGAACTTCAGAAGAAAGACGTGCCTTTTACGTGGGGTTCACCTTAGGCTGCCGCATTTTCAAGCCTTATCACGGTTCTCACCAACCCACTGGTCTTGGCGCAATTCGACCCGGGCGCACCTACATAGGTCTGAACCGAAGCCAGTATTTATGGGATCGGCGCCATGTTATCGCAATGCCAACACGGACACGTCCGCATTACAGCCGAGGCTAGCCAGTGCCACTACTCGATTACTGAGCGCGAATGTCTTGCTCTTGCCTGGGCTCTTTCAATGTTCCGGCCATATATATATATATATATATATATATATATATATATATATATATATATATATATATATATATATATATATATATATATATATACATACACATTAGCATAGATTGAAGACGAGTCTTACAAAATATACGCTTCTCTTTAATGACGGGAAGAGAGCGTGGAGAAGAGCGTGAAGCGTACGCGCTTCGCCGTCTTCCATGGCGCCGGCCGTTGCGCGCGCCGTCCCGCGGGGCGGGAGCCCCACAGCATTGTGTCAGTTGCCTCCCATGCGAAAGCGACCGTCTCGGTCGCGTGAAAAAGTTCTTTCAGCGACGACAACACATGGAGCTTCTCAGGTGCATGTCGGCGTTCACGTACGCGCATAGTAGGGTTTCATGCGCACTACATGAACATCTTCAGCGCGAGGACGATGACGGGGCGAACCGGGGTCCGAACTGCCGTGAACGACTTCGTAGGTAACGTCACTCAGGCGGCGTGTAACCTTGTACTGACCAAAATACCGGCGGAGCCACTTTTCCGAGAGTCCACGGCGACGGACGGGCGTCCAGACCCACACGAAGGCACCGGTATTGTAATGGACGTTGCGTCGACCCTGATTGTATGGAAGGGTGTCGGTATGCTGTTGACTCCGGATACGATGCCGAGCAAGCTGGCGGGCTTCTTCAGCTCTTTGTACGAACTCTTCTACGTGTTCGCTGGTCGGGCTATTATCAGCCAGCGGTAGCATGGCGTCAAGTGTGGCCGTGACGTGACGACCGTATACATGTTGGAACGGCATATACTGCGTAGTCTCCTGTATAGCAGTGTTATACGCGAAGGTCATGTAGGGTAAGATCACGTTCCACGTCTTCTGCTCTACGTCGATATACACGGAGAGCATGTCAGCCAGCGTTCTGTCCAGACGTTCCGTTAATCCATTCGTCTGAGGGTGATACGCAGTGCTCTTGCGGTGAGAGCAATGCGTCAGCTGGAGAACGTCCTGCATAAGTTCGGCTGTAAATGCTGTACTGCTGTCGCTGATGAGAACAGACGGTGCACCATGTCGTAGGACGATGTGGCGTACAAAGAATTTGGCCATTTCATACGAGTTTGCTTGCGGAATAGCTTCGGTTTTGGCGTACCCAGTTAAGTAGTTGGTAGCGGCGACTATCCATTTGTTGCGCGAAGAGGTCACTGGGAATGGCCCAAGTAGATCCATTACTATTTGTTGGAACGGTGCTTGAGGAGGGTCCACATGGTGGAGAAAGCCAGCCGATTTAACTGGTGGTTCCTTGCGGTGCTGTCATCGCAGCAGGTCTCCACGTACCGTTTCACAGAAGAATAAAGCCGGGGCCAGTAATACTTCTGTCATATCCTTGCTAATGTTTTAGCGAATCCAAGGTGCCCCGCGCATGGCTCATCATGGGAGGCTTGCACAATGTCTTGGCGCAGAGCTGAAGGCACGAGAAGGGCGTGTCTTTGGACCGCTTCCGAATTTTTCCTGTAAAGGACGTTCTTATTCAAATAGTGTGACGATAAGCCGCGCACAATTGAGCGAAGTAAAACACCTTCAACTCCTTGAAGGTGCTCGATCGATCAGTGGCAGCAGCTCAGGGTCAGCGCACTGGTGCTCAGCCATCTTTATGGCATCAATAATGCCGACAATTGGCAAGTCACCGTCAGGGTCCTATGACTTCGTAAGGAGTGTGCCCGTGACAAAAGGCAGCATCGGCGTGCTTCCGTCTAGATTGGCAGACAACTGTAATGTCGAACATTTGTAAGCGCAGGCTCCAACGGGCTACTCTGCCTGAATGATTCCTCAGGTTGGCAAACCACTACAGGGCATGGGGATCGCTGCTAGTCTTAAAGTTTCTACCGTACAAGTACGGTCGAAATTTACTATTTCCCCACACAACCACTAAGCATTTTTTTTCTGTAGTTGAGTAGATTTTCTCAGCCTTGATGAGACTGCAGCTTGCATAAGCAATAGTGCGTTCCGCATCAGCATTCCAGTGCACAAGAACAGCTCCGAGACCCACATTGCTGGCTTCAGTATGAAGTTCCGTGTCAGCGTCTTCGTCGAAATGAGCATGTCCTAGGGATCCCTGCAAACACTTGCGCAATTCATTGAACGACTGCTGCTGCTCGTCCGCCCAAATGAAAAGCACATCGTCGAGTGTACGCCGTGTCAGAAGCGCAGCAATTATCGAGAATCTCTCGACGAAGCGCCTATAAAATACGCACAAACCAAGGAAGCGTTGGACAGCCTTCTTGTCTGTGGGTGGCGAAAACTCGGCGACGACAGCTAACTTGTCTGAGTCTGGTCGGACGCCTTTAGGACCAACGACATGGCCAAGAAATTTGAGCTCTTGGAACCCGAAGTAGCACTTTTCAGGCTTGATGGTGAGGCCGGCAGAACGGATCGCAGCGAGGACACTCGCGAGTCGTGCGAGATGTTCGTCAAGCGTAGTCGAGAACACGACGACGTCGTCCAAGTGTACGAGACAGCTTTGCCATTTGAGTTCAGCAAGCATGGTATCCATTATCCACTGAAAGGTGGCAGGTGCGGAACAAAGGCCGAAGGGGAGAACTTTGAACTCATAAAGCCCGTCAGGTGTCACAAACGCTGTTTTTTCACGATCCTGTTCATCAACTTCGATTTGCCACCGGCCCACTGGAATTATGAGGTGCCCTCCTGCAGTACGAATTTGAGTTCTGGTCCATTGCGTGGAAACTTTGCTCAGTGTGCGCGCGAACTTCTGGCTCATATCAGACGTGTCCGCACCCGTGTTGATTAGTGCCGTGACTTCGTGGTCATCTATGCTAACTGGTACGCCGCAAGATACTGACACCGAACTATACTGCTTTCTCTGCATCTCAATTACGTCATTTCGTGGTCGTCGTAATGGAGGATCTTCAGCGTTCGCAACGTCAGCGACCTCACCTCCGCAGGTCGCTGGACTCAGTCTTCCCGGGAGCCAGGGCTGGGTGAGCGACGCCTTGTTGCGCTCGGCGTGAAGACGGGGCTGGAAGACCTGTATCGGGCAGGTGACGGTGACCGGGGGTCACGCAATCGTGGGCCAAACGAGCTCCTGGCGTCCTCGAGGTAGGCTTCAATCTCGAGGGGGCGTTCACCATAGCGTGGTCAAGGCGCATTCAGTGAAAATCCACGGAGCCCAGCTCGGCGGTAAGGAGAGGCCCTGTAGAGGTGATCGGCTTCACCGCAATGAAAACTCAATGGTCTCCGGTCTGCAGTGCGCCATACCTACTGACACCACGCATCAAGTTCCTGACCTTTTCTTCCGGCATGGATGGATCCCCGCGTCGGAAAAGTCGGCACATATCTTCCACAAACATTGCGACGCTTTCGTTCAGCCGCTGTACTCTCGCCTGAATTGCAGATTCAGTTCGCTCCTTGCGATCGAGGCTGGCGTATGTGCTGATTAGCGGGCATTGGAATTCGTACCATGTCGATAAGGCCACCTCACGGTTCTCAAACCATGTCCACGCGTAGTCCTCGAGGGCAAAGTAAGCGTTGCGTAGCTTGCGCTCTGGAGTCGAGCCGTTGAATTCTGCGACACGCTCAAAGTGATCGAGCCAGTCCTCAACAGCCTCGAAAGTGTCCCCATGGAAGGATGTGGGGATTCGCGGTTGGTTAAGGACGACCTCGGTCGGTGCGGTTGAAGAAGAAGACGGAACTGATGTGCTTATCTTTCCGACTCGATTGGGTAGAGGCTCGTGCTCAGGTGGCAGTCCCTCAAGTCGACGGCTTGTCCGCACGTGAACAGGAGTCAGCTCGACCGGACTTCGTACTGAGCTTGTCGACGGCGTTGGATCTGGGCTTGGTAGCATGTACCCCGCACCTCCACCAGAAAAAATGTAACGTGTATTGAGAACGAGTCTTACAGAATAAACGCTTCTCTGTAATGACGGGCCAGAAGAAGAGCGTGAAGCGTACGCGCGTCGTCGTCTTCCATGGCGCCGGCCATCCCGCGGTGCGGGAGCCCCGCAGCATTGTGTGGATATATATATATATATATATATATATATGAAGCAAGCCCTCCTCAGCAATCACAGACTATCCTGCGCTCTCTTGGCTTTCGTCCCTCAAGGATCCTTATGGCCAGCTCGGACGTTGGGCCATGCGACTGCAAGAATATCCCTACACAGTGACTTACAAGTCGGGACCCCAACACAAGGACGCAGATTGACTCTCTCTCTACCCAGTCAAAAGCTCGATCTATATGTCTGATACTGACACCGACGCCTGTGTACTCTATGTATTTCCACTGCTCCATGTCGCCGACGAGCAGTGCCATGACCCGTCCTTGCGTATCATCATTGACCGTCTGGAATCGTCCCTTGCCGACAGTTCCCTTCGCTTATTCGCACCTCAATGTTGCGTACTCTACCGCCACAATGTTCACCCCGATGGCTCTGCATTACTGCTTGTGATACCTAAACACCTTCGCTCAGCTGTTTATTTATTTAGTAGTGCCCACAGCGCCCATTCAGGCATTACAGTGGGGGGGGGGGTGTACAGATGAAAAACAAGCATCAAAATTGCAGGTTTGCATAAATTTGTGTAAGTCAACAACACATTATTATAGGCCGACAAAAAAAGAAAGAAAAGCACACAGCTAAGTTGCACACAGCCATATCGGAAACAGGCACGTTGCAGATGTCACATGTCACATTGGGGAAAAAAAAAGAGTACATAAAGCACAATGATTACAGAGACTCACAATGAAAAGGCAAAAAAAAAACAAATTGAATAATAAGTTGGAAAAAAAGAAACAATGCAGTGATTAAGATACCGTGCGACAAGGTAAAAAAAAGACACTAAAAGAAAATGTCATTTGCAGCTGGGATTGTTTATAGGTCATGATGATTGCTAGACGTACACGCGATATTGACCAAGCGTTAGGGATCAAAAGATTCTATTGCTTTTAATGCAGAAAAGAACTTGTTAGGACAAGAAATTCGTACAATTGAGGAAGGAAGTCGGTTCCACTGACTGATGGTCCTTGGGAAAAACGAGCTGCTAAAGGCCGATGTATTACATTTGCATTCTCTTATCTTCTGTTCATGATCTTTGCGTGCTGATGTGTAGTGAGGCTGCTTTATGTACACGTCACGCGGAATTCGAGTATGAGAGTGATATATGCTGTGCAAAAGCTTCAGTCGAAACGACGCTCTTCGGTGCTGGAGAGATTGCCAGTTTAGCATTGCCTTAGATTTAGTTGCACTAAACTGCCTGTCATACATTGCTATATCTAGTACATATCTTGCCGCCATGGACTGAACTTTTTCTAGTTTTTCTTTGTTGGTTACTGATGAAGGATCCCACACAGGGCATGCGTATTCGAGCGCAGATCTTACATATGATTTATACAGTAGCTCCCGGGTTTGTTGTGGAAACGCACGTGTATTTCGTCGTAAAAATCCCAAGCTCCGACAAGCTTTGCCTACGGTATAATCCACATGCCCATACCATGATAAAGAGGGGCAGAAGTAAACGCCTAGGTATTTATATTCACACACCATTTTTACTGGACAGTGGTTTATCGTATATTCAAATTTTCCTGGATTTTTTTTATGGAGAACCTCATACACACCGTTTTCTCGAGATTCAGTTTCATTTCCCATCGTTCACACCACTCGTGTATGGCATATAAGTCGTTTTGAATTACGAAGCAGTCACTTTCAGATGTAACCTTTCGGTATAATATGCAGTCATCTGCAAATAACCTAATATGGGACTGTACATTTTCGTTAATGTCATTGATATAAAGTAGAAAAAGAAGGGGCCCCAGAACTGATCCCTGAGGTACCCCTGACGTTATATTACTTATTGCAGATTGTTCGCCGTTTACGACTACATATTGTCGCCTCTCGCGTAAATATTCGGCGATCCACGCAATAACTTGGGGATTAATATTAAAACTGGTTATTTTCTGCAGTAACAGGTAATGTGAAACGGTGTCGAACGCTTTTTGAAAGTCAAGAAAAATACAGTCGACCGATGATTTGTCGTCCAGGGCTGCCGCTAAGACATGTGTGAACTCTACTAGTTGTGTGACGCATGATAATCCTCGCCTAAATCCATGCTGATTTGGGTTAAATAAAGAATTACAATCTATATGTTTGACTACTGCAGTATATAAAACATGCTCTAGAACTTTACTGCACACAGAAGTTAGTGAAATCGGACGGTAGTTATTAATAATGTTGCGCGGGCCATTTTTATGTATAGGAGCAACCGATGCCATTTTCCAATCAGCCGGAAGTGAACTGTGTTCCAAGGATTTCTCAAAAATAATTTTCAAATACATTGACACTATATGAGAGCAGGACTTCAACATAAAATTGGGTAAACAGTCAGGGCCCACAGCTTTTGCACAATTTAAATCACGAAGCAGTAATTCAATGCCCCAAGCTTCGATCACTATTTTAGGCATGGGTGTGGATTGGTGTTTTAACAATTTCAGATCTTTCCGATAATCTGTTGGGGCAGAGAACACTGACGTAAAATAAAGATTGAACAACTTGGCCTTTTCTGTGGCGTCGCAAATTGTAACATCGCCATCGGTCAATGCGGGGATAGAAATGTTGTCTTTTTTATTTCGTTTTATATGCTTCCAAAGTTCCTTCGGACTTTGCTTTATCTTACTTTCTATTGTTTTAAAGTAGGCTGATTTTGTTTGGATTGCAGCGTTGTTCACTTCCCGCGTTGCCAGTTTTAGTTTACAAAAGTTCTCTTTAGAAGGGTATCGTTTAAATGAACGGTAAATTCTTTGCCTACGCTTCACTAAAACATTCAGTTCTTTAGTGTACCATGGCTTACTTCGATTACGCCTTCTAGTCAATACCCATGAAGGAACAAACCGGTTGCGCAGTTCAAAGATTTTTTCTTTAAATAGAACCCATAGGTTTTCCACGAAGTACTCATCCGCAAGTGTTTCGAACACAACGAAATATGCTTCCAGTGAAGCATTGATTGATTGGATATCAGCCTTGGCGTAATTGTACATGCACCGATTCTTCTCACTGTAAACGCTTACATGTTTCATACTTATTTCGCTTAGCACAACGTCATGATCACTTATCCCTGGCAATATTTCAGTGTTCTGGACCATTTCTGGCATATTTGTGAAAAAAAGATCAAGGATATGACTTCCTCGCGTAGGTTTCAGCACAGTTTGTCTTAATGAAAGGAGGTTCATGAAATCGGCAATTTCAGATGTGAAGCTAGGGGAGCTTCCAGAGGTTATCGGCTGTTCATTCCAATTGAGATTAGGCAGATTGAAGTCCCCACCCACAATGACGTAATCGGATGTGATTTTTGTAGCTATGGCAGTGAAATGAGACAATTCCCTGGCTGAACCAATTGATGGCCGGTAAAAGGAGCAGACTGACAGGGATTTGCCGTTCGGGAGTTTCAGCTGACACGAAACAGCTTCACTCCTATCTTCCATAATATTTACGCGTGTAGAAGGAATGCGCTGGTCTACCAAGATAAATACACCCCCTCCGTGGTGATTTCTATCTTTTCGATAAACTGTAAAGTTATCAGGAAATACTTCAGAGCTTGCTACGTCTTCATCGAGCCATGATTCGGTGCCAATAACTACACTAGGTTTGACCATGTGCACTAAATTGCTGAAAGCATCAACTTTGTTTTTAATGCTCCTACAGTTGACTACCAAAAAGGAAAGTGAAGTCGATAAGGAGTTATCGGGTCATTTGCACGGCACAACCTTGTCTGAAAGGTCATCATAGGCGTACTTGATGCCGTCTATGTAGAGTGTGTCATGCCTTAATTGCACACGTGCGTCCTTACTTTTGTGTTCCTGAGCAAATCGCCACAGGTTTCGCCTTCTCTTGCGCACTGGCTCAGAAAAATCTTCCGACATACTGATACCTGTATCTTTCAAATTCTTGGCCTTTCCTAAAATCAAACGTTTTTCTTTCAGAGACCCAAACCTTGCGATCAAGGGTCGTGTTTTCCCTTCTCGAAATTTTCCAAGTCGATGGGCTTTTTCGATCGACTCAGGGTTAACTTGCAATTTTGTTGCACATACTTCCTTCAAAAGCAATTCAGATGATGACCAAGATTCGCGAATATTTGTATCAGGTATGCCGTAGAACACGAGGTTGTGCTGCCTACTACGATTTTCAAGATCATCGACCTTATTTTGGAGCAGCTGTATCACCCCGTGCTGTGCATCATAGTGTGCGATACACTCAGTAACGGCGGATTCTAAGTTTGATAATACTGACATTTCTACTTCAATTGACGACACACGTGCAGTCAAATCATTTATAGCTGCCTTCTGTTCCGCTTGATTCGCCTCAATAGTATTAAGCTTTCGAACAATCACATTTTGCCCATCCAAAATTTTCTGTAGTGTCACATCAGTGTTAGGGCCGGGATTCATTTCGATATCACCACACAGTAATAATAATAAGAAATAAAAGGCATAATGACGCAACAACAAAATGCGATGCTTTGAGCGGTTTCTGGCGTCGGAATGCATACGTACACAGTTATACAGGGTACGGGGTGGAACCGGCACGATAAGAACTGCAAATGTTCTACATGGTATACATTCACTAACCTGCACGAGAAGCAGAACATGCGCGAGCGGCATTGCCATAGCACTGCCGGTTCCACGCCCCAGAGGGACACTGCAGTCTGCCGCCTTTTGTAGGCCGGTGATAGTAGCTGTAAACCATGGTTCGTTGACTGTTGCTGGACATACGCCGGATTCCACTGGAGTAGACGTTACCGGTCCACGATCGCGTGCGTTGAAGATTTCGTCGTTGTTGTATGCGAATACTTCGGTGAAGTTGGCCATAATCCTGTGGTTGTCGCATTCGTGGCCTGTTGAAAGCGCTCTGGAACTACATGCAACCTGCACGAGAAGCAGAACATGCGTGAGCGGCATTGCCATAGCACTACCGGTTCCACGCCGAACTTCTCCACGAACTTCACGACCTCCACACTGCCGGTCTCCTGGATGTGTCACGTACCTACGACCGGATCCTCCGACGCTTCTTTTGGCCAGGGCTTGCTCGCTCCGTTCGACGATATGTAGCAGCGTGTGAGAAATGCCAACGACGCAAGACACCATCGACGCTCCCTGCTGGGTACCTTGAACCACTCGACATTCGCGCGGAACCATTCTTTCGGGTTGGTTTGGGCTTACTTTGCCCTGTGCCTCTTTCTTTCTCTGGGAACAGGTGGATGACTGTGGGCACGGATTACGCCAGGCGCTACGCCATCACCCGAGCGCTTCCCACAAGCTGCGCCGCAGGTATCGCCGATTTTCTTCTACGCGACCTGATTTTATTACATGGAGCTCCGCGGCAGCTTCTCACAGATCGCGGCCCGACATTCGTATCAAAAGTTATCGCGCACTTACTGCAGTCATGTGCCGCGATGGACAAGCTATGCACGTCATACCATCCGCAAACAAATGGCCTCATGGAGTGCCTAAATCGCACTCTCACCGACATGCTCGCCAAATATGTCTCTCCAGACCACACTGACTGAGAGCTCGCGCTACAGTTTGTCACATTTTCTTATAGTTCCTCGCGCCACCACACAGCTGGTTATTCCCCATTTCCCTTCTCTTCGGCCGAGAACCAGCACTGCCCCTCGACACAACCCTCCCTATTCCCGCGGCACCAACCAGTGAATATGCACTTCACGCCATCGCCCACTGTGCCCACGCAAGGGAAATTGTCCGTGACGGCCTTCTGAAATCCCGAGAGTCGAATGCATTTGTACGACCGGCGACACCGAGACGTGCACTTTCCCCCTGGTTCTTTGCTGCTTCTATTGTCTCCATCGCGTCAGGTGGGCCTGTCAGAAAAAGTGCTGTCTCGTTACGCAGGCTCATACCGAGTGCTTCATACCGTGACTCCCTTCACCTACGAGATCGCCCTTGATGCTCCATCTGCTTCCCAGTCCAGTGGTACCGTGCACGTTACACGACTGAAGCAGTATCTTCCTCCAAGTGATGACATTTTGACGCACCGGGACGTCACTTCTGCCGCCGGGGGATTATGCTACATGCGTGTGATATTTGATTGTTTAAAAGAAGCGCGTGGGCGCCTTCAGTGGAGAAAACCGGAGGCAGAAAGAACTGGACTCGCGCTGTCAATCTAACCGGTCAGCGTTGCAACGGCTGTTGTCAATATAACCTGTAAATAGTAGCCCGTCTTACTGACTCGTCCTTCGCGTAACAATATTGTATTTAATACTGGGAGTAAACTAATGGGCCTATAATTTTTCAGTTCTTTTATATCGCCCTTTTTCTGGATTAGTGTAAGATTTGCATTCTTCCAGTTTTCTGGGCCGCTTATAGTCGATAAACACTTCGCATAGAGAGCCGCCTGTTTTCCTAGCATTATTCCTCCTCCATCTTTGATTATGCCTACTGTTCTTCCATCCTCTCCACCTGCTTTCCCCCGTTTTATGCCTTGCAAGGCCCTTCTGACTTCATCTCTAGATATATGAGAAGTTTCTGTATACCGTTCCTCTTTGTTTCAAATAGAGTACTCCTGAGTCCTCTGGGTACTGTGTAGGTCGGTATAGAATTCTACCGCTGCTTTTATTAGGCCTTCGAGATTTCTGATGATATTACCCTGCTTACCTTTCTGTGCATAAATCTTGGTTTGCCCAGTGCGAAGATTCCTTCTCACTTATTTCACTCTGCGTCCGTTTTTGAGGACTTCTTCAGTCTTTCTCACGTTATACATTCTAATATAACTTATTTTCGCCTTGTTAATTTGTTTTGAGAGTTCCGCGCATTCTATCTGATCTCTTGAGTTAGCCACTTTCATTTTTGTTGTGTCTTCATTAGGTCCTCTGTTACATGGGAGAGCTTGGCTACTGGTTGCCTTGGTGCATTGTCACCCACTTCAATAGCTGCCACTGAAGCCAGCCTCGTTACGGTTTCATTCGTTACTTCTGTCGTCATCATCATGTGTCTGTTCTAAGGCGGCATATTGTTTGCAAGTGCCTGCCTAAATTTGTCTGCTTTTACCCTTACTAGCTCAAAGTTGACCGGCTTTTCTTGATAATTTAACTCTTTCTCTGTTCAAATTGAAGTGAATCCTTGCCCTCACTAATCTACGATCACTACACGTTACCCTACCTATCCCCTCTAGATGCTGTACTATACTGGGATCGGCAGAAAGTATGAAATCAATTTCTTTTCTTGTTTCCCCATTAGGGCTTTTCCAGTAAAAAAATATGAACCGTAAATTGACAAATTCGTAGCCGTTCATCAAAATCAGATATCGTCGTTCCGTAAACTGAATACCTTCACCATCCAAGTCGCACAAATGTAATATAAAAATTTTATCTTATGAGTGTCTGCTAAATAGTTAAGAAGGGTTTCGCAAAAGCTCTACTCCCACATTACTCGTTTTAAAGTAATGTCTAATAATCTATTTAATACAGTTTACATGTACGGTTAGGTGCAATTTACAGAACTATGATATCCTTTTTCATTCCCGAGTAGTAAGGCGCTGCAAATATTAGAGTTTGTTTTTTCTGCGCAATAATTTTCGCCAGTTTTTATTAAACAGTGACAAGTCGCAATCAACCGACACTAGATTTCTCCTTTTCCAAGTATTTAGATAGGAGGCCCTGAGGTAAAGCTTCTTCTTACTAATGCTAAAGCCTTTGCATAGAAACATGCATAGGCACATAGATATAGACCTACTTGTATGCGTGGGTAGATAGCTAGCACAAAGAAAGTGTGTGAAATACCTTAAGAATGCTAACGCAATAAAGGCAGTAGTGAACTAGAAGCTACTTCCTCGTGGGCAGAAAGTGCCTGTCGCTCATAAAAACACAACAAAGGTATCACTCTTTTCAGCCTAGGTGCCGAACGTGTATACTCCAAAAAAGGCGTATTTTAAATGTCATTCGTAATCTGATCATGCCAATACAGGCAATACTGATTTTAGAACAAGATAACCCTAAGAAGCCATCTATTGGCGCTTTTCTGGTCAGGAATGCGGCAGCTTCAGTTTTTTTTGTGTGTGTGTTAATGTTGATTGACTAAGCAATGAAATTTGGAGTTGTAATGTAGTTCGTATAGAATATTGTTACCTGATCAGATAATGGCATTAGTAGTGTGTACATTGAGGACGATGGTAGAATGGTTTGCATAGATAAGATGTTTTCCACAAAAGGTAACCTTGGTAATATCGTTAACGAATAGAAAAGACAATAAGGTCTTCGCATACACTTTAGTGGTAGCATACTCTTTTGTGGTAGCTAGGAAGTTAAACTGCGTGTTTGTGATTACAACGCACTGTACGCTGTTATTCAAATAACATTTTGATTCAGTTCAGCGCATGTCATATTGCGTACGTTCCAATTGCAGTACAATATTACTAAGAGCAATACTTGTACTTGAACGGTCCACAAAAATGCGAGGGATATCATTTTATTTCAAATGCCTGTATTTAATTGTATTTGTTACGTAGTGCATGCATTGTGCAGTGGCTCGGGTATAATTTGTATTGTGCATCAGAACAAGCTGTGTGTTTATCCCGAAATTCTGCAATTCTTGAAATGAATAAATATTAGATTGCAATACACAACACCACCGAAACAATATTGTCTGGTATTTAAAAAAACAGAAATGAACCTATCTTTTGTTGTGTTTTAATGTTAATGTGCTTAGCATTGAGGTAATTTAGGAGCACACTTTATTGCGACCACTGCAGGGCATAAATTACAGGGTTGAAGTACCGATGAGTTCCTCTCGCAGCCTTTTGTGTGCACACGCTATACCATGTAGCTGCGTTGCAATATTGTTCAATGAATCTCTCTGAATTTGTTTCAGACAATATTGCTGGATAACATACATCACGAGTTTCATTAAACCAAGCACCTGATAACTTTAAATAAATTTTAGTCCATTAGCATTACGAGCAGAGTTCAAGCTCGTTGCGGTCTATCTATCTATCTATCTATCTATCTATCTATCTATCTATCTATCTATCTATCTATCTATCTATCTATCTATCTATCTATCTATCTATCTATCTATCTATCTATCTATCTATCTATCTATCTATCTATCTATCTATCTATCTATCTATCTATCTATCTATCTATCTATCTATCTATCCATCTATCTACGTATGTTTGTATCTACCTGTTTTCTAAGCAACCTGAATTGTATTTAACTGTTTCCCTTCATCCGGCCACTGTACTGGGATAACAGGGCTCGAAACCAACCATTAGACCAATTTGGGTCCCTCAAGATGTAATTTATGCATACGTGCCACTCTTCAACGATCTCTTTTCACGCCGATATCGACCAGTCCAGATGTGGGACAGGGGAGGTGCCGCTCTTCACAACAAATGCATGGACGGCTACGACACTCCCTAGTGGCAAATTTGCACGCAGCTCTATGCGTGCTTTCAGGTTGCAATATGTTGGCTTGCGCGGACAATCTGTCTCGAGCATCACGTTGCAAACGGAATGAAGTGTAGCGCGACTGCCTCACTAATTGATAGAGCGTGAGAGGAACCCCCTAGGAACCCCCTAGCTCCCACGCGTGACGCGTGGGCGACATTCACAGCCGCCACCGCAGAGAGACCTCCGCTCACGCAACATTTTATTTACATATGTGGTATCGATGGACGTGCTCACCCCATTCCTTATCAATGGCGTCATCGGTGAACAGATGATGCGCGCTACCCTGGCGCCATCTCGTAGCCCTTATTGTCGCAGAAGACGTCTTGCGCGACAGTATGCTTTTCTTTCACGCTTTCGCTATACCCTCGATTTTCATCATCGCGCTCTTTTCGCTCTTGCCGTCTTTTACCTCCCGCCTCGCTCCGCATTTCCTCTTTCATCCTTCGCTGTGGTCATGCGCTCGGTTTCGCGGAATATGTCGAGGGACACCAAAGCTCAACACAGTAACGAGCGCCCACACAGCTGGGCTCTACAAAATTGACACCGACTTAGAGTTAAGGGTATGTTCCATACGCTTTGTGCTAGTTTGCCATGACCATCTTTGATGCCAAGTTTAGTCCCCTGGTATGTGCCAGTAGGTCTGTGCTTTCTTAAACTATCGTCTTTGGCGCCAACATGGAGAAACTAAGGATCTACCAGTTGGATGTGCCGCCCTACAATAACAAAAAGGTGCCTCAAATTTCAGCAATGTTGAGCGGGGCCTAACCAACCTACTAACGATTCCTGAAGAACAGCAACCTGACTGATTTGCAATATGCGCCTTAAGTTCCCAGTGTAGGTGCCGTATTTGAATAAATGGCTTTCGCGCCAACGCTTTAGTGAGCTGAGCCTTGATTGCACTTTGTATGTGCCGCTGTTCAATGAACATTTGCCAATTTGTGTACCTCTTTATGTGTCAATCTATAATGGGCCAGCCAGGGGACAATTCTCGGCGTTCGCAAGCGCCAGCGCACCATGCTTCTCGTCACAGACGCAACGGCGAATTTCTTTGCAGCGCCACTATAAAGTACGGCGTGTCCGCAAAGAAGCGCGAGAGTCCAGCCCGGTAGCCGCACAACGCGTTTCTAACCTTTCGCACGCACTGATCTGACAAGGATTTTCGTAGGCCACGCGCAGGATTCGCGGTGGCGGTGCTAGGTAGCACCGAGTGCCCTTAGGTGAGTGTGAAAGAGGAGTCCCGCTATGGTGGACGCCCCATGTATAATTCATTTCGATGGTGGAAATAACTTAGGTCACTGTATCGATTGTAGCACGAGAGACAGGGACAAATGTAGAAAGACACACACAGCGCTGTGCGTGTCTTTCTTCATTTGCCCTGTCTCTCGCGGTTCTTATTTTGCGCATGAACTACCTACATGCCCAAGCCTCTACCTTTCAATGCTAAAGTTTACCGTCGATACCCATCGTGGGATGGATCCTGCGTCATTTTATCGTCATTTTTATCTATTACTGCTACTTGCATGGATTTTCTGGCGACATTCTCGAAGATGTAGGCTAACATTGCGGAATTCCAACTTTGGCAACGCATTTGACCTTGAACTTGTGCTTTCTCTTCGTTCTTTACAAAAGCAAACAGAACGATATTCTACTGCTATTATTTACACCTGACTAAGGCTTCCCCTGCGAAAACAATAAAATACAGCAAACATTAGGCCTTCAAAGGCCCATATCAATATACAATTTTGTGAGCACATAAAACATGCTCAATGCACTCGCTCCTAGGCAGCAAATAAAAGTAATAAAAGCAGTGCTACATGCGCCGAAAAAGATGTCGCCCACACAGAGATCAAACGTTCTACGTCATTAAGCGTTACATAAAGAATGCTTGCATTCTGAGAGTCAAACTCTCTCAGATGCGAAGTACGTAAAAAGCAAGGATCTTCAATCCGTGGTTACTAAGACGTTAGTGACCTGTTAGTGCACAGTTTGAAGCGCTAGGCTGTATGGATATCGATGTCTTTTTGCAAAACTCAATTTAAGAAAGAAGACGAGAAAATCGAGAACGGTATAATTGATTGCAGCATGTGATCCTTGGTATCAGTAGCGTTAGTAATACGCATATTCTTATAGCAAAATTTACCTTCAGCTTCCGAGGCAGGAGTCAGAGAAAGACTTTTGTCATTAGGTTCAGTCAAATGTTGATATACCGTCACACTACTTCTATCATAAAATTTGGAGCAGGAATTGTGAATTAACGAATTGATTAGGGCACTTTATTGCTTGATATCTGGAGATTAATTCGAAATTATGTTGAGATATTAACCAGAGAGCTGATTTCTCTCAGCACTTTATTATGCCTTCTAGCTCTCCGACATAAAATATGCTGTTTAAATACCAATTTTCTAAATTTTTTCTCCATTCCTGCAATCTTAGAAATATGCGCTCTTGTATAAGGAATACATCATTTGCACTTACAGCATAATTTTGGATACGAACATTCTCCTCATCTCGCAACGTCATTATGTTTCTAAAACCGTCTGAAGAACGTTGGCTATTTACCTAAAGCATAGGTCATTTCACCTGCGGAATAGCAAAGCTCCTCAATAATCTTAAGGATCTCACGATGTTCTCTCACCACGTACCCGATGGCACCTAGCTACACTGCATTAGTTCTCCATTTGTCCCCCCCCCCCAAAAAATGAGTACTGATAAGCCTTATCGAGCTACATACGTGATATTGTTATATTATACTCATTTTTGTTCTGTTATATAGTGCCACACCATTATTCCTTGTTTGCCTGTGAGTTGCAAGTGCCCATTGTCGTCTCACAACATGCGAGCAACCGGTACCGTACTAACTTTTGAGCTTGAGTATTCCATGTTAGAGATACCATTACACAGATTAGCGTTATAAAATATTCGTAGCTTAAACAAAGTATTTCACTTACACTTAAAAGATGGATCATAATCGTAAAAGACAGTGCATTGAGGCCATGGTCTCGTAATTCCCTGAGTCTGCAAGAAAAATAGCAGAAATGCTTAGCAGGGACTGCGGAGCAAACAGGACCCAAGAAGCTATTTGAATTTCCAGGCACCTACAGATGGACCAGCGGATCTTCTGCATGTCGGAGATATAGGTGATTGCAGGTTAAATCAAATACACGCGTCCTAAGAAGGAGGCGGCTTATAAGTTTTCAGTGTCACTCTGCGAACAACTTGGGGTTTCTAAAGAAACACGAAATTGTTTTGTATAATACTGGGCATCATTCTGCGCTGGCCTATACCATGGTGTGTAACAAGTTTGTGCACACAATGAAAGGGGATATTTATCAAAAACCTCGGTACAACTTTTGTCCTAGCTGTTTGGTGATTTCTCTGTATTGTTTGCGACAGCACGCAGTCAGGTGAACACTGAGCGTTGCACAGCTTCACTAGTGTGACCAAACCAAGTCGAGGTAGTAATGCTAATATTTAAAATAGACGCCTCGTGAATTCCAGATATGACAGATGACTCACTACGCAAAATTTGTCGTTGACTGTTTGGTAAGGATCCCGAAATTACGGAGAAAGAGAGGACGAATTTCCAATTTTATGTGCGTGGGTTTGTTGACCTTCCCTAATTTAATATTTAAAATCATCATTGGCTGACATCTGTTTGTACGAACAGCTTTGGCCAAAAACTTTCTCGTAAACACGAACGAAGTTTAGCCTCGGTTCAGCAAGATTCACATATCTCAAATATTTAAAAGCAATACTTTGTTTTCCTACCATCTATTGCCTTCAGGTGGGTCAGTCAGTCGATCACTGGTCACATTCTTTCCGAGTATATTCCCCCTAACAGATAACAATAAGGTATAAGCGCGTCTGGTAGCAGGCTGAATCATCAGTCCCCGCCCCCGCCCCCCCCCCCCCCCCCCCCCCCGGCGTTAACATTGAAATTCCATAGCGATAACGTATTAAATGCATAGTGGACACGTTTTTTAAACATTTCATTCATAAATGAGCAAAAATAAACCGCATATTTTGCTATACTTTCTAATAAAATTTCGGAAATCTTAAAAGAAACGCAAACGACCACAAGCAAACGTCTATCAGAAACGGCATCGAAGCTTTCGACCACTCTGCGCATTTTGACTCTGCGCGTTTTCTCAAAAGAGAGACATTGCTGCGCGAAGGGGCTCAGCGAGGATGTCTTCCGTGCGGCTCCCCTATGCTGAATCAGTTCCAAGTAACACGAACAAAAGATATGGTATAGTACTGAGAGCATTTCTGAAGCAAGGGAATCGGAAATCAAAAGCTGTTATAGGGAGTTCTTTCGTAGTTCATTGTAAAATATGCCAAAACTAGTACGCTTCATTACCAAACACTCAAGTCTTTCATATTCTCGGGCTGGCTGCAAAGTCTGAAATCTGCTTTCTAAGGCACACACACTTCTTTGTCATAATGTCATGTTTTTTTGTATGCTCTATTCTGCGCAGCTTTAAGGTAAATGTGGTTGCTGCTGGCCATATACACATTCTACGGTCATGGCAGAGTACGTGTTGACGAAATATAGACATTCACCGATTCCAGTAAATCGCTTCAGGGAAGCAGTTATGTTCAACTGCACAATTTAACGAGGTTTCATCAACAATAAACTAATAGTTCTAAAGTTAATTATCACACAATGGCGTGTATACGACTCGCAGGTCTACACCAGGCAGCTCTTTCCGGTAGACGCCATGTCTGGTTACTATTATTATTTTCACATTGCACCACAAACACACAAGGGAGGATGGGCGAACAGCAGTTGGTACATATTGTACCAACGCCCACTATCTATTTGTGACGAACGCCACCCGTTGCTAACGACAATGACTTTCGTACTTTAACACACACCCATAACAGCGAATTTTCGAAGATGCGTATGTGCATGTTGATTATGATGATGATTACCGTACCATGGCAGGTATCGACAACGAGGGGTTGGCAAGAATGTTTGCGGTACAATTGAAGACAGTCTCAATGGGGTACACGTTAATCACCGCCGCGTGTTCAAGAGAATTGAAAATTTCATAGCATGAGACACATCACGGGGGAGCAGCCAAAAAACAGCAGCAATATTTCTCCTAAATCAGTAGAAAGTTAGAATTGCACGCAAAACTGGATTTGTCATATTGCATAGGTCAGCTGTGCAAGAGTGTATGCGCTTGTCTGTTTCCTTTGTGCCAAGGACCAAATAATATTACGTGTTAGGTTATAATATTTCGTTAGCACTTTATGAAAGTATTGCTTCACATAGCCTTCGCTCATACATCGCATCTGCATATATTTTTCTAAACCATTATTATCTCACGTTTTTCTTCGTCTAAATCACGGATCCCTTGATTTCCATATGAGGGTGTCCTTTCGTAAAGTGGTAACGAAATCTTATAACCTAACACGTATTATTATTTGGTGTTTGGCACAAAGGAAACTGACGGGCGCATACACTTTTGTGCAGCTGAGCTATGCAATATGACAAATCTAGTTTTGCGTGCAATTAGAACTTTCTACTGATTTAGGAGAAATATTCCTGCTGTTTTTGCTTAGGCGTCGTGGCCAAGAAAAGAAAGGGTGAGGCTTCCCTTGAAAAAGCTAATCGCTGCAATCATTCTCGCATATCTTCCTGTTTTACCAGTGTCAAAATTCTTGAGAATTCTTCCTAAGTCAAAGTACGCCTCAGCGAGAAAATCCAAGACATTCAAATTGCGCTTATTTTACAGTCTTCAGCGTGGGTTACGCTACTTCCAATCACAGGTACCACACTTCGCTTAAAAGCAGATACCAGGTACTTTTGCCAAGTGTGTGGGAATTTGAGAACATTGCTTCTTGGCCAACAATGATTTCAATGTCACCAAATATGTTGTTAGCTCGAGAAAAAAAGCGAGATACAAGGGTTAATGAAGAAATACTCATTTCTTTGCCAAGATTTTACTTGGTAGTAAAGAAGTTTGTAATGCAAAGCAAGAAAAATCATGAGAAATAATCAGATGTGTCAACATATGTCGTTTCAGCCGTCAATAAATTCAACTAGCTTTATTGCTTCCGACAGGATGACATTGTCAAAGCGCGAGGTATTAGGGAGATAATTGATTTAGAAACTTCTGCCCAATAAGTTTCTTTTCAAATATTGATTGGCTACCCTAAAAGAACGGCATTGCTACTCTGATACATTCAGCAGAATTACGACAAATATCAGTTATGCGATTTCACCTTTGAAACACAGAATGTAAATTTAGCTGAACGTACGAAAAGAATCAGAAGGCGCATTTGTCACTCAAAAGAATTCCAGCGCCGCTAGAGATATTTTTCCTTGACGTGCAAGGCCAAGAAAAGAGTCCTCGCTGATTTGTCAGTTTCATTGCTAACGCATAGGGACTTTAACATTTTTCTAGCTTGCTGCGTAGCAAACCTGAGTAGGTCACGGATGCCCTGGAGTTAGACATGCAAGAGCACTGTCGGCAATGATCTGCTAAATACGTGCGCCACCCGCCACTGAAGTAACAGCTGTGCGATGCTCTTTCAATCTTTCATTAACGTATCAGACAGTCTGGCCGACAGAACATTTTACACATGAAGGTGAGATCCTGTAAATTATACCCATTCTGCGCTCCATGAAACGTGTAGGGTGCTTTGTTTTGCAGCCGGCCTTGTAGCATTATTCGCGACATTGCACATAAGTGCAAGCTTATCAGGTCCCGAAAAAACAATCGAGTTGCCGCAATTCCCAGCCACCTTCTGGAGGGCATGGGACAGGTCATAAGCGTATGGCACCACGACAGGCCGCGCAGGTTTGGTTTCAAGCTAATCGTATCAGGTCTGGCTCCCTCAATTCACTTCTTTAATCAGGCTTCCTGCTATAGCAACCAACACTTCTGCAGGAAAGCCAGCATTGCACAGGCATAGCACTTGGAGCTTAAGGCTGCACGCAACCCGATGGTCTCAATACTTTTTGAGAGAAGTGTGCATGCAGTTTTTTGCTGTACCCCTCTTCACACTCTTGGAATGGGCCTAGTCGTAGCTAAAGGCTGGCTTTTTGGACTGTGGATGTTATCTGCACCACACCGGGCCGTAATGCAAAACAATACCGATATCGAGAAGCCGAAGGCACTCTCTTCAGGTAACTCATTTGTCACTTTGAGCCCTTTGCCACAATAATAAAAGAACACCAAGGCATTTGCTCACAAGCTCTTCAGAATCTTCAAGCTGCACATTCTTTATATAGCTCAGTAATGAACAATTTACTTGAAGATGTGTAAAACCTTCGCTGCGCATGCTGTGTCGAGGCAAGTGGAAATAGGTTTATCACAAGAGGATAAGAACAGTTCTCATAAACCAGAAGCAATACATGATCCAATACAAGTCCTCCCCCCCCCTCTTTGGAATGACGGGATTGAGATTAAAAGCGACTGTAAAACCTTAAGAGTTCCATAAAGTTGTCAGTGCTCTAACCAGTAGAATTTTGAAAGTAGATGTGGCGTTTTGGCTACGGGTCTGCTCGTTGCTGATCAGCGAAGTCTTCCACACTTATTCTTTCCAGGAAGGCCTTGTCATCCGTGTTGTCTTGCCGAGGCGGATCAATGAGGGCGCTTGATAGGAAGTCGGCATCAGAGTTTTTCTGCCCGGATATATAGACGACGGTTATGTCAAATTCTTGTAGTCTCAAACTCATCTGCGAGGCGTCCTGAAGGGTCTGTTAAACTTTCCAGCCAACACAAGGCGTGGTGTCGCTTACCACCTTAAAGTGCATGACACAGAGTTAAAGGGAAGCTGAAGAGTCTGTCAAATTCAATAAGACGCTCATATACGGATGCGGGAACCTTATAAACCATGTAGGTAAAATTTGGGTTTTTTTTTCAATTAGGAGCGACGTAATCATCGGTTAAAATTGCGCTGTAGCTCCGCCCCCCGTCGAATGGCGCGCGCTGCTGCTGACGCTGACGATGCGAGCGGAGACCGGAAACCGCGGTGTTGTGACGTCAACACTAGTGTTCCGTTCCTTCGCAGCCTCCGCGACCGTGCCATCGTAATCTGCTTCGATCGACCCTGCATTCCTTTGTTGGTGCGTCTGCGTGTATGTAGAGTGGTAGTCAACGTGCGCAGCATCAACTGAAGTGGTGGGCCGATCATGCCGGCTTTCTGTGCAGCCTACGGTTGCACGAACACCAGCGGCCGTGACGATGTTGTCTTCCACTACTTCCCACAAGACAAAAAGTTTTTAACGAAGTGGGAGGCTGCTGTGAAGCGAAAGAATTTCAAGCCCTGAAGAACAACAGTGCTGTGCTCCAACCACTTCCGTGGCGACGTATATCACCAGAATTTATAATTAAAGCGTGCGTTGGGTTTGCCAGTCAAGTCGGCTCGTCTAAGGCCCGACGCAGTGCCGTCAGCGTTCGCGTACACAAGGAGCTCGTCACCGCTGTCAAGGCCAGCTTTCGCGAAAAGAAGGAAGCTTGAGGTGAGAACCTGACTGTGCGAATCATTGTTCAGTGTAGTTTAATACGTGTAAGCTAGTGATTGCTACAATGCGTTTTTCAGACAAATGGAGTTTGAGCTGGTGTACTGGTTTTTGGTAACAGTGAGGCGTTACGCTTGAATTAAACGGCGCTTGTACGACAACGGTAGCAAACGGCACCGTACTAAAAAAGCGTTTCAAGGTTAGGCTCGTGCGCAGCTCTCCCATCATATCACATATCAAGACTGCGGCTACGCTACGCGAAATTCGCAACCGGAGACTGCGCGCCGCGCGTAATTCTACTGAGAAAGCTCGTACGTGTCGTGGTTTGCGTACGTGTTGGAAGGCCTTATGAATGCACGAACTCGCCCAAACCTGGATTTTGATTTACTGCGAGCTCCTTCGTTTTAGCACGCTGAACGGAAGGTGCATGTTTATCTCCCGCCCTTGACGCAGGTTTCGTTGCAAAGCGCCGCGAATTTTCCATTTGCACGTGTGTTGTAAAACAGCCTGCATGCAGCTACCATAACGCAGTGCAAGTGTAGAGTTTGCATGTGCAGGAAAGCCGGCGCACGCCAAGACGCTACGCTCCCCCCTTCTCTCGCGCACAGCGAGAAACCGACCGTCTCACGTAGCGGACGGAATTCGCCGCCTTTACGACTTCGGTTACGAGTAGTGTGCGGATGGCGCACAGATGAAGGTCACTACACGTACTGCATGAACCGGGAAGCTTTTCACGCGCTTAAACCGTCTTTGTAGATTGCCTACAGCTTTGGACAGCGTACAAATGCCGACGATCGCATCCCCGCTTACGTTCCACGAGGAGGCATGCAGGAACACAACACTACAGTTGTTTGACCGGAAACGAGCTCACTGGATCGACGAAAGATCGGCGAGATCACTTGATCGCTTTGCAAAAAACATACTCACTCACCAAAGAGCATTTCCAAGACGAGGAGATCCGAAGACTTCGCTTTCGTTCTCGTCGAAAGCACTGCTCGCTCCAGCATCATTTGCTTCTTCGAGAGGCCGGCTCTTCGCAATCGGCTCGCACATGTAGATAGTAACGCCGAACTCCTCAGAAAAACGCAGTCTCTCTAAATTTTCCATTACCGTCTCGGAAAAACAGCTTTAAACTACCTGGCACCGCGCTTCATGTGTAGCGGCAGCGGTCGGTTCGGACGAACACTAGTGTTGACGTCACGAGGCGCCCGACTAATCACAGGAGGAAACGAGACGCGCGAGCTGGGCGTGTCCGCTGCTGCACTTTTCGTCGAAATAAAATATATTTGCGCTTTTTTTTGCTCAAATTTCGATACGATATTCGAATTCGGGGGGTTTAAAACCATTAAGTACGGATCTTCACTCATTTTTTCAGGAAAACCGTTCAGCTTCCCTTTAAGGGCGGAATTTAGTTGTAGCCCATTTGATTAAGACACTCTTTTGTCGTTGTAGGATATTTAGCTTGCGTTTTAGACAGCAACTGACGAGTGTAAGCAATGAACCTTTGAAATCCGTCTTTCCTTAGCACCAAGAAGGCTTCGAGGCTTAGGCTACTAGCGTTGATATGGATTAAGGTGCCGGTGCCTTGGTCGAAGTGGGCAAGCAGACGTTGTGACTAACGGCGCTGTTTAAACTTTTGGAAAGCTTCGGCATTTGGCGCTTCCCACTTTAAATTGACGTCTAATTTCGTGAGAGAAGTTAATCGCTCGGCGATGCGTGAAAAATTTTTGACATAGCACCCGTAATAGGCACACAAGCAGTCGGTTGGCTTGTAGTCGGTTGGCTGTGGGAATGTTAGCGAGAGCAGAGGTGTTGTGCAGATCAGTGCAGACTCCAGATTTGCTGATGACACAGCATAAAAAAAGAAGGTCGTCGTAAGCGAAGCAGCACCTTTCCGGCTTTACAGTGAGCCCAGATGAGTTGATGGCCTCTAGTACTGTCCCAAGCTGCCTAAGGTGATAGTGGAAATGCGCGGTGCTCACGACGACGTCATCGAAGTAGAGAATGCAGGTCTGCCACTTCAACTCTGCTAACACCGTGTCCATCACACACTGGAAAGACGCAGGTGCCGAACACAGTACGACCGGCATGGTCTTCAATGCTTAAAGGCCGTCCGGCATAACGAAGGCAGCCTTCTCACGATCTCTCTCGTCGACTGCAGTTTCCCAGTAGCCGGAATTGAGATCCATCGTCGAGAATTACATAGCATTGCAGAGCCGATCCGATGCATCGTCTATCCGTGGGAGGGGGTACATATCTTCCTTTTCGAATTTGTTCAACCGGCGATAGTGGTTGACGATGACCACATGTGGTGTGTTATGGCGCAAGCGCCAGGTATGGCCAAAGAGTGCCATGGCAAATGGTAATATTATCGATCAGTTGCGGATGCTGTGGACAGTGGAAGTTTTATTGTAGATGTGACATCGCTGTAAAATTGCATACAACCTGTCGCTCTAAATGGAGTAAAATATATAGGTACAAAAATAACGAGACGGATTAGGTAATGATGTTGGCTATGTCAATTGGGTTTCGTTAATAATATGGTGGAACGAAACATAAAAGTGATACTAGAGCTTCACGAGAGACCTTCAGAACAAGAGCTGCTTATGATGTGCTAAACTTACATGGCCAAATGATTTGCAGTGTCTCTTTCAGTTAGAGCCCTTAAAACTAATTTCAGCTCTAAAAGCGGTTCATTGCTAAGAAAAAATGCCGGGTGAAGTGGTATATTTTAGCGATATGCAGAAGGGAAACACTTTTTCCACTGTGCTTATATAGCGGGGCATTGAATAAGAACATGGAGGACTGTGAGATTATTGCCGCACTTACTACAAGTCGGAGGATCCCCCCCCCCCCCCGTGAAGAGGTAACAGTGGCTACCGTAAGTGTGTCCTATTCTTATTCAGCAAAGAAGCACTTCCTTGTATCGTGCTGCTTCCTAAATTATCCAGTTCCCTAGGGTTGGTTTTATTGTGTGTAGCATATTCAATGATTGCGTATCCCACTCTCATTGCGAATAGTTAGTCTGATGCGTAGATAACACTTTAGGTCTGTAGCAGGATTGATGACATTTATATATGTGTCCCTTACACTTGATGAAGTTGCGTTTTCATCGGCAGCTACGTTGCCTTTTACAACTTTGCGGCCAGGTACCCAGCATTACAGACTCACTTGGATGCGCATATATGGGGAGCACAACGTGCTGTACAATTCAATCAAAAAAAGTTCTTGCATTTTCTTAGACCAATTTAAGCTCTCCATACACTTAAAGAGTCCGTAAAGACAATAGCCCTAGAGAGATTTGCGAGCCTTATGTGTTGAATAGCCGAGAGTATAGCGTATGCTTCCGCTGTAAAGGCACTGGTTTTTCGATTTAGGGCTACAGATGTTGAAAATGAGGGTTCGAGAGCTGCAGAAGCAACACCAGCAGGAGACTTCGAAGCATCTGGGTAAAATTAGGTACATGGCTGCTTCTGCTTAAGCTGAAAAAAATGCGGGTCTATATGTGTCTCTGATGCTCGTTTTGACATTACTGCGAAAGAGTTGTCACACTGGATAGTCTGCGACTCGCAGGGCGATGGAGATAGAGTAGAAGCCTTTAGGACATTCTGTAAAAGAAGGAGGCCTGTTTTTGCTGTGCCTCACTGTGCCTGCCTGAATGTGCTTCCAACCGGAGGGTCAGAGAGGAGGCCTCATGGGTGGATATTTACGGAACAGCCTGGCCAAGGTAAAGTCGCGAATAATTGAATAGGACAGATGATATACATCCGACTGTACATTCAAGGCATAGGAGAAACTAAAATATATCCTTTGGAAGTATAGAGACATTTCGTGACATTCAGCCTACAGGCTTTGTACAGCACTTGTCCGCAAGGCGCCTGTAGCAAGGCGGATACCCAAGTGGTGGATAGGATGTACAGTTTCAAAGCACTAGGTGTAGCATAATTGTATACTATGGCTGCATAGTCAATGCCTGATCGTAATAGATTTTTATACAAGCTTTAGGCATCTACTGTCACTGCCCTGTGATGTATGTGACAAGTGCTTCAGCAGCTTCATAATCTTGAGGCACTTGACTTTCAGATAATTCAGATAGGAGATAAAGGTTAGTTTATTTTCTAAGATAATACCTAAGAATTTTTGTTCGGAGCTCACAGACAGTAGTTCTCTATAAAGATCTGTAACGTCGTCTAGTAGTACACTTCTCTTGTTGGAGAAAACGCCGTACGTATTTTTTGGGGGGTTTAATTTGCAACAGTTCTTTATCCGCCAAATTTACAACTTACTTAAACCAAGCCGTACTTGTCGCTCCCAGATACTTAGATTACATAATTTGTAACGTATCTGGATGTCATCCAGAAATACGGTGTAAAACATAGTACGTAGTATGACAGTCTGGATCAACTTCATTTTGACAAAAAAAGGAATTTAGCTCAGCCCACCACCATGTGGAACACCAGCCTCCCGTGTAAAAGGACAGGACAAAAGGTTACCAACTCTAACATGGAATGTGCGATAGGAGAGGTAACTCAGAATCATGTTCAGCAAGTTGCCTCGAACTCCCATCCCAGCCAAGTAACGGAGAATTTCAAAACGCCTTGTTGTGCCGTGTGCCTTTTCCATGCCTGAAAATACTGACGAGAAAAACTGTTTGTGCACAAAGGCATCACGCATATTTGTCTCGATGCAGACAAGGGGATCTAGTGTGGATCTACCGTCCCTGAAGCCGCATGAGGGATCAAGTATTTTGTTGTTTTCAAGAAATGATATCAGACCTCAGTTACTCATTTTCCTAAAGAGTTTGTATATTCAACTTGTCAGAACTATAGGCCTACAACTAAACCAGGGCGTGAGACCGGTTGGTATTCCATGATGAACTGGCTAGCGCAAGACACGACACGGGACACTAAAAAGGCGACAATGACTCAAGACTGAGGATTGGTCCTTGGCCTCTTTGAGAATAGTATATATGATTGCTGCTTTTCAGGCGGACGCAATGTAGACGGCACAGAATATAGAGTTATAGTGCTACAGTAGTGGGCTGGGTGGGTTTCGGGGCCTAAATATTTGAGTATTTAATAAGCTATTTTGTCGCTTCCTGGAGCGGACTTGTTACATCAATTCAGAGAAGCCTGAAACTCCGCCATACTAAATGGGCAGTTGTATGCTTCATTGCCCGTGCCTATGCGACCCAGGGGATGTCGCTCTGCTTGTCAATGGGTTCTTAGAAATGAGTGGGTGTAATTGGATATAACATGATGAGAAATGTGCTTTTAGACAATCAGCCTTCTCCTGAATAGTGTCTCCTTGTGTGTTTATTAGTAGTAAAGGATGACTTTTTCCGCCTTTGATTTTGTTTTCCCTGTTCCACGCTTTTTTTGTCTATATAAGAATTATTGTCGGAAAGGTATTCTTCAAGCTCTATCTTTTGGCATGGCAGCGCATTCTTCTACCTTGCAACTTTATTTTCTTAAAGCAGATGAGGTTTCATTGGGTCGGAGAGTGACGCAAGTGATTCCAAGCGTTATCTTGTTTCTTTCGCTCTTCGCTATAGTCATTGTTCCACTAGGGAACGCGATGTTTAGAAGTAGATTGATTTGTTTGTAATATACACATACACGCTGCACTGAGAATTAATGCTGTTAAATATGCAATTGCATCGTGAATCCTAGCGATACGAATGTCATCCAAAGTCAGAAATGGCAGCTCTGTGTTTCACTGCCAGTCCGCTGAGCCGGCTTTCCACGGAGGAACATGCGGGGAGCATTTGTTCCATTTTCTAACTTTAAGGTATTAAGAAAATGACCACTTCCGTATAGATTCGGAACCACCTTCCATTCCAAGTACGGCTCAACTGAACATGATGCAATGCTTATGTCTATGTATGAAAACGTCTTTTTTCTGATGCTCTGAAGTCGGTTCTTTCTTGTTTAACAAATATAATCATGTACATAAAAAGAACCTTTATATCTGCGCCCTCTGGCATCACATCGAGAGTCGGCCCACAAGGTATTGTGCGCATTTAGGTCTCTAACGACAATGTAGGGATGCTGAAGTTGTGCAATAATGAATTCGGATTCTGTTTTGTTAAGTTGGTAGCTGGGCGGGATGTATGTAGGTGTAGCGATCAGAAGCTTACCAAAAAGCACAACTCCGAGTGCAACTGCCTCACGGGACGTTTGCATATGTAAATGCTGGCACGCGACACCCTTATCAACTATTATAGCAACACCGATTGACGAGGCGAAAGCGTCATTGCGGTCTTTGCGGTAAATGACATAGAGTCTTAGAAATTAGTGTGTGAGGAACTGAGATGTGTCTCTTGCACACACAGCACCCTTGCATTAAACTTCTGTAGGTGTTCCTTAATGTCATTAGGATTGTGGATTAGACCTCTCACATTCCAATGCATTTTCTGTTTGGCCATGTTTGAATTGTTTGTGGTGTGTGTCAAGAGAAACCAATTATGTTAGCTCACGAGACCTTTCCAGACCCCGTCGTACGGGATTTTTTTTCTTTGCGCGCTCAATGGAGGTACGCCGTTCCTTCGGCGTCGGGGACACCGGGCTAGTGTTTTTTACTTCCATCGCCTCTTCAGCGGCGCTGGATGACGCCCGCTCAGTGCGCTCGCTCGGGCTTTTTTCGGGCCTGTTTGCACGAGCAATGGTCCTAGAATCGCGCAGACCTGGAGGCCTGCTGGCCCATCGTGGCAGGGGGCCGGACAGCCGTCACACTCATTGCGACTCAGGCAGCCGTCGGAGGATGTGGCATGCACCCCCCCCCCACCCCACCGCACGTCGCATCACTGTAGAACGAAATCGATCGCTTGTAAGCGTAAAAATTCTTGCGCCCTTCTGGGAAAAAATGTTTAGTTTGATCTTGAGTTCAGTTATTTCTTTTTCTTTCTTTCATGGCAAGCATGATCTGAATAAGCGGGGTGGCCTCCGTGAGAGTTATAACAGTGGGTTGCAGAAGCACAGTTGTCTGAGCTGTGGTGTTTAGATGGACATTTTGCTCAAGTAGCACTTGAAGCATCGGTGTGAATTGGGAATGCACGGTAGTACCCGATGTTTACAATATCCGGTCTCTATTGAATCAGGCAGTTCACTTGTTCCAAACGTTATTATTATATGCTTTGTTGTAATTTCCTTGACGTGGTGCCTTAACTTTATTCGTTGCACCTTTACCACTTTTTTTCTTGCCATCCATCGAACAGATGACTTTCAGTTAGTTCAAGGAGCTCGTCATCAGAAATTACATCACGCACAGGATTCATTGACCGGTGGCGGCCCACAGCGACAGGAACATCGCCAAACGCAACAAGTTTTGTCGGTTCGCTGTAGAGAAGCTTGCCGCGCACACTGAGAAGGTCGCGGCTTCTCATCTTAGTTACTTTGAAAGACGAGCTTCTGTCTGACATTTTGTAACAAGAAATGGGGATGTTGCACAAACGGCCGCCGTTTCACGTTGACTATGTTTGACATGTTACTTGGCATATATTTCTTTTGGTTTCATGAGAAAATTGAAGGTTTCATCTGTGCGTCCCTTCTTCATGGAGCCATCATTGCATGGTGGAATACCAGAAGCCACACTTTGCATTCCGTAGGAATGCTCACCGCGCACTTCGGATCCCAACCTGGGGATGTCACAGCATTAGAAATAGTCTATTCGGTGCACGCAAGTGGTGCGTTCCCAATTTAACCAAATATATATATATATATACCCCTAACTGGATATATTACATAATGTTAACCCTTCCTCCCAGAAAATAGGAAGGTGAAAGAAATTAACAGGATACAGGAAAGCTGGAAAAGTGGGAGAGAAAGACAAAGATTGGGGAGGAGGACAGGAAAAAGCAACTGCCGATTTCCGCCAGGTTGGTCAGTCTTGAGTTGCCGTGTATCTGAAGCAAAGGCCGAAGAGGTGTGTGGAGGCCTCAAAGGTCCAAACACCCAGCATCGGCTTAACCCGCAGGATTCACTTTTCCGCAGACGCGGCTAATCTCCGGACGGCTACATGGGGAAGGCTTGTGGGGGTCTCCTCCCGTGCTCTTGGGACAAAGGAACGACAACACAGTAATGCAAACAATCACAAGGGCATTTATTGCACCTTTCATAGATCAATGCCTGCTAGCCGAGTTGCTATCCCCAAAACATGCCGATGGGCGCGCGACAAATCTAGAAGTCCGACTCACCGCGACCGCATAGCGAGCGAATATGTTCGCCCCATGCTGGATCCCAGCGCCTGGTCGTTCGCGCGTACTGTCACGCCAACGGTGGCGCATTCCAAGGCGGCCACGCGAGACGGTCTCGCAGAAGCATGGATTGGCGCGCGCGCGCGGTACGTCCGGCGCGTTCGTCAGTCCGCCGCTCAAGAAGCCTTTCTTTCCCGCGCCTAAGTAACCCCGCCGCAGCGCAACACTAACGCCATCTCTCGCACTGCGCTTCAAGCACTCCGACCGCCGCGGGCGCCAGGCCACGCGGCGGGCGAAGCCGCCCTGCAGGAGACGAGCTATGCGGGAAAACTAGATCTCAGGGAAGGCGTGAGAGTCACGCATCCCAACAGGCTCAACCCTCATATACTCAGGTATGTGGTGTTGCAACGCACACTTTTGCTCGCGTGGGCGCCCCTGCCGGGAACCGACGACAGTCGACGCAAGCACACAGGGTTCCGTCCTTCTTCGACTAAAGGAGATGCCCGCATTGCTTTTAGACGGCTGGATGATGCCGTAGCACAGCATTTCATCCACTTGCTGCCCCATAGCTTTAGGTTCTAGCTTAGAAATTTTGCAAGTGCTTTGGCGGCGTGGTCGTTTGTGCGATGTCTTGCAAATAGTTTTTGTCGAATCATCGATGACATCGCAAAGCAATTTCTGTCGTCGGAGAAACGGTTTGAGCTGCTACTTCTGAGTCACGAGGTGACGTTAATTTATGTCGATGTCTGGTTCGAGAAGTATGGTCGTCTAGGTATATGCAGCAATATCTGAAAGAACCAACGCATTGCTGCTTCTCACAAGTTCCTGAATGTAAGCAATCGACGTGCCCTTGTTGATGTTCTTGAACTCTTGGCTGAAGTTTGTCGGCATCACTTCCGTTTGTCCTCCGTGTATTCGAGCGATCGCTCTTGCGACACAAATTTGACAATTGAGCAGACGTTGGTGGCCCTCCATGACACCTTCTACGTCTGCAGGTGTTTTGGTGCCTACGGAAGTGACAATGCAGGAGTGAGACTGGATGCTGACTTGATCGTCGAGCACACTCAAGGCATGGCCACTACGAGCCTTCTCCGGTGTTGTCGCTTGATCTTCAGATAACGTTATCATCTATGACTTCAAGTTGGTGTTTGCGCCAAGTTGGTTCAGGAAGTTTATGCTGAGAGTGACATCCCGTAAGCACTGTTGGGAGATAATGAAGGTGGCGGATAGGCCCGGTAATGAACAGTAATTCTTTCCGTGCAGATTCCAATCGCCGTTATTAGGTGTGCTCCAGCGATCCCAGCTTTGGTCCGTTCCCACACAGTTTTAACTTTCTTCAACTGGGCGGCGGCGGGTCCAATCATAACGAAGTAGTCAGCTCATGTGTTCATAAAGCGGTGACTGCGTGGGCGCCGAGACACACGTCGAGGTCATTGGTTATTTGTTTTGAGTTGCAATTTGGACTTGGCATCGGGTCACGGCTGCGTCGCGTCAACTTGTGACTGGTACGTCGTGCCGTCAGATCTTGTTTTGTCGGCATAATCACTGCTTCAGGTCTTCATCGCAATGGCGGCATCACGTTGCTACGTCATCGACATAGCCATTTTGGAGTTTTCGTCATACGGAGGATCATCGTCACTTCCACAAAGAGCAACCGCACCTTCATCGGTTGCTAATTTTAGTTTCTGGATATTGGGCTGACGGACCCGCCCCGGTTTGAGCCAGTGCATTGTGGGCGTTTCGGTGACAGGTAGCCAGCCCTCTGGTGACGGCGAGCCGGAAAGATGGCGGGAACTCCACTGCGTTGGGGTGAAGTAGTCGGTGATCTCAGGTATCCGTTCTCCTTGCTGTGGGCGCGGCGCATTGATGGTGAACCCTCAGAGTCCCATGTCACCATAAGGGCAGTGGCGATAGATATGGAAGGCTTCGCAGCAGTGATAGTAGAGCGGGTGGTGGTCAGGGCCGCACCAAATGTCCGTCTTCCTCGGGTAGCTGCGCTGGGCGACGGGTGGGCGTGCAGGCGGCGCCGGTGGTGCACGACGGAAATGCGACTGCGGCTGTGGCGATTGAGGTTGCACCTTAGCGGCTCCAACTGATTGCTGAACCTCTTTTTTCACGATGTCGGCAATTGAGGCCAGCTGAATCTGTGACCGGTTATATTGCCTTGTACGCGTAATGAGCACCTTGTCAAAAGATATATCCTCGGAAATAAATTCAGTGACAGCCTTCCCGTACAAAAATGACTGTTGATTAACCATTGGTATATTGTTGGGCAATTATAGAACAAGCGGACTTCAACAAATATTCAAGAGCTATTGAGTTCACTCAAACCTGACACAACAATATTACCGTTGAGCGTTCTCAATAAACAATTTATTGCCTAATTTGTGTTGATTTTTCTTGTTGTTTTTGTTGTGTAGCAGTTGAGTCCAGTATACAATAATTAGTACTCACATATGAAGGCATTCCAAATAGTTATTGCGAAGTGTTCCAAACTCATTCCTGTCACCTTGCGGCAGGTAGCTTCTTCTTTCGCCTCGCTTTCATTAAAAGAAAATAATGTGTGACCGATGGGGTTAAATGGAACGTCGGCCATCGAGCCCTGTTCTCTAACGAACAGGCCACGAGTGCGCATACTCCTATCATTCGAAAGCCAGTAAGCTCTGAAATGCTTGACGCGTGCGCCGCGTGCCACTTCTTCGTGCTGTCGCTACAGCTGGCGTTTTGAAGCGCCTATCTCCGGTACCGCGCCACTTTCGTAGCCGTTTTCGCTACGTAAAAACTGCAACGTTAGACTAGATTCATGACCACCCGAGGTTCATAACGATTTATTTCTTCCCCGGTGTACCAATGCCATCGTCGTTTTAACATACACTAGATGACATAGCCATTGGTACAATCCAAAATTAGGACGTTTCGGGGAACAGAAGAATGCGACATTCACTTGCGAACACGGTGACTACGCGCATGTCGAGTTCCCCAAAAGTAGACATGGCGGCAGCGCGGCCGGCGATAAGACAGGCGCCTACACGCGACTACGCTACCTCCGAGCATCGGACGCGTTGTGGCAACCGTAGGATGCAAGCGCGCACACACTGCAAACATACACGGGTGAGGTCTTCGAATTTCCTGCGACGTACCGTCTGTCCGTAAAGCAAATATAGCTTTTTTATCCAATGTCTGTGGTACTAGAGATCAAAAAACGAACGCGTTTTGAGATCGCAGCGTGCAGCCGCTATAACCATTGACTTCAAAGAGCTTCTGATTCAGCAACAGCCGCAACAATACCACAGCTGCTCCCGACTCTCACCTTGCACGAAGCGCGCGCTTTATTTGAGCCTCGCTGAACTGTCGTCCTGTCATCTCCCCAGACTGCAAGTCTCGTATGTTCAGTCAAAGAAAAGAACACCAAAGGGAAATGAAACAAATACAGGTAACGGACTCTTATCATACCTTACTTGTCACCTCGCATCTGCGAAGGCGCTACAAACTATTTTAGAAGCGTTACTTTTGTAAAAATAGCAAAATTAGTAGTAATTCTTATTTCTAGATGGCGCTACAAACGTCAAGGTAGCGTCCGGGTGTGTGCGCGCGCACGCGGTTGCAGCTTCGCTCTGCGCACACTTTTGCAACAGTACACATGGTTACCGCTAGTTTCGTAGGCGCATTTTTTGGTCGTAGGGTTTATTGTTTACGCTACAAATTAGGTTGTTCTTCAAACTTTATGAAGGTTAGTGGATGAAAAATTATTGCATATAATTAGCGGCTTTGCAGTGCCGTTACTTTGTGGTTGAAAGGTTTTTCTAACTGAATACGATAGTGAAGCTGTGAACGGCTTTCGGACTCAGTTACTTGGTTGCAGTTGTGGCATGGCTTGGTTCGCGCCTCGTGCTTCTTGATGGAAGTTTTTTTTTTCCTTTGGGACATCATGACGCACGTTTTAGTGAAACGCTTTGACGACGATAAGTGCGACATTCATGCGTTCAAGTCGTTGGCTCATTCAGCTACTAGTCTTCGACTGATGTGCGAGCCTGGTTGTTTTGATGAGTTGCGCGGCAGATGTCATAAAGCCTGTTGAAGAGAAGGCACCTCGAAACAGTCGCAGCCGAACTTCTGCAGATAGGTAAGTAATCTCATTTTCTTGAGCACGTAGCCTTGTTTTTCTATTATGACATTGACAGCGTGAGATGTTAAGCACACCATTCACTTTCTTCAAGCAAACCGCATGCCCCGGAGTAAAAGCGCGCGATACTAACGGTCGCTGCCGCCATCACTTCGCTTGAAACAATGGTAGGCGAAGAAGTAGCGGCGCCCCACGTGCGTAAAATTGCATTGCTTCATTTGTTTCTGTCTGATACCGTTTCCCTAATTTGTATGAGAGAAGACAATTAGAACATAAGGATCGGCTTCTCTGCGCAGTGATAATTTTGTACAGTGGCCATGTCATCTTTCATAGGGGCTTAGTGGGCCGTCTAAGCGCTTGTTATCGCGTTCCGATACGGGAGAGGCACGCTGCCTTTCAAGGTATTTAGGCAGGCACTACGAGCTTAGGAGAACCGCCACAAATAATTGTGCAGCACGTGTGCAGCTGTGCTACGCGTGTACCACACTCGTACCGGAAGTGCAGTGTTGCACTTCACGCTTACACATTTCGTAACTATGGCGGCCGCCGTGGCAATTTGCGGCTCGAGGTCGTGGATACGATCACTGCAGTGGCCGCATTCGAAAGGAGCGGAATGCAAAAACGCTGGTGCATTGTTCATTGTATGCACGTAAAAATTTCCAGCAAGTCAAAATTAAAACGGAGTCCCCAACTATGACCTGCCTCATAATCAGATCGTTGATTTGGCACGTAGGACATCAGACTTATCTTTCTTTTTTAATCTGTAGTGGCTCGTCGTATACCATACGGCTAGTGTGATCATCTTTTGTGCCGTAGCGGTTAAGCGCGCCTCGATTTAGGTTGCGGCTAATGAAAAATATATTTCGCCTCTTCGGGATTCGCGGAGAACAGTCAACCTATAAGTCGCAGCTTCCGCGCGCAGACTGTACACGGATACACAGCGCAAATTAACAGAGGTGTGATGAAGGCGTCGGCAAAGACGACAGCCGCCGACGGGCTCGCCTTATCGCCTATCACCGCCAAACTACCGCAGTAAGCATATTTATCTAGCGCGGTGGGTTGCCGTTGAAGGCGTACTGTAAAATTTTAATAGGCGATTACCTAAACATGCCACCGTTCTCTGCTGCCTCACCCGCCGTGGTTGCTCAGTGGCTATGGTGTTGGGCTGCTGAGCACGAGGTCGCGGGATCGAATCCCGGCCACGGCGGCCGCATTTCGATGGGGGCGAAATGCGAAAACACCCGTGTGCTTAGATTTAGGTGCACGTTAAAGAACCCCAGGTGGTCAAAATTTCCGGAGTCCTCCACTACGGCGTGCCTCATAATCAGAAAGTGGTTTTGGCACGTAAAACCCCAAATATTAAATTAATTAATTCTCTGCTGCCTCTTTGAGTTGGACCGATCCTAATGTGCGTTGCTCGCAGAAGCGAAAGGAGTGCCAATCGGTGCGTTGTCGCCTCGAGCTAAGCGTCGCACTCGAGCACCGTTTGTGCGGCGATGACGGGTGCATGAAGCTAGCTAACTGCACAGACGCTACCGCGCAAAACGCGCAAGGGCGTGTACGCGACTTTCTGCACACAAATCGCGTGGGGTGATCGGAGCCACGCCGAAGCGGATAGGTTCAAAGAAGCGGTACATGTTCTCACTCGTACGGGCACGCTCACGCTCGCATCGCTCTCGGCGTATATTTAGGTCATTCCATCTCTCGGACTTCTACCCAAAGATTCGATATCTGCTTGGTATCGGATGTGCACTGTCGCGTGGTCTTTGGTTCTGCGAGAGAGCCGGGAATATTTTTGCCCGCTGTGAAACACCGTTCGGCGTGTTTTAGCTAACATTTACCGTAGCAACCCATTTCTTTTCTTGACGGCACTCATAAAGAGTCGCAAATTTTTACTTGCCAGTATAGTGTACTTCTATTTCGTGCGTAGTTATGTGCTTGTGTAGCAGATTCTTAATGCGCGTAATCTCATTTTCTATCCGCATTCCCTTCGCACAGGTTACGCATGCTGCAAATTCCCAGGTGCTAAAGTGTTCTACGTCAACAGCACCTTGACGTCGTGCAAGAGCCACCCGTTGATCTGTGGGTGATTCACTAGCAAGCTCGCATCTCTGTTGTCACTCTCCATCAAGTGGGATTTTCAACTATTGTTTGCGCTGCTCTGTGGTGTACTAGCTGCCGCATGGACGCTGTGAAGGCTTACTTTCGATTTGCTCTGGCGTTTAGTAGTGAAGGATGGGCTACTTTTTGAGGGGAGGCATTTACTTTTGTTTGTGAGTATGTTTACCAGCCTAACCAAGTGATACGTGCATAGTGTAAACAGCACGAACAGAGGCGGACGACGAAATAGGTAAGAGCACACACGAGCGCGAGGTCAACTAAAAGTTTACTTTTGATGACTGAGGTATCAAAGACACTGGTCAACTTGACAAATGTAAAAAGCCGTGCATGCGTGGCAGAAACAGCCACGTGCGACAAGAAAAAAAATATGAAAACGCCATGTCATGTAGAATAAACGTGCGTGAAAAACGACAACTATCGGACAAATCTTTCGGTTTTTCGAAAGGCAACAGATAACCTGGTTATGCATTTGTTTCGTTTGTGATCAATAAATATTGTTTCTGGAACTCCTCTGGTGTTGAGGTATAGAGCAGAAAGAACGATTGTTCCATCACAAAGACCAGAACACAAGAGGACTTATGGAAGCATTATACATTGATCGCGAAGAAAAATTCATCAACAAGATTTCTGTGACCCTTAGTGGTAAAGAGTTGCTGCAGCACTCGTTAATATCACTCAGGACAAACCGTTCAGTTTTCATGTTTTTCTTAGTTTTTGACGCACATGTTCATTCTACAGGACGTCTTTCGGTTCTTTTTGTTGTGCCCGGCTGTTTCTGCTGCGCATCCATGGCTTTTTCTTTATGAAGTTGTTTAAAATCTTTGTCTTCACGAATAAACGTCTAGTTGAGTCAACGTTCATGTGTGTTCCTACCTTAATTAATCTTTCTCGTCTCTGTTTGGATGGTTGTCACATATAAAAGTACACCGAATTGGCGAAGTGTCCATAGAATTGATACATGAAGTTATTTGAGCTGTTTATTTCAGGAAGAACGCTATAGGGTCTGATGTTATCTTTGTTTTAACACTGATGTACATTTCTCTAGTTCAACTTCGAGGAGTCCCCTGAGGAAGGCAATAAAAGTGATCGTAACTTCTCTTGTGTGTAAGATTTATGAATTTCATCCATTCAAGGCATGAGATGTCACATGCCTGTTTGTAGGTATGCATGCATTCGTAGTTCTTAAACATACTAAGCTCTACTTTTCGGTTCTCATGACGCTGCTTTGTACTGTGCTGCATTCTCCAGCCGCAGGAACGTTTTTATGCGCTAAGTGTATGTGTTCTTTTTGTATATATTGGAGAAAAATTGTCGTGAGCTGAAATATGCATGTATACCACTTGTAATTTTTTTTCAACACGGGTGCTGTATCTCCCTCCGTCTTAGTTACGGCTTTGTCTCAATTTTTATGCAACTTTTATGTATTTTATGCAATAAAATTTGGTAGCATTCTAATAGCATTTTACCTGCGCACTGGAGGTCATTGGTGTTTAGTATAGGTGTTTTATTTGCGTTTTTCACTGTCTCCCAATCTGGCTGTCCAGTCATTGGAATCTTTTCTCATCCTTTATGACTATTTCTGGGGTAATTGATACTGCAAGTGCAGGTGACCATTTATTTGGCTGTTTGGAATTGTTAGCCGCGTGTGACTACCAATTTTCTGCACTAAATAATTATTTTTTCTCTTAGTGTTCAAGGTATTAGCCTTGCCTTATCTCTTTATTGACTGAGGTACCACTTTGTTGCTGGGTGTAGGGAAAAAGGCCCCAAAAAGTGCTCTAATTAGCTTTGTGCAAGTCGAGAAAAATTACTTGAAGATGAGCTCACTAATTTGGGAAAATGCCACCAACAAACTCTTATGTACCCCAAATTAACATAATCAAAGGTGTATTTTTTGTTCTTGACTTGTGCTAGGGAGATAAGCTACATTCATTACACAAAAGTGTTACAAGTTTACTTCTGAAGAAAGCGAACCTGGCTCGTCAGAAATATGATTCACGTGTTCACCATGCCCGACAACTTTCGAAATGATGTCTTGTCAATTAATAGCTAAGTTGAGTGATGTTATTTTATAAAATAATTGGCAAACGTGAAAATATATACATCTCGAAGACAAAAAGCTCGGGCAAGTCTACTTTGGTACAATAAATTTTAATCGCGATGAAAGTCGTGTGCTAAAGCTTACATATATTTACGTGACGCCATTTGTTTCAAGTCTGTTATTTTGCCTTCACAATCTTATGGGCAGCATTGAGAATCTGCAATAGAAGTCGGTGGCAACCCCATTAGACAGGATACCAGTAAGCTATCGCAAGAGACGAAAGATCTGATCAAGAAACGACAATGTATGAAAGCCTCTAACCGTACAGCTAGAATAGAACTGGCAGAAGTTTCCAAGGTAATGGACAAGCGTAGGACAGCTCACATAAGGCAGAATATTATGGATAGAATTGAACATGCTCTCAGGAATGGAGGAAGCCTAAAAACAGCGAAGAAGAAACTAGGAATAGGCAATAATCAGATGTATGCGTTAAAAGACAAAGCCGGCAATATCATTACTAATATGGATGAGATCGTTCAAGCGGTTGAGGAGTTCTATAGAGATTTTACAGTACCAGTGGCACCCACGACGATAATGGAAGAGAGAATACTCTAGAGGAATTTGAAATCTCACAAGTAACGCCGAAAGAAGTAAAGAAAGTTTTGGGAGCTATGCAATGGGGGAAGGCAGCTGGGGAGGATCAGCTAAGAGCAGATTTGTTGAAAGATGGTGGGAAGATTGTTCTAGAAAAACTGGCCACCATGTACACGCAATGCCTGAAGACCCCGAGCCTACCGGAATCTCGGAAGAACGCTAACATAATCCTAATCCATAAGAAAGGGGACGCTAAAAACTTCAAAAATTACAGACCGATCAGCTTACTGTCAGTTGCCTACAAAGTACTTTCTAAGGTAATTGGAAATAGAATCAGGAACACCTTAGACTTCCGTCAACCAAAGAACCAGGTAGGATTCCGTAAAGGCTACTCAACAGTAGACCATATTCACAATATCAATCAGGTGATAGAGAAATGTGCGGAATATAACCAACCCTTATATATAGCTTTCATTGATTACGAGAAAACGTTGATTCAGTCGAAACCTCAGCAGTCATGCAGGCATTGCGGAAGCAGGGTGTAGACGAGCCGTATGTAAAAATACTGAAAGATATCTATAGCGGCTCCACAGCCACCGTAGTCCTCCTTAAAGAAAGCTACAAAATCCCAATAAAGAAAGGCGTCAGGCAGGGAGGTACGATCTCTCCAATGCTATTCACAGCGTATTTACAGGTGGTATTCAGAGGCCTGAATTGACAAAAATTGGGGATAAGAGTTAATGGAGAATACCTTAGTAACTTGAGATTCGTTGATGATATTGCCTTGCTTAGTAACTCAGGGGACCACCTGCAATGCATGCTCACATACCTGGAGAGGCAAAGCCGAAGGGTGGGTCTAAAAATAATCTGCAGAAAATTAAAGTAATGTTTAACAGTCTCGGAAGAGAACCGCAGTTTATGATAGGTAGCGAGACGTTGAAAGTGGTAAGGGAATACATCTACTTGGGACAGGTAGTGACTGCGGATCCAGATCATCAGACTGAAATAATCAGAAGAATAAGAATGGGCTGGGGTGCATTTGGCAGGCATTCTCAGATTATGAACAGCAGGTTGCCATTATCCCTGAAGAGAAAAGCATATAACAGCTGCGTCTTACCAGTACTCACGTGCAGGGCAGAAACCTGCAGGCTTACGAAAAGGCTTCTACTTAAATTGAGGACGCCCAACGAGCTATGGAAAGAAGAATGATAGGTGTAACGTTAAGCAATAAGAAAAGAGCAGATTGGGTGAGGGAAGAAACGCGAATTAATGGTATCATAGTTGAAATCAAGAAAACGAAATGGGCATGGGCAGGACATGTAATGAGGAGGGAAGATAACCGATGGTCATTAAGGGTTACGGACTGGATTCCGAGGGAAGGGAAGCGTAGCAGGGGGCGGCAGAATGTTAGGTGGGCGGATGAGATTACGAAGTTTGCAGGGACAACATGGCCACAATTAGTACATGACCGCGGTAGTTGGAGAAGTATGGGAGAGGTCTTTGCCCTGCAGTGGGCGTAACGAGGCTGCTGCTGCTGATGATGATGATGATTTGGAAGTGATCTCGACACCTCAGACAGGACGGTGTGGGAGCCACAGCCCCCTAAAAACGCGCACATACTTGCGACAGATTTCCACCGGCACCCAGATATATATATCCTTAAGCGGGCACTCAACACTGAGTCACGTTTCGTGGTTGCTCTCACGAATAATCAACCTCATAAGCAGCTCGTGAATATTTAGTTTGGCGCCTCGAAGAACAATATGGCCATTTGTGTTGCGGTTTTCTAGGCGGCGCGTCTAATACCTTCGGCTGTCCTCGATATGCCCACTGGATACTCTGTACATGTTGCTGTTGACATTACAAAATATCGGCTACCTCAGCGTGCTGAAAATAATATAATCTTTGACGTATTCGCCAGTACCTTTGACATAACGAAACAAAGTAGCAAAGAGGCGTCTACAGGTTCTTGTTCTTTGTGTCGGTTACTCTGGGTACCCTATGATGCGGGTTTTCATCTAGAAATTTACTAGGCTGAATCTGTGTATGCGTTCAGTCATGAAACCCAGCAAATATTTGCGGGGATATGGCAGTTATTTGGCATGGGCATAGGAAGCAGGCGACTACTCATACGCTGGGGAACCACGCTGTCCTGCACTGAGTGTTTGGCCTGAACTCTCGCTCTTTCCGAGGTAAAGATTCACCGAAATAAGGAATGCATCAACTAGGCGAAGAGATACAGCCTCTGTAATAATTGCCACATGTAGTGTTGCTTGCAGTTGTGTGGTATGAATGTGCAGCTGTAGCGACAAAGAGCGCGTTTAAATAAATGTCCCGTGCTGCATTTGGCCCAGACATTGTATTTATAATCATAGTTTAACTAGGTGTTGCTGTTGAAGTTGACCGTATGGTGACCCTCTTATGGTGCCTTGGTTTTTTAAGAGAGACGGTAGTGTATGACGGGGGGAGCCACTATGTATTTAAGCTGTGGCGTGGCACCGGTGTATAGTTTATCTCCTGGCAATGCTCCTATCTGTGGAAAGGTCTGCGAGAGATCATCCTTCTTGAGGATGCCGGGTGCGTTTGCTATAGCTGTAGACAGAGTAGCAAATTGAGGGTGGTAGTAAGACGTGTTCAATACAGTGTTATTTAAATATGGTGATCATCTGCAGGAATTGGTAGGTGGAGTGTCAGGGAGCAAGGTTGTAGCTATGCCTTTGCTGGTGATATCACAATTCATGCTTTGCGCGCGGACGCCAGCGTTATCATATGGGTCAAGCGGCTGTGAACACTGGAGGACAAGAGTTGCAAAGAATCGAGCACAATACAATGATATAAGAATTGTGTGACCTTGAGTGTCCTCCTGCGTGGAGATCAGTGATTCTCATATTGCTGCACTAAAGACCGCGCGCTTTTCAACACTGCAGGCTAATACCACCATATCTTTGTCGGTTGTGCGAACATCAATCAGTGATGGGGCAGTTTTAGACATGTGGGTTTTAATGCTTTACTTTCTTCCCACGTTTTGAAAACGCTGCAGTAGGTAGGGTCCCATCTCGCTGCTTTGGGGCCACAAATAAAAAAGAAAATTTTTGCACATCTGAGATTACAACTAGTTATAGCCGGATGCTCTACTGATGGAGTCATCTACGCGGACATACACGGAGCCAATATTTTTAATAATTATGCTTAGTGCACCAATGACTCTCTCTGTGAGCGGAATCGGTGCAATTTTCTCTCGCTTTTCAATGTAGCACCCATTATTAAAGCGAAAGCGTTTATATTGACACTCCGGATGCATTTCTGTTGTTGGCGGCACAGTGGTGTTCCTTATAAAGTCCTACGCTGTATATGCGAGTATAAGCGTGCGAGAGTAGCCGAAGTTAGGGGTTCTATCTTGCCCGCGTGAAAGGGAGGAAAGCAACAAGAAGCGCGGCGTCTTCCGTGACGCTCGAGGCACCCAGTGCTGCGAGACACCAAACGAGAGGGTAGGGAAGGGGGGGGGGCGTCGTTCTACTCTAGCTGCAACTGCGTATGGGACGGCTGCGGGTCATTTCACGGCCGTAAGTTGACAGCGGCATGCGTTGGCGGCAGACTCTAGGTGTGTCGACGGCTAGTAGCTTTGTGCGTGCTGTGTGTTCTCGGCGCTTGCTTTGCGTTGAAGCCCGATGGGCAGCAGGAAGATCACTCAGTGGCACTGGCAGGCTTCTTAAAACCAGCGTTTTGACTGTGGATGTCCGCGGCCATCGATCGTTATGTGGTCATGGTTGCTGTGCGCGCTAACATACCATGCTTGTTATTTAGTCAGCAAGCGTATGTTTGCAGATTGATATGGCGGATAAAAGTACTATTGAAAAGGGGTTTGTCAACATTTGGCGGCAGGCGGAAGAACCGCTGACGGACACAGCAAAGACATTCTTAGCTGAAGTCAACACCTCGCGATATGCGCTCGCGCCTCCGACCCAGACAGTGTCCCGCCGCTGCTTGCGTCGCTTCGTCCCCACTACACTAATCCGGCCGCGAAGGGAAGCCATCCTGGCGACTCAAGGTGACGTGAGAATAAGGGGGTCATGATACGGCTTGAGGCGGCTTACGTGTCTCAACTTGCGACCAAGACGACGCTTGTCGGAGGATGGGTCGATCTTCTGGATATAATAGGTGAACGTAGATAGGCGCTCAATCGCGGAATACGGGCGTTGGTAATTGGGCGGAAAACTGAGGAGTCACGCCACGGGAATGAAACTGTGCAGAGCCAGACGAGGGAGCCGACGGCGAAAGCTTGTTCGGTCAGATTGTGGTTATGGTGATCTTTTTGGAGGACTTGGTTGTCCGAATAAAGGAGCAGGCCAGCTGCCGACATTCTTCAGCATATTGAGCCATTTCTGGAGCTGAGCTGAATTGGGAGGCGTCCGGACGATACAGCAAAACGATGTCGTGAGTGGTGCATGGTTTGCGGCCATATAAAAGAAAGAATGAGCAAAAGCTGGTCGTCGACTGTGTCGCGGTAGTATGCGCGAAAATGGCGAAGGGAAGAACAACATCCCAGTTTGAGTGGTCACAAGCAATTTACATGGACAGCATGTGTCTCAGCGTTCGGTTAAAGCGCTCCGTCAGTACGTTGGTCTGTTGGTGGTAGGCTCTAGGTGTGCGGTGAACTGTACGGCATGAACGAAGGAGCTCCTGAAAGACAGCGGATATAAACACATGCCCTCTGCCGCTGAGTAGTTCCCGTGGCGTGCCAAGGTGGATGACAAAATGACGTCAAATCAACTTTGCAACGCCATCAGCACCAGCCGAAGGAAGCACAGCCGTTTCCACAAACCGCGTTAGATAGTCTACCCCGACGATGACCCATCTGTTACCATCAACAGAGCAGAGAAATAGGTCATTAAGACCAATTCCGACAGAGTCAAAATGCCCGTGCAGGACACAGTAAAGGCTGCAGGATTCAGGAAGAATGAATAAATTGTTTCCGTCTTTGGCACAGTTGGCAAGACCTATGTATTTGCGGACACATGTGTACATGCCACATTTGTAATAACGTTGTTGGAGCCGCCCACATTTTCAGGGTAAGCATGAAAGTATGCTGAGTCATCGGACCGCATGTGGCTAAGAAGTACGAGCGGCCAATTACGGCCTCCGGGTTGATAGCTGCGACGATATAATGGTTCAGCTCCTCTACCGAAATGCATGGCTTGGCGGCGAACTGCACATCTGTGTGCACAAGTTGGTGAAGTGGAATGAAAAGGGTCTTTTCGCTGTTGAGAAGGCATGTCTGTGGCAGTAAGAACAACCAAAGGAGATGCACAATTTGAATGCGGCACTGCAGTCGATTTCACGGGCGATTGGGAGAGCGCATACGCGTCAGAGGTCGTTCGCCCCGATTCTCACACCACGTGAATTTTAAATTTTTGCATGCGAAGAACCCAACGCCCAAGTCGGCCAGAAGGATGCTTCAGGGATGCCAACCGAGATAGCGCCTGATAGCCAGTCGCAATGTCGAAAGTGTGGCCGTATAAGAGGGACGAAACTTGCTTAATGCCAACACAATCGCGAGACACTCATTTTCTGTTAACGAGTAGCTGGATTCCGCCTTAGTGAAGGCACAGCTAGCATAAGCGACAGCATACGCAGAAACGTCTGGTTTGCGTTGCGTGAATACTGCACCAACACCGACGCCGCTGGCTTCCGTGTGTACTTCAGTTGGCGCAGTCTCGGGGTAATGACGCAGAATGGGTGGTGAGGTATGAAGATGCCGTAATGTAGTAAAGACGTCGTCGGAAATTTGAATCCCACCTGAAAGGTCACTAGTGTGAGCAAGTAGCTTCGTGAACAATACTATTATGGGGGCGATGGTCAGAACAAACAGTAGAAAACACGGCACAAGCGCACAAAGCTGCGCAGTTTTTGCGCAAATTTTTGTTTCCGAACGAATACAAAGTTCTGTCTGCGAATGTGAAACACTGGAGGGCTTGTCAGATCACAGGATGGTTTTGTTGTCATTAAAGGCATCACCAGATGTCATAAGTACTTCGTCCAAAAAAGGTTTCTTTAATTTTCATGACGCTGATGACGCTGCTGTGATAGACTGTCTTGATTATTCATATTCAGATTTTATGCAGCTGTATGACTTAGGTGCTAGCACGGACCAACTATGGAAATTCTTTTCGGAATTAGCAGAACGGTGCCTTAATCACTTTATTCCTAAGAAAACTAAGCGCACGAATAAAAAGAATCCCTGGATAACCAGAGATATACTTCATCTCAAACGAAGACTTAAACGGAAACGTAAGGCTTACTCACCCAACCAAGATCCCAAAAATAAGCTATGTATTCGCCGCATGAGTCAGGATTTAAAGATACTTCTTAAGGAATCAAAAGACAGATTCTATAATGTGACGCTCACAGAATTTCTTCGCGAGTCACCTGGCAAATTCTGGCGCTATATAAATCCGTCTAAAGTTCAGCACCCTGCTCAGACCGAGGAGAACGCCCATAAGCGTGCCGAAGATTTTAATCTATATTTTTCGTCTGTTTACATATGTGATAATGGTATACTGCCTCCTTTTAATGTTCACACTGAAAGACCTCCTATTACTGATTTACAGATTGACGAGCAAGGTGTTCTAAATCTGCTATTACATATTGAGATTAAGAAAAGCCAAGGTCCAGATCGTATCCCTAATGAGTTTTTATATAGATACGCTGAATGGGTATCTAAATACTTGTCCAAAATTTTTCAGTCTTCTTTGAGTAGCGGATGCTTTCCAATTGCTTGGAAGCGAGCAAAAGTTATACCGGTTCATAAAAGCGAAAATAATTCTGTTAGTAATTATCGCCCGATCTCGCTCACTAGTACAGTTTCGAAGTTACTTGAACACACCATATCCAAACACCTGCTCGGCTATCTCGACCAGCATGATATCCTGTATTATCGTCAGCATGGCTTTCGAAAGGGACTGTCCACGATTACCCAACTGATAGAAATAGTTCATGACCTCGCAGAAACAATAAATTCACGTGGTCAAACAGACATTATCTACCTTGACTTTGCAAAAGCATTTGATAAAGTTTCGCACCAAAAATTATTATATAAGATTAATGCGGTCTTTAAAAATCGAACACTCACACAATGGTTTTCTGCGTATATAACCTCCCGTGAACAGTATGTAACTGTTAGAGGTTGTCAGTCCAACATACTTCCCGTTGCTTCTGGTGTACCGCAAGGTAGCGTCTTAGGCCCACTCCTATTTTTGATCTTTATTAATGATTGTTGGAATGTCAGCGCTGACGCCCGTTGTTGCAGCTGGGTCGCAAGCCCCAAGGGTAGCGTTGGCCTGGCGGCCTGGGGCACAACCGGAAGCATCCGAAGGTCCTGGCAAAGCATGAGTCGACTGCTAACAGAACAACTTGTTTATTCTATCATCGCATAAGAGCGGGCGGTCAGGTCGACCGAAGTGGAGAGACGGGAGAGCACGTTACTCAACAGAACAAATCGGATCCTCTCTCGGCGTCCGGGAGCAGCTGCTCTTATACTCTCGGAGTCGAGGGGAAGAAGGAACGCCTTGATAGACGCGCACGTGACGGCGCCGCTCGGGCACGTTGAGACGAGTAGGTGACGCATCCGCCGGGCCGGCGCCGGTCAGACCTCCTCGCTTCACAGTTGGGGGAGCTCCTCTCACCGGCTGCCGCGCTTTGACAAGCGTGGGCACCAACATGCACACACACACACACGCACACACGAAGACACGTGGCATTGGAACATGCCTGGACGCGCTTGGCGGGGAGGCGTAGCGGCGGTGCCGAACGGGCCAAAATGTCCGCCGCTTTGAACGAAGCCCCGGCGTCCGCTGCATCCGCGCCGGCTATACTGCGCCTACGCGCAGTATAGGCGGAACGTAACAGACCGCCCCACCGGGGGTAGGAGATCCCGATGGTCAGGGGACTGCATCCGCTGTCCGGAGGGATATCGCTCGACGATGCTCGCAACCGAAGTTGGTCGTCCCTCGGCGTTTCTTGAGCGCAGCGCACCGAGAAGGCCTCGTTCTCACGTTCAGGCTCTTCTTTTTCTTTTTGCTCTTTAATTTCGCGCTCCTGTTTCTCTTTTTGCTCTTTAAGTTCGCACTCCTGTCTTTTTGCCGTCTCTCTCTCCTCAATGGTCTCAAGGCATTCCGACAGCTCGTCATCCTCAGCTTCTAACTCAAGAATAGCCCTTAGCAGTTCTGGTTTTCTGATTTTGTTGAGACATCCAGACCCAACTCTCTTGCAAGCTCCAGCAATTTCGGTTTGCGCAACGACTTCAAATCCATGGCTGCTCTGAATGCTGCTTTCTCTACTGCCTACTATTGTCTTGCCGCAAACTAACCCGGCAGCAACGACAACCACAATTACCAGCTCTGTTTCTGACACTAACAAAAGCCTGGCAAAACTCAGAAGAAGAAAGTCCCGCACTCACCAAACCTCGCAGCCAAGAATTCAGCGCAGTCGTTCCGCTGCAGGCAACCAGTCATCACACAGGGCTCGTTGCACTGCTCCCGGATGCTCGTTGTGCTGCTCAGCATACAGTCAACTGCATATCTTCGCTGCTGGCCTCCGTTGTCGCGATCCCACCGCTGCCACCAGTTGTTGGAATGTCAGCGCTGACGCCCGTTGTTGCAGCTGGGTCGCAAGCCACAAGGGTAGCGTTGGCCTGGCGGCCTGGGGCACAACTGGAAGCATCCGAAGGTCCTGGCAAAGCATGAGTCGACTGCTAACAGAACAACTTGTTTATTCTATCATCGCATAAGAGCGTGCGGTCAGGTCGACCGAAGTGGAGAGACGGGAGAGCACGTTACTCAACAGAACAAATCGGATCCTCTCTCGGCGTCCGGGAGCAGCTGCTCTTATACTCTCGGAGTCGAGGGGAAGAAGGAACGCCTTGATAGACGCGCACGTGACGGCGCCGCTCGGGCACGTTGAGACGAGTAGGTGACGCATCCGCCGGGCCGGCGCCGGTCAGACCTCCTCGCTTCACAGTTGGGGGAGCTCCTCTCACCGGCTGCCGCGCTTTGACAAGCGTGGGCACCAACATGCACACACACACACACGCACACACGAAGACACGTGGCATTGGAACATGCCTGGACGCGCTTGGCGGGGAGGCGTAGCGGCGGTGCCGAACGGGCCAAAATGTCCGCCGCTTTGAACGAAGCCCCGGCGTCCGCTGCATCCGCGCCGGCTATACTGCGCCTACGCGCAGTATAGGCGGAACGTAACAGACCGCCCCACCGGGGGTAGGAGATCCCGATGGTCAGGGGACTGCATCCGCTGTCCGGAGGGATATCGCTCGACGATGCTCGCAACCGAAGTTGGTCGTCCCTCGGCGTTTCTTGAGCGCAGCGCACCGAGAAGGCCTCGTTCTCACGTTCAGACTCTTCTTTTTCTTTTTGCTCTTTAATTTCGCGCTCCTGTTTCTCTTTTTGCTCTTTAAGTTCGCGCTCCTGTCTTTTTGCCGTCTCTCTCTCCTCAATGGTCTCAAGGCATTCCGACAGCTCGTCATCCTCAGCTTCTAACTCAAGAATAGCCCTTAGCAGTTCTGGTTTTCTGATTTTGTTGAGACATCCAGACCCAACTCTCTTGCAAGCTCCAGCAATTTCGGTTTGCGCAACAACTTCAAATCCATGGCTGCTCTGAATGCTGCTTTCTCTACTGCCTACTATTGTCTTGCCGCAAACTAACCCGGCAGCAACGACAACCACAATTACCAGCTCTGTTTCTGACACTAACAAAAGCCTGGCAAAACTCAGAAGAAGAAAGTCCCGCACTCACCAAACCTCGCAGCCAAGAATTCAGCGCAGTCGTTCCGCTGCAGGCAACCAGTCATCACACAGGGCTCGTTGCACTGCTCCCGGATGCTCGTTGTGCTGCTCAGCATACAGTCAACTGCATATCTTCGCTGCTGGCCTCCGTTGTCGCGATCCCACCGCTGCCACCAGTTGTTGGAATGTCAGCGCTGACGCCCGTTGTTGCAGCTGGGTCGCAAGCCACAAGGGTAGCGTTGGCCTGGCGGCCTGGGGCACAACTGGAAGCATCCGAAGGTCCTGGCAAAGCATGAGTCGACTGCTAACAGAACAACTTGTTTATTCTATCATCGCATAAGAGCGTGCGGTCAGGTCGACCGAAGTGGAGAGACGGGAGAGCACGTTACTCAACAGAAGAAATCGGAGCCTCTCTCGGCGTCCGGGAGCAGCTGCTCTTATACTCTCGGAGTCGAGGGGAAGAAGGAACGCCTTGATAGACGCGCACGTGACGGCGCCGCTCGGGCACGTTGAGACGAGTAGGTGACGCATCCGCCGGGCCGGCGCCGCTCAGACCTCCTCGCTTCACAGTTGGGGGAGCTCCTCTCACCGGCTGCCGCGCATTGACAAGCGTGGGCACCAACATGCACACACACACACACGCACACACGAAGACACGTGGCATTGGAACATGCCTGGACGCGCTTGGCGGGGAGGCGTAGCGGCGGTGCCGAACGGGCCAAAATGTCCTCCGCTTTGAACGAAGCCCCGGCGTCCGCTGCATCCGCGCCGGCTATACTGCGCGTCGTAGGCGAAACGTAACATGATTTACAAAGTAACATTGATGTTTCATTAAGACTTTTTGCAGACGACTGTGTGATGTACAGTTCCGTAAATACAGTTGATGATCAGATTATGTTAAATTTAAACCTGCAAAGAATAGTGAAATGGTGTAACGACTGGCAGATGGAGTTAAACTTTAAAAAGTCTGTGTTCATGTCAGTAACTAGAAAGAAAAATGTTCTTGATTACAATTATCAAATCAACGGTTATATGCTTGAAAGAGTCGATCAGTATAAATACTTAGGTATAACATTTACATCAGATCTACGATGGAACACCCACATTGAAATTGTCATTTCCAAAGCTTTTAAAACATTATGGTACCTGCGACGCACTATGCACAGTGCTACTTCGGATGTAAAGTGCCTCGCTTACAAAACCCTAGTCAGACCGATAATCGAATATGCTAAAGTAATATGGGATCCTCACACAGCAACTAATCGTCACAAGCTGGATAGGATTCAGCGACTCGCTGTAAGGTTTATCTTTAATAAGTACCGCCGGAACCACTCTTCACCAGAACTCTGCCAACAAGCCCAGCTACCTATGCTAGAAACCAGAACAAGATATGAAAGACTAAACACTCTTTACCTCATTATCAATAATTATCTTAAAATAAATCAATCAGATTACTTTGAGATCAAAACTAATGAAACATCAAGGCATCGTCATAGTAAGTTTATCCCATTACCGACTATAAAAAATAATTGTTTCAACTTTAGTTATTTTCCCCGAACTTGTAGACACAGGAACTCTCTTCCAGATTCTGCTGTTCGGTCGACATCATTAGCTGAATTCCTACGCCACTTAGATAATTTCATCTATGGCACTAGCATAGGGCGATGAGATCAGATTGCTGCTGTATAAGATTACTGTTCTGATTTCTGAGTGATGCATTTTTGTTTTTGTTTATGTGTGCATTTCACGAGATAATCTTTTTTTTGTACTTTAACTAATGTATAACAATGGTTTTCAATATGTTCTGTACTACTTATTTTGCTGTTCAGTTCCGTTTTTTCCACTCCTGTTATAGCCCCTCAATGAGGCTGACAGTATTAATAAATGAAATGAAATGAAATGAGTTCTGTTACGGTGGTTGGCTTGGGAAACTACGTGATCGGGCGAGGTTTGTCAGGATCAGGAAGAATTCCGTGTTTTGAGACTACATGACTTAGTATGATGAGTTCGAAAGCCCAGAAATGATACTTCCTCAGGTTGAGTTGAAGGCTTGCGTTGGTAACGCACAGGATAATGGTGCGCAGACGAGAGAGAAGTGTAGTGAAATCAGGGGCAAACAGGGAACGACATCTAGATAACACAGACATACCTGCCATTTTAGACCCAGTTATGTGCTGTCCATCGATCGCTCGAATCCCTATTTATAAAACAAGCATCTTCAAATGTCTTCCACAGTGAAACCAGTGCGTGTTTTGGCACTGGATCGCACTGAGTGCGCTGGCGCACGCTGGGACTCCCTGGGACACCATTGAGAACGCTGGATAAGAGCTGGATCCCACTGGAAGAGCCGCTGGTTCCACTGCCATGACGCTGGGGCGCACTGGTTTGCGTTGTACAGGCGCTAGTTCTCGGTGCAGTTCACTGGTTCGCACTGGAAACTACGCTGGTTTTGTTTGTACCGCGCTGGCTCCAAAACGCAAAGGACGAGCGCTGCTCAATATTAAATGTTTGTACAATTTCATCGCTTGATACTAGTCTCTTGTTCTAAATAACGCTGTATCTAGGGGTCATACAACTTTATTTCATGTCGCAGCTTGGAATAAAGGTGCGTGAGCTGTCCTGTTTATTCATGCACATTTGACACTGAAGATCACCTTCATCTTATGCATTTTCCCTGTTGAGTGTGCGGATAGGTTAATTCTTGAACAAAACCACACAAACGCAGAGGAACGTCGTGTTTTTTTAGTAGTTCGTAAGTAACATATGACTGGGAGTTGTCGCCGTTGTCGCAGTGTTGTGGAGTGGCAATTAAGTCCAGAAGTGGTTCAGACGCGCTCGAACGGACCCCGAGTTCGAAGCCTACCGCTGTCTGATATTATCGCACCGATAACAGACCTGAGGTAATTCGCGCGCTTCCATTTTCCCTATTGTACTAAAAAAGTTCTCAGGCTACAATACACACATTTTAGCCTTCGCCAGCTACCCGCGTCGAGATCGGTCGATTCCCACCGAAGCTTAGACCTAGTGTATCCGCCGAGTCAGTCTGCACGCTATCGGCGCTTCTACGTTCAGGAATCAAGAACTCTAGCAAGGGTAAATCACTCTATATTTCAGCTTTTGCATCGGTGTTCCTAAATAAACCATTTTTTCTTGTGTACAGTACGAGCACAAGAAGCGGTGCCCGCCGATGGGACGCGCCGTAAACACAGGTATACGTGCTGTCGCCGAAGGCTCCCAGCAATAGCCTGCGCTTCTCTGACGAAGATATATGGCTAGACAGACATGTTGACTGAAAGGCATAACTGAACTAAAAAAACTTTGCATGTCTCTTGCGTGAAAATCTAGAAACGGCTGTCGAATTTGGCAGTAACAGCCCATACAGCGTCCCGGGTACGTGGTTAATTTAGGACTTTTTTAGAAGTTAAAATAGCAATCGCAAGTGAAAATGTATATTGTGGCACTTTGGAGCATGCTACTGAATACGGACAGCAAATTTGTCTTTGTAGTACAGGCGTCAGTTTTAGTTGTAGGGCGATAGCGGATCTACCATATGTCTGTGGTAGACGTATCTGTGCAAAACTAGAACTGCTTCTGGATTTTGACTTGGCGAATTGATGTTCTTCTGCTGGCGTGGCGTCTGGGTGAAGTACCTGGTTTGGGATCTGTTGGCCAGACGATCGAATCCTGGTCGAAGCACTTTTATTTTTATTCTTTTTTTATTGCACTAAAACGCTGTCTGTTGCTTTCTGTATTCAAAAAAAAATATATACGGTGTCCAGGCGCCGCGTATTTAAGGCGCTAGAGCTCTTTTTCGCACCAGTAGCCAGCGCCTCCCAGTACGCGCGCCTGCCCAGCGCCCCAGCATCCAGCGCGCGGCACTGGGACCCTAATCCGGCGCACTGGACACTGGGTACTGATGTTTGCAATAGGGATGTTTCAGATGCATTGCAAGATCCAAATTGCATGACTGTAAATTCGTAGAGAACATTCAAGGTGGCAAAAGCGTGGCAGTTTGGGCGAGTTGGTATGTCATGACTCTTTTAGGCTTGTAGCGCAGCTCAGGACGAGCAAAAAAGGAAGGAGGTGGGGGTAATCAAAGGGAACGGAGCGCTCACTCTGTTTTCCGTTCCCTTTGATTACCCCCCTCCTTCCTTTTTTGTTCGTCCTGAGCTGCGCTACGAGCCTAAAATCCAAGGTGACGAGCACCATCTTTCGACGATCACACTCGGTCATCTGGACTTGAAAATAACCCGAACCCAGGTCGACTGAAAAAAAGAATTCGTTGCCTTCTAAAAAAAATCGAGAGCGTCGTCTATGCGGTGAAGAGGGTAAACAACTTTTCCAGTAATTTTATTGAGACGCGGGTAGTGCACATAGAACCTAATTGAACCGTGCTTTTTCTTGACCAGCACAACGTGGGAGGACCAAGGACTAATGAAAAGCTTGATGACTCCACGCTGAAGATTGTCGGGAACTTGCTCCATAATTATACAACGCTCCGCTGGTGATATGTGGCAGGGACGCTGTCGATAAGAGGTTCCGGTGTAAATTGTGTATACAACGGTGGTCGTTCAGCCTAATGCTGCATGGTGCAGTCAAATGAGCTTCTGAACTCGTTGAGCCGAGTAAGAAGCAGCGCACTTTGATCCGGAGTGAGGTTACTGTCGATATAAAGGAAGAGCACTCCTGAGGACACGTCAGCAGAGGCAAGGTGTGGTGTCAACGCATTCAGCTCAGGTTTCAAATTTGGCTAGGAGGAATAAATAGGCAGGATAACATCATCGACTACTGACTGAACGTGGTCAGGCGCCTCATTACGGCGTAACGGGAGAGGGAATCAGGTAGTGCTGAAAAAAAATTGGAGGACGCTTAAGCTTCGCCTTCAAGAGTGGAACGCGACAGCGTTCCCGTCGACCCGCCAAGGGGTGTAAGACAATGGGCTACGGCGCAGCGACTACGCGCCCCGCATCGGACGCGGTGAGCGTCGAGCAACGCAGCGTTCGGCGCGACAACGAAATGTGCGCCTGAGCAAGCGACGCACGCCTGAGCCTTAGAAACAGCTCTTTTCTAAGGCAACACCGCGTTCACTAGAGGCGCTTTTGTACCGCTTTGAAGCATCGAACTCGTGGCTCAGTGTCTGGAAATAAAAAAAAAAGAACTCGTGGCTCAGTGGTAACGTCTCCGTCTCACACTCCGGAGACCCTGGTTCGATTCCCACCCAGCCCATCTTGGAAGTTGCTTTTTATTTATGAAGTGCCTGCCATGATTTATCGCTCACGGCTAACGCCGCGGACGCCGACGCCGACACCGACGCCGACGACACCGGCTTTTCTGCGACACGAGCTCCTTAACGCTATCGCGTTAATAAGTATTCCGGAGCCTCCGAGGGAAGTGCTAGGATATCAAATGGCAGTGACGCATGTTGGCGGCGATTGAATACGTTAGACGGCGGGAACAGAACTTTAGTTTCAGAAACGCAGCACAGTAAACACGAACAAAGACAGAACTAAAAGGGAAAGGAAGTGTCACCAGCCTCTACAAGGTTGTCAACAGTAGGCACGCACACATCGGCAGAAAGTGCATCACGAAATACAGACAGTTCCACCTGAGTGCGAGCGCAGTCTATAAGGCGTGATGGTGCGATAAAAAATCCCACCCATTCGTCACATTATTTGGATTCGAAGTCAACACAATGAATTCAATGTTGTGCAGTGCGTCTCCAATGACGACTTTAACCGTGCAAGCTACAACCGAATGAATTCGCTGGGTGCTTTCAGTACTCGGTGAAAACGCTGTAGGTGGCGTTGAACCAGAAGAAATGGGTTAACCGAGGGGTGTATGTAGATGACAGGCGCGAGTTGGAGTGTAAAGACGACGGCACAAACTCGGTTTCACCCCACCGCGTCGAATGTGTGCAGTGCCCTCTGGAGCTACCTGGCCGTCACTAAATTAGTCGCTTGGCAGATGTAATTATCCTTGATTCCGCTCAGAAGCATTTCAAAAACTAACGCGCTTCCCTTTCTACTAGCGTGCGAGGCCAGAGGGGACGCCGATAGAACTATAGAAAGGAGAACAAGGAGTACAAGAGGTAGTTCCCATATAAGAAAGGAGGGGGGAGGGGACGCGAGAAGGCAAGGAAAGCCCACTATTATACGAGAGTGGATGCGGAGAAGCACTACAAGTTTAAATTCAAGGTGCGGTGGAGTACATCACTGCGTTTTCTGAAAAATAAACGCTACGCAAGAAGCAAAGCCGCTATGATAAAAGCGCACCGCGGGGTCCAGGAGACACTACGGAAGGGGCTGACGGTCAAACCAAAACTTCGGTGCCCGCCGTATTAGGTTTACGTCTGTGGCATTGCTAGAGCTCGTGGATTTGATCTCAATCCCGGCAGCCGCATTTCGACGGTGGTAAAATAGAAAACGCACGAGCACTTAGATTTTGGGGCAAGTTAAAGAAACATCACGGTGTAAAAATTATTCCGGAGTCTGCCACTACCACGCGCCTCATAATCCGAGTGTGGTTTTGGCACGCACAGTCCCATAATCAAATTCCAATTTACTACTGCCACAATGCGATGTGCAATTTGGGGTAATGAGAATGCTTAACCCTCTCAGAGGTTACAAAATATGGGGCAAAAGAAGGCCTCAAGCAATCACCTCTCCCTGTGTGTTCTTTGTACTACGCAGAAAAACAGCAGTAGTGCACGAAAGGTAACGTTTAACATCAACTCACCCCTCTCTTGTTAGCCACACCTTGAGGATGTTAAGCTTTAGCGGTCAACATCACCGCAAAGCATCCAGCACGGAAAGCTTCGCTTACATGGATTCCCACAGTGCGTGGGATCCGCATATTTTTATCATCCACTTTCGGTTACATTAGTTGATATTTGCTTTATATCATTTAAGTACAAGTAATTCCCCCTGTGTTGTCCTTGGTGCGTTTGCTTATCGGCTCCTTACGATATCATTAATAAAAATCGAACCCCTCGGCTAACCTCCTTTCTTCTCATTCATTACATAACGAGGGTCTCGAATCTGACAACTTTGAAGCCTTCAGGTAGCACGTGGGGGTTTATTGACCAGTTGCTATCACCCAAAAAGATCACGTACTCGTGACCCCTGTGGAAGAAAGGATGTTCGACATCCGCCGCCAAGGTTTGTGAGTGGTAGTGCTGGCTAATACTCCTAGATTTGTTGGCCAGGATTTTGTGGCGAATGGACGTGCTTTTCGGGGCTCTTTGGCGGCAAAGAAATCAGTTCTTGTGCATGCTTTGAGGTTACTTCTGTTTTCGATTTGCTGTTTTTTTTTGCTTTAAGTAGTAATTGCGTGATTTTTCTAATTTTTTCCTTTTTGTCTCTCGTATTTCGTGTGCGCTGGTGCGTTTCGTGTACAATTGGTTTTGCTGGATGGTTAGAGCGTCTTTTCGCGCCACGTGCTTCAACACGTGCAGCCGGGGCGGATGCTGAGTGTTTGTAGTCTTTAAATGATAGCTGGGAGAAGACAAGACTAATAGCTTTTAGTGGGTGTATTGTCCATGTTTTCGTCAGAAAGTGAGAGCGTGGCCATGCTGTTGAGCGCGTGCTAGAGCGTGCCATACCTCCGGTCTCCACGGCATTCATTGCTTTTGAAACAGTGGTGAGAGTTGCTTTGTGACAACTTGAGGATTTGGATCCTGTGCGTATTGGTATTTGACAAAGCGCACGTGCTCTGAATTATTATAGTATTATAGTATTTCCATCAGAAAAAGCCGTGAAATACATCGCAAGAAAGCCGTAAAAGCAGGCAATGTGCGGGGGGTCCTCAAAACAGATGAGGAGACGGATGAAAATGGAGAGGGAATCGAGTCAACCGGCACACACTGTGATGTCGATTCTAGGCTGCAGAAAATGGAGGCTTTTCAGGAAGAGCTTGTAAAGCAGGTGGAAGAGCTCAAAAATGAGCTAAATAGGGACCGTGATGCACGAAAGCTAGTTGAAAAAAGACTTGAAGCAGCCGAGGAAAAGCTGAACAGGGCCGCCATTGTGAACGACACTGTGCGTGACAATGGAACGCAGACCCCCGACGTGACAGGAAAGGCACTGCTAGTACAGCGCACTGAATGTGTACAACGTGCTGAAGAGCGGCACCTACTTACCGCCACGCGGAAAAAGCAGGAGCACAGGCGACAATGCCCCTCGTCGAGTCCGAATCACGCAGAAAAGGCCAAAAGGAAGCAGGAAGAGGTAGGAAAGAGTGAAAGGGTGCTTATCGCCGGCGCCTTAAACCTGGCTGTGGGCTCAGAAGCATTTGTGGAAAGGGTGAAAAGCGATAAAAGAGTGGCAGTAGGGACATTTCCAGGGCGGACAGTGGGTTCTATCATGGAGCGACCAAAAGAAAAGCTCGCGGGAAATGCCCAAGTGCGCAAACTTGTCATAGTAGCAGATGGGCTAAATGACGTCATAAACAGGAAAGGGACAGGACTAGCCCAGCGCTTAGCGAAGAGGGTGGAAGGATTGCGCGAGCCATCACCTCAGGTGCTGTTCGTGGTGTGCATGGTGCCAGAGGTGCCTGTATGTGACAGTCACGTACAGAGAGCCGTAGTGGCTGCTAATGAGGGAATATGGAAAATGAGCCGAGAGAAAGGCTTCGAGGTAGTCGAAGCAAACAGGACAGTGAGAAGGTGTGGTTTTAATTGAGACGGGATGCACATCAATTACAGGCTGGCAGGAGAAGTGGGCTGGCGAATTGGTGATCGCGCTGTTGCTTTTTTAGGGGACCCGCGGGCGCTCAGGAGGTCAGAGTAGGTAGTATTGAAGAAGCTCCCCTAGGGGGACCTCAGAATAGCATCGCCGTCGACAACAGAAAAAGGAGGAAAGCAAGAAAGAGAGCTCGCCATGCCTACATAAACATACAAGGCGGCAGAAGAAAGGAAAGGTGGGAAGAGATTGAGGAGGAGGTAAATAGAGAAAAAATAGGGGTGTATGCGGATACAGAAACGCACCTTAGAGACCTGGAAGAGCCGCCAGTTATTAAGAATTAGGATTGGGAAGGGGGTGAAACAGAACTAATCCGGAAAGAAAAGGAGGGGGAGTCGGAATGCTCATCCATCAGGGAGCCAAATGGAAAAGAGTAAATTCAAAATGTCAAGAGCATCTTTGGTTATCAGGTACAATTAGTGGGAAAAAAACTTGACGTATTTGTAGACCGGAAATAATTGCACAGGGAAGAATAAAGAGTTAGTGGAATGCATAAGCGCTGATATTAAGGGTTTCGGTAATGGTGCTGAAGTTATACTATTAGGTGGCATGAATGCACAGACACTGGATTTATATGGCTACACCGACAACAAAGGGAATTCAATGCTAGATCTTCGTGTGCAACATAACCCCGTTATCGTGAATACAGGGCCTAAGCGTGAAAGGGCAGATCACGTGAAAAGTGCGAAACCGGCAATCAACTATTGATTACTGTCTGATGACAGAAGGAATCCATGATAAGTTGAGAGAAATGGTCATTGATGAGGAAGGATATAGCAGCATAGGGAGTGATCGTAAACGCATCATTTTGAAAATGGGATATGTAGTTGTGAAATGGAGCAAGCAGTACAAAATGGCCAGTCCAAATTGGAACGCTGAACAAATAACAAAAAATTACCGACGATTACGTTACTTCCTAATGCGAAATTTGAGCGCAGCAAATAAGCTGTTTCACCTTTTCGATAGATTGAGGCAAAGAAATCGAGCAACACATGTATGCGCTATCACAGATTTTTTTTTTATTTTTCACACGTATTCCTTTAACAAAGACTCCACTAGGTAAGCTTCTGCTTCGGCGGCACGCACCTCTGGATTCTGACGGCGACGGCGCTGGGCCTCTGCTCTGGCAGCTCGTTTAGCAGCAGCAGCAGCAGCAGCAGACGGAGGACTTCCATCGGTCGTCTCGCTCATGGCTCAGAAAGAACTGGCAGATAATTTGGCAGTGGCGAACGGCAGCGGCAATTTCGGCTCGGTCGGTGCACATATACAGATCCGCCGCCACCGATCTGGCTCTCTGATTGCCACCGCACAGGGCGAACGGCAGCGGCAATTTCGGCTCGGGCGGTGCACCTATACAGATCCGCCGCCACCGATCTGGCTCTCTAATTGCCACCGCACAGGGGTTGCATTGGAGGAGGAGCGAAGAAAGGAATTAAGTTCGAGCCGGCGCTTTGACAACCGGAGACTCGCAGGAAGAGGGGGGAGGGGGGCGGCGTGTACACCCAGCGGCAAACGATGGGGGCAGAAGCGCGCGCAGCAAGCGGACAACACGATAAAGGGAGGAGGGAAGAGATAGCAGCGGCTGACTGATGCCGCTGACGCCGATAGTGAGTCAACCCCAGCTGCGGAGTTGGTTTCAGGGACAACGCCGCCGATGCTGACACAAACAATATGATACCCTCGCTTCCGCAGCGCTAAGAACCAGGTCTAGCCGTGGGAAGGTGGTCACGTATTCGTCGGCGTGCCGGGGCCTACGTGAAATAACCGGCGCGTCGGCAACTGAAGAGCACCCTATCCGCCACACAAGAACAGGGGGGGGGGACCCTTTCTTCCTCTTTCTGCATGGCGGCGACGGTGTTCTATGCAGTCACGTTATCTTGACTCTCTAGCGGCGTCAGCGGCATCCAGCGGTATCAGTCGGTCGCTGCTAGCGCTGGGGGGATGAAAGGGGGGCGGAGCTGGTTACGAGGCCGACGACAACGCCGACGACGACGCGAAACCCAGGAACGGACGCCAAAGAGCTGCGCTCTAATATAGTCAGTAGAGTCGAGGAAGAACTTGGCAAATGGCCAAGTAAAGAGTGGGAATATGGTGACCTTCTAAGCGTAATAAAGACAGAAATACGGACAGAGAAACTGCATGTCGTTGGAAAGGAAAAAAAAGAAACCGAAAAGCTGGTAGAACAGGGAGATACGAGAAGCGATCGCCGAACGAGAGAAAGCATCCCGAGAGCACAGGCAGGCAAAGAAGGCACAGTAGCCGCAGGATGAAGAAACCAGTTAATGGGAAATATACCGGGAGAAAAAGTATTGGGTTCAAATACTCGTGCAAGCACAATTAACGTGAGAAGAAGGCCGCACCTAGAATATTTTTGAACCACATAAATTTATTAGGCAGGAAGTCAACAACAATACAGCAATGTATCCTAGACGAAGATGAAAACAGACTGGAAGGAGAAGTGGCAATAAATTACATCCGAAAAATAACAATCGAATCTTTCCAAGGCAATGACAAGCTTGTACTTGAAGAAAAAACGAACATGAAAAAGCCCCAGGTGGAAAAGGAGCTGGTGCTGACAAATTTGAACTGGAAGAAAGCCGAAGAAAAAATTCCTAAGAGCACAGCCACAAGGCTAGACGAGCTGCCCGTTAGGCTGGTTAGTGAACAAGGACGAAAAAGTAAGGAAGCTCTGGTGAAAGCAGTAGAAAAAACTTTAAAACATAGACGTATAGCAGACAGTTGGCGACAAAGTAGAATTTATTTATAAAGGTAAGGGGGAGAAAGGTACAATTCACTCGTATTGACCGTTGACCATTACATCGGTAAGCTACAGGCTAGCAATGCAGGCAATCAAATTAAACCTTCAAGCATGGGCAGATAATAATGGCAATTTGGGATAACTTCAGAATGGGTAGGCGTTTAGATGATAACTTATTTGTTCTCACTCAGTCAACTTAAATATCAAAAGTAGAAGGCAGACCGTTATATGTGGCCTTTTTAGACATTACAGGAGCCTATGAGAACCTAGACGCCAACAGACTGTGGGATATTCTTAAAGGGGAAGGCTTAGGTGAAGATTGTCTACAGCTTTTGAGAGATTTACCTAGAAAATACCGTTTGCATTGAATTGGAAGGGATAAAGAGCGAGGAAAAAGTTCATATCAACAAGCAACTGAAGCAGTAGTGCTCTTTATCGCCACTGCTGTTTATAATGCACATGGTGAGGATGGAGAGTGCGCTAGAAGGAATTAATATCAGGTTTAATCTCTAATACAAGCATGCGGGTAAAGTAGTAGAGCAGCAGCTTCCAGGTTTATTGGATGTGGACGGCATTGTGTTGCTAGCTAACAAGCAAAGGGGTTTGCAACGTCTGGTTAATGTCTGTGGAGAGGAAGGCAACAATTTAGCTTTGCCATTTAGTGTTAGAAAATCAGGTGTTATGGTATTCAATGAAATCAGTGAACATACAGTGGCGATACAGGGCCGGGAAATACCTCGGGTAACAGAATATAAATACCTTGTATATGGATAAACGAAGGCAATATATTGTCACGTGGTAGTGACGGTAAAGAAAGCAGCCAAACCGAGAAAGACGAAACTAGCATTTTATTGGGCGAACCTGCGCCCTCAAAAACAGGCTACACTCAAAGAACGGTGTCAGCCGCGAACACAGTCGGCGATCGTCGAAAATCTGCTGAGCGGGTCAAGCGCGTCGGCTTTTATACATCAGTCTTTGAATGTTCGAGAGTAATTGCTGGGACCCGCGTGCCTTCCGCAAAGCTCTACATTATTCGCGTCGCGCACACATGCAATCAGATTACACAAGGTTAGGTCACAGACAGCGGATGAAGCCGTCGATAACATTCCAGAAACTTCCGATACGTGCAGGCGCATCCCGCGCTTCACGATAACATCTGTTAGGCGGTGAAACGTGTCGCGCGATAAAGACAAGTACACGTGTCAATACCCACCCCTTAAAAAGCATCGACCCGATGCTGCACACAAACAAAAGTAATAAAGAAAGGCACTCGTAGCAAATAAGGACGTTCGTCAGCGTCCGTAAAAGGGTTTAGGACACACCACGTGGACCACTTCAGATCGTGCGTGGCGCCGCTGCGAATGCGAAATGCCGTCGGGCACGACCTCATAGTCCAGTGCGCCAATATGTCGGATGACCTTGTAGTGCCTGAAATAGCGTCGCAATAGTTTATCACTCAGACCTCGTCTGTGTATCGGTGTCCAAACCCAAACACGGTCGCCGGGCTGGCACTCGAGGAAGCGTCGTCGCAGGTTGTAGTGTCGGCTGTCGGTACGCTGCTGGTTCTTGATCCGTAGGCGGGCGAGCTGCCGGGCTTCTTCGACGTGCTGGAGATAGGTAGTGACGTTAAGTTTCTCCTCGTCAGTGACGTGAGGCAGCATGGTGTCGAGCGTCGTCGTCGGGTTCCTGCCGTAAACCAGATTAAACGGCGTGGTCTGTGTTGTTTCTTGCACCGCCGTGGTCTAAGGGAAGGTTACGTACGGCAGGACGGCATCCCAGGTCTTTTGTTGAACGTCGACGTACATTTCTAGCATGTCAGCGAGGATTTTATTCATGCGCTCCGTAAGACCATTCGCCTATCGGTGGTAGGCAGTTGTCCTACTGTGCCTTGTCTGACTGTACTGCACAATGGCTTTGGCGAGCTCCGCTGCAAAGGCCGTTCCTCTGTCGGTGATGAGGTCTTCTTGTGCGCCATGTCGCAGCAGGATGCTTTTGACGAAAAATTTCGCCACTTCGGCTGCGCTACCTTTCGGCAGAGCTTTAGTTTCAGCGAAACGGGTGAGGTAGTCCGTCGCCACGACGATCCACTTATTTCAGGATTTAGACGTCGGAAACCGTCACACCAAGCCCATACCGATCTGCTCAAAAAGGTCGGCAAGGAGGCTTGTTCGGCTGTTGTAATCCCGCTGGCCTTGTGGGTGGTGTCTTGCGTCGCTGACAGTTTCGGCACGTCTTGACGTAACGGGCGACGTTGGCGGTTTGGTGTGACCAGTAATGCCTTTCTTGTATCCTTATATATTTCTTGTATCCTTGCATTTTGTAGCGTCTGGGAGAAACCGAGGTGCCCAGCGGTCGGGTCGTCATGTAGGGCGCGCAGTATTTCTGGACGCAGCGCCGACGCACCAACAGGAAGGTAGTTGGCGCGGACTGGTGAGAAGTTATTCTTCATGAGTAGATTGTTTTGAAGCATGAACGAAGATAATTCGCGCCGAAATGCCCTAAGGAGAATGTCGGTGTGCTCTTCCAAATACTCGACCAGGCCTTTTAGCTCCGGGTCTGCCCGTTGCTGTTCAGCGAAGTCTTCCGCGCTTATTATTCCAAGGAAGGCGTCGTCATTCTCGTCCTCTTGCGGCGGCGGATCAATGAGGGTGCGTGATAGGCATTCGGCATCAGAGTGTTTTCGTCCGGACTTGTAGCATACAGTAATGTCGCATGCTTGTAGGATGAGGCTCCACCGCGCCAGTCGTCCTGAAGGATCCTCTTTAAATTCGCTAGCAAACACAACGCGTGATGTTCGCTGACGACTTTGAATGGCCTGCCATATAGTTGGGTGCCAAATTTAGCTGTAGCCCAAACGATGGCGAGGCATTCCTTTTCGGTCGTAGAATAGTTGCCTTCCGCTTTTGACAGCGACGGGCTAGCGTGAGCTATCGCCTGTTAGGTTCCGTTTCTCCTCTGGACGAGAAAGACACCGAGGCCTAGGCTACTGGCGTCCGCATGGATTTATGTATCGGTGTACTTGTCGAAATGCACAAGTACCGGTGGTGACTGCATGCATCGTTTGAGTTCTTCAAATGCGTCGGCCTGCGGCGTTTCCCACCTGAACTCAACATAACGTTTAGTTAGACGTGTCAACGGCTCAGAGGTGTGTGCAAAGTCCTTGACAAAGCGCTTGTAAGAGGCACGCATGTCAAGGAATCTACGCACTGCCTTCTTGTCAATGGGTTTGCGGGAGCTGTGCGATTGCAGCTGTCTTTTGCGGCTCTTGGCCGACACCATATTGTCATCCGACGTGAAATAGAAGCCGCATCTCCTGTCACGACCCCAACCCATGGCCCCGACAATTGCCAGGCGACCGTCTCATTGATACAGTCCATCGTGCGCCAAGAATTGGTCAACGTTTGCTCAGTTAATCGGTCTGACTCCCGCAGAATGACACACCCGCAGAATGAATGCACCCAACGCGGTATCGCAACCCGGCCGAATGACGTACTCCAGACGACCGCCCTATATGCTTCACTTGTGGCCTTATCGGCCATATTTCATGTCACTGCCGGTCTTCGTGGAATTCGACCCCCTGGTCCTACCACCCATCCCACGGCCCTCATATGCTGCTCCCCGGTTCGCCCCACAAACGCAGCCAGCAAATTCTGGCGACCCTTCTCGTCCTACCCGCTCTAACCGCTCTCCTTCGCCACGTCGCCGCTTCTCCCGATCGCCCCCATCTCGCCGATCAACGTCCCCTAGTTCCTTCCGGCGCACCCTTCCGGAAAACTAACGGGTGCAGCACCTGTAGGTTATGCAGCCAAACGGAACGGCGCAAAAATCCTCTTTTGACCTTGCCCACACATCGGAACCTCATTAACGTGAACGTGGATGGTGTACCTGTTACGGCTCTGATTGACACTGGCGCGCATGTATCTGTGATGAATGCTCAGCTTCGGAATCGTCTCAAGAAAGTCCTCACGCCTGCCCCTTCACCTGTGGTCTAAGTCGCAGGCGGAGGAACTCCAGCCGTTATTGGCATGTGTCCGGCTCGCGTGAATGCCGCCAGACATCATACTTCTGTTTTATTTTATGTACTAGAGCACTGCCATCACGACCTCATCCTGGGCCTTGACTTTCTGTCTACACATTCCCCTTTGATAGACTTTCACAAGATAGACAAGCTGCTTTCACGAGACATCATCGAACCTTCTTGCAGCCCACGGGCATCCCTTGTTGTACTAGTTAAAAAGTACAACAGTTGGCTATTTTGCGTCGATTATCGACACCTCAACAAGATAACAAAGAAAGACGTCTATCCGCTATTACGCATTGACGATGCCCTGGATAGCCTGCATGGAGCACAATATTTTTCGTCTATCGACCTTCGCTCCGGCTACTGGCAAATTGCCGTCGATGACATGGACCGCGAGAAGACAGCTTTTATTACTCCCGATGGCCTGTATCAGTTCAAAGGGATGCATTTCGGTTTATGTAATGCCCCGGCTACATTTGAACGAATGATGGACGCCCTCGTACACGGTTTCAAGTGGTCCATCTGCCTCTGTTACCTGGACGACGTGATCGTTTTTTCTCCGACTTTTGCGACACACCTTGAGCGCGTGTCGACGATCCTATCTGTTTTCCGTCAGGCGGGGCTACAACTAAATTCGTCCAAGTGCCACTTCGGTCGTCGTGAAATTTCTGTGCTTCGGCATCTCGTTGATTCTTCTGGTGTACGCCCCGATCACGGTAAAATACGGGCAGTCAAAGACTTTCCCGTGCCAACATGTGCCAAGGGTGTTCGCAGCTTCTTGGGCCTTTGCTCCTACTTCCGTCGGTTTGTCCGAAACTTTGCGAACGTTGCGCGCCCTTACAATCAGCTCCTCAAGAAAGACGCTGCATTCATTTGGGGCCATGAGCAAGCTGGTGCTTTCACCGAGCTGATTGGGCTGCTTACGTCCCCGCCGACTTTTGCTCACTTTGACCCGTCAGCTCCAACAGAAGTCTGTACCGATCCCAGTGGCCACGGTATTGGAGCTATTTTGGCACAGAAACAACAAGGGCGAGAACGTGTTATTGCCTTCGCCAGCCGCCTTCTTTCCTCTGCGGAGAGCAATTATTCTATCACCGAACGCGAGTGTCTGGCTCTCGTTTTGGCAGTGGGTAAATTCCGCCCCTATTTGTACGGCCGCCAATTCACAGTTATCACTGACCACCCCGCTCTGTGTTGCCTTTCGTCCCTCAAAGATCCTTCAGGGCGCCTTGGCCGCTGGGCTCGGCGCCTCCAAGAATACAACTATTCCGTTGTATTCCGGCCGTTACATCAAAATACGGACTGCTTGTCACGCCAACCTGTCGACCCTCCTGACGTTTCTGTGGTGGGCATACTTGGCACCGTTCTCTCTCTAGCTGCTTTTCGCGACGTTGGAGCCGAACAACGTCGGGACCCCTCCTTGAAACACCTTATTCAACGGCTCACTTCAACGACGCCCGATCCTTCCCTTCGCACGTTTGAACTTCAAGATGTTATATTGTACTGCTCTAACATGCGCCCGGACGGCCCTGCGCGACTCTTCGTTGTGTCTGAGCATCTGTGTCAGACTGTCCTCGCCCAGCTTCATGATGTACCGAAAGCAGGTCACCTTGGTGTGTCACGGACATATGACCGCGTTCGTCGGCGCTTCTTTCGGCCTGGTCTTGACCGTGACATCTGCCGCTATGTCCTGCGTGTGAACTCTGTCGACGACGCAAAAAGCCGACCACACTCCCTGTTGGTCGCCTTCAACCACTTGACGTACCATCAGAACCATTCTTCCGTGTAGGTGTTGATCATATAGGCCCTTTCCCTACGTCTACTTAGGGAAGCAAGTGGATTGCTGTAGCAACAGACTACGCCACCTGATATGCAATCACACGGGCTCTTCCGACATGCTGTGCAACCGATGTCACCGACTTCCTCCTAGAAAACATCATCCTTCACCATGGCGCCCCTCGACAGCTCCTCACCGACCGAGGCCGCTACTTTCTTTCTAAAGTTGTCGATGACATTCTACACTCGTGCGCGACTAAACACAAGCTTGCTACTGCTTGCCATCCACAAACGAACGGTCTAACCGAGCGCCTTAACGACACCCTTACTGACATATGTATGTCTCCGATGACCATCGCGACGGGACGTTGCGCTGCCGTTCATTACTTTCGCCTATAATTCGTCTCGCCATGATACCGCAGGCTTCTCACCATTCTTCCTCTTGTTTGGCCGTGACCCTGCGTTACCTTTCGACCCCGTTCTGCCTGCTAGCCTGAATTCAACATCCGAGTACGCCCTGAAGCCATCATCAAAGCTCAAGAAGCACGCCATATTTGCTCGACGTCCACTTGTGGAGTCGCAGGACAATCAACGGCGCTTATATGACGCCCGCCATCGTGACGTCCATTACACAGCGGGCGCCCTGGTTCTCCTTTGGTCGCCGTCGCGACGCGTTGGCCTCTCGGAGAAGTTACTTTCACGCTACTCCCGCCCTTACCGTGTCTTGCGTCAAGTAACTGACGTCACGTACGAAATCCCCTCTCTTGAGCCAACCATGGCTACGCACCGCTCCGACGTGGTCCACGTCGCGCGTCTTAAGTTTTATCGCTCGCCCGCCTCCTAACCAGCACCGAGCTGGTGCTTCAGCCGCCGGGGTTCATGTGACACGCTGACGAAGATGTTTTAATCATTGTAGGAAGAAGACGATGTGCTGTTTTTTCGAGCTCTGGCTACCATCTTGTCCGCTGATATAATTGTACTAAATATTCTGTAAATACATGTCTGACTGTTTTAACCCCGTAACAATATTTGCTGATTACGTGGCCTAGGAACAGAAGCTCATCGTAAGCGAAGCGGCACTTCATCGGCTTCAAAGTGAGCCCTGATGACTTTATGGCCTCTTGTACTGTCGCGAGCCGCCTGAGGTGATCGTGGAAATTTCCGGCGAAGACGACGACGTCATGCAATTAAACCAGACAGGTCTGCCACTTCAATCGTGCTAAAACAGTGTCCATCGCCCGCTGGAACGATATAGGCGCCGAGCGCAGTCCGAATGGCATAAGCTTGAACTCGTAGAGGCCGTTTGGGGTGATGAAGGTGGTCTTTTCTCGATAGCTTTCGCCGAATTCTATTTGCCAATAACCTGACTTGAGGCCCGTCGACGAGAAGTATTTAGCGTTGCAGAGCCGATCCGATGCGTCGTCTATTCAGGGGAGGGGGTATACGTCCTTCTTCGTTACCTTGTTCACACGACGATAATCGACGCAGAAGCGTAGGGTTCCGTCGTTTTTCTTCACCAAGACTACAAGAGATGCCCACAGGCTTTTCGGTGGCTAGATGGTGTCGTCGCGCAGAATTTCGTCGACTTGTTGCCTAATAGCATCACGTTCTCGCGTCGAAACTCGGTAAGGGCTCTGACGGAGTGGTCGAGTGCACTCTTCGGTTATCAGGCGATGCTTTGCGACTGGTGTTCGTCGATTCCTGGATGAGGTTGAAAAGCACTCTTTGTTTCGTGGAAGCAGACTTTTGAGCAGTTTCGTCTTAATAACGGGTAGAATTAGATTTATGTCGAAGTCTGGCTCGGGAACTACGGTCGTCGGGGTAGATGCGGCAGAATCCGAGAGGACAAGCGCATTGCTGGTTTCCAGAACTTCTTGTATGTATGCGATCGCCGAGACCTTGTTGATGTGCTTGAACTCCTGGCTGAAGTTTGCCAGCAACACTTTCCGGTTTCCTCCATGCAGTCGAGCGGTCCCTCTTGCGACGCAAAATTCACGGTCGAGCAGTAGAAGTTGGTCGCCTTCAGTGACGCCTTCTACGTCAGCGGGTGTTTCGGTGCCGACCGAAATAACAATGCTGGAGCGAGGTGGGATGCTCACTTGATATTCTAGCACACTCAAGGCGCGGAGACTAGGAAGGCTCTCCGGCGGTATCGCTTAGTCTACTGACAGCGTTATTGACTTCGACTTCAGGTCGATGATTACGCCGTGTTGGTTCAGGAAGTCCATGCCGAGAATGACATCTCGTGAACACTGTTGGAGGATAACGAAGGTGGCAGGGTTAGTCCGGTCGTGAGTGGTAATTCATTACGTGCACATTCCAGTCGGCGTTATGAGGTGTCCTCCAGCGGCACAAATTTGAAGGCCTTCCAATGTAGTCTCAACTTTCTTCAACTCGGCGGCGATGTGTCCACTCAAGACGGAGTAATCGGCCCATGTGTCGACTAAGGCGGTGACCGTGGCTGTCGAGAAGCACGTCGAGGTCGGTGGTTCTTTGTCTTGCATTACAGTTCGGTCTTGGCGTCGGATCCCGGCTGCGTCGCGTTGACCTGTGGCTTGTATGTGACATCGTTAGTTCGTCTGTCGTCGTCATATTCTTTGTTTCTAGATTTCATCGGGACGGTGGCGTGTCGTTATGTCGTCGAGGTACTTTCCTCGGCGTCTTCGTCAGTTCGACGAACAGCAACCGCCCCTCCATCGGTTGCTCCTTTAAGTTTTCAGGATATGGGCTTGCTGACTGGCCCCGGGCTGGGCCAGTGTATAGTCGGCGCTGCGGCGACAGGTAGCGGCCTGTTGATGGCGAACGGGATCGTCGTCAAGAGCTCCACTAAGTGGCGGCAATGTAGTCGGCGATATCGCGAGGGCGTTCAGCTTGCGGCGGGCGCGGAGCATTCACGGCGAACCCTCGCGGTCCCATCTCCCGGTATGGGCATCGTCAGTAGACGTGACCCGCGTCTCCGCAGTGGTAGCAGAGCGCGCCGTGGTCAGAAACTCGCCAAACGTCTGTCTTCCTCGCGTAGCTGCGCTGGGCGACGGGTGGGCATGCTGGCGGCGGCGGCGGTGGTCGAGGTAATTGCTGCGTTACAGGGCCCTGGCGTGGTCACGGAGGAGGACCTGTATAGCGGGCGACGGCGGCGGTGGTCATCGCTTCTGGCTGGAGCTGCGATTATTGTGGTTGCACCTCTGGAGCTCCAAGCGTTCGCTGGAGATCTTGTTTGACAATTTCCGCGATTAAGGCCGCTTAAGGTTGCGATGAAGGGAATATCTTCTGAAGCTCTTCTCGTGGCGCTGCCCTGATAGTCCCACGCAGGTCTTCGGGGGCCAGTGATTGAACTACGGCGTTGTGTGTTGACTTGGTGCGGCGGTCTAATTGCTGGTTCTGCATTTGCAGTGTCTTCTTGATGCTCGTCGCCTCACGCAGAAACTCATCGACGGTCATCCGTGGGCTTCTTACCATTCCGGTGAAAAGTTTCTCCTTTACACTACGCATTATTAGGCGGGCTTTCTTCTCGGACATTTCCGAGTCGGCGAGGCGGCACAGACGGCTCATCTCCTGCGTGAAGATCGCGATCGTCTCATTCGGCAGCTGCGCTCTCGTCTCCAGTAGAGCTTGGGCTTGCTCTTTTCGCACGACGCTTGTCAATGTTTGCAGCAAGCCGCTTCCGAACTGGTCTCACGTCGTCAAGGTAGCTTCTCGATTATCGAACCATGTCCTGGCGGCGTCCTCCAATGCGAAATATACATGTCGCAGCTTGTCGTCGCTCTCCCAGCTGTTAAACGCCGCGAACTTCTCATACGTCCCCAGCCAGCTTTCCGGGTCGTCAAATGTGGAACCGGGCAAGTCGGTGGTTCCCTGGGCTAATCCAGAATTATTGGGGGCGCTGCGGCTACCATTGGCGATCTCTTCTTGGTCGTCTCTGGACGATCTTCTTGGGCTGTCTTCTTGGTCGTATCAGGTAGAACCCCATGTTCCGCGGGCAGCTGCTGTAACCGGCAGCTTGCTCGATGTTCCGGGACGACGTTAGTATTGTCTTTGCGGTCCGGGCTTGGATTACGCCTTGTTGGGGGCGTGCGGCACGTGAACGTAAAACACCTCCACCAGATGTCACGTGGTAGTGACAGTGAAGAAAGCAGCCAAACTGAGAAAGACGAAAGTAGCGTTTTATGGGGCGAACATGGGCCCTCAAAAGCAGACTACACTCAAAGAACGGTGTCAGCCGCGAACACAGTCGGCGATCGTCGAAAATCTGCTGAGCGGGTCAAGCGCATCGGCTTTTATACATCAGTCGTCGAATATCCCAGAGTAATAGCTGGGACCCGCGTGCCTTCCGCAAAGTTCTACATTATTCGCGTCGCGCACACATGCAATCAGATTACACAAGGTTCGGTCACAGACAGCGGATGGAGCCATCGATAACATTCCAGAAACTTCTCATACATGCTGGCGAGTGCTGCGCTGTGCGATAACATTTGTTAGGCGCTGAAACGTGTCGCCCGATAAAGACAAGTACACGTGTCAATATATTGTTGCGTAAGAAGACGCAGATGAAAAGCTATATGCAAGTATATTGACAACGTAATGCGCCGCACTGCCCAAGAGGCAACAGGCCGCGCTAGCCTCCAATCGTCGTCGTCGTCTTCTTACTGCTCGCCTCTTCGTCATCGGTTATACTATTCCGTAGCACTACACCCGCGGCAAAAGCGCCGTCCCGGAGCGTCTAAAGGCCGCACTCGGAAGCAATGTAGTAGGCCTTGAGCCTACTGAGGTGCACGACATCACTAGATGCCAGAGTACATCACGAGGTTGAGCTCACAGGAGCAATTTCTTACGTCACAGGCCTCCCCTGGCGTAGCATGCGGTAGGGCCCTGTGTATCGCGAAAGAAACTTTTCTGAAAGTCCGACGTGACGAGAGGGCGACCGCAGGAGCACGAGCGCACCAGGCGAAAACTGTACGTCATGGTGGCGGTGTTGTAGCGACGCTGCTGGGTGGTTTGCGAGTACATCAGTCGAGCACGGGTAAGCTGGCGTGCATGGTCGGTGAGGGCGATGGCGTCGCGCGCATACTCGCTTGTTGAGATCGCAGCAGGAGGAAGTGCCGTGTCAAGGGGCAGGGTCGGTTCGCTTCCGTAGAGTAGATAAAATGAAGAAAATCCGGCGGTGTCTTGCCAGGAAGAATTATAAGCAAATGTGAGGTAAGGAAAGGCAATGTCCCAGTCGTGATGGTCCTTGGAAACGTTCTTGATCTGCATATCGGTAAGAGTACGGTTTAACCGCTCTGTCAGGCATTTTGTTTGAGGATGGTATGAGGTAGTCAGCTTGTGTTGAGTGTAGCTGGAACGCACAATATCGGCGATAACTTTCGAGAGGAAATTACGACCACGGTCAGTGAGCAGCTGTCGCGGGGCGCCATGAAGTAAGATAATGTCACGCAAGAGAAAGTGCGTGACGTCAGTGGCGCAACTGGTAGGGAAAGCCCGCGTGATAGCGTATCGGGTGGCGTAATCAGTTGCGACGGCTACCCATTTGTTCCCAGAGGATGACGTCGGAAAGGGACCGAGGAGGTCTAATCCCACACGAAAGAACGGTTCCACAGGGACGGTGATCGGCTGGAGATGACCTGCAGGTAGCCCTGAGGTGTTTTCCGACGCTGGCAGGGATCACAGGCATCAGCATAGCGTCGGACGGAGCGAGCGAGACCAGGTAAACAGAAGCGGCGGCGGACGCGGTCGTATGTGCGGGTTACGCCAAGATGTGCAGCAGTGGGTGCGTCATGTATCTGAAAGAGCACAGTCTGTCGTAGATCTTTCGGCACGACAAGAAGATCAGACCCGGGAGGGAGGAAGTTCCTTCAGTACAGAATGCCGCCCTGGAGGACCTATCGGCGAGCGGATGCGTCAGTAGATGTAGAGCGCAGGCGCTCGATGAGTGCTCGCAGCGATAGGTCTCGGTACTGCTCATCGGCGATGTTAGCGAAGGCAGCCACAGAGAAACTGCCATTGGCAGTACTACTATCGGCGTCGTCAGGCTCGTCTACCGGGTAACGAGACAGGCAGTCAGCGCCCTTGTGTAGTCGGCCAGATTTGCAGGTGACAGTATACGAATATTCGTGGAGGCGTAAGGCCCAGCGGTCAAGTCTTCCTGTAGGATCTTTCAGTGAGCAACACCTGCAAAGCGCGTGACGGTCTGTGACAACGGAAAAGGGTCGGCCATATAAGTACGGGCGGGACTTTGAAACCGCCCAAACTAGGGTCACATACTCACGCTCAGTGATGCAATAGTTGCGCTCGGAGGGTGAGAGGAGCCTGCTGGCGTAAGCGATAGCACGGTCGTTGCCGCACTGGCGTTGTGCCAGTACTGCGCCAATTCCGTGACCGCTGGCATCAGTGCGGACTTCGGTAGGCGCAGAAGGATCGAAACGGGCCAGAACAGGAGGCGTTGGGGGAAGGTCGATTAGATGCGAGAATGCAGAAGCCTCGTTATCGCCCCACTGGAAAGGGGCGTCATTTTTCAAAAGCTCGGTTAGTGGTCGTGCTATGGTGGCGAAATTTCTCACGAAACGGCGGAAGTATGAACAAAGGCCGATGAAGCTGCGCTCATCCTTGACAAACTTCGGAATAGGGAAATGCGTAACAGCATTGATCTTGACTGGGTCCAGTTGCACTTCGTTCGCGTCCACGAGATGCCCAAGGACAGTAATCTGGCGACGGCCGAATTGGCACTTTGATGTGTTCAGTTGCAGACCGGCTCACCTAAAAACGTCCAGGACTGCTGAGATGCGCTCGAGGTGCGTAGCGAATGTTGGGGAGAATACTGTAACGTCGTCCAAGTAGCACAGGCACGTGGACCATTTGAAATCGTGAAGAAGGGAGTCCATCATGCGTTCAAAAATGGCGGGAGCGTTACATAGACCGAACGGCATCAGTTGAATTGATAAAGACCATCGGGTGTTACAAAAGCAGCCTTCTCGCAGTGGAGATCGTCCACAGTGATCTCCCAGTAGGCGGAGCGAAGGTCAATAGAGGAGAAGTAGCGAGCACCGTGGAGGCAGCCAAGGGTGTCATCAATCCGAGGTAGGGGATACACGTCCTTTTTGGTAACCAGGTTAAGGTGCCGATAATCCACGCAAAAGTGCCATGAGCCATCCTTCTTTTTTACCAGTACAACAGGTGACGCCCATGGACTACATGACGGTTCTATAATGTTCTTGGCAAGCTTTTTGCGAACTTCTGCGTGAATAAGTTGTCGCTCAGCCGGTGACACTCGATAAGCGCGGCGACGACTAGGAGGGACGTCGCCGGTAATAATGCGATCTTTAACAGCTGTAGTTTGGGCCAAAGTACGACCGTTAAAGTAAAAAATATCGTGGTAGGCATACAGAACAGGGTAGAGCTCACGAGCGTTCTCGGGCGGCAGGTCGGGCGCAATCATATTCTGGAAATCGGCGATGGTACAACTTGCCGACTGCGATGGTAGAGAAGGATAGGCTGAATTGTCGTCTACTGCAATAGATGCTATTGACTGATCCTTGAATGAGCGAAGCTGGGCGAGAGACATCCCGCGTGCGACATTGTCCACTGGCAGGCACACGCAATTCGCGGTAATAGACAAAGGGTATGAGGTACTGTGGTCCCGCGTGTAAGTAGGACGTCTTGCATAGGAGCCGCGATGTAGTGACCGTCGTGCACTGGTGGGGATGGCACTAAGTCAACGTAAGTCAGTGCCGAATGTGGCAACCGAACGAAGTCGACGGAACTGATGCGACTGGGATGTCGTCCAGCGGGATCCAGAACAGGCAGGTCAAAGCGGAGAGTACTGTCGGAACAATCGATGAGAGCAGAATGTGCGCAGAGGAAGTCTAAGCCGAGGATGATGTCGTGGGGTCAGTGAGCGATGACTGTGAATAGCACGATTGTGGAGCGATCGGCGAAGGAGACACGGGCGGCACACATGCACACAGGCATCGTTTCTTCATTATTTTCTTCAGGCGGTTACGAAGGTCAGCGGTCATTAGCGACAAATGCGCCCCAGTGTCTGTAAGAGCAGACACAGAAACACCGTCGACTTGCACGTAAAGAAGGTTCGGATGACTGGGCAACGTCAGTAGAGTATTTGGCGGCGTAGGGAGCAATGCAGCGTCACCTCGAGGCGCAGCATCGTCTAGTTTTCCGGCTGGGAGCGGCGTCCGAAAAGATTCAGCGAAAAGGAGCGACGGGGCTGGGAAGAGTGAGCTTGTCGTCGTTGGGGCGAAGGTGAACGTGAATAGGGGTGGTTCGGCGCAGGAGAATCAGCGGTGGCAGTGGCCGAACAGAAGCAGTGAACAAGTCTCGGAGCTTTTACTTGAGCGAATCCCAACTGGTGAGCTCATCTTCGTGCGTCCGAAACCAAACTCGAGGTGTGCCACCGAGGTAAAAGACTACTTTGGCGAGTAAGATAGTAGGGTCCCACCAGTTATTGCGGCTGACGTGTTCGTACAGACTGATTCAGTCCTCGACGTCTTCCCCATCTTTGCCCGAGAATATGCCAGGATCACGAGGAGCAGGGGGTGTGATGTAGGTCGCCGAAGTGGCTGCAGGTGTCCGAGGCGGCTGAGTTGAGTTGTCATCGCCGGGAGCCATGAAGGAAGGCTCAACGTACCGTCAACTGTGAAGCTCCGTGACGAGGTACAGGGAACGTCCACCTCCAACAGCTATGTTACGTAAGAAGACGCACATGAAAAGCTATATACAAGTATATATATAACGTAATACGCCGCACTTGGCCAAGAGGCAACAGCCCACGCTAGCCTCCAATAGTCGTCGTCGTCTTCTTACTACTCGCCTCTTCGTCCTTGGAAATACTATTCCGTAGCAATATTGAAACACAGGAAAAACAATAACAGTGAAGGGGAAGAGGAATGGCAGTCGTAATGAGGCACAGAGCGCTATGGGGATACAATAGGTACAAGGTCCTCCGTGGTATGTGGAAAGGTGTAATGGTTCCAGGACCTATTTTGGAAATGCGGTTGTTTGGTTTAAACCAGGGGTACAATCTGGACTCGATGGAAACCAAAGGCCAGTGGGCCGCACATTGTGCGCTCACAGGAAGAATACAAATGAAGCTGTGCAGGGTGATATGGGCTGTATTAGTATTGAATTGAGGGAAGCTCGCAGTAAAATTGAGTATGAAGGACGACTGAGGAATATGGAAGAAAGTAAATGGACTGGGAGAGTGCTCAGGTATCTGTACAGGAAAAACATTGATTCACTGTGGAGTAAAAATACTAGGAAACTTACCAGCAATTATGCGGCCTCTAGGGTGGTCACCACAGCAACGAAGAACGACAAGCGCAAAGTCAGAGAGGCTGAAATAATCTCATGGATAGCAGGAGTGGAAAAAAACCTGCCACTTTAGGGGGAAAACGAAATCAGGAAAGAAACAATTGATGATAATTCAAAGGGAAGCTAATTACTTTTCGAAGCGAGATCGGGATGCCTTAGAACACGCGTCTATAAATCGGGATATAAGAAGGAATATGAAGCATGTGCTTGCTGCGGTAAATCAAGGGAACTATGGAGCATGTTTTATTAGAATGTGAAGTCGTCTGCCCAGCGGTCAATTTAGGCACCACTGGCCTCCTTGAAGCCCTCGAGTTCAGCGAGAGCAATGGAAAAGTAGACATGTCCGCAATAGGCATTAGTAAGAGGCGATTGGAGGACTGGTGGAAGAAAAGTAGGGAAACGACAGAAAATGGAGACGTACAAAAGAGCAGTTCGAAATAGGGGATCAGAAAATTTGGTTGTGGAAGTTCATAGTGTTTTTTTTCTTTCTTTATTGTTTAAGCTAGGTAGGACATAGGTAGTATAATAGCAAGAGCTTGGTGCCGCAACCCACCGCCCCGTTCCGAAGGGGACAGTCATAACATCCATCCGGGGTTAGTTCCAGTAGCAGCACATTAATACCGCAGAAAGTGGATGGAAAGACGGCGCCGCGGTAGCTCCTTTGGTAGAGCATCGCACGCGTAATGGGAAGGATGTGGGATCATTCTCCACATGCGGCAAGTAGTTCTTTCATCCACTTTCAATTCCATCAATTTATAATTTCTTTATTTCATTGTAAGTACAGGCAATTTCCCCTGTCCTTTACTCGGTGTCTTTCTAGGTGGCGTTGAAACTTTACCAAGAGAGCTGCATTGTTTCTGACTAATTACGAATATAATGGCACCAGCATCAGCTAGCCAAAGAGTTCGAAAACCTTCGAGAAAACCTTTACAAATTGGTAGGGTACCAGCTAGAACTTAAGTCGACGACAACGAAGCTCGTGCTTCCGGTATTGCGGCATTCAGTTTTCCGTCTCAGAGCTGGGTCGGCGACACATAGGTGACAAAGAACGGCGAGGTGGTAAGGAATGTGACGGGATGGGAGTGGTTAAATGCGGAGTTAGGCTAAGGGTCCCAGGTGTGCACATCAGGTGGCGCGTCCTGTGCCGTCTAGTACTGGAGCCGGAACGAATAGTCCCGGTATCGTGGTGCACCTGGGGCCGCCGCGAAGCGCCGACGACAGAAGCCGCATAAGTGGGGCAACACGTGTCGACTGAGAGGTGGACGACAGAACCTCGGAAACCTGGTCCTGAATAACTTGTGTCATATACGACACTAGATTGTGCGTAGGTACTTCTGGAGTTGCCAAATACGATAGACACTTGAGATGAGCTGCCGTGCCAATTCCTTTGTTATTCTTTGAGTAATGACAGTAGCGTATTTTGTACACCACATATGGCCAAGGCGGTGAGAAAAACCGCCCGTTGTGGCCAGCCGCCGAAATAAGATGCGCTGTTTACGTAGCTGATCAAAGCTCTAGCACAAGGTCGTAAGTTCAACGGCGGTGCGTGGGTTTGTGACGAGCAACATTTGAATATCATCGTCATCAGTGCTTTTTAAGATGTGTTTAATCTGCTCTTGCTCTTTCATGGAAGAATTCAGGCGCTTACACAAGTCGACCACGTCTTCTAGGTAGCTAGCAAAATTTTTGTCTTGCTGCTGAGCTCGTCCACGAAGGCGTTGCTCGGCGCGAAGTTTGCGCACGGCGAGGCAGTCGAACGCCTCTGCGAAGCGTTTCTTGAACGCACTCCATATGGCGAAGTCGGACTCGTGGTTGTGTTACCACAACGAGTCTTGCGATGTCTTTGAGATAAAACGAAACATACTGTACCTTCGAATTGTCGTCCCACACATTGCGGACGCGCCAACGAATCTTCCACATCCTGGTCATCTGTTTACCTAAAGAAGTAAGGGTCACGCAGGCACAGCGTACCGGTTACGAATACGTGCGGGGATTGGACGACGGCCCGCTGGTTGATTTTGTCAGGCACTGTCAGGGCCGTTGGCATGATCCGACTTGGGAGTTCCAGGTTTGAATACCCCGCATCTCCACCACTGTGAAATGCGGTTTATTATCGTTGGACGGAAAGCGGGTAGCACCACACGACAGGCACATCAAAGACAGTCTCAGCCGGCGTCAACAGCTCGCAATGTGCGCTCGCGCCTCACGCCCAGATTGTGTCCCACGGCTGGGTGGTTCATTTCATCCCCACTCACTAACCTTACTTCGCATGGCTGTCTGCTAACTTGCTGTCGCAATCGATGCTTGGACTTTACCAGGACGTTATCAGGACATTAGCGTTACCAGCACAACATCATAATCTCGGAAAACGCGCTATGTTTTTAATTATTCACTTCTGCCATGCAGCTTATAATGCAGATATGTGTAGGTTTCCCTTGGAACAAATATGTTTATTTTTTTCTAGGAATTTATTTCCATTATCGTAGTCTTTCCGTCTAGTGTTTGAGGTACCATAGCGTTATTAAAACGCTATTTTTATTCACAACCAGTGACGCCTCTTTGACGGCGTTGGCTGCATGCGGTTCGCATGGATTCGGAGATTCGTCGCTCTAAAAAGGTCCGACGAATCGTAATTTTTCTAATTCAGACGCTGCCGTAGCAAGTGCAAACCGGTCATTTCAAGGTACATACTGCGATGCATATCACATTTAAGTGAAATAGGTAAAATTAATTCACGTGACTTTAGTTTCTGAGCCCCATAATTACCACTCGATATTCTACCGCTGATGTCCGCGGCCACCTACGCCACCGTCCCGAACAAAGGCAACCGTAATTGGCAGAGAAGGTGGATAACTGGGGGGAGTGACATGTAGTGTTGCCTAGTAGGAAAACTAATTTGCGAGAAATACAATCCGGCCGAAGCCAATATCACGTTTCGTCTGCTAAATTTCCTGTCATTGCCGGGCGAAAATGACTAACCTAAAGCATATCACAATAGTATCAGTAAGGTTGAAACGCAGCACGTAAATTTATATGGAAATGAAATTAAACATCTCGCGCGAGCTCGCAACAAGATATTTTCCTGAATATAGGCAAACAAAAGGTTTCATTCAAGCTTGCGGTATCTTAGTTCCGAAGTATGGGCCCGCACCGCTACGGATACATGTTCTATACTGTAAAGCTTCGTACAAACACGTGAAAACGATATACGCATGATTTTTCCTTGCCCTGGGCGAAGACAATGTAGCAGAAAGTTGAAATATTTTCTAAAGGAGGGACAATGTGTAATAACATAGAGACAGATTCTAAACCGTGTCATTTAATTGAATGGAAAGAGAGAGAGAAACAACAAATGAAAGGTAGGGAGGATAACCAAGTACGTGCCCGGTTGTCTACCCCACACTTTGGAGGGGAAATGCGAAAAATAGATAAGAAGGAGAGAGAAGAAAACTAATAAAACTGTCAGTCATTCCATGTGTCAGTTGTCGAGGAATGTTCAAGCGCTCGTACAGTCCAGTAGCCCTAAATAATTGCGGAAGCGCTTTTGTTGCCTACCCCATGCAAGTATGCACAAGCCATAGCCCTAGGATCGGTTCTTCCAAGACCACTCTATCATCTCATAGGCTGAGTTTAGCTTGTAGGCTACGTCGTTGAGAGTCAAACGATAGGCAATCACACAGAAGTACTCTAGGGTCTCATCCACCCGTACGAATTGCACGCCCCACTGATGGCCATTCCTAATTGTAATGAATAAGAATTTAAAAATGCGACACCCAACCACACATGACAAAGTAAATGTGTTTTGCTGTGGGAAACTCCAAGTGAAAGACTAAGTCGGAAGCTAGGGTCGAGAAAGTGCAAGCGTTAATTGGTAAAACCCGGTGAATTCTATCGTAGCAGTGTGATGTGGCAAGAAAGTGAATAAATCCATTCCCCATTGCTTTGAGGCTCCAGTATTTGGATGCCATGTTTTTAGATTAATTGCAGTCTATCTCTCAAGGAGACACGTGCTTGTTCTTAAATAAGATAGCCCGACAAATAGATATATTTCCAGTTGTAGCGTCCCACAGCGCGAAGTCTTGAGCCCGACTCCTTTCAATGTCGTTCTAGGGGGATTCACCAAAGCGCTAGCAAATACGGGTATGTCGCGCTGTGAACCGATGATATTTGCATCTGGGGTCCCGAGTGACACGGCCTCAAGCGCGCGCCAGGATACAGAAAGTGGCTACCCTGATAGCGGCATACCTTCCCCGACAAGATCTGAGAATATCAATAAAAAGAATGTTGCACCTATGTCTATATCTTTCTACCCGGTGTGCATCGAGGGCCACTCATCTGCGTATAAGAAACCTGACAGGCCCTTAGGCGTTATTATGTATCGTGACCTCACCTGTAGTACCCTTGTCTACTACGTGCAGAAAAAAATTATTTGTATTGAGCCTGTGTTTAAATTCATAGTTAGAAAATCGTAGGGATCATCCTTGCTCTCAATGTCACAGATATACACGGCACGTTTTTTTTCGGATTCCTTCGATACGCTCTTCAAGCCTTCTCCAATACATGCGAGACTGATCTCCTAGCACCACAAAGCGTAGAAGCCAAAGCACTTCGGACATTTCTTGGCCTCCCGAGATGTGTTTTGATAACTGAAACTATTGTCATTGAACACGAGGATACGATCATTTCTCACATAGTCGTTGAGACGCAAAGCGCGCATTGGACATCTTTCACGGCTACCATCCCGCCATTTAGCCGGTTTGCCAACGCGAAGACCACAGGCTACAATCTGTGGTATTTTGGCGAGACACCATGACTCGATACCACCTGGCTTGAAGCCTGCAAAACTCCAAACATCGGCGTTGTGGTATCTCCGGCAAGTTCACATGTGCCGCTCAAGTATTGTGATTGCTAAGAGGGCACACTTGGTACCGCTAGCCCTGAAGCTGTTGTCTCTGATTCTTCCACATCAGTGTTAGTATACCGCTTACACAATTATACGGAAAGTTTCACCAATTCAAACAGCTCTACCGCAGCAGTGGTTGTTCCATCGGACGCCATGTCTTTACAATTTATATAGTCTCACAATAAAACGCCGACTGCAGCAGAACTTGCGGCTCTTCAAGGTGCGCTCAATTACGTGCTCCAGCTGCCACGAAATCGTTGGGCCATTGCCTGACATTGGGAAATAGCCCGGCAAACTCTGCAGTTTGCCCTACGTTATGGGGTATACGTGCAGCTAGCGTACAAAATAAGGCAAGATCTTCCCAACGCGCTCGAGAAAGAACACAACAGTGCATTTCAGTGGCTGCCGAGCCTCTGCGGAGTTTTCGGCAAATACAGTACAGATTAGGCTGCCTGCTCGTCTCATCACACGCACAAAAATAATCAGTGGCTGATATTGTCTTCTCAAAAACAGATGTTTAATTCCAGTGTTTGCCATGAATTTCTTATTCTACCGCTGGAAAGCTCCATACAAGCGTCGTACGCATGCTTTGCCGCTATTCTTTAAGACTGGAATGTGATTGCTAGTTTAAATATGCACAAAAAGAGGACCGTGTTGACGGTCATATTCAGGCAACTTTTCAAGATGCGTGTTTTATTGAGTAACTTCTAAAAGCGCTATAAAGCTAAGGATCCTAGTCCAATGAAACCGTATTTAGCGTGAGCGTACTTTCTCTAATTTCTGCCGTCATTTTTTAATATTGTTCCTGATGATAGATGCTTATTTACAGATGAACGCCAGGATATTTCAGAGGTTGCCACGATGTCGCCACAGAAATGTTGCCTGCTACGGAGCTCGTCGTTCTCCCCTTCATCTATCCACTTTCGTCACCACGTTACAATCCCCCTTTCGCCGACGAAGCCCACTGGGAGTGTCACTGTTCTGTGGCAGGGTAGTAGCGCTTGAGGCGTGCAACATGAGTTAGCTGGGTGTTTTTGGAACGCCTATCTGTAGACAAAACCCGTGGAACCACGGAAGTTAGGCCGCTCAGGCGATCTAAAACAAAGAACGGGCCCACATAGCGTGACACGAGCTTGCTGCACAAGCCACGCTGCCGTTCTGGGGTCCATAGTAGCTCTAGGTCACCTTGATCAATATAAATGGCTTGATTGGAAATATCGTAAAAATGCTTCGAACGGTTTTGTGATGCCAATGTGTGTTTGCGTGCTAGTCCGTAGGCAACCTCGGCGAGGCAAAGTGTCTTGGCGACGGAGTCCTCCGCGTCCAGAGAAAACGGCAGAAATGTGTAGAGGAAGCTCCGCGATGATCGAGCATAAAGCAGATAGAAAGGGCTGTAATTCGTTGTCCCACGCTTCGCAGTGTTGTAGGCGTACGTTAATAATGGCAACACATCATCCCAGTTGTTGTGGTTAGAGGACGAATACAAGGATAGCATGTTCGCCGATGTTCGATTCCTGCTTTCAACAAGACCGTTGGTTTGCGGGTTGTACTGAGTTGAGTGACAAATGTGTGCTCCACATAGCCGAAGCAGCTCTTCAACAACGTAGGCCATGAATTGACAACCACAATTATGATTACGCGAGGTGGGCCATGGCGTAGGGCGACATAACGCAACAAGAAAGCTGCGACGCAAATAGCGGTAGATGATGGTACTGCTGCGGTCTCTGTGTAGCATGTACGATGGCCGACACAAACAATTATCCATCAAATGGTATTCAATGACCATGGGAATGGGCCCAGGAGGCCCACGCCAATTTGTTCAAAATGTGCGTGATGGGGAATCAACGCCTACAGAAGACCTGGTGGGGCGGTTGAAGGTCTTTGCGCCGTTGAGATTGGTGACAACTAGCCACATAGTGCTTCGTTTTTGGAGCATGTGAGGCCAGTAAAAATACTCTTGCACGCGCTGTGGTGTACGGGCGAATCAAAGATGACCTGATGCTGGGTCATCATGGATGTCATGTAGCACAGCATTACGGAGAGTATCCCGGACGACAAGAAAAAAACGGGCGCCACTGGCAGAGTGGATGGTTTTATACAAGTGCGTTTTTATACAAGTTGGTCAATTATAGAAAAACCACCACAGGCTTTCGGATTCATAGCCATGGCGAAAGAGGTCACCGAGTAACGTCGTTGCGTTCATCCTCCTAGAAGAAGGTCGCGTCCGGAAATTCAGGGGTAATAGCGGCCAGACAGTCATCGAAAGTGTCTTCTTGAGAAATTGCCGTTGGTAGTGGTAAGGGGAAATAATATCGGGCCTCAGCATGACGGCGGCTGCTTCTATTTTCGACAACGAAGTCATACCCTTGCAGTCGTAAGGCAACCGTGCTAGACGACCAGACGGATCCAAGAAGACTGACCAGCCGTGTTTAATGAATGGTGATGAGCGACTATTCCGAATGGGCGACCATACATGTAATAGCGAAATTTCTGAACAGCAAAAATAGCTGCAAGGAATTCCTGCTATGTGACTGCGCAGTTTCGCTCAGCATTGCCTAAGCAACGACTGACATAGGCAACAACTTGTTCGGCGTCGTTTTGCCGTTGAACAAACACGGCTCACATGCCTTATCCGCTGGCGTCAGTATGAATTTCGGTAGGGGAACACGGATCAAAGTGACCCAGGAAGGGGCCTGACCTAAGTAAGAACTTCAGTTGACGGAACGATGATTAACATTCTTGTGTACAGTCAAATGATACGTCCTTTTGTAACAGACGTGTCAACGGGAGCACTACGTCAGCAAATTACGGGATAAAACGACGGAACTAAGAACCGAGTCCCAGCAAACTGCGCAGTTCTCGCGCTGACTGCGGAGTCTTGACGGCACTGACCGTTTCAATCTTGCGGCGTCAAATCTGACTACATCTTTGTCGGCTACATGACCGAGGACCAATGTCTGTCGCTCCCCAACGTACACTTTCCAGAGTTCAGAATCAAATCTGCTTTCTCCATGCATTTTAGAACCAGCCGAAGGCACGCGTTATGCTTTTCAAACGTGGGGCAGAAAGTAGCATCATCCAGGTAGCAAAGATATGTTTCCCACTTTAGTCCGCGGAGAATTGTGTCCATGAATCTCTGAAACGTGTGGGGCGCATTTCAGAGCCCGAACGGCAGAACGTTAAATTTCAAGAAACCATCAGGTGTAACAAAGGTACTCTTCTTTTTATCGACGTGGTCCACAGGCATCTGCCAATAGCCTGGAAGTAAATCGAGGGACGGAAAGTAGGATACAGACCGTAGGGCACTCTGTTACGTCGTTAATTCCTGGGAGCAGGTATATATCCTTCTGGGTAATCGCATTTAGCCGCTTATGTTCAACACAAGATCACCACGAGACACCTCTTTTCTTCACCGGACTGACAGGTACTGCACTCCGGCTTGATAATTTTGAATCACATTTTACCTCAGCACGTCTTTAACCTGGTCGGCAATAATCTTGCGATTTGATGAAGACACTCGGTAAGGCTTCTGTCGAAGAGCATGTGCCGATCCTATGTCAGTACGATGACGAACACGTGAGGAAGGGTAGTTGTACGGTGCTCATCTTTAGAGAAGTCAAACAGAGAAGCACACTAAGCAGTTGCACTAAGGTGTCCCGTTCACATGGAGACAAAGATTTGCTGACCATGCATAGAATGTTCTGCTGGTAAGCGCAGGCGGCTCGTCTTTCAGTGTAATCCTCGTCCCTGACGACCATCGATGACACGTGACATCTTCAAAGACAGCAATGTTCATGCGTTGGGGAACACGCACAGGGACGGCCGAATAGTTTAACGACCGCAAAAAATGTACCATAGTGCACAGATACGATACTATTAGGTACCAGTAGGTTTTTCGTCCCTCAAGAATCACCAAAGGGTTGCATCACGACGTCAAATGAAGCGTCTGTACACGATGCGATCATGGATACCGGTGCTAAAGACCACGGAGGTAACGTCACTCCCTCAGCAACGGTGTAATGTATTTTGTCGAGTGGGTTGTTCATCCACGAGTTCTGATATAGAGGGATCCTGACAGAGATCGACTGCAAGCTTTCCGCTATTTATGGAAAGCTCGCCGGCCCCACAATTGACTGACGCCCCGCAGTTTTGCATAAAGTCTATCCCTAATGAAGCCTCGCGAGTGCAGCGTTCCAAAAGCATAAACTAAGGGAAATAACGCTTGTTAGCTAATAACACATTCACAACACAAACAGAAAAAGAACACAATATTTCACCGCTTACTACAAGGCATTTAGCACGTGTGTCGAGGTAAAACATCACTTTGGTGGAAGGCGGTTCTTGGAAGAAAGACTCATAACTGATCACATAGCGCCGGTGTCCACCAAGGTCATAGTACCTATACCATCAATTATCAGTTCCACTTTGTTTTTCAGCATTGTAACTGGTAGAGGTATCTGTGTCATGTCGAATCTGGTGACCTCACTTCCATCGGCTGCGCAATCTAGTTTCCCGATGGTGGTGGTGAGAATGAACGTCGCCTCGGTGAAGGAGAGCGACGTTGACAAGAAAACGGTGGAGTGCGACTGCCGTCTGATGCAGCAGAGTCGCTGCGGTCATTCCTTCCTGGACTGTTGATGAGAAATGTCGTCCATGAATGAAAGGAGCGTGGAAGCCAAGAATGGTCTAACTTACGACGTTCGGTGCCATAGCACTTGGCTGTGACTCGTGCCACTTCGGCGTCCAACGACGTTGGCGACAGAATTGAGAGATGTGTCCTGTGACACCACAGCTATAACAGACGGCAGGCTCACGGCTAACGTTCGGGCAAGTGAGTATGTCCGTGGTCCCGAGTAGGCCGTTTCTGAATAACGGGCATATCCCTCTGCACGCTCATTGCCGGTTTCCCGGTGGTAGTTCTGTTGCATTCCCATTCGCTTTCTCGAGCGGTACTCCTCGACAGTCGTTGCAGCGATGGAAAGAGGAGCTGGTGGAAAATTCTATGGAAGTTGAGAATCACGTAACTCAGTGTTCAATTCGGTGGAACGACATAGCTCCTCTCTAACAATCTGCCTGATGGTCATCGCGAGATCGACTGATAGGATGTCATATTCAATGCTTGCAACAGTTGTTACGTTTGCTAGCCGGCGAAACTTCGGGGTTACGCTGCACAATTTCAGAGCTTAGAAGGCACAGCAATGACGTATTACGTTGGTGACTGAGCTTAGGTGCTCTTTACCCAAAACTTTTACCGTGATTTCCTTCAACAAATGACAAACTTTGTCCTCCTCTGACATACGAGGATTAGCCGTTTTGCAGAGCTTGAGTACGCCTTTCATGTAGGACGTGCCCCTCTCGCCAGCGACTTGAGCTCGTTGAAGGAGCGTTTGCTCTGCCTGCTTCTTCTTTGTGACGAAATTGCCGAAACGCCCCTTGATTTCGGACGTCAAACCATTCCATGTTGTCAGACTTTCCTGCTGGTTATCAAAGCACATGAGCGCCGTGTCCATCAGAAAGAAGATTACGTTTGAGAGTCGCATTACGCGGTCCCAACAACAATGCTTGCTCACCCGTTCGTAGGGCTTAAGCCAATCTTCGACGTCCTCGCCGGGCTTCCCTCCAAATGTGTGAGGCTCTACCAAGTGTTGGTGCTGCCATGGGCTAGTCATCGTTTGTGTCGAAGATGTCGCTGTTACGGTGCAAATGTTGCCTTTGGAAGACCAGGAGTAATGGGGGCAATCCAGTGACTCGGCAGCTTCGACGAACCAGGTTGGAGAACCGTGTTGTCCTTGTTGCGTGGTGTTCGGGGGTTCCCGCAACGTCCCCCAAAAACTGGTACGAATGATAGATGTTTATTTACAGAACAAGACCAGGATGGGCGGGGGGGAGATGAGATTTCGCTGCGATGTCGCCACCGAAATGTTGCCTTGTCTGGAACGGTATGGTATGGTATTCCTTATGCGATGGCGCCTTCTGTAGAATGTTTTCGTTTAGCAGAGCACTGGACTTACTTTTCTTAGCTTTTGAGTGAGGAGCGGGGGAGGAGTCTTCATTAATAGAAGACATGGTTCTTTTATATGCTCGAACATTTTGTTCCACCTCTGTCTCCTCCAAATCTGTATTAATCAGAATACAAGTTGTAGGGCCCGTGGAAGAAGGAGTTGAAAGTTCAATATCATTATTGCAAGGATTGGCATCTGATCTTTTATGGTTAGTTTGGTGATCAGGATCAACCGTTTGCGTTGTCACAGGAGCTGGGCAGGTAGTTTGCATCAAATGAGATAAATCACTTGAAACGGCCTGTGAGATGCATTCACCAAGGCTCATTGCCAACCTTTCCATAGCTTTTGTAACTGCCTTTTCCACAGCGGCCTCTATAGTTGCAATAAGTGATATGTTCGTGGAATGATTTTCTCTGCCTTGTATCCCCGCATAGCCAGATGCCCTTGCTTTCACAATGTTTATGGCCTCCATCCTAGAGCATCGTCGTCGATCAATTATTTCAATGACCTGTAATTCTTGAGCCCTTACAGAACAATTTAAATAATTGGCTGGATGATTTCCATCACAGCGACAGCATCGCTCTTCTTGGGCACTACAATCACTTTGAGCGTGTTCTGCCCCACATGCGCAACAACGTTGTTTTGTTTTACACCCTGCCATACTATGGCCGTATCGCAAGAAATTACGGCATTGAATCGGACGCGACGCCAGGGGTTTGACTCTGAACACAAGGGGCCACACCTTCAGCTCTGATGGGCAGGAAGCTCCAGCAAAATTTGCGATCACCGATTCTGTTGGGACCCGCTTATTGTCTACTACTCGATTGCATCGGTAAACAGCAATTACTCCAGTCCGAGACAATCTCTCTAGTGTTTCAGCGGGAGAAAAATCAGCATCGACACCTCTGACTATTCCCTTAGTGCAGGCGAGGTGAGCAGGGATGTAGGCACTCACCGGTAATGGCGCGACTGATGAGCACTTAAGCAAATCCGCGACACAGGACTGGTCTGACGATCGACACGCGATACCGCCGCGGCCTCACTGCCTCACTTCTGTGATGGTCTGGTATGAAGAGGTAGCAGCATGCAGAGACTTCTGGATCGCCTGGGGGTTGGTCAGACGTATAAAGCCTCCATTTGAAGGAACCAGAGCCACCGGGATGCTGCTCACTCCACTGCGGATGAACAAATCTAGAGGTAATTCATCCGTTGAAATAGAGGCCGCCCGTGGGGAAAAAACGCCTGCCGGGGGAGTTTATGGCCAACAGCCTAGAATGAAGCTGGCGTTAGCATCAGTGACAGCTCCACAAATAAGATTAGTAACGCCTAATATCACCCAAAACCTGGCCAAGTGACGGAAGCCGCAGCGAACGTAGAACGTTCGAAGCCGAACCCTGCTACCCTGCTACTGAACTCGTCACTCTCCTCTTCTTCTATCCACTCCTCTTCATCACGTTACAATATTATTGTATCTCTTATTTGATCGGCAACTCTCCCTCGGCAGCACGGGCACACCGCAAGGCTCTGTCATTTCCCTAATACTGTCTAATCTGGTTACGCTCCGATTAGCACAAGAACTACAAGAACTCGACGGCATTGAACATACCATATACGCCGGCGACATTACAATCTGAGCTGCAAAGAGCAGTGACGGCCAAATCGAAACTGCCCTACAAGACGCCATTAACGTCGTAGAAAATTATCTTGAAGGCACGGGACTCCGCTGTTCCCCTGAAAAGTCGGAGCTTCTCCTATACCGCCCCACACTCCGTGGACGCCCCCCTAGGGGCTCCGCGAATAAACGCCAATACGAGGAAATCGAACTCCACCTGAGGGATGGCACACCCATACCCTAGGATCCGCGCTCTTGGTATGACCATAGAAGCCAACGGAGCTAGCTTTACGGCTATCTCCAAGATCCTTCGACAGACCGCTAATACATCCAGACTGTTAAAACGAGTGACCAACCGATGAGGGGGTATGAAGGACGAAAGCCTCATCCGCCTTGTCCAATCTTTTATCATCTGTCGCATTACTTAGGTTGCACCCTTTCTCAACTGGTACAAAGCTCAAAAGACTAAACTGGCCATCATCATCAGAGGAGCGTATAAGCAGGCCTTAGGACTACCCAACCACACCAGCACGGAACTTCTACTACAGTTAGGTATCCACAACACGCTAGACGAGTTAATCAAACACCAACGTCGCTCTCAACTAGAGCGGCTTACCTCACGGAAACGGCCCGCAGCATTCTAACCAAGCTTGATATCACCTACCACCATCAACATGGAGACAAACAGCCAATACCAAGCGAGATTCAGCAATGGGTACACGCCCACCTTATTCCCAAAAACATGCATCCAGACCAAAACAAAGAACGTAGGAAGGCACGAGCTACGTCCCTCATCAAAGCTTATGCCAACACCGCGGGCGTTACCTTCGTCGACGCAGCTGAGTGCCAAGATGGACGACGATTTGCGGTGGTTACCACAGCAGGCGGCTTGCTCGGACATGCCGCGAGCATCGTTACCCAGAATTCCTAGAAGGCCGCGGAAGTGGCCGTCGTCCTGACCACTCTTGACCCAGCCTGTCATACCAAACTGAGCGATTCTCGCGCAGCAATCAACTACATGAAGGGCCGTATTTCTCAGAAATCACTCCGTACCTTACAACAAGCCCCGCATTCGCCTGAAAATCAAATCACCCTCGTCTGGATCCCAGCACACGCCGGCGTTGTCCAGCCGCACCTTACCAACCTCAACGAGGTTACAGACTCCGTAGCACGAGGACTAGTCAGCCGTGCCGGAGACGGTGCAAGTGCACCCGCAGGACACGACCGCCTTACAAGATACAACAACCTTGTGAAGTCATTTTACCTCCCAAGAAGAACCTTCCCCACCCCTCACCGCAAGTTAAACAGAGCACAGGCAACCACACTTCGCCTGTTACAGAACAATACATACCCCTCCCTCACAGGCCATCACACCGTATACCCCGACATCTACCCGAGCCAGATGTGCAAGGTCTGTAAAACTCAATCAGCAACACTCCCCCACATGCTATGGGAGTGCAAACATCAATACCCAGACCTTAATCCCGTGACCCTCTCGTCGAGATGGCACGCCGCCCTGCGCAGCTCCCATCTCGACGACCAACTCTGGGCGACCCAGCAGGCCTACTACGCGGCGAAGAGGCAAGACCTCGACGTCCCATCGTGGGAGGCCTAGGCCCAGCCGACTAAACTGCTGGTGCTCATTAAAGTTCTCTCTCTCTCTCTCTTATTTTACTGAAATCAGTCAATGCTTCAAATCAAATCGAAGATGATCAAAAAGAAGTGAAGGGAGGTCGATGATCGAGGTCATCTGCAGCACCGCTCGCCAATTGTTATCTTGGTCATCCATCATACGTTGTGACAGCTGTGCCGCTGACCTCATTTTTGGAGCTTTGCCTTATTACCGAGCTTTATACAGCCGTACTACGATCAAATTGGAGGCTTATATACGTTCACGCGTCAAGCCAGCGGGACTAAAAGTTTTATTCCAATCCCACAAGGTTAGTTGAGTATGCGCTTTGCCCTTTATTTATTTTTGCCGCACCATGCCAGCCGCGAATGAAGGTGCCCCTCGAGCTCAGCTTACTATTTATAGATAACGCCACCGGTTCGCCTAGCGCATCCTAGATTCGGTAAACATCTTTACCCGCTTTCTTTGTAACTTTTCGCTGTGCTTGTTTGTGATTGGCTTGGCTTTCCACTCGGGAAACGATATTGATGTCCATTGGCCGTATTAAACCAGGGGTCTTCTTTAATATTATTTAAATAAATTAATATATTGTGGCATGTAGCACAGAACTACTGAGTGTGCAGGGTTACTCTAAAATGCAGACATTAAAGTGTAGATCAAAATGCATAATTGTCTAACAATATGCCACTACTCAACACTTTAAATAATTAATTTAGGTATTGAAATGCCGTAAGCCCGCTTCACTATCATTCATATGAGCAATAAGCGCGTTAAGGTTAATTACATTACAATCTCTGCACATGCCGCAGAGTAATGCATGATAAGGCGGTAGCGCAATAGTTTGTGTGGCCAGTGTCCAAATGCGCAATTCTGCAGTCAAATGGGTTTCAATACCGGTGGCAGTGGCTGTAAAGAAAGCTTTCTGTGCTCTCTGGTCATGGTGAAGCTCAGAACGAGACAGCGGCCAGCCGATGACGGTTGCTGTCAGTGCAACTGAGTAAGTGGGTGGGCAAGGAAAGCCAAGTTTTACAACTTCACTGCGGCCACAGTAAAACGCTATACAGTGGCCAGAGTGCCTGATTTCGCATGGCCAACCTATGTGTTTCTCCCTGCTCACCCATCCTGTGGTACACAACTAAAACTCACGCCTGCGAATACCTGTCATTTTCGCAATCATGAAACTATACACCTATATCTGTGCGTGTACGAAACCATTTTCTGGCAACTATCTCCTCTTTTCTGAAGGTATAAGGAGATTAGAGAAAACGGTAATGTAGAAGCTTTGGTTGCAGATTGGCAGAAACATAATTCGTTGATGTAATTGGACTATGGCACCGATGACTTTCACTAATTCGCTAGTAAAAAAAATGCTGGTTTCGAATTTTCACATGCAGTTGGCATTGTGCTGTTATAGCGAGGAGGAATGCCATAGGCCTGGAACGAATAATTCGAAACAACTTACAAAAATAAATGCATCCCCTAAATCATGCAGGAAAGCCACCAAGGTTCTATGCGCAATGTAGTTTGCATTATACATTCCATGTCTACTACGTTTTCCACGTTTTCTGCTCCGGTAAAGAATTAATCTACGAACAACTGTAAAGCCGCCAACGTTACACAGAAACATTGGCGTTGAAGTTAGGACACAGCGCGGTGATATTTTGTGCATTCGAGGCATGTTGGAATTCAAACAACTCTGAGGTATAGCATTATAGACGGCGTACTAAAATCAGTATTTTGTAGGCAGCCAACGCTATGGCTTCAAATCACATTATAGTACCTATATTATTTTTGAGGGTTTTCATACTTCCTTACAAGTTTAGTGCGTACGAGCTGTATATTATCTTGGTTCACTATATCGAAACTGTATTATTGCCCGGACGAGAGGCATGTGGAAGAACAACGCATGAGTAAAAAAACGGGAAATCTTTGTGTTATACTTGAGTAGTTTGCACCGGTAATAAAGCAAACAAAATTGAATAGCAGACACGTTACTGCATGGTATAGGGCCGATCTGTTTGTGCACTTGAAAGTTGTATGTCTATCTATTTTATGGAATATCTTAAAGTGTAGTTGTCGCCGATACAGAGGTGCAAAGTGACAGAAACGCAAAAAAGTTGTGTACTGTAATGGTTCGATGTAGGGATCAAGTACGTATAATAAGGCTCCAGGGTCCCAACACGGATGTAGCTACAGGGCGCAACTAGGTCAATTGAACGGCACAGCCGGTTCTGGGTGCAACTAGGTCAATTGACCAGCACAGCCGGTTCTGGTGATGAGCCGGGGATCAAGGTCTGCTTGCCAAACAAGAACTTTTGGTGTAGCTGTTAGGCGGCAAAGTTGGTACAAGCAAGTTCGTTTCTGCGATCAGTCAGGGCACATCCCCACAAGCATCTAATTTCTTCTCAGCGGTCACATCTAAAGGCGATGATATATTCAATGGAAATACAATATGTTCCTCTGGAACGAAAAAGAAATGATGAATATCTTGCAGAGTTGTAGAGCAAGGAGTTGGACGCGAGTGCCGCCAAAGACAGTACCATGTTTCTATATTGGTGATCAGCAGAAATTTCCATTGACGAAATGTCGACTAGCGTGCAATTTATGCTCTATTAGGGTTGTTGCGTATTTTTGTAGTGTCTAGCACGAACGTGTGGTGTAGGCGATGTCATTGGAGAGAAAGCGGTGAGTTACGTCAGGAAAAAGTACTTGACAATCGCTATATTTACTGTCAACTTCGTGTTGATGAAAGCCTGCGACTTCAGTTGCTCAGGTCACAAAGGTGGGCGTGGCAGTTTGCTGTTAGGTGTATTTGTTAACCAGAGCAATGTACACGCAATTCTCGGAAATGAACAAAACGAAATGGCCGAGTGGTTTAAAAATATCTGAATGACACCACTGGCATGATAAATCATGAGTGTGAAGAAGACCATCAGGTTACAATGGGTAGCTTTTTCAAGCTCTGGGAGAGTTATTATTTGTCGACGTTTAGACACACAAAGTAGTACATGCCAACCCAATATACTATAATGGTTTAGATTGGGTGCTCGAGAATAAAAACTAGTACATTAGTGACACCTTTGGGACGTTTCTACGCTACAAGATCACATCCTGAAAAATCAAGCTTGCGAATACAGGCGTTCGAAGATTGAGTACTACGGTCTTTGTTGATGTTGCTCAAGATTACGTCAACATTTTATTCAGTGTTTAGGTCGGAGAAAAGTAGTTATGGTTACTTCCATCACATTGGGGGGCGTCATCGGGCAAATTAAACTAATTTCATTTGATGGTTCCGAGTACGAATACGCACGTCAGTGATAACAAGATTCCAACATTATCTGATGAAAATAATTCCAAAACAAGTTCCCTTACTAGTACAGTGTGGTAAAAATAAAAGACCTCCACAGTATATCTGCGGAGGGCCCAAATAACGAACAACATCAAAAACGAACGCAGTCTTGTAGGTCTCTGTAAGCTGGATAGAGCATTTGCGCCTTGGCGACAAAACAACGTTAACAGGATAACGTTAGGGATGAAAGCCCGCAAAGGACACGATGTACGCTGCGGCAACACGCGACTGTACGCAAGTAAGCGAAGACAATTTTTAAAGCGAGGATTTCTTCGCGTATTTCTTAAACCTCTCCACTGCTGCGGCTGCTGTCTTGTACACGCGTCGAGATGTGGTTTAGACTATGCACATACTTGGAAGGAGCGTGACAGGTAAGAAAGGTTATTTGAGAAACTCTTTTGGACCATTCCGTCACGTCGCATGTGCCCATTTCCCCCTGAAGCTCCCTGGTCGTCGTCAGATTAGCCTCTTGACCACTGTAATCATCTATGACGCCCGAACAAGCATTGCAGAAACTGCATTGTTTACCCTTCTACTTACATACAAGTCCTGAGGAGATGTAGATATAACGACAGAGAGGGGTTAGGGAGAAGAGGCAGACAATGGGTAGAACCGGCGCAGTAGAGAAACGAGTGAATAGCAGCCTTTCCACTCTTCGCTTCCAGTTCCCATGCAAGGGGGGAAGGTTCGAACAGAAAAAAAAAACGCGACCTGAGAAGACAAGGAAATGCTTCTACTACGCACGAGAGCGGTTGCCTGCAAACTGAATGCGCGGTGCTGTACGTTTCTGCTATTCATCAAAAATAAACACAATATATATTCGTCAAGCTGTTAGCTGGCGCAGGGCACGCAGACGCAAAGCCGCACTGTCACCGTAAGGTCTAGGCGACACTGCGGAAAAGGTCGCACGTCAATTCAAACGTTCCGTGCCCGATTCAGTACCCATGCGGCTATAGGTTTGCTCGACATCGCGCGTTCAATGTGCGTCTTGGCAGCCGGATTTCGACGGAAGCGATATACAAGAATGGTCGTGCACTTAGATTTGTGTTCACGTAAAAGTACACCGGGGTATAAAATTTAATCCGGAGTCTGGTAACGCCATTGTACATTTAGCACGTACAGCCCAAAATGTTTGCCAATAATTGTACCGCGATGCGATGTGGCATATGAGACAATGACACTGCTCAACCTTCTCATAGGTTATAAACAATGGTACGCAACATCGGCTCAAGCAAACATATATGCATGTCTGTTCTGTGTACTACGCAGATTATTAGCAGTGGTACACGCAAGGTGACATTTACTTCAACTCACTATTTTCTCTAGTGCACCAAAAGCTGAAGAAAGGAAGCATTCTCAGTCACAATAACCACTAAATATTGTCAATTGAAGCAAAGAGCGCAAAAGACTTCGCTTACCTTGGTTCCCACATCGCGTGGGATTTCCTTATTTTCTATACTGTGAAATTACATACATAAGAAGCGCACTCAATAATGGAATAGTTATGTTCCAAGTGGGAAAAACCGGCTGTAGTGTCCACGGTATACTAGATTTAGACGGCGTCATTCGCGTCGTTGTTAGGTGAATGCCGCATTCTGTCAGACTGCAATCGTCAAACTCGGGAAGTTTATAACCGAAAAGAAGGCAGGAAGCTTGCACAAGGCCTCAGAAAAATAAAATGTATTTTTGAGCAGCATGGTAACAGGGCCGTGCTATCGTTTCAGCGTCTGCGTTGAGAAATGAGTCTGAGAAATGAGTTGCAATTTTTGGCATCATTCTGTGAATATTCCAATCACTCACTCTTCTGAGCATATTATTCAGCGCGGGCATATTTAATTACCAGCCAAAACATCTACAGACCGTTGAAATGGGTTACCTTGCTTTGCAATTGATATACAGCTAATTTGGGACGAGTGCAATAATGGGTAAGATTTGAACTGGTCATAAAAGGAACATACCGTTGCGACAGCACCGGCAGCAGTTGTGACTATGGAATTGTTCTTTATGACATAACATAAAACATTGCATAATAGTAGTGATTTGTATTGGCAAGCAGCCATTAGTCGAAGATAAACGGCATTTTGTATCGAATTAAGTGGTTTGAGCAAATACATTAGGCTGCTTAAAGAACATACAGAGAAACCATAATTGTTATTTTTGCTTCACATTGTTGGATCTACTTATTTGCAGGATAGACTTGCAGCACCTTTGGAACAAATGTCACCAAAATCAAGACCAGCCTGGCTACCTTGCCAACGAACGGCAAGTAGTTTAATGTAAGTAGTCTCTTTTGATCATAGCATCAGACATGCATTAAAAACGTAACATTCCATATCTGTAAATAAAGGAGTTTATTCAATATCGGTGCATTTTCCATATTGCACAGCATCACTCAGCCTTAATGGGATTGCTTCAATTTTTTTGTTATATACAGCATATCAGAGTGCAGCTGGTTAAGGAAAATAATAATTCTATTAACAATAATGGAAAGCTATGGAAATAACCAGTTATGGAAAGAATGATGGGTTTAACGTTAAGGGATAACAAAAGAGCAGATGGGATGAGAGAAAAAACGCGAGTTGATGGCATCTTAGTTGAAATCAAGGAAAAGAAATCGGCATGGGCCGGACATGTAATGAGGAGGGAAGATAACCGATGATCATTACGGGTTACGGACTGGATTCCAAGGGAAGGGAAGCGTAGCAGAGGGCGGGAGAAAGTTAGGTGGACGGATAAGATTAGGAAGTTTGCAGGGACAACATGGCCACAATTAGTACATGAGTGGGGTAGTTGGAGAAGTATAGCAGAGACATTTGCCCTGCAGTGAGCGTAACCAGGCTGCTGCTGCTACTGATGATGATATAAAAATTATATAGTGTCTCTTAGATATTTTAGCCAAGCTGGTGAATGAAAATGAAAGAATAAGAGAATACAGTGCAAGCTGTACTAATATACAAATTGTACCATAAGTGCGGAATATAACCAATCCTTCTATAATGCTTTCATTGATTACGAGAAAGCGCTTGATTCAGTCCAAGCCTCAGTAGTCACAAGGGCATTATGGAATCAGGATGTAGACGAGCCGTATGTAAATGTGCTCAAAGATATATATAGCGGCTCCACATCCACCGTAGTCCTCCATAAAGAAAGCAACAAAATCCCAATAAAGAAAGGCATCAGGCACGGAGATATGATCTCTCCAATGCTATTCAGAGCGTGTTTACAAGAGGTATTCAGAGACCTGGATTGGGAAGAATTCGGGATGAGAGTTAACGGAATACCTTAGAGATATGCGATTCGCTGGTGATATTGCCTTGCTTAGTAACTCAGGGGACCAATTGCAATGCATACTGACTGAACTGCCGAGGCAAAGCAGAAAGGTGGGTCTAAAAATTAATCTGCGGAAAACTAAAGTAATGTTTAACAGTCTCGGAAGACAACAGCAGCTTACGATAGGTAGCGAGGTACTGAAAGAGGTAAGGCAGTACATATACTTAGGTCGGGTAATGACCGTGATCCGGATCATGAGACTGAAATAATCAGAAGAATAATAATGGGCTGAGTGCGTTTGGCAGGCACTCTCATATGATGAACAGCAGGCTGCCATTATCCCTTAAGAGAAAAGTGTATAACAGCTGTGTCTTACCAGTACTCACCTACGGGGCAGAAACCTGGAGGCTTACGAAAAGGGTTCTACTCAAATTGAGGACGACGCAACGAGCTATGGAAAGAAGAATGATAGGTGTAACGTTAAGGGATAAGAAAAGAGCAGATTGGGTGAGGGAACAAACGCGAGTTAATGACATCTTAGTTGAAATCAAGAAAAAGAAATGGGCATGGGGAGGACATGTAATGAGGAGGGAAGATAACCGATGGTCATTAAGGGTTACGGACTGGATCCCAAGGGAAGGGAAGCGTAGCAGGGGGCGGCAGAAAGTTAGGTGGGCGGATGAGATTAAGAAGTTTGCAGGGACGACATGGCGACAATTTGTACGTTACCGGAGTAGTTGGAGAAGCAGGGGAAGGGCCTTTGGCCTGATGTGGGCGTAACCAGGCTGATGATGGTGATGAGCATAGGTCAGACCTCTGACGTATGAACAGCGTAGGTCTTACAATCTCATTGCACCATCTTCTTTAAATATCATTATTCGTTGAACAACTTCGCAAAACTATGTCATCTGGAACACCCTGAACTGAACACAGCCGACAAAACCTTTGGGGTTCTCACCCGTGCTTTTGGGACAAAGGAACGACAACACAGTAGGCAAAATACTGACAAGGGAATTTATTGCACCTTTCTTAAGGCTAATGCCTGCTAGCCGAGTTGCTAACCCCAAAACATGCCGATGGGCATGCGACAAATCGCGGCAGTCGGACTCACCGAAACCGGATAACGAGCGAATATGTTCGCCTCATGCTGGACACCAATGCCTGGTCGTTCGCGCGTACGGTCACGCGAATGGTGGCGCGTTCGAACGATAGTATTCTTCCATCGCAGGGTAGGCTTCACGGCGTTCTGCGCACGCGCAGAACTCCGAGCCCGAGCCAGAAGAAGAGACTTCTCCTTTCTGCGGCCTAGTAACCCTGCTGTTAGCTGGCGTTAGGAGCGCAACACTCGCGCCATCCCTCGTACTGTGTTTCAACCAGACCGACTGCTGCTTGCTCCAGGCCACGCGGCGAAGCCGGATTACAGGAGACGGGAGCTATGCGGGAAAACAACATATCAAGTAACGCATGAGAGTCGCGCATCCCCACAAAACTTAAAGGCTAAAGTCTATTGATTATATACAGACTGCACTACACTAATTGTCTATAGGCAGTCTTCAGACCACAATCTACAAAAAGTGTGAGACCACAAGTCCATAGTCCGACTAGACTGGTCTATAGGAATACTCTATAGATAATGTATAAACATTTCCCTATAGACATTTCCTAGACTTCAGTCTAGAAAAGTAGAACTACATAAGCTTGCACACTTTTGTCTATATACATTCTATAAATATTTGCCTACAAGAGCGAATTTTCATTAATCTAGAGATCGTCTATATTCAGAGTGTTGGCTCAGACAATTAGTAGACTAGTCTACATAAAGTCTAAGGCCATAAGCTCATGGAGACACTTTACACTGGTCCATAAGAATGGTCTAGAAATAGTCTAAAGACATTTGTTTTTAAATTATTCATAAACTTCAGTTCACAAAAGTACAACTTTACAGGATTATACAATTCTGTCTAATACCCTGCGCACACAGAGGTCTACAAAATGAATTTACATTATTCTGTATACAGTCTATAGACTCAGACATATTGTAGACTTGTATACCAAAAGCGTAAGGCCATAAGTTGATAGACCCTCTATAGACTAATCTAACGAAATATATATCGAAAATCTGTTGAAATCATAACACATGTCTATAGCTTGATTTATATAGACTCTCTACAAAAATTTGAGATAAGTCCTGTCATTCGCACTCCAAGCTCATCGCGGTACTTCTTTTCGAAAATTGTTTTCGTAATTCCCCGTAGGATTGTATTTCTACAAAGACTGCTTAACTTGTTAGTCGCTGATAACGCAACAGGAAAGTCACTGCACTGAGCGTTACAGATTCCTCGCTAGGCCAGGAAGAAGAGGTCGAAAGAATGATGCCTGAGGGCGTCGACGTGTTGAATCATCCTAAACCATATCAGTAAACAGCCGGTAAAATGCGTCATTTCATACTTGCATAGCAATTGCCATCTTGTAACATTGAACATATTAATGTAAAGCACAGGGCGCGATTTCAGCCGTATTTGATGAGCACAAAGAAGCCAGCTTGTGAAAGGCTCGACAACGAGTCATCGAGGTATGGAAACAGTTGAATTTAGCAAAAGTGCTAAAGAGTATTGTGAAAAGCAGGAAGCTTTCCTTGGATGCGTAATACAGCGAAGCTGTATATGGCTAGTCTTCTGTGCATTTCCAGTCTTCGTGAAAAAAGAAACTAGCATCTTTAATGGCTCAAACCCCCCTTAGCATTCATGCTCCTGTAAGAAAGCAAAAAATGCAATGGCTGATAGAACAGAACTTAAATTCTTTCTAATCACGTATACAAGAAACAGAACCGCATGTCGAAAACTGTTATCATCACTAGCTGCTACCTCCGTGAGCAATCGCTCATACACCTGTAAGCAAGCAAAACTGCAATGATTCATAGTCCTCTAAGGTCCATGGCTGCGCACTTTGCATGAATTAGCTGGGATGGCACTACCCCTGTTGTCTTTGTCGGTGCATTCAGTGTGACTGTGTCGGTACCCAAAAGGGAGTGAAAGGTACTCCCACGCTGATCATATTTCATCGGTATCGAGGACCATTTTTACAAGGCCGTCGGCCCGTTCAACTTAATCATGCGAATCGTTACCGAGGGGTGTCGAGGGGTGAACAGCCAATCACAACAGCTTTCTGTGTTGTAGACGTACGCCTTGCGATGTCGTACCGATCCGGCCCAGCTTACCTCCCAGCGGCGTAACTGCTTCGGTTTCACATTATCAAAGAATCTGATTGCAGTTGCGACTGCAATAAAGACTACCGGTCAAGACAATAAGTGTGCGCGCCTTTCGTCACGGTGGCAGCACATCAAGACAACGAATGAGCTCGTACCTTTGTTCAAAATTATCTTTCACCTCCCTGTCGTATGCTAATAAGGTTCGATGACCAATCATCTTCACAGAGTGGAATGACTCATGATATTCTAGCGAAAGCTTCACTAACCGCGTCGAGCCGAGTACCGCCGTCGCGAGCGATTTGACCTTCATTTGACCACAGCTGCGCCGTAGCTTTGGCAACGCATCAGTTGACTCACCGCGCCGAGCGGCGCCGTCACCGGTGGCTTGGCGCATGAGCTTTCTGCAGCCGGGTCGCTAACTGACCACGTGACTCACGGCGCGCCTGGCTATGAGGAGCGGCGCGCTCTCCTAGTCAGTGCGAGCTTGGCCATGGATGTGAACGAAGCCAGGTCATCCTTGAGCGTTGTGCAGGAGCCTAAGGTTTGAGCCGTCATCGCCAAGCGGCGTCTGAACACCCCGCAGAGATCGCTCTGCTACTTGCTTCAATGGAGAGGGTCCGTGATGCAGCAGGCGTCGCTCCATCGATATCAATGTAGCGACCGCGTTCGCACCCTGTCCGTTTGTGCTTCGACGCTGCTCATGTTGGCGAAGTCTCTTTGCATGTCTAGCACTTGCACTTGGCCTTGGGCAACAGGCGTCACGCCGCCGAACGATGCGTGTCTACTCAAGCCTAATCACAGTCATGTCTACCCGGCCACCTAGGCACAGCCGTCAAACGTGGTTTAACGGCGATTGCATACCTAAGCATATTATTTACAGCTAAATCAAAACTTAATCAATCGAAACCAAGGCTTAACAATGCTAAATCAAGCTTTCGCTGTGTTCATCCAGGGTTAGCTATGCAAAGCAGCAGCAAATTTCATTGGTAATGCAAGAACTCATGATGTACGCTTCACGTTTAAGGTAATTATTATTTTAGAGTGACAGGTGGTAAAAATGTATTGCTCTGCTCCTGCTTCAAAAACAGAGCATGTGAGACGTCAGGGACCCATTCATTCTTAGACACTCTAAGCAGGTTATAGAATATCTGAATATACATACAAACAAAGAACTAAAAGATTTTCCGTGAGATTAAACTTTTTATATTCATGTTTACCGCAAACTGAACTAATGACCCACATTGAACGCGGAATCGACGACTCTGGCGCTTTTAGGTTTCAAAACGAAACAGTGGCTGCGCAAAAAATTTTAAAACTACTTGGTTTTTATTTGTCGTGTACCTTTCTGACTTGGAAATGATGGCCGCATCTGAAAAAATAAACGGTTCATCCATCCGATGTTGCCTAGCGCCACCTTTGAGTAATTCATTTGTAGCTTTTTTTAAACCGACGCCTTGACGAACGGGTAAACGGCTCGCAATGTGAAATATTTCCCAACTTTTGTTTGATTGTGCATACAGATATATCTAGCAGGAATTTGCCAGTCTAATATGTAATGTACGAGAATATCTTAGGCCTCTCGACGTTAGTTTTGCAGTGGCGAGTTACGCTGTTATACGGTTTTTAGTGCTGCACGTTTTCGGAACTGACTGTATCGGCTTTACTCGTATTACCGGCGTATTACAGGCGGTATTACCGACGTTCTTTGTAAGAAGACAATACCATGAGGTACAACAAAAAAAACTTACAAAAAAAACCCGCAATAAATTTGTACAACGTCCTATACGCCTCGTGCACCGCCTATAGAGACGCCACTGATAGCCAGCCAGCGGGCGTTTCCAACAGTACGCGCGGGAGCAGTAGCAGACGACAACCCTTCGCAGCAAGAATGGACGAAGTCCGCGGCTGCGATTTCTCTGTGGTCCGTTGCCAGACTGCTTCTTCTGCAGTGACAGATGAGGGAAGGCGCTGACCGCTATGGGAGCGGGTATGAACATCATGTTACCTGTGTTTGGGGCAACATGGTCCACATACGTGCCAGGTGCGTCCCGAAGAGAAACACCATGAACCACACTTTCATGAAGTGGAGGTCATGTTAACTAGCCGATAAACTTTGTTGACTAATGCGATGTCTCGATCGTGTTTTTTTTTAATTCTACCTTTGCCGTAATGCTGCTTCTGTAACTCAATAATAAGCACCCGCCGTTAGTGCAGACCTATAACATACATATCCACACGGTGCGGTGTCTGCATATGCCGTTCTGATTTTTCTGCCGATGATTAGATGTGACATCGCCAAATAACTGCAGTCAAAGTCGGCCCAAGAGAACTAATTGCAAATTTATTGATGGAAACATGTACACTAGTTAACGAAGTCCCCAAACGCACAGGTTAATAAAAGCATGTGTTAGCGCACTACCGCCGATGAACTGCAGTTCCCTCTGCAGTTTTTGCAATTTTAAATTCCCCAAGGGAGCTGCTTGGAAACGTACGAAGCTAAAGTCTGACTCAATTTTCAGTACTCTATTTTTAATGTAGTAGAGAGAGGTGACACATGATATATTTAAAGGCAGAGCAGCACTAGTCAATTTAGAGGCGCGCTGGCGGCAAGAACAGGTTTAGTCCTCTGTACTCAACTGAATTCTTTCTTATTGTGCTTACGCCGCAAATTTCAAATGCAAGAATGGTCTACGTTGTGAAACAAACAAATCAATCGGCGTGTTAAGTTGATCTGCTCAGACATCGAGGTGTGATGACTTTCCGAACGTGACGCGAAGTTTACAGCGAGAAATGGAACAAGAATACCATATGCAGCAACTATTCACAATTCCCGCCCTGAACTACCGATTTTCTAAATACATTTACCCCCTAAAAATACATTTAAGATGCTCTCGGGCGAAAAGAATAAAGTTGCTAACGAAGCACTTGCCCAGTGTCATTCCGATAAGACCCAGCGTGATTTAGACCCTTTACAAACGAGACAGGGTGAAAACCTTGCAGCTCAAAATAAGCGAGAAGAGTTACACATGAAGCAACTAGCAGCAGTTAAACATATGCGAATTCCACTCATAATATAGATGCAAAAACACGGAGTGCGCGACAGCTTGTGCGAAGATTTACCGGGCCGCATAAAACCAACAATCTCAGTTCCTGCAAACTTCAGTAGCTTTAACATGCAACACAATGCGCTCGTGCAGTCGTGCTGCCTAGCTAGCGCAGCGCGGTAAAGAATCGGAAAACAATATAAGCCGCAAACCACATTCCGAAATTTAGCGAACTGCCTTTAAACCGCATGCTGCACTGCAGACGAACTTCGGCGCTTACGCATGTAATTATGATCGAGTGGAAAAAAACACCGACGCGACAAAGGAAAGAATCAGAACACGAAATTTCCCGCTCAAGCGACGGTTCATTGCTACCGTTGCTCCCGCTGATGAGGCTTTGCGGTGAATGGTTAGAACCGTATGGCCGGCACGTTTTCGTGGGTATTTGAGTCCCCCTCCCTGCAACAATTCTTCTGGGACATTCCTTGAAGCTTTGGACACCCCACAAATGCGAAGGGTGTTGCCTATTTTGCTCTGAAGAAGTCAATAAGGCAGAGAAGCACTACTAACGACACAATAAACTACGGCGCGCGGCTGGCTCCTCTCCCGTGTGTTCTGCGCAAGGCCGCCACCACTGGAGCGTCCATCAGTGCGCATTAAACGTATAGGATACGGAGCTAGCTACATCGGCGAGACCGGGTGATACCTTAACGAAAGACTTAATGAGCGTAGAGGATGCAGCGATGGCGTAGAGGTAGAGCATCCGCCTCGCGTGCAAACGACCGTGGTTCAAATCCCACTGCCGCGCAATTCTCCACTGGAATAAATAAAATAATATACTACCTGTGAATAAAATCGTATTAACAGGCCTGGTATGCAGCCTGATCCCCGTGGCGAGAACCGGTAACGCACTCCCTCACCAGACCAGGATTGGCCACCTGGTGCAGAACTTTGCCACAACTTCTTATATGAATACAACAATCAAGCCCCGGCCCTCAGTCCCCAGCAGCTGCGAAGCAACTGATCACGGCGGCGATCACAACTGTGACGCAGCAGAGGGGCAGAGGGTGCAAAGAATATCTGGATCTGGACAGGCCGCCACTGGAATCTGAACCGGGCAATGTTTAGCGCTGGCAATGTTAGGCAACGTTAGGCAACTGGCAGCGTTAGGCAATGTTTAGGCGAGTCTAGCAGTGCTATTGGAGAAATTATCGGGCATTAAGTTGGATATAATAGCTCTCAGTGAGGTTAGGAGGACAAATGAAGCATATAGAGTGCTAAAAGGCGGGTACGTCCTCTGCTACCGGGGTTTAGTGGAGAGACAGAACTAGGAGTCGGGTTCGTGATATATATTTATATAGCTGGTAACAGAAAGGAATTCTATAGCATTAACGAGAGGGTGGCAGGTTTTGTTGTGAAACTTAATAAGAGGTGCAAATTGAAGGCCATACAGGCCCCAACATGCAGTCATGATGACCAGGAAGTCGAAAGCTTTTATGAAGACGTGCAATCGGCAATGCGTAAAGTAAAAACAAAATACACTATACTGATGGGCGACCTTAATGCCAGGGTAGGCAAGAAGCACACTGGAGACCAGTCAGTGCTGGAATATGCTATAGGTTCCAGGAATAGCAGGGGAGAGTTATAAGTACAGTTTGCAAGACGTAATAAATTTCGGATAATGGATACCTTCTTCCGCAAGCAGGATAACCGAAAGTGGACGTGGGAAGCCCGAATAGCGAGACAAGAAATGAAATAGACTTCATTCTTTGCGGTAACCCTGGCATCATGCAATATGTGGGCGTGCTCGGGAAGGTGCGCTGCAGTGAGCATAGCATGGTAACATCTCGAATTAGCCTGGACTTGAGGAGGGAAGGGAACAAACTGGTACGGAAGAAGACGATCAATGAGTTAGCGGTAAGAGGGAAAATAGAGGAATTCCGGATCAAGCTACATAACTGACATTCAGCTTTAACTGAATTATAGACCGATCAGCTTACTCTTCGTTGCCTACAAAGTATTTACTGAAGTAACCGCAAATAGAATCAGGAAGACCTTAGACTTCTGTCAACCAAACGACCAGGCCGGATTTCGTAAAGACTACTCAACAATATTCACACTATCAATCATGTGATAGAGAAATGTGCAGAATATAGCGAACTCTACATAGAGCCCTGATAGATTACGAGAAAGCGTTTGATTCAGTGGAAACGTCAGCAGTCATGCAGGCATTACGGAATCAGGGTGTAGACGAGCCGTATGTAAAAGTAGTGAAACATATCTACAGCGACCCCAATGCAACCGTTGTCATCCATAAAGAAAGCAACGAAATTCCAATATAGAAGGGCGTCACGCAGGGAGGTGCGATCTGTCGAATGCTATTCACATCGTGTTTACAGGAGGTATTCAGAGACCTGGATTGAGAACAACTGGGGTAAGCGTTAATGGAGAATACCTTAGTAACTTGCCATTCGCTGATGATATTGTCTTGATTAGTAACTCAGGGGGATAATTGCAATGCATGCTCACTGACCTGGACAGGCAAAGCAGAAGAGTGGGTCTAAAAATTAATCTGCAGAAAACTGAAGTAATGGTCGTCTAGAACAGCAGTTTACGATAGGTAGCGAGGCACTGGAAGTTGTAAGGGAATGCATCTGCTTAGGGCAGATAGTGACCGCAGATATGGATCATGAGAGTCAAATAATCAGAAGAATAAGAATGATCTGGGGTGTATTTGGCAAGTATTCTCATATCATGAACGGCAGGTTGCCATTATCCCTCCAGAGAAAAGTGTAAAACAGCTGTCTTACAAGTACTCACCAACGGGGCAGAAGCCTGGAGGCTTACAAAAGGGGTTCTACCTAAATTGAGGACGACGCTGTTAGCTAGGGAAAGAAGAGTGATGGGTGTAATGTTAAGGGGAGGTTAAGAAGGGAGCAGATTGGGTGAGGGAGCAAACGCGAGGTAATGACATCTTTGTTTAAATGGAGAAAAAAATGGGCATGTGCAGGGCATTTAATGAGGAGGGAAGATAACCGATGGTCATTAAGGGTTACGGACTGGATCCCAAGAGAAGGGAACTGTAGCAGGGGGCGGCACAGTAAGGTGGATGGATTAGATTAAGAAGTTTGCAAGGACAACATGGCCACAATAAGCACTTGGCCGGGGTAGTTGGAAAAGTATGGGAGAGGCCTTTGCCCTGCAGTGGCTGTCGCTAGGCTGATGATGATGATGGTGATGACATGAGCATAGAATGAATGGAAACAAAGGGTAGGGTGATGCTTTTTTTGCACAGCACCTCAAGAGATGAAACTGTCGTCCGGTTTGTCAAAATATAATGCTTCTCGGGAAAGCAAAACAAGATGACGAGACCCATCATTGAAGCACATCACATCGTCATCTTCTGTGGCACTTGCATTAGCAAACCACCCATGAACTTTGGGGCGATGGGGGCGAAATGCGAAAACACCCGTGTGCTTAGATTTAGGTGCACGTGAAAGAACCCCAGGTGGTCGAAATTTGCAGAGTCTGCCACTACGGCGTGCCTCATAATCAGAATGTGGTTGTGGCTCGTAAAACTCCATAATTTTAGAGAACTTTGGGGAAAAAGAGCTTAAGTGTGTTCGCGTGGCATGATGTTTTTGAATCAGAAAACATCAAGTACTTTCGCAAGTGACACTATCAGGATGTTCAGAGTATGTCTTCGGCTGTAACCGAGTGAACGATTTATGTATTCTGTGATCCTGCAGTAAAAACTCTATGTATGTCTAGGCTGAGTCCGTGTTTGACCTGTTTCGTTTGTGCTATGCATCTGCCTCCCTTGTCTTTGTTTTTTCACTTATCGCAATTTCGTTTTCATGTATCCTCTTTTGTTTTTTTTTTACGCGGCGCTGTCCAGGCCTAGTCCTGAGCCCATAGGTTTTGCATCTCTCAGTCACTGTGCTGCCTAAATTTTAGCTAATCGCTCAGTCCAAAGATACCCCGGATGTCAGTACAGTAGCACGGGGCTCAATACAACTCCAAGGAGAAATCCACCGAAACAGAATCGCACCATCAAGTCTTATATTTAAATTTCAAAGCAAACGAACAACAAGAGGACCCATCTGCGGCATACCGCAGCTTTCGACGGCAGATTCACGTTGTCAGTGTATTTTTTCTGTCGTTTGTCACCATTGATTTTCTATTGTCCACTCTGGAAGTATTCAAATATATTTACCCCATGTGCTATGTGCCTACACTAGGACGCCAAATTTTCGGGCAGGTCTGTAGCAAAAAAATAAGAAAAGTGCACGGCCCACGTAAATTCGGGCAATTAGAAAACGATAACTATGCTAAAGAAATAACATATATTTAGGATAAAGTGGAAGGTGGTCAAATACTTTGACGCTCTTAAGCAATTATATAGCTTTTTTTTGTCCGCCGTGATATCTTGGTAAAATGTATAGATGTAAGTTAGGTGGGTCATTCGATTTTACCTGTTAGCATACCAGCAACTATTACACAATATTGCTGCTGCCAGTGCGGTAATTTATGTATTCGGTTAGCTATATTGTGAATACGCCTTGAGCATGATAATGCATGGAAGGTTGACTTCGCAAACTCTGTTAAGCCGCCGTGCATGGTCGCTGCCAGTTACTCACCATAGGAACAAAAAGAGAAAATAGAGCATTGAATATGGTCACATATAATACCATAATTATTGAAGGGCAGGGCTTCCTTGCTTAGTTACCGGAGACTGTATATTTCTCCTGGAGATTCTCGTTCAAACTACTATATATGAGATGATTTTCGCGAAACAAATAGGTATCTAGTTACGTTGTTTTGAAGAGTAAACAGACAACTGTTTTAGAATAATCAATAGCAGCTGCGAAATCATTTGAGGTTACGTCGTAAAATAAAGTACATTATATATGACTTCAGATATCGTCTTGCAATGTGTATAAGTTAATGGCTATATACTTTAAGCCTCTTAATCAAGGTTTATTTGCAGTTACAAACTTTGTATTTCTTCTTATTGTGTTGTACATGAGCAAGTCCATTCGACTCCTATAAGTTTGTCCTTAGCAAGTAAATAAAGCGACGTGCACAAAGAAAGCTAAGGAGAGCATGACGAACAAAGGAATATTAAGCGAAGCTACTATTCCCGTTTATAAATAAAACTATAACCTTGATAGCGAGGTTTCACTTATTATACTACTTCCCTTACGGAATCCCAAGGTTTTTGTGCATACGTATATGCACACACTTAGCGGGGAAAAAAGCAGGAAAAAAAGTGACCGAGTTGCTCTGCACCCCACTGCTCTCCACAATGAGCGCTGCCATCGCTGCCGCTGGGGACATGACAATATACTCAGTGAAGTTCGGAGCGTGACGCGTGTATTTCCCTGCCGGTGAGCATGGTCTTTCTAGTGTAATGAACTATAACAATAACTTCCAGCTCATTGTATTAACCTAAAACATTCTTTATTCCTTGTTCCTTTCGCGTCAAATAAAGACTGAGCACGTTGCACGCACATTTTCGTGTCACTTTCTTGTCGTTGCAGATTACGGTAGCCCACACAGTGAAGAAATTTGCGTTCCCGCATTCAGTACCTGGGCCTTTTGAAAGAACAAACGAAACATGCTGTCAAAAGAAGTTTCTAGAACTCCATTATTGCCAATGAAGGCTCGTAGGTTTGCGTCGCACAACGCTTAGTAAAAAAAATATAGGCTGAGTTCCCGCAGTAACGATGAAATCTTCGCACTGCCCCTGACACGCTTCCCGACAATGTGGTAAGAGCGCGCTGCCGTAGCAGACGATGCGAATCAACACTCCGGCCCTCAAGCGTCTGCGCCTCCGCGAGCTTCAGCCGCCGCCCCACTCTAGCGCTCGCCGTATCGCGATGCAATGCGCTTCGAGTTTTCCCCGAAGTGTGAAATAGATTACGTTCCGTTTCTGCCCTGGCCTACGAGCCGCGGCTATGTTGAAGTGGCGCCTCGTCTAAACGACAGCCACGTAAACAAGGCAGACGCAGATATCTGACCCTGAAGAGAGCCGTGCTATTCGCTCCCATGGCCTTTCAGAAGCTCGTGGGCTTCGACAAAAGTACAGATAAGTTGAAGCCGGGCCTCATCAAAGTGAAGGCGCATTTTGAAGTGAGTGACACCGTTGTGTCAAGCAAGAAGAGAGCGCTTCTTGTGGCTGCACTGAGCACACAGACCATTGAAATCCTTTCCGGATGGGCAATGCTCCGCGCGCCAAACTGTTTGAGTTATGAGGAAGCTATCACAATCCTGAATGAATACTATGACCCTAAAGAACACTGATTTGCTGAGAGGTACAAATTATTCAGCGGTTGTTAACTGGAAGGTGAATCTATTCATTCTTTACTTTCAGAGATCTGCCACATCGGAGACAACTGCAACTTTGGCAGTTGCCTTGACAGGATCATCTGAGGTAAGCTTGTCTACGTTGTAGGCTTTAGTGCAGCATGGACGTCAGACTCTGGAGGTTTGCAAGACGCGTAGCGCCACCTACCGGTGCGAAGAGGCAGTAATTGAGTAGTGCGAAGCCTGACTCCCTTGCTAAGTTGTCTGTGCAGCTAGCGACTGCGAAACAACGATTTAACTAGATTTTGGTCCATATTGCGAGTGTTTTGCGCATTTAACACCCAGACAGAGAGCTATGAATTTCTACGCTAGTCGGACGCGCCGCCGAACTGCCATAAAGCGCTTGCTGGCTCACTTTTCAGACTGATGGCGGAATCGACAACAACCGCGATAGCTCCGCGTGCTACGAAGAAACGCCACAATCGACGCTACTGTTGTGTTGTAAATTGCCATGAACGGGAAGGACGGAATAACAACGTTCAGTTTTACCGATTTCCATCGCGATCGTATGAAGAGGAAAGGCGAGAGCGCTGGATACGCGCCGTTCAACCTGTTGGGTAATCGGATTACTTGCATTCCCCACAACACAGCGGCTCGCATGAGAAAGTGCGACAATTTTGTTCTTCTGTACTTGTGTTGCGTAGCCCTGAAGGAGGGCCGTGGTAACCAAGCGAAAACTCAAGAGTTTGCAGCCGCCACTTTGTTGGTAACAGAAAAAACAACGTTGCGAACAGTCCTAGTTATGTGCCATCGATATCTCCACCTTTTAACAGACGTCCGCATTCCGCTTGACTCAACAAGTGGAACAGAGAGATTTGGCAGGTCAGCTCAACCAAACATTTTGGTTCGCTTATGAATTCAAAATTCTGTTCTAGAGCATCGTTGTATCGCGAGCTCATTTCTGCTTACGGTATTTTGTATGTCCTACGTCGATACAACAAGCACGCTTCGCAATGTGCTGGAGCCTGCTCGACGCGCGTTTTTCAAATGTGAGCAATGAAGTTGTTCTAGGAGCACTGGACGAGTAATTGTGAAGTAACGCACGTGTGTAACGAAAAAAAATGTCGCGTTTATTTACATTTATTTGTGCGCGTTTGTTGCTCGAAGCGTCTGCGAAAAGTTCAAATTAAGGTACTGAGCGATGCTGTAGCTCCTGCGAGAAAGGAAGATGCAGCGCGTAGGCACTGTAGGAAGCTTGCTTTCGTTATGATCGCACGCTGTTTGCTCCCTTGCAAAACGTTTTCTGTTTGCTGCCCTGGCAAAGGCTATGAAAGAATTTACTGTCTGTAAATAATTGCGAGACAAAACATTACGATAAAATACATAAATATATAGCAGATACTTGAGTCTTGTGTTCAGGACATATTCAATATGAACCAATTTGAAATGCTTAGATTTTTATGCTGATATGCATATAGACAAACCTGATGCTCTCTGTACTTGCGAGTTGCAGCACGCTGAAATAACACTTGCGACTTTATTTTATATTGTGCACATACTTCGCCCTGCTGAGCTTCCTTTCCGAAGCGTGGATGGGCGGAATACGCTTTCCAGGTCCTTGATCTTTAGAAAACCGTGCCTCAACACAAAGGAAAGAGAAGGGTCCATTGTGGCCTATGCACCTTCGCTTGCGGACAGCTCTCCTTGCACTACTCAGTTCGCGCCAGGGCTCCGCTGGGGGCGCTGGTGACGGGTTTTCCCGCAGCGCCGCCTGGGCAGAGTCTGAGGTCTATAGAAGCAACTCTTAGCAAAGAAAGACCTAACACTTCGAAAAGCGCAAGCGATAGCAATATCTGCTGATGTCGAAGAAAATGATGCGCAAAAAAGTTCGTCAGAAGTTACACGCTATTGAAAATAAACACGCGTCCCCAGCCAACATCGACAAAAAGCGCCAAGAACGCCGCGTGGCGGGAATGCGGAAGTTGTGGAAGCTTGAAACATGACCCTAACAGCTGCAGCTGGGCCAAGGCTAGCTGTTTTCACTATGGTCAATGTGGTCACCTCGCAAAAAAATGGTCCCAATCGCCATAACGAGGAACTCAGTGCCGCTGCGCCTGAGCCTCAAGGTCAAACATTACCATTGCAAGAATCCGCAGCTAAAGACTACTATGAAAATTCTCAATGCCGGACTTTGCTATCGGCGAGAACGAAGTGTCTCGAGTCGGCAATTTGCCGCATATTCAATTGGGGTGGTGTAGAGCTGGCAACGGAGGTGATACTGTATCACGAGTATGCATCATAGCACGACAACTTTTCGATAAGCATTGCAAACACTGGCCAAAATTGAAGCCTTCATATCTGTAAATTTCGTGCTACGCTACAAATGTGCCTGTGTTAGGCAAAGTTCAGCTGGTCGTTGCGTAGCAAGGTGTGTCAGTCGAATTTACGCTCATCGTACTAGACTGCATGAGACCAAGCCTGTGCGGGCGAGACCGGAGAGGGCTGAAGTTTTGGTACTGCAGGTCAGGAGACGGAACGTGCTGGTGGTGGTACATCAGGCACATCAGCGTCTTACGCAGTACCTCCGAGGATGTCTTCTCGGAGTAGCGGGTCTGGTGAAGGGATATCAAGCCACCTTCATACGGAAGGACAGTGCTGCTAGTAAGTTTTCTAAGACGAGACCGTTTCCGTACACTCTCGTCGATACGGTGGCAAAAGTCTTTAGTCGGCTAGTGTCACTAGGCATAATATCAACCATAAAACATTCGGACAGGGCGACCCTCATAAGCCAGTGCTGAAAAAAGACGGCACAGTCCAGATTTTCGGGGATGTTAGGGCCACTTTGTATCAGGCTTGGACATCTGCACAGTATCTGCTTCTGGGGACTGAAGGCATGTTTGCAAGATTAGGCGGTGGTGAAGTTTTCAATACGCCAGACCCAAAGATGCCTACGAAGAGATGACATTAGACGAAGCTTCACGGAAGTTGTGCATGATAAATATGTACCAAGGGTTCTTCTGTTACCGCAGGGTACCGTTCGGCATTCACTCTGCTCCTGCAATACTACAAAGGAACGTAGATTCTGTAGGAACAGAAGGCCCACAATGAATTGCACTTGAATAAACAGATGACTGCATGGTAATTCAGTCTATGCTTCTACAGTGGGGCTCATGGAGCACTGTCCACTACAACACCATTCTAGCGGGCCTACGTGGAGTTCAGTCATACTTCAATGATGTGCCTCTGTCTGAAAAGATGGCAGACATGGGTGTTCGGCTGAAAACAGCGTTGCAGTGATTTCCAGAGCATAGCGTATATCTGAAATATGGCAAATGCAATATCAGCCGGCTATATTATACTTATATTAAAACCAGAGCGATCGTCTCGGTCTTCATCCGCCGAAAAAAACCGTGGAAGCTATCACGACAGCACCGAGCCTTCGTAACGTGAGCAATCTGCGTTCTTTTGTCTGAATGCTAATCTTTTATTGAAGGTTTTTGCCAAACACGATAACAACATCATCCACGCTGTATCAGTTCCTGGAAAAGAACGCGCGTTGGCAGTGAAACTACCCCCAAGAGACGGGGGTGGTTTCACTAAGGATGTCAAGAAAACTTTGAGGATGGCGCGCGTAGCGGTGAAAGAAAGGTGCGTATCCTGTGACTTCATATTTGGCTGTGTCTAAGGCATACGTGCTGAATGGTAATACGGCATTCCGGTTCTTACGACGCACCGAGACATACATTGAAAGCATGTTGACGAGGGTACGCTCAGTTAGACTGTTTGTTTGCGGATGGTAAGGCGTGGAATGACGATACTGAGTTCCACAAATGTTAGCAACTGTCACAAGACGTCAGCGGTTAACTGCCGGCCATCGATCACTTATCACCACACGAGGAGCTTCGTGGCGGAAGGCAATCGAATGCAGAGGAAACCCCGAAACATCGGATGATGTAGTTGAAACAAGTGCCATTGTTTCAATCATCATCATCATCATAAGCCTGGCTGCGCCCACTACAGGGCAAAGGCCTCTCCCATACTTTTCCAACTAACCCAATCATGTGCTAATTGTGGCCATGTTGTCCTTGCAAACTTCTTAAACTCACCGCCCACCTAACTTTCGACTGCCCCCTGCTACGCTTTCCTTCTCTTAGAATCCAGTCGGTATCCCCTATTGACCATCGGTTATCTTCCCTCCTCACTACGTGTCCTGCCCATGCCCATTTATTTTTCTTTATTTAAACTAAGGTGCCATTAACTCGCGTTTGTTCCTTCACCCAATCTGCTCTTTTGTTATCCCTTAACGTTACACCGATCATTCTTCTTTCCATAGCTCGTTGCGTCGTCCTCAATTTAAAATGAACCTTTTTCGTAAGCGTCCAGGTTTCTGCCCCCTAGGCGAGTATTGGTAAGACACATCTGTTATACACTTTTCTTTTGAGGGATAATGGCAGCCTGCTGTTCATGATCTGAGAATGGCTGCCAAACGCACCCCAGCCCATTCTTATTCTTCTGTATATTTCAGTCTCATGATCCGGATCCGCGGTCACTAGCTGCACTAAGTAGATGTATACCCTTGCCACTTCCAGTGCCTCACTACCTATCGGAAACTCCTGTTCTCTTCCGAGAATGGTAACCATTACTTCAGTTGAAACAATTCCAATTGAAATTCAATACTGAAACAATTCAAAACCTTCTATATGATTTGTTTCAGTGTAACGTGTTAAATAATCCACGCACACGATTATCCAGCGGCAGCCAGTGGAAGACTTGGGGATGGGACCGAACAAACTATACACTCTCTCAAAAGGTGAATTTGGCTGTCTAACTAACTGCCGAGTTCCCTCAGGAGCTGTAGTCGATTGTTTGTGGCGTTGGCAGACATCACAGCTCTCGGCAGAGTGATTGGTTGTCTTCCACGATTGAGGCCAGTAAAAACGTTGTCGGAGGAGGTGGAGCGTTCCAGCGAATCCAAGGTGACCGGATGTAAAGTCGTCGTGCATGGCCCGAAGTACAACAAGGCGCAGGAATTTTGGGACGACGAGAGGCAGTGGAGCACCGTTCTTTGAATAATTGTTGTCGTAAAGGAGACCGTCACGAATCACAAATGGACTAGCCCGTTCCGATTTGTGGGTTGCATAAATAATCGCCTTTACTGGAGGGTCGCGCTGTTGTTCGTTTTTGAAGATGGCAAATCAGGAAAGTCCTATGAGATTGTAGCTAACCAGTCGTCGAAATTGTCGTCATCAAAACCCTTGCAGTCACAGGGAAGACGAGACATGCAGTCCGCATCTGTGCTGCACCGACTGCTCCTATAAGCATCACAAAAGTCGTATTCTTGAAGACGCAAGGCTCACCGAACCAACATCCCGACTGGGTTACGCAGGCCTACGAGCCAACAGCGAGAATGATGGTTGGTGACAATCTTGAAATGGTGGCTGTACAAATAAGATCTGAAATTGTGGATGGTGAAACCAACAGCAAGACATTCCAGTTCCATGACTGCATAATTGCTCTCTGCTTTCGTCAAATTACGACTTACGCACGTAACGTCGTGTTGGCGTCTGTCATGAAACTGAACTAGCCAGGCGCCAATGCCCAAGCCAGGTGCATCAGTATGCAGCTAGTTGAACGCCTTCTCATCGGAATGGCAGATAAGTGACCCAGAGATGAACAAAAACTACAGCTACTGGAAAGCAGTCTCACAATGAGCGGACCATATGTAGGGAGTGCCCTTCATGAGCAGGTCAGTCACTGCAGAAGCAGGCTGGGCGAAGTCTTTAATAATACTGTGAAAATAAGAACAAGCGTCCAGAAAACTTCGGAGGTCTTTCACTGCCTTCGGCGGCTTAAAATTTCGAACAGCCGAAATCCTCTGGGGATCTGGCAGTATAGCGTCCTCGTCGACGAGATATCCCAGCACAAGGGCTTGGCGCTCACCGCAACTGCACTTCTTATAGTTTAAAATGAGACAAGCCTCTGAGATGCCGTCCAAAACACGGGCTAGCCGCTGGTTGGGATCGTGGAGAGTTCGGCGGAAAATAATCTAGTCATCTAAATAACACATACAATAAAGCACGTTGTGGAGCTACTTGATACATAGCTTGAAATTGAAGCGTCAACGGTAACGGCACACTAGGAAGGAACAAAAGATAGGACAAGGCGCTATGAGCGCCTCGTCATGTCCTGTCTCTTGAGCGCCTTGTCCTGTCTTCTGCTTCTTCTTAGTGTGCAGTTACCGTTGGCGCTTTATTTTTTTGAAAACACATACAAACCTCCCATTTGAGACGAGGGAGGATAAAGTCCATAAATAACTCGAAGGTTGTTAGGGCCTAACATAAGCCCAACGGCATACCGTTAAACTCATAGAGTCCATCAGGCGTAACAAAAGCGGTCTTTGTCAGACGAGTGCATCGGTATCTGCCAGTACTCGGAGCGCAGGTCAATTTACCAAAGTACGATACGGAGTGAAGGCAGTCAAGAGCATCGTCAATCCTTCATAAGGGATACACGACTTTCTTTGTGACGGCATTATGGTGGCGGTAGTCGACACAAAATCTCCATGAGTTCTCTTTTCTTTACACAACTATAACATCATCATCATCATCATCATCAGCCTAGTTACGCCCACTGCAGGGCAAAGGCCTCTCCCATACTTCTCCAACTACCCCGGTCATGTACTAATTGTGGCCATGTTGTCCCTGCAAACGTCTTATTGTCATCCGCCCACCTAACTTTCTGCCGCCCCCTGCTACGCATCCCTTCCTTTGGAATCCAGTCCGTAACCCTTAGTGACCATCGGTTATCTTCCCTCCTCATTACATGTCCGGCCCATGCCCATTTCGTTTTCTTGATTTCAACTAAGATGTCGTTTACCCGCGTTTGTTGCCTCACCCAATCTGCTCTTTTCTTATCCCTTAACGTCACACCCATCATTTTTCTTTCCATAGCTCGTTGCGTCGTCCTCAATTTCAGCAGAACCCTTTTCGTAAGTCTCCAGGTTCCTGCCCCATATGTGAGTACTGGTAACACACAGCTGTTATACACTTTCCTTTTGAGGGATAGTGGCAACCTGCTGTTCATGATTTGAGAATGCCTGCCAAACGCACCCCAGCCCATTCTTATTCTTCTGGTTATTTCAGTCTCATGATCCGGATCCGTGGTCACTACCTGCCCTAAGTAGATGTAGTCCCTTACCCCTTCCAGTGCTTCGCTACCTATCGTAAACTGCTGTTCTCTTCCGAGCCTGTTAAACATTACTTTAGTTTTCTGCAGATTAATTTTCAGACCCACCCTTCTGCTTTGCCTCTCCAGGTCAGTGAGCATGCATTGCAATTGGTCTCCTGAGTTACTAAGCAAGGCAATATCATCAGCGAATCGCAAGTTGCTAAGGTATTCTCCATCAACTTTTATCCCCAATTCTTCCCACTCCAGGCCTCTGAATACCTCCTGTAAACATGCTGTGAATAGCATTGGAGATATCGTATCTCCCTGTCTGACGCCTTTCTTTATACGGATTTTGTTGCTTTCTTTGTGGAGGACTACGGTGGCTGTGGAGCCGCTATAGATATCTTCCAGTATCTTTACATATGGCTCATCTACACCCTGATTCCGTAATGCCTCCATGACTGCTGAGGTTTCGACTGAATCAAACGCTTTCTCGTAATCAATGAAAGCTATATATAACGGTTGGTTATATTCTGCACATTTCTCTATCACTTGATTGATAGTGTGAATATGGTCTATTGTTGAGTAGCCTTTACGGAATCCTGCCTGGTCCTTTGGTTGAAAGAAGTCTAAGGTGTTCCTGATTCTATTTGCGATTACCTTAGTAAATACTTTGTAGGCAACGGACAGTAAGCTGATCGGTCTATAATTTTTCAAGTCTTTGGCGTCCCCTTTCTTATGGATTAGGATTATGTTAGCGTTCTTCCAAGATTCCGGTACGCTCGAGGTTATGAGGCATTGCGTATACAGGGTGGCCAGTTTCTCTAGAACAATCTGACCACCATCCTTCAACAAATCTGCTGTTACCTGATCCTCCCCGGCTGCCTTCCCCCTTTGCATAGCTCCTAAGGCTTTCTTTACTTCTTCTGGCGTTACCTGTGGGATTTCGAATTCCTCTAGGCTATTCTCTCTTCCACTATCGTCGTGGGTGCCACTGGTACTGTATAAATCTCTATAGAACTCCTCAGCCACTTGAACTATCTCATCCATATTAGTAACGATATTGCCGGCTTTGTCTCTTAACGCACACATCTGATTCTTGCCTATTCCTAGTTTCTTCTTCACTGTTTTTAGGCTTCCTCCGTTCCTGAGAGCCTGTTCAATTCTATCCATATTATAGTTCCTGATGTCCGCTGTCTTACGCTTGTTGATTAACTTAGAAAGTTCTGCCAGTTCTATTCTAGCTGTAGGGTTAGAGGCTTTCATACATTGGCGTTTCTTGATCAGATCTTTCGTCTCCTGCGATAGCTTACTGGTTTCCTGTCTAACGGAGTTACCACCGACTTCTATTGCGCACTCCTTAATGGTTCCCATGAGATAGTCGTTCATTGCTTCAACACTAAGGTCCTCTTCCTGAGTTAAAGCCGAATACCTGTTCTGTAGCTTGATCCGGAATTCCTCTAGTTTCCCTCTTACCGCTAATTCATTGATTGGCTTCTTGTGTACCAGTTTCTTCCGTTCCCTCCTCAAGTCTAGGCTAATTCGAGTTCTTACCATCCTATGGTCACTGCAGCGTACCTTGCCGAGTACGTCTACATCTTGTATGATGCCAGAGTTCGCGCAGAGTATAAAGTCGATTTCATTTCTAGTCTCACCATTCGGGCTCCTCCACGTCCACTTTCGACTAACCCGCTTGCGGAAAAAGGTGTTCATTATCCGCATATTATTCTGTTCTGCAAACTCTACTAATAATTCTCCTCTGCTATTCCTAGAGCCTATGCCATATTCCCCCACTGACTTGTCTCCAGCCTGCTTCTTGCCTACCCTGGCATTGAAGTCGCCCATCAGTATAGTGTATTTTGTTTTGACTTTACCCATCGCCGATTCCACGTCTTCATAAAAGCTTTCGACTTCCTGGTCATCATGACTGCATGTAGGGGCATAGACTTGTACCACCTTCAATTTGTACCTCTTATTAAGTTTCACAACAAGACCTGCCACCCTCTCGTTAATGCTATAGAATTCCTGTATGTCACCAGCTATTTCCTTATTAATCAGGAATCCGACTCCTAGTTCTCGTCTCTCCGCTAAGCCCCGGTAACACAGTACATGCCCGCTTTTTAGCACTGTATATGCTTCTTTTGTCCTCCTAACCTCACTGAGCCCTATTATATCCCATTTACTACCCTCTAATTCCTCCAATAATACTGCTAGACTCGCCTCACTAGATAGCGTTCTAACGTTAAACGTTGCCAGGTTCAGATTCCAATGGCGGCCTGTCCGGAGCCAGGTATTCTTAGCACCCTCTGCAGCGTTACAGATCTGACCGCCGCCGTGGTCAGTTGCTTCGCGGCTGCTGGGGACTGAGGGCCGGGGTTTGATTGTTGTATTCATATAGGAGGTTGTGGCCAAGTACTGCACCAGGGTGGCCAATCCTGCTCTGGTGAGAGAGTGCGTTACCGGTTCTGGTCACCGGGATCAGGCCGCACTCCAGGCCTGTTTGTGCAATTTCTCAACACACGTTTTTTTTTTGTATTTCCCGGAGGGGAATTGCGCGGCACCGGGATTTGAATCACGGTCCTCTTGCACTGGAGACGGATACTCTACCGTCCCCGCAGGAGTTAAATTAAAAATTGAATTATGGTGTTTTGCGTGACAAAAAGCACTTTCTGATTATGCACGCCGTAGTGGAGGACTCCGAAAATTTCGACCACCTGGGGTTCTTTAACGTGCACCAAATTCTAAGTACACGGGTGTTTTCGCATTTCGCCCCCATCGAAATGCGGCCGCCGTGGCCGGGGTCCGATCCCGCGACTTCGTGCTCAGCAGTCTAACACCATGACCACTGAGCAACCACGGCGGGTCCCGCAGGAGTTGTACGCCTCATTTAACCTACAGTGGCGCCCTATTTGATCAGTCAAGGTGGACCAATCTGAGCTCGGTTATACCGCATGGATGGCACTCGGCTAGAGAACATGGTATTTATGACCTGCACATGTGTGGCCACACATAATTGAGGATATATAATTTTTATAGGAGGGTTTCCGTACAGTGATAAAAGGAAGGAAAATACCTTTAAAAAAAAGGAACATAACATGTGATTTGAACTCGTGATCCTTCAATGTTGCCCGGAAAGGTAGCTCAGTCGGTTGGTTCGTCAAGCCAGCGGTTACTTTCAAGCGCTATAGCTCCTTCTCCGAGCCTCATACTTATGTGGAAAGGGGCTGGTGTTGTCCGCGCCAGTCGATTTTTGGAAGGCATAATTTCTTGGAAAAATGGCCGCCAGAGGAGCAGCGTGAACTCGAGCGGCTTTAGAGACTAGGAAAACTGCCTTAAAGTATTTAGAATTGAGGGGTAGTTTCGTTAACAAACTATAACACGGCAATCAGCACTCGAATATAATTATAACCCTAATAATAATTGTAAATATTCATCTCATCTATAGTATCTAAAGCGCGCGCTGTTTCTTACCTCTGCGTGTAGTAGTTAAGAGAGCCAGTTTAAGGGCGGAGAAGAGGGAAGGAAAAGAAAGCAAACTTGCAGCGCCGTGGTTTTAAGGCGCAACCGTGGTAGAGAAACGGAAAGGCGATATAAGCATGCGTGGCCATGATACGCACACGACAAACTGCCTTACAATATTTAGACTTGAGGGGAAGCTTCGTTAACAAACTATAACACGGCAATGAGCACTCGAATACGACGAGAGAAATAATTGAGACGTGGAAAATTCCCTTGAAATAAATCTGGTTTGCGAGACAAATGCTTGTATGTATTGAATCTCTTAAAAGATGAGGGGTGAAATATGCGCTCACCGAGAGGGCATCGTCCGCACGAGACCACCACCAGGCTCCTTACGGGGATGTGGAGAGCTTCGCGGCCGGAACGAAGCCCCCCCTCTCCGCCGGCCAGGCGTGGAAAACGCGCTTTCCGATCGCTCAAGGTTGCGTAGGAATAGTATAGTTCTAGCGTCTAGGAAAAGTTTTAACAGGTGCGAGGACGGCACGCATAGCGTGGGAAGCTAGCCGCCGGAATAGCTATCTTCGAGAGCTATTCTATATTATATTATATTATACTTCGGGAGCTATGACTGATGCTTTTCTATATATATGTATTCATCTCATCTATGCGATCGCATGCGCGTGCTGTTTCTTTGTCTCTGCGTGTAGTAGTTAAGAGAGTCAGTTTAAGGGCGGAGAAGAGGGAAGGAAAGGAAAGCAAACTTGCAGCGCCGTGGTTTTAAAGCGCAACCGTGGTAGAGAAACGGAGAGGCGATATAAGCATGCGTGGCCATGATACGCACACGACAAACTGCCTTACAATATTTAGAATTGGGGGGTAGTTTCGTTAACAAACTATAACACGGCAATCAGCACTCGAATATAATTATAACCCTAATAATAATTGTAAATATTCATCTCATCTATAGTATCTAAAGCGCGCGCTCTTTCTTGCCTCTGCGTGTAGTAGTTAAGAGAGCCAGTTTAAGGGCGGAGAAGAGGGAAGGAAAAGAAAGCAAACTTGCAGCGCCGTGGTTTTAAGGCGCAACCGTGGTAGAGAAACGGAAAGGCGATATAAGCATGCGTGGCCATGATACGCACACGACAAACTGCCTTACAATATTTAGACTTGAGGGGAAGCTTCGTTAACAAACTATAACACGGCAATGAGCACTCGAATACGACGAGAGAAATAATTGAGACGTGGAAAATTCCCTTGAAATAAATCTGGTTTGCGAGACAAATGCTTGTATGTATTGAATCTCTTAAAAGATGAGGGGGGAAATATGCGCTCACCGAGAGGGCATCGTCCGCACGAGACCACCACCAGGCTCCTTAAGGGGATGTGGAGAGCTTCGCGGCCGGAACGAAGCCCCCCCTCTCCGCCGGCCAGGCGTGGAAAACGCGCTTTCCGATCGCTCAAGGTTGCGTAGGAATAGTATAGTTCTAGCGTCTAGGAAAAGTTTTAACAGGTGCGAGGATGGCACGCATAGCGTGGGAAGCTAGCCGCCGGAATAGCTATCTTCGAGAGCTATTCTATATTATATTATATTATACTTCGAGAGCTATGACTGATGCTTTTCTATATATATGTATTCATCTCATCTATGCGATCGCATGCGCGTGCTGTTTCTTTGTCTCTGCGTGTAGTAGTTAAGAGAGTCAGTTTAAGGGCGGAGAAGAGGGAAGGAAAGGAAAGCAAACTTGCAGCGCCGTGGTTTTAAAGCGCAACCGTGGTAGAGAAACGGAGAGGCGATATAACAGGAGCTGGCCAAAAACTGCAACACTCCTGAATAACACCTTTATGCAGCATATCGTCGGCCTGGTCGGCAATCACTTTTCTTTCCATAGGAGATACGCGATAGGGTCTCTGACGTATCGGAGTCTCTTGCCCTGTGTGGATGCGGTGCTGCAAGAGGTATTCCGGCAACATCCTAGAACGCTCACGTTGAGTAAAATAAAATACTGGCGTGTAGCAGTCGAGCACTTGCTGAAGTATGTCCTGCTCGGAAGACGAGAATGCTTATTTACCATACGTGGCAAGTGGTCCGAATAGTCCAGCAATTGCTGACTGATGTCTGAAGACGCTGCTACCCTTCGTACATAAATTGTAGCTTGCTCCTCAAGTGTTGCCAATTTAATTCCGACTTGCAGGGAAACAGACTCCGTAGAAGCGTTCACCGTCCACAAGGAAGCGCGCCCGTCAATCACTTCAACGATAGATCGAGGGAACAACCCATCCTTCTTAATAGCTTTGATACGATCTGCCTCGACAAGATCAGTGCATGATGCTATCCGGACACGTGAAAGCCTCACGGAAACAAACATGGCTGTCCGACCACACAGTAAAACACCTTCAGACAGCGAAAACGCGTCGGCTTAATCAGTCTGCAAATCATCAGGTATGGCGGTTGCGAACGTGCTCCTGAGTAATATCTCTCCAGTCCCACAGTCAAATGTAGCGCTGCATCGCCTTAAGGAGATCTATGCCTAAAATCACATCGTGAATAGCGCGGACCAATACAGTGAATTCGGCTCTAAAGCTCTGTCCTCCTATCGCCACTACAACCCACTAAGCACCAATTGGGCGCGACATTTCACTGCCAACTGCACGAAAGGTGTCATTGCATTTCCCACACGAACTTAACTTTCTGTCCTAAGCGATTTTTGAAGTGAAGGATCCTAACAGAAATTGCACCACCCTTATCGACAAGTGAGAAGAGTATTTACACCGTGTAAACACACACACACACACCTTGTTCTTCAGATGAAGGAATTGGCAAGTCTGGCCATCCTGCGACCGCACCCGCATCGGCGGCACGAGCTATTTTCCCAGCTGCGGCGGGGAAGGCGACCGACAATGGCGCGGGGATGGTTAACAGGGCAGTCGGGTCGGCGGCGGTGTAAGGCTGCGCTCGGAGACAAGAGATTCATCGCGCGATTGGAACGACCACTGTTGCCCCAAAAGATGGACTCCAAACATCACGGGTGCGTCTTCGTGCACACGAGCTGTGTACGCTGAAAAACGTGGCGCTCGCTGGGAGCGGCGGCGACAAAAAGGCGCAATATGTCCTCGGGAACCGCAGGCATAGAAGACGAATAGGATGTGGCTGAAATTAAATGGAGCAAGTATGTGTGGCGCCGGGTATGATTCCGCGAGAGCTTGCCATGGCATGGGGTATTCTATAGAAACATGTCCTTTTTTTTCGGGGGGGGGGGGTACTCCGTAGTGTCGCGAGAGATTGGTGAGTAACCGGGAGAGACCGAAAGCTCGTGTTATTTAGGTGCGGTTCGTTAGAAGTGGGTGGGCGCTTGATGCGATGCTCTCGCGACCAGGATGGTGGTTCGGAAATACACTCGTCAAACACGCACTTATAACCACTGTCTATTCCCTGAAGCCTTGCTACCTATTCTTGAACCACTGGACGCACGATCGAGGAAATGTCGTCGTAGGCAGCGATATCCATACTAGCAATTATGGTGACGTTGTCCAAGCACCCGAACTTCGGCATGATCCTTCGGTTCTTCAGAGCTTCAAACGCGCGTCATTGCTGCCTGAATTCCGAAGGATTGTCCAGGTGTTCTTTCGTTATTATAATATTGCAGACGTCTTCGGCGATGCCTTTTATTAGTTATACTTTGTCTTCATCGGACCAATTCGCGTTTACAAGTCCGCATAGCTTCAAGATTTATTCAATGTACGTTGTGCACGTTTCACCAAGCAATTGGGCTCTGCGTGAAACCTTGTGTTCCGATTGGTTCTTTTTGGAATCGGAGTCGCCAAAGCAGACTTTAAATTCATGGACACAAGTTTCCGAAGTGGCCAGCACGCGCACATGATTGTCAAAGAAAAGTAGAGTGGTAAAGACGAGAAAAAATGGAACGTTCACAAACCGCGCTGACGTACTACACACGTTATGCAGGCTTAATCTTTCGCAGTGTCTCAGCCACACATGCACGACTTCATCTGTTTTACCTGAGCATATACATGGTTCCGGCGTAAAGTAACTAGGATGCCTTGGTGTCTGGTTGGCTTTAACGATGCCTTCTTTGAAGGTGTTCACTGACCGGCCTGCTTGTATGTCGGCCATGCTTGTTGGCTCTGGTAGTAGTCCTGCCAGGCGTCTGCTTCTTCGAAGATCTTGTAGGAGTAGGTTGTCCAGGGTGACCAGTACCTAGATGTTCCAGCACTTGTTACGAATGAACAATGGGTTTAATTAGAGCGAACATTCAGAGAAAACACGGGGGCTGTCCGAAACAGCCCATCACTCCCAAAACCTCGCGCTATTCCTTATTTCTCTTCCACGCTCCTCCAGTGTGGCATTACAATATCTACATATATATCGAAAACACTGAACGGCACTTTATGAAGCTATGTTTCATCATCATGGGCAGCCTATTTTATGTTCATTGCATGAAAACCTATGTCCTTGTGATCTCCAAATACCGCAGTCCTGCGCCAACCGATCCCAAAATGCGCCTGCAAATTTCCTCATTTTTTCAGCCCACATAGTTTTCGGCCACTCTAGACTGAAATCGCCTTGTCATGGCACCCATTATATAAATCTAATGGAGAATTGGTTGTCAATCATACTCATTAACAGGCGTACGCAGCTCAATATCTTTATCTCTTAATTAGAAAATCAATTATTCTGTCAATTAGAATATCGGCTGTTCTCATTTGCTCTCTTGTCCACACCACTCTATTTCTATGTGTTAAAGTAACGCCTAGCATTCTTCGTTCCATCGCTGTTTGCGCGCTTCTTAACTTGTTCTGGAGCTTCTTTATAAACCTCCAAGTTTTTGCCCCATACGTAAGTTTTCTTATATGCATTGCTTGTATACCTTTCTTTTCAATGATAGTGGTAGCTTCCAGTTAGGATCTGTCAATGCCTACTGTTTGCACTGCATCCCGTTTTTAATCTTATGTAAGTTTCCTTGTCATGATAAGGATTCATTGTAATTGATCTAGGTAAAGGTACTCCTTCACTTACTCTATAGAATTATTGGCGATCTTGAGCTATTGTTTTCTTTTTGCTAGGCTATTTAGAATTATGTTTGTCCTCTGCATGTTGATCTTAGTAACTTCTGACACTTGCTCTGTTAAAGTCCTCAATTATGTTTTGTAATTAGACTTCAGTGTTCCCCAATCGGACAGCGTCTTCTTAAACCGAACGTTGCTCTGGAATTCGCCATTGATCTGCATGTCAAAGCCTTCCCAGTTTAATCGCTTGAATACCTCTTCCAAGTATGCAGTGAATACTATTCAAGAAATTGTCTCCTGGCCTGAATCGTTTCTTTATAGGTATCCACTTTTTCTTATAGCGAACCAAGGTAGCTATGGAATTTTCGGGCACATTTACGAAGATATCCACACATGCCTCCTATAGTCCTTGATTATGCAAAGAGTGTGTGACTGCTGGTATCTATACTGAATCAAATGCTGTTTCGTAATATATGAAAGCCATCTACAGAGGCTGATTGTACTCTTTAGATTTCTTGATTACCTGCATGACTACATGGATGTGATCCAATGTACAGCATACCTACCTGAAGCCAGCCTGTTGCCTTGGTTGACTGAAGCGAAATGTTGCCCTTATTGTATTGGGAATTATCTTCCTGATTTTTGTAATTTTTTTAACATGTACCGTTTTGTGGATTGCTACAGTGTTGGCATTCTTCCAGTTATTTGGAACGCATGAAGTGATGTGGCATTGCGTATAAATGGCCGCAAGCTCTTAATGCTTGATGTTTTCTTTTTCTTTGAATAGATTGACTGTTATTCTACTTACTCCTGCAGTTTTCCACGTTTCATACCTTCTAAGGTACGTCTAACTTCATCGCAAATTATAGAAGGAGCCCCCGCAAACTTTTCATTCATGATCATCATCATCATCAGCCTGGCTACGCCCACTGCAGGACAAAGACCTCTCCCACGCTTCTCCAGCTGCCCCGGTCATGTGCTAATTGTGACCATAGACCATGTTGTCCCTGCAAACTTCTTAATCACATCCGTACACCTAACTTTCTGCCGCCCCCTGCTACTGTTCCCTTATATTGGAATCCAGTCCATCACCTTTAACGACCATCCACTATCTTGCCTCCTCATTACATGCCCTTCCCATGCCCATTTCGTTTCCTTGATTTCAACTAAGATGTCATTACCTCCCGTTTATTCCCTCAACCAATCTGCTCTCTTCATATGCCTTAGCGTCACCCTCACCATTCTTCTTTTCATAGCTCGTTGCGTCGTCCTTTTCATTATTACTTCCAAATGAGCTATCCTCGGTGCTCTGGGTATTGTACAGGTTACTATAGAGTTCTGCCGCTGATTTTACAATATCTTCCAAATTGCAAAAGTATTACCCTGCTCATCTTCCAGTAGAAACATCTTGGCTTCCTATACTCTTTTATTCGCACTGATTTAATGCTGCCTCCATTTTTTAGTACTTCCTCTGTCTTTCTCACTTTATATTTTCGAATATTCATTTGTCCTTGTTTATCAGTTTTGATTATCCGCGAATTGTATCTGTGTGATGACCCACTTATGGGGGCAAAGGTTCGTGTACTCAATGGTTCTGATGGTTATCTTAGGCGGAGCCTCCGAGAACCCAATTGAGGACAAAGCCGTTCGTTTCGAACACACACACAAGCATTTAATGGAACAAAAAAAGGCTTAAAATAAATAGAAGAAAATGGAAAACATAAAAGAAACACTCAAATAGACATCAAGACGCACATTTAGGGCTGGTATGGAGCTAAGTAGTGCGCGAGTCCGGGCTTGCCATGGCGGCAGAGACACACAACAGTGTCGACGCGGCGACGCGGCGATACGCTGACGAAAGGAATGGCGCCGGTCTCACCAAAGGTCGTGGTGTAGGTTGGTTGACCGGGCGACCGGAGCTGGCCAGCTCTGGCTCGGAGAGGTAAACCGGGCGGCTTGGTGGCACGAACAGACGGAGGCGGCGTTCTGGCCGGGCAGCTGCGTGTAGAGCTCGGGCCCGTAACCCGACTGCTCTTGTCCTGCCCACGGGCGCAGAAGCACGAACGCCGGCCTTGGGCAGCAGGCGGCAAGACAGGCGGGGACGGCGTTCTGGCCGGGCAGCTGGCGTAGAACTCGGGCCCGTAGCCCGACTGTTCTCGTGCTACCCACGGGCGCAGAAGTTCACCGGCCTTGAGGAGCTGGCGGCACGCTCAGGTAGACGGGCGACGCACAGGAACAGGTTGGCAGGAGGCCCCGGTCGGGTGAAGTCCTGGTGGCTCGGGTCCGGAACCCGACGGCCCGTCTTCAACGCCTGCTCCGGTGGTTGACCTCCTCCTGCCGTCGCTTCCTGGGACTCTCCTGGCGTCTCCCTTGCGTCTCCTCTGCGTCTCTCGCGTGTCCTCGCGTGTCCTCTCGTTCTGCCAGCGCACCACGCTTTTTCTTCTGATCTGGCCGATTTGGCATTTTCCGGTTGGCTGCCCGACTCCCCGTGGTCTTTCCTAATTGGTTGCGTTTCTTCTTTTTGTTGTTTTTCATGCGCCGCGCGTTCTCGTGCCGGACGCTGTTCGGCGTCGTTGTTTTCCTTCTTCCAGCATGGAATCCGCCTCGGCGCGCGTGCCGAGGCGGATTCGTTGTCTGCTCCTGACACCGCACCATGTCGCGCACCACACATCACAATGTGGTCTTTTCAGTTTCACATTTTTCTTTTTTTCTTCTTCTTGATAGCTCCTTCGTTACATGGGAAAGCTTACCAACTGGCTGCCTTGGTACCTTACCTTCCATTTCAACTGCTACTTCTGAAGCCGGCATAGTAACGGTTTCATTCATAAGCTCTAAGTTAACTTCACCTATGTGTTCTAAAGCTGAACATTTATTTCTTGGCAAGCACCAGCCTGAATTCGACTGATTGTCACCTTACTGCGCCTAGGTAGGCCTGTTTATTCTTGATCAATTTTGCTCTTTCTCTCAGCACCTCGAGGTAAATATAAGAACTCACTGCAAAGTGCAATGATCATTGCACTTTATCCTACTTAGCACTTATACATCGTACGCTCTGCTGGGATAAGTGGAAAGTGTGAAATCTATATCATTTCATGATTCTACATTTGACATTTCCCACGTTCGTTTGCTTAAGAAGGTAAAGGTATTGTTCTGAGCTCATTTCTATCCGCGAATTCTACCGACATCCATCCCTTAGTGTTCCTAGAATCGACACCGTATTTTTGAACTGCTTGTTCACCTGTCTGTTTTTCTTCCTCTCTCTTACATGGAAGTTCCCCATGAGCATAGTATACTGAGTTTGCACTCTTCAAATTGCTAATTTAATACGTTGATAAAACTGCTCTATTTTGATCATCGTGACTGGCGGTTGAAGCTTTTGCTTTTACTACCCACATTATGTCGCTCCTAGTAGTGTTTGTTGCGACCAATGCTACCCTCTCTATAGGGTTGTACAATTCATCAATGTTGCCAGCTATGTCCCTATAGATTAGAAACAATGTGGCAACTAGTCAGCACTGTATAGGCATCAGCAGTATTTTAACATCACTAAGACCATTATTATTGAAAGCAACGCTTCTCAGTTCCTCAAACAGTCCTGCTAGGCTAACTTCACTCCAGAGGGTTCGAGTGTTGACTGTTGCCAAGATAAATTTCCAGTGGCGGCCTCTCCGGGTCCAGAGAGTTGTAGCCCCCTCTGCTGTATTGCAGCTCTGAGCCCCGCCCCCCCATCCTGGTCATGTGATCCGCCGCTACCAGGGATGGAGGGCTGTGGGTTGACAGTAGGAGTCATTAGGGATGTTTACAATAACAATTTTGACGACGAGTACCTAAAGAGGCGGTAGCATTCTACTGCAATAAGATTACGTCCTCCTGCTGAATTTTCAATTTAATACTTCTGTCTAGATAACACTACCTTTACCCCATTACGCACAATTGACAGATTATCACTGGTCCTGCTAATCTTGCAATATATTCTGCAGGGTGGTAACGACAGTTTCATGTTCATAAGCTCAATTTGGAAGTCTCCGAAGAATTTTTATATAAAAAATTAAGAGATGTGTTCTGAAAGGATATCTACAATAAAAGACGTAACGGAGAGAACCTAATAATGACATTTTCTTCCTGCCATAGCAAAATGTTCTGCTGCACATTAAAAATTTTAATTTTTTTCTAGAATACGCTTTGTTTATTCTGCTCCCTACAAGTCATCTAATATCAGTGATACTTTTGCAACTTTCCTGCTAGGTCATCCTTATGCGGTAGCGATAGTAATTTATTAGTCGGCTAAACTTACGGGTCTGTGTTATGTTCTGTGCCATAGACGGTAAAGGCATGTCTTGGCGGGATGTTTACAAACACATAGTTGACAATGAAACCCTAGTGAAGAACTTGGCTTTCCTGTGATAGCCTTACAAACTGCTGTTGAACATTAAACAGAAGATTATTTCAAGGTAACGCTTACCTAATGTTGACATATCTTCTCTGGCCCTTCTATTCCTTTCTTGCGATAGTTCTACATGTAACTTAACGATAGTGTTTTCTTAATAAGCTCATCTTGGGAGTTTCAATTTACGATATACCACAGAAATTCAAAAGACGTGTTACATTAGGACATATTTACGAATAAAGATTTGATTACAGCAGCCGCATAACGACTTATTGTTCTTCCGTGATAACAAAACGTACTCGTGTTGATCTTTAAACAAACTTTTTTCAGATAGCGTTCAATTTACATTATTACCTAAAAATGGAAAATTATCACTGACCCCTTCATTCCGAGCTTGCGAAATCTGCGCCTGTGCGGGAAGAATAGCGCTTTTAGTGTCCTTACCTTAGAAGTTTATAGTTATGCTTTTATAGTTTATAGTAAAGCTTTCGACCGCGTGCCCCACTGTCACCTAATTTCTAATTTATCTGCCCTACGACTTGACTCTTTAACATTATCCTGGATTCGTAATTTTCTTTCTTTTCAAGAACAGTTTATTATTGTTAAAAATTCCTCTTCCCCACCTTGTTCTGTTAGCTCTGGTGTGCCACAAGGCAGCGTCCTCGGCTCCTTACTCTTCTTAATCTACATGAACGGCTTACCCACCCAGATTACTTCCTGCAAGCGCCTTTTTGCCGATGACTGAATAATCTACTGTCCTATTCACACGACTGATGATCACTTGACACATCAAGCAGATCTTAACCTTATCGCTAACTGGTTTAACAAATGGCTCATGGCACTAAACTTTACAAAGTGCAAATTGATGTGCTTCAGCCGAAAATGTGCACATTCTAAATTTTCGTCTCGTCTTATTAACACTATGCTTTCCCACACTTCATCATATATGTACCTTGGTGTTGCTCTTACAGAGAATCTTTCATGGGCCTCACACATCACTTCTACACACCACGTTCTCGTGGCTATCTACGACGCAACTTGAGAAATGCTCCGCCAAACAATTGAAAACTCGCTTTCCAAACATTCATTTTGCCACAGTTAGAATTCGCCTCCCCAATTTGGTCCCCTCATCAAGATTACCTAATAAATATGACGGAAATAATACAAAATAGAGCAGCCCGGTTCATATCCCGTAACTATGGTATAAACTCAAGCATTATACAAATTAAACTAGACCTACTGTTGCCGCCATTAGATATCCGCCGCAACATCGCTCTTCCGTGCTTATTCCACAAATATATTTACACTAATAAACGAACCCGGTTACAACTGGATCTACCCCACTCTTTTTCACGCAGATTACATAATCAGTTCGGTTTCATGCGCATTTCCGGTAAAACAAATGCATTTACTTAATCTGCACTGCCACGTGCCATTCGTCTCTGGAATGACCACACTGATAACATAGCCTCCGTATATAATGCCGACACGTTCCGCTCTCACATACTCATGCTTTTCCCATTTAATACTATTCACGAGTGGCTAATCTAGTGTATTTTATCGTGCATTTTTGCTATCTTGTATTTCATTTTCATAAACGGTATTCCTTTGCACTGTTAACAGTAACAAGTGTTCGTGTGCCTTCAGATACTGCTTTGTATTGCTTGTGCCTTCACTATTGTGTAACACAGTAATCTTTTTATAGCACTGTTCCTGTTGGAAATTTGTACTTTTTATATCTTTGCTGTTTAACATACCCCCTTACTTTATGCCCTGCCATAGGGCCTGTAAGGTTCGTCTGAATAAATAAATAAATAAATAAACATGAACATTTAAAGACGCCTCCTGAAGGGTCGTTTACAAAGCAGACTTGACAGTGATTTGCCTTTTACTGTAATAACACCACCTCCTTCTGCTAAAGATGAAGTGCCAAATTTTTCCACATAACACGTATATTACGGTATTAAATAAAGGTAACATATTATCACTGGCCCTTATCTTTTTGCGATATACTCCGCACTCTGTTAACCATAGTGTTTTGTTACTAAGCTGAACTTGGAAGTTTCAAAATATTTTTATATCACAACTGTGAGTCGGCCTAGTTGGAACAGATTCATCTTAAATCTTTTTATGCGCAAACAAACAGGGACGAAGAATAGGGGCAACACAAGAGCGAGCGCTTCATAAACGTTCAAAGACTTCTTTTTAAAAGAAATTTATGACGTCACTTAATGATGAACGCTAACAAGGGTTCTTTCATTACAGGTGATAACAATACGCACTCCAGCGAATTTAAAACACAACCTTTTTCCACATAGCACTTAGTATACTCAATTACCTTTAAGTGACATAAAATCTCTGACATTTCAATTAATTTCTTGCAATATATTTGACTGTTAACTAACAATAATGTGCTCTTAGTAAGCTCAACATGGAAGGTTATGTTTATGTTACATATCATCATCATCATCATCAGCCTGGTTACGCCCACTGCAGGGCAAAGGCCTCTCCCATACTTCTCCAACAACCCCGGTCATGTACTAATTGTGGCCATGCCGTCCCTGCAAACTTCTTAATCTCATCCGCCCACCTAACTTTCTGCCGCCCCCTGCTACGCTTCCCTATGTTACAGAAAATGAACAGTAAAACACAGGTTCTGAAGTGGGTTTTAAAAAGCAGAGCTTCGGCGAGAGCCTAACAATGGTTTGTCTTTAAGTGTGAGAACAGTTCTTCTGCAGATGATGTGCAAAATTATTCTAAATATTGCTTACTTTACTCCATTAGTTAAATTTGATATATTATCATTCAACACTATATCCTTTTCTTGCTATATATTCTCCCGCGTAGTGCCGCAGCGGCTGTGCTTACGCACCAGCTCACGCATTCTTTTCTGCTTATATAGACTGTCTTGTTAAGCAAGACCATCTCAGAAGACGACCAGAATTTGACTGGATCAACAGCATATGTCATCAAGGAGGCTATCTCGTAAAGCAAGATCTCCATAGAAGACCACCACGTGGTGCTGGCTTCTCACAGCATTGCTACTTGAAGGCCATCCTTATCTACCACCGACAATTTTTGGCGCACTGACAATGCTCACACAGCAGCTCAAGCATTCATTCCTGCTTGTGCAGGCTATCTTGTTCCCCATGATCTCATCAGCGGACCAGAAGAATTTGGCTGGTTCAACGGCATGTGTCATGAACAAAGCCAACTTGCTACGCAAGATCTTCACAGAAAACCAACAGGTTTTGGTGGATTGTCCCGCGCTCGCTACTGTCAGGGCCTTCGTGCAGCAATGGCAGTATTCGCACAACAGCTGACGCATTCGTTCCTGCTTGTACAGGCTATCTTGCAAAGCGATGTCTTCCAAGAAGACTAGAAGAATTCGGTTGGATCAACCGCATGTGTGATCAAGGTTATCTTGCTAAGGAAGATATTCACCAAAACACCACAAGGTGGTGCTGGCTTGTCCCAGCATCGCTAACTAAAGGCTGTCTTAATCTACCGTCGATAATTCCTGGCAGCAATGGCAGTGCTCGTACCTAGCTGACGCATTCCTTTCTGCATGCACACGCTATCTTGTTATTCCAGATCAAAGAAAACCGACTGAATTTGGCCGGATCAACCGCATGTGTCTTCAAGGAGCCTACCAGGCCAAGCAAGATGTCCACAGAAGACCAGCAAGGGGTCTGGCTTGACCCGCCATCGATACCTAAAGAATGTCTTCATCTACCGTCGAAGGTATTTTCGACAGTGGCCGTGAAACAGCTAGGCATTATTTTCTGCTTGCACAGGCTTACTTGCTAAGCGACACCTTCACAGAAGACCACCAGGTTATGCTCCCTTATCCCGGCAGTGCGACTTAAACCTAATCTTCATCTACCGCCGACAGTTTTTGGCAACAGTGGCAGAGATTGCGCACCAGCTCACGCATTCTTTTCTACTTCTCAGAAGACCACCATAAATTGGCTGGTTCAACCGCTTGCGCCAACAAGTAGGCTATTTAGTCAAGCACGGTCTTCACACAAGTCCACCACGTCCTGCTGACTTTTCCCGGCACCGAAAAAAACATAATCGCAGGGGTCAATCCCCCTTGTCGAATCCAAAAGACGCGGAAAAGAACAATCACAGGTAGGTGAGAAAAAGCAGTGAGAGGTAGGTGAGAGTGAAATGGTGATTATCGCAGGCGACTCAAACTTTCCTAGGTGTTTAGAAGCAATTGTGTAGAGGATGAAACGCGCTAAAAGATTGGCGGTAGGGACATTTCCAGGGCGGACACTAGGTTCTGTCATGCAGCGAGCAAAAGAAAAGCTCGCAGAAAATGCCCACGTGCGCAACCTTGTCATATTAGCAGGTGGGCTGTCATGTCCTAAACAGTAAAGGGACAGGACTTGCCTAGCGCTTGGCGAAGGGGGTGGACAACTTGCGCAAGCTATCCCCTCAGGTGCAGATTGTGCTGTGGAAAGTGCCGGCGGTGCCTGTACGAGACAGTCACCTACAAAGTGCCGTATTCGCTGCGAATGAGGCGATATGGAAAGTGAGCCGAGAGAAAGGCTTCAATGTTGCCGAAGTAAACAGGGAAGTGAGAGGGTGTGGTGGTTTTAAAGTAGACGGGATCAACTTCAAATACAGTTTTGCACGAGAAGTGGGCTGGCGACTTGCGGGTCAAGCTGTTGCTTTTTAGGGGGTCCACGTGCACGCAGGAGTCCAGAGAAGGTAGTAATCACCGTCAATAACAGAAACGGAAGAAAGAGAGTACGCAATGCAATAGGCTACATAAACATGCAAGGCGGCAGAAGAAAGATAAGTGGACATAGATTGAGGAGCAGGTAAATAGAGAACAAAGAGGGGTGAATGCGGTTACGGAAACACACCTTAGAACTCGGAAGAGCCACCAGTGATTGACAGTTATGTTTGGCAAGGGAAACACAAAAAAATCGGAAAGAAAGGGAGGCGGAGTCGGAATGCTCATCCATCACGTAGCCAAATGAAAAATAGTAAATTCAAGATGTCAAGAACATCTTTGGTTATCAGGTATAATGAGCGGAAAAAAAACTTGGCTGGGCGTTACATATTTGTGCACCGGAAATTATTGTGCAGACAAAGAATAAAGAGTTAGTGCAATGCATAAGTGGTGATATTAGGGGTTGTGGGAATGAAGGTGAAATTATTCTGTAAGGTGACATGACTGCCCTACTACAGGATATAGATGGCTTTACCGACAACGGGAAGTCAATGCTTTTGACTTTGCACCTTTGCACCAGGTTGTGTTGCTAACCTTTGTGAGCAACACAACCTGGTTAATATTAGGCAAATTATTAGGCAGGAAGTCAACAACAATACAACATATCCTAGACAAAGATGCAAACAAATTGAAGAGAAAACGGTGTTAAATTTCATCCGAAAAATAACAGCCAAACCTTTCCAAGGCAATGACGACGTTGTATTTGAAGAAAAAAAGAGCATCAAAGAGAACCATATGAAAAAGGAGCTGCTGCTGCCAAATTTTAACTGCAAGAAGCCCGAATAAAAAATTCCAAAGCGCAGAGCCACATGGCTAGAAGAGGTTCCCGTTAGGCTGTATAGTTAACTAGGAACAAAAAGTAAGGAAGCTCTGGAGAAAGCAGTGGGAAAAACTTTAAAAGCTAGGCGAATACCAGACAGTTGGGCACAAAGCAGAATTATTTAATTTATAAAGGTAAGGGGGAGAAAGATAGAATTCACTTGTATAGAGCACGGACCATTACATCGATAATATGCAAGCTAGCAATGCAGGCAATCAAATTAAGGGTTGAAGCTTGGGCAGAGAATTATGACATTTTGGGAGAACTTCAGATTGGCTTCAGAGTAGGTAGGCAGTTGGATGATAATTTATTTGCTCTTACTTAGTGTATTGAAAAATCAAAAGTAGAAAGCAGACCGTTATATCTGGCCTTTTTTAGACATTGCAGGGGCACATGACAACGTAGATCGCAACGTTTTGTGGGATATTCTGGAAGGGAAAGGCTTAGGTTACCATTGTCTACATGTTTTCGGGAGATTTACCTAGAAAATATTGTTTGTGTTGAATGGGATGGGATGAGGAGGAGTAGAAAGTGGGAATGGGGCAGGAGTCCTCTTTATCCCCACGACTGTTTATGATGTACATTGTGAAGATGGAGAGTGCGCTAAAGGAAGTAATATCGGGTTTAATCTCTCATACAGACTGGCGGGTACAGTAGTTGAGCAGCAGCTTCCACGTTTATTTTATGCGGACAACATTGTGTTGCTAGCTAACAAGCGAAGTGATTTGCAACATCTGGCTAATATCTGTGAGCAGGAAGGCAACACTTTAGGTTTGACATTTAGTGTTACAAAATCAAGTGTAATGATATTCAATAAAAACAGTAAACGGACAGTGACAATACAGAGCCAGGAAATATCTCGGGTAAGAGAATGTAAATAACTTCGTATATGGATAAACAAAGGCAATAGAAATATGGAAACACAGGAAAAAACATTAACAGTGAAGGGGAAGAGAAATGCATCCATGATGAAGCACAGAGCTCCATGGGTAAACAATAGTTACGAGGTGCTCCGGGGTATGTGGAAAGGCGTAATAGTTCAACGACTAACTTTTCGAAATGCAGTTTGCTTGAAACCAGGGGTACAATCAGGACTCGATGAGAACCAAAGGTCAGTGGGTCGCCTCGCATTGGGCGTTCACGGGAAGGCTACAAATGAAGCTTTGTAGTGTGATCTGGGCTGGACTAGATTTTAGGTGAGGGAAGCTCACAGTAAAATTGATTATGAAGAATGACTGAAGAATATAGAAAAAAAGTAAATGGGCTGGGAGAGTGTTGATTTATCTGTACAAGAAAACATGGATTGACAGGGGTGGAAAAGAACTAGGAATCTTACCAGCAATTATGCGACCTGTAGGGTTGGCAACACAGCAACAAAGAACGACAAGGGGAAAGTCACAATGGCCGAAATAATCTCATGGGTGGCGGCAATGGAAAATAACCTGCCATGGGTAACTACTTAAGAGGAAAAAAAACGAAACCATGAAAGAAACAACTTATGATAACTCAAAGGGAAGCTGATTATTTTTCGATGCAAGATGATGCTTTAAAACATGCACCTATAAAGCCAGATGTCAGAAGGGAGAAGAAGCATGTGCTTTGTGTGGTAATCCTAAGGAAACAATAGAGCATGTTTTATTAGAATGTGGCCATCGGCCTGGTGGCCGATTCAGGCACCACAGGCCTGCTTGAAGCCCATGGGTTCAGCGAGAGCAGGGGAAAAGTGAGCATGTCCGCAATAGAAACTAATAAGAGTCAATCGGAAGATTGGTGAATGAAAAGTAAGGAAACTAAAGAAATGGAGACTTAAAAAACACAGTTAGCAATAGGGGGTAAGAAAATTTGGTTGAGAGAGTTCATGGTGTTTTTTTTTCTTTTTCAACTTGGGTAGTACAATAAACAGTATAATAGCAAGAGCTTGGTGGCGCAACCCACCGTCCCATTGCAAAAGGGACGGCCATAACATCCTTCCATCCATCGCTACTTAAACGCTTTCTTCTTCTACCGCCAACAATTATTAGCAGCAGTGGCATTGCTCGCGAACCAGCTTGTTATGCTATATCTTGGAAGGGCAAAAACGATTTGGCTGAACGTGCCGTATGTGCAATCAGGGCATCTATCGAGTCACGCGGAACCTTCGCAGATGGAAATAAGTTGGCGCTGGGTTGTCCCGGCATGGCGACCTACCGTCGACAGTTCTGGGCAACAGTGTCAGAGATCACGCACCAGCTCACGCATTCCTTTCGGCACGTGTGGACTATCTTGTCAAGCAAGACCTTTTCAGAAGACCATGATAATTTGGCTGCATCAATCTCATGTGTCATAAAGGAAGCTATCTTGTTAAGCAAAATACTTGTAGAAGGCCGCCAAACTTTGTCAGGATCAACCACATGTGTCATCAAGGAGGCTATCTAGTCGAGCAACATCTCCACAAAACACCGCAAGGTGGGGATGGCTTGCCCCACATCGCTACATAAAGACTGTCTTCATCTACGGTCGACATTTCCTGAAAGCAGTAGCAGTGCTCACACACAAGCTCAAGCATTCATTTTTCCTTGTGCAGGCTATCTTGTTAAGCACCGTGTTCTGTGACGACCAGCAGAATTTACCTAGTTAAATAGCATGTTTCTTCAAGGGGCCTCCTTGATGAAGTAAGATCTTCGTAGAAAACCAACAGGTGGGGTTAGCTTGATCCAGCACTAGGTCCGGTCAAGCGGAAAGTCAGAGAGGCTGAAATATTCTTATGAGGGGTGGGAATGTAAAAGAAACTGCCATGAGTAACTACTTAAGAGGAAAAGACGAAATCAGGAAAGAACCCTTTATGATAACTCAAAAGGAAGCTCATTACTTTTCGAAGTGAGATCAGGATGCCTTAGAACATGCACCTATAAAGCGAGATATACGAAGGAAGAATAAGCATGCGCTTGCTGCGGTAAACCTAGGGAAACGAGGAGCATATTTTATTACAATGTGAAGACGTCTACCCAGCGGTCAATTTCGGCACCACTGGCCTCCTTGAAGACCTTGGATTCAGCGGTAGCAGTGGTAAAGCAAACGTGCCCGTAATAGGCATTATTAAGAGGCGATAGGAGCATTGGCGGAAGAAAAGTAGGGAAACGACAAAAAACGGAGACATACAAAAGCACAGTTCCCAATAGGGGATCAGAAAATTTGGGTGTCGTAGTCCATAGTGTTTTTTTTCTTTTTCATTGTTTAACATAGTCAGGGCGTTAGGCAGTATAATAGCAAGAGCTTGGTGGCGCAACCCATCGCCCCGTTCGAAAGGGGACGCTCATAACATCCTTCCATCCAACTACTTCCCTTGACGCCGTGTTCATCTACCATCAACAATTCTTCGCCACAGTGGAAGAGCTCACGCACCAGCTCAGGCATTCCTTTCTGCGTGCATGGACTATATTGTGAAGGAAGACCTCATAAAACCACCAGAATTTGACAGGATCAACTGCATGTTTCATGAAGGAAGGTAACTAGTGAAGCAAGATCGTAACAGATGACCGCCAGGTGCTGCTGGTCTATCGGGGTATAGCTAATTAAAGGCCGTCTTTTTACTTCAACAAATCTTGGCAGCAGTGGCAGTGCTCGCGCAGGAGCTTACACATTCTTTTTGTTAAGCAAGACCTCCTCAGTCGACTACAATAATATGTCGGCATCAACTACATGTGTCATCAAAGAAGCTATCTAGTCAAGCAAGATCTTCACAGAAGACAAACGATTTTTCAGGATAAACTGCATGGTTCACAAGGAGGCATATCTAATCACGGAAGATCTTCACCGAAGACCACTGGTGGCACTGGGTTCTACCGCCATTGTTACATATTGGCCTGCTTCATCTACCGTCCACAGTCATTGCCCGCGACTGCCGTGCTTACGCAACAGCTCACGCATTCTTTCGTGCTTGTACAGACAATCTCCAGATGGTGCTTGCTTCACCGTATTGCTACCTAAAGGCCGTCTTCATCAACTGTCGCCATCTCTTGGCAGCAGCGGTAGCTCTCGCATACCATTCCACGCATTCATTTCTGCTTGTACAGACATTCTTCTTAGGGAAGACATTCTCAGAACACCGCAAGAATTTGACTGCATCAACAGCATTTGATATCAAGCAAGCAATCTTGTCAAGCAAAATCTTCACACACCACAAGCTGCTGCTGGCTTGTTCCAACATTGCTATTGAACAGCACCGGTAACGCACTCCCTCACCAGAGCGGGATTGGCCACACTGGTGCAGTACTTGGCCACAGCCTCCTATATGAATACAACAATCAAACCCCGGCCCTCAGTCCCGAGGGGCTGCAAGCAAATGACCACGGCTGCGGTCAGACCTGTGACGCAGAAGAGGGTGCTAAGATTACCCGGGTCCGAACAGGCCGCCATTGGAATCTGAACTTGACCACGTTTAACGTTAGAAAGTTATCTAGTGAGGCCAGTCTAGCAGTGCTGTTGGAGGAATTAGAGGGCAGTAAATGGGATATAATGAGGCTCAGTGAAGTTAGGAGGGCGAACGCATCACCATCATCATAAGCCTGGTTACGCTCACTGCAGGGCAAAGGCCTCTCCCACACTTCTCCAACTACCCCGGTCGTACTAATTGTGGCCATGTCGTCCCTGCAAAATTAATAATTTCATCCGCACACCTAACTTTCTGCCGCCCCCTGCTACGCTTCCCTTCCCTTGGAATCCAGTCCGTAACCTTTAATGACAATCGGTTATCTTTCCTCCTCATTACATGTCCTGCCCATGTCCATTTCTTTTTCTTGATTTCAACTAAGTTCTCATTACCTCGCGTTTGTTCCTTCAGCCAATCTGATCTTTTCTTTATCCCTTAACGTTACACCCGACCTTTTTCAGTGGACATGCATTGCCATTGGTCCTCTGAGTTACTAAGCAAAGCAATATCATCACCGAATCGCAAGTTACTAAGGTATTTTCCATTAACTCTTATCCCCAATTCTTCCCAATTCAGGTCTCTGAATACCTCCAATAGACACGCTGTGAATAGCATCGGAGAGATCGTATCTCCCTGCCTGACGCCTTTCTTTATTGGGATTTTGTTTCTTTCTTTATGGAGGACTACGTTGGCTGTGGAGACGCTATAGATATCTTTCATTATTTTTACAGATGGCTCGTCTACACCCCGATTCCGTAATGCCTCCATGACTGCTGAGGCTTCGACGGAATCAAACGCTTTATCGTAATCAATGAAAGCTACATATAAGGGTTGGTTATATTCCTCACATTTCTGTATCACCTGATTGATAGTGTGAATATGGCCTATTGTTGAGTAGCCTTTACGGAATCCTGCCTGGTCTTTTGGTTCACAGAAGTCTAAGGTGTTCCTGATTGTATTTGCGATAGCCTTAGTAAATACTTTGTAGGCAACGGACAGTAAGCTGAAAGGACTAAAAATTTTCAAGTCTTTGGCGTCGCCTTTCTTATGGGTTAGGATTATGTTAGCGTCCTTCCAAGATTCCGGTACGCTCGAGGTCGAAAGCATATACAGTGCAGAAAAGCGGGCACGTCCTGGGATACTGGGGCTTAACTGAGAGACGAGAACTAGGAGTCGGATTCCTGATTACTAAGGATATAGCTGGTAACATACAGGAATTCTAAGGCATTATCGAAAGGGTGGCAGGTATTGTGCAACTTAATAAGAGCTTCAAATTGAAGGTCGTACAGTTCTACAGCCCTATAACTAGTCATGATGACCAGGAAGTTGAAAGCTTCTATGAAGACGCGCAATCGGCGATGGGTAATTTCGAAACAAAATACACTATACTGACGGGCGACTTCAATGCCAGGGTAGGCAAGAAGCAGGCTGGAGACAAGCCAGTGGGGGAATGTAGCAGAGGCTCTAGGAATAGCAGGGTAGAGTTATTAGTATACTTTCCAGAACAGAATTATATGCGGATAATGAATACCTTCTTCCGCAAGCGGGATAGCCGAAAGCGGACGTGGTGGAGCCCTAATGGCGAGACTAGAAATGAAATAGACTTTATACTCTGCGCTTAGCTTGGCGTCACACAAGATGTGGACATGCTCAGCAAGGGGCGCTGCAGTGACCATAGGATGGCAAGAACTCGAATTAGCCTAGACTTTAGGAGGGAACGGAAAAAACTGGTAGATAAGAATCGGATCAATTAATTAGCAGAAAAAAGTAGAATAAATGAATTCCGGATCAAGCTACAGAACAGCTATTCTGCTTTAACGCAGGAAGATAACCTTCGTGTTGAAGCAATGAACGGCAATCGTATGGGCATCATTAAGGAGTGTGCAATAGAAGACGGTGGTATCCTGTCTAATTCCGTTAGGCAGGCTGCCAGTAAGGTAGCGCTGGAGACGAAATATCTGATCAAGAAACGCCAATGTATGAAAGCCTCTATCCTTACAGCTAGAATACAACCGGCAGAACTTTCGAAGTTAATCGACAAGCGTAAGACAGCTGAGATAAGGAAGTATATTATGGGTAAAATTGAACATGCTCTCAGGAACGAAGGAAGTCTAAAAGCAGTGAATAAACTTGAAATACGCAAAAATCAGATGTATGCGTTAAAAGACAAAGCCGGCAAGATTATTACTAATATGGATGAAAGAGTTCAAGTGGCTGAGCAGTTCTATAGAGATTTATTCAGTAACACCGGAAAAAGCAAGTAACACCGCAAGAAGCAAGGAAAGCCTTGGGAGCTATGCAAAGGAGAAAGGCATCTGGGGACAATTAGGTAACAGCAGATTTGTTGATGGATGGTGGCCAGATTGTTCTAGAACAACTGGCCACCCTGTCTACACAATGCCAAAGATCTGCAAAATTGTAGACGTGTCAGCTTACTGTCAGTTGCACAGAAATTATTTAGGAAGGTACTCGCAAATAAAATCAGGAACACCTTAGACTTCTGTCAACCAAAGGACCAGGCAGGATTTCTTAAAGGCTACTCTACAATACACCATATTCACACTATCAATCAGGTGATAGAGAAGTGTGCAGAATATAACCAACCCATATATATTGCTTTCATTGATTAAGAAAAAGCATTTGATTCAGTCAATACCTCAGAAGTCATCGAGGCATTACGGAATCAGGTTGTAGACCAGCCGTATGTACAAATACTGAAGATATCTATAGCGGCTCCATAACCACCGTAGTCCTCCATAAAGAAAGCAACAAAATCCCAATAAAGAAAGGCGTCAGGCAGGGAGATATGATCTCTGCAATACTATTCACAGCGTGTTTACAGGAGGTATTCAGGGAACTGGATTGGGAAGAATTAGAGATAAGAGTTAATGGAGGATACCTTGGTAACTTGCGATTCGCTGATGATATTGCCTTCCTTAGTAACTCGCGGGACGGACTGCAATGCATGCTCACTAACCTGGAGGGGAAAAGCAGGACTGTGGGTCTGAAAATTATTCTGCAAAAGCTAAAGTAATGTTTAAACAGTCTCGGCAGAGAACAGTAGCTTAGGATAGGTAACGAGGCACGGGAAGAGGCACTTAGGGACCGCGGATCCGGATCATGAGACTTAAATAATGAGAACAATAAGAATGGTAGGGGTGCATTTGGCAGGCAATCTGAGATCATGAACAGCTGGTTGCCATTATCCCTCAAAAGAAAAATGTATAACAGCTGTGTCTTACCAGTACTCGCGTACGGGGCAGAAAGCTGGAGGCTTATAAAAAGGGTTCTACCTCAATGGAGGGCGAGGCAACGAGCTATGGAAAGACGAATGATGGGTGCAACGTTAAGGGATAAGAAAAGAGCACATTGGGTGAGATAACAAACGTGAATTATTGACATATAAGTTGAAATCAAGAAAGAAAAATGGTCATGGGCAGGACATGTAATGAGGTGGGAAGATAGCCGATGGCCATTAAGGGTTACGGACTGGATTCCAAGGGAAGCGTAGCAAGGGGTGGCAGATAGTTAGGTTGGTGGATGAGATTAAGAAGTTTGCACGGACAACATGGCCACAATTAGTACGTGACTGGGGTAGTTGGAGAAGTATGGGAGAGGTCTTTGGCCTTGAGTGGGCGTAACCATGCTGATGATGATGATGATGTTTGAAAGGCCGTCTCTATCTACCGCTAACAGTTCTTTGCAGCAGTTGCAGTGCTCACGCACCAGATTATGTATTCTTTCTGCATCTACAGGATATTTACCTAGGCAAGATCTTGTCAGCAGACGACCAGAATCCGGCTGTATCAACCGCTTCTATAATAAGGTAGGAGACGACAGTAAGGTAGTGCTGGCTTGTCCCACCATCAATACTCAAAGCCCGTCTCCATGTACCGTCGACAATTCTTAGCAGCAGTTGCAGCGTTCGCGCACCAGCTCACGCTTTCCTTCCTGCTTGCAGTGGCTAGTTTGGTATGCACGGTCTTCTTACTAGACCACCAGATTTTGGCTGGCTAAACCACGCGGCAACAAGGAGGCTATCGCGGAACTGTGATCTTCACAAAAAGCACCATCAGGTGGTGCTGGTTTGTCCCGACATTGTTACTGAAAGGCCGTCTTCATCAACCGTCGACGATTCAGGACGGCAATGTCAGACCTCACGCATTCCTTTCAGGTAGTATGGGCTAACCTTGTTGGCAATTTATTCTCAGAAGACCATCGGAATTCGGCTGGATCAATCGCAAGTGTTATCAAAAAAGCTATCTAAACAAGCAACATCTTCACAGACCTTAACTGCGGCCTTGTTTCGGCTTCGCATTCTAAAGGCTGTCAGCATCCACCGCCGACGACGCTTGTGAGCAGTTGCAATGTTCGCACACCAGCTGACGCATTCCTTTCTACTTGCAGAGGCTACCTTGCCAAGCAAGGTCTTCACAGCAGACCACCAAAATTTGGCTGGATTGACCGCGCGTGTCATGAAGGAGGTAATCTGGTGAAGCCAGATCTTCACATAAGACGACCAAGTGGTGCTGGCTTGTTCCGGCATCGCTATCTAGAGGCGGGCTTTATCTATGGTCGACAATTCTGGGCAGCAGTGGCAGTGATCACGCACCAGCTCACGCCTTCAATTGTGCTTGTACAAGCTATCTTGATAAGCAAAATCTTGTCAGCGGTCCACCAGAATTCGGCTGGATCAACCGTGGGTGCCATCAAGCAGCTTTCTAGTAAGGCAAGGTTTTCCCAGAAAAGCACCAGGTAGTTTGGACTTCTCCCGGCATCGATTCGTAAAGGCGGTCATCTACCATTGACTATTCTTGGAAGCAGTTGCATTGCTTGCGTACCAGCTTAGACATTCCTTTCTGCGTGTGCAGGCAATCGTGTGAAGCAAGATCTTCTCATAAGACAAACAGAATTTGGCTAGAGCAACCACATGTATCATCAAGGAAGCTATCCATTCAAGCGAGATGGTTACAGAAAACGACCAGGTTGTGCTAGCTTGCGTGCTATTGCTACTTAAAAGCCACCTTTATCTGCCGTCTACAATTATCGCCAGTAGTGGCAGTGCTTGCCCACGAGCTCAGGCATTCCATTTGTTAAGCAAGATCACAGAAGACCAAAAGAATTTCACTGCATCAACCGCATGTGCCTTTAGGGTGGTTATTTAGTCCAACGAGATCTTCACAGAAGGCCACCACCTGGTGGTTGCTTGTGCCTGCAACGTTGCCTAAAGGCCGCCTTCATATATCCTTGACAATTCTTGGATGCAGTCGCAGTGCTCATACAACAGCTCACGCATTTGCTTCTGCTTGTACAGACAATATTGTTAGGGAAGCTGTTCTCAGAATAGCGCAATAATATAGCTGCATAAAGCGTTTCTGTTATCAACCAGGCTGTCTATTCATGCAAGCTTAAGTAATTCTAACTGTCTTTATGAGCTTCAGCTTATTCCGGCCAGCTATTGTTTATGCCCACCTTATTTATTTCAAATACTGTTGGCCGTCTTGGCCGTACCAGGGTGGGTACAGCAAATTTGCACATAGCGTAAAATATGTTAACAGTTTACAAACGTAAATAGTACATGAAGCAATGAATGTTGGAAATACAATGCAAAACAAATAAACAAATACAACTGCAATCTTCTGGCTAAGAAATGCACGTTTGTAACATTGTGGCAGTGAACTCAGAAACGGTGTAAAAGAAAGACTATTGAATGTATTTCTAGAATAGTGTGCCAACCTGTGCACGACACAAGTAAAATAAAATTTCATAAAAGGTTTTTTAACGGGTTCCTCAAAAATTTTGATGCTACTTGACTGCAAAACAGACGCCGGCAAACTGTTTCATTCCTTAATCGTTCGCGGAAAAAATTAATAAGCGTACATGTCCAGATATGCTTTTCGAATTGAGTACATGCAATGATTGCTTGACCTGACGTTTCTAGGCTGCCTGGGAGCAAGATAGGGTGCGGTTGCAATATTGAAGTGGCCTTTTAATAACAAAAAAAGAAATTTAAGTCTAGCCAACTTCCACCGCTGAGCCAGTGGAGTCAAATCAAGCAACCGAAGCACTTCTGAAACAGAGTCAGCACGATAATACCGCGAAAGAATGAACCTGGCAGATTTTCTCTGTATCTTCTCAATGCGGTTTATTAATCCTGATTGAAACTGATCACACATGACACTGGCATACTCTAACGTCGGTCTAATGTAAGATAAATATGCAAGTAGTTTGACGGGTGTGGTTACTAGCTTTAATTTTCGACGAAGAAACCATAATTTTTTTTCTGCAGCTCCACAAATTCTGTTTATGTGTGATTTCCAATTAAGTCTTTCGAAATTGTTAAACCTAGGTATTTTATCGTTTCAACGTCAGTTACAATTGTTGAGTTCATCTCATAATTACACTCAATACCATGCTTTGTTTTGTTTGTGATTCTGAGCATGACTCATTTGGATTCGTTATATTTCATGTTACTTTTTGCGGCCGAGACTTCTACAGCTTTAAGGGCTTGACTAAGTGACGCTTAATCGTTTTGGTTATTGATTTCATGAAATAATGAACAATCGTCTGCAAATAACCGGATGGTTCTTGTTCTATTCTGAGCAGCAGACAGACGCTTCGGTGGAAGCAACGCAAAAAACCTTTATTCAAGGCAGCAGCGTACTTTTATACATATCGATGCATGCCGGTCAGGCACACGTCATTCACGGTACAATCTTATCATACCGCCTGGCCGATACAGAACATTCCTTCCTCCTTAATTAAAGCTACACGCGTTTCTTTCCGTGCTCATAGTTGGAGGCTTGAAGCGATCAGGAGGACGCCTTGTGAGATTACTTCTTCGCAGATGGACCTCTTCAGGTGATGCCATGGTTGATGGGGTGATACTTGCAGGCTCCGCTGCTGAGTGTCTTGCCTCAGGCTGCGATGCCGGTTCCTTAGTTGAAGTGGAGTCATCTAAGCGAACATCCTCAAGCTGGTCCGCAGTAGGACCACCAATCATGGACTCAGCAGTGGGATTTTCTTCGGAGGGTGTTGGTAGAAAATCTTATTGAATACGGGCACTTGGAGTGGACTCATGATGCGCTTCTTTTGCGACGTCCGGATGGAATGAAGTATTTGGTCCCGTAATCCAGCTGGGTCTCAAGTGGTCGATATGTACAAAACGAAAATGGTCACCGACTTTGACTACAAAAGTAGAGTCGCTAACGCGTTGCACTACGATAGCTTCTTCCCATGACAGGGTGTCCCCTCTCGTAGTCTTGACGAGAACTGTGTCACCGGCTTCCATCTGCGGGTCCCTTCCTCGGCCCTCGTTGCGATGGGTGGTGTCTGTCTTGACGGCTGCGGATATCCTGCACAAAACTTGGCTTTAAAAGTGAAAGCTTCACTCGAGGTTGTCGTTTCAGGAAGAGCTCAGCCGGCGTCCTTCCTTTTACGGAATTCGGGGTGTTCCTGTAAGCAAGCAAGAAGTCAAGTCGTTGATGCAGAGTTCTGTTTTCACCTGTTAGGTTATCGTGAAGCACTTGCTTGAGTAGAGTGGCTTTTGTCGTTTGGACTAGCCTTTCTGCTGCCCCGTTCGATGAAGCATGGTACGGTGGCGTACGTGTGTGTCGAATCCAGTGAGAAGAGGTGAAATTGGCAAACTCCTGCGCTGTAAACTGAGGTCCGTTGTCGCTGATCAGTTCCTCCGGGTAGCCATACGCGGCAAATATCTCCTTGAGACAGTCGATTGTTTTTCACGTCGCTGTAGTGCGGAGGCATTTTGCTTCTATCCACTTTGAGTAAGTGTCTACTAGAAGGAACAAGTTGGAACCATCCTTCATGGCGAAATCGACATGGGCTCTCTGCCAAACACGGGTTGGATAAGTCCATGGATACAATGGTCCTGGTGCCTTCGCAGGCATGGTCGTTTGGCACACTGTACATCGACGGACAGTGTCTTCAGTGTTCTTGTCAATCGATGGCCACCAAGCAAACGACCTAGCAAGCATTTTCATTCTTTGCATTCCAGGGTGCTCTTCATGCAGCAATGCTAATACTGCTTCTTTAAGTTCGTCCGGAATGATCACTCGCTGGCCCCACGTGATACAGCCTTGCTCGTAAGATAGTTCGTTTCGACGAACGTAAAAGGGCTGAAATTTATCATCGTAGTGCGCGGGCCAGCCAGATAAGGGGAACTGCACGATTTTGAAAGAAGGCGGTCCCTTTTAGTCTCAGCAGCAACTTGATTCGCAGTGAGAGGTGTTGCCTCAAACACTGCAAGACATTCTTCAGTGTCGTCTTTATGCTTGACCAAAAGTGAAAGCCTTGAAAGTGCGTCGGCAACTTCCATGTTTTTGCCCTTTCTGTAGCTTAGTGTGTTCTGATAAGCTGCTAAAGTGATAGCCCAACGCTGAATCCTGGCTGCGGCCAAAGAAGGAATTGGTTTATCCGATGCCAAGATGCCCAACAGCGGTTGGTGGTCTGTATACAGCGTGAATTTGCGCCCGTATAAGTATCTATGAAACCTGCTTAGACCAAAAATCAGGGCCAGGGCTTCCTTCTCGCCTTGCGCTTAGTTGCGCTCCGCTGCACTTAATGTTCTGGAGCCATCGGGCATGACGTGAAAAATTACGGCCCCAAGACCGTAGGCCTACGCGTCGCAGCTTAACCCGATTGGCTTTTTCACGTCGTAAAAAGTCAATACTTGAGTGTCGATGAGGCGCTGCTTGGCTTCCGCGAATGATCTTGAGCATGCGTCCGTCCACACCCAAGTCGTGTCCTTTTTGAGCAAGTCATACATTGGTGCAGCTACTGTAGCTAAATCTTTGATGAATTTTGCATAGAAATTCAGCAGGCCCAAGGAGGCTCGCAGTTCAGTTACATTGCTTGGCTCAGGTGCTTCCGTGATTGCCTTTATTTTTGTTGCGGTTGGAAAAATGCCATCTGATGTCACTTTGTGTCCCAGATAAACAACGGATGGTTTGAAAAATTCACACTTCTGTTGTTTTAGGGTATTATGGTGCTGTACCAGTCGTTGAAGCACCTTTTCCACGGTTTCTTGACAGTCGTCTATGTTGTTGCCTACGACAATGACGTCGTTGATATAGCAACCCACTTTTGGAATCCGTTTTAAGACTTCGTCCATTAAAAACTGAAAGATAGCGGGTGCGCTAGAGATACCGAATGGAAGGCGCTGATACTGAAATAATCCTAGATGAATGTTCACCGTTAGCAACGCTTTGCTTTCCTCAGCAAGCGGCACTTGTTGATAGGTTTGTGATAGATCGAGGACGCAAAAGATTTTGCCTCCTGCGAGCATGGAATACAAATCTTCCGGCAATGGCAAAGGGTAATGGTCTGTTTTTAGAACAGGATTAACCGTGACCTTGTAGTCGCCGCATAACCTTAATCCTGTGCCGCCTTTCTTCGCGACCACCACCAGAGGCGTTGCCCAGTCACTTTTCGTGACCCTCTTTAGTATTCCGGCTTGCTCGAGCTTTTCCGACTCCTTTGCTACTTCGTCTTTGATAGCAAACGGTATTGGCCGCGCTTTTGAGAATACTGGTTGAGCCCCTTCCTTAACAAAGATGCGAGCTTCGAAGTTTTTGACGACAACCGGGGTGCTCTTGAAAACCTCGGGATACTTTTTCCGTAGAGCTTCTACCCTCTGCTCCGGTGTCTTATCCGTGGACAGACTGTATACTGCTTTCCAGTTTATCTAAAGTTTTCCAGCCAGTCTCTGCCCATGAGAGCGGGCATCGGCGTTCCGTTTCCCTGCACTACCACTATGGGCAAAGAGATCTCGGTTCCTTCCTGTTTGACTAATACGTTTGCTCTTCCAAGTACCTTTAGCTTTTCCCCTGTGTAAGCGCGCAACGACACCTTTGATTCCACACATCTGACATGCGGGAAATGCTGCTTATACAACTGCTCTGGTACGATCGTGACTGCTGCACCGGTGTCAATTATCAGCGAAACAGACTTCCCTTCAATGTTTAGGTCGACGCTGTAGCCCCTTGAACTTTTTCCCGAGTAGAACACAGTTTGACAATTCAAGTCTTCAGATTCGTCGTCCGTGGTATCAACAAATGCGACAGCTTTTGCTCCTCTTTTGCAAACAGCTTGCAAATGCGCTTTTTTCTTACAATTTCTGCAGGTGTGGTTCCGATACCAACATTTTTCCCCCGCATGACGCTTTCCTCAATGCCAGCACGCACTTCTTTGCTCTCCCTCTCGCTTATTTTTGACCATGCAACCGTCGTCGATTTCTTTTGCTTATCACGGTGACGTTCGCCCTGAATGACGCTGACGCTGCACGGTTTCGTGTCAAACTCATGCATTTGCTTCGCCTGTTGCGCAGCTAGCTCTTTTTCTAGAGCTGTTTTGCACGCCAGTTCGAACGTCAAGTCAGCTTGTGTAAAAAGAGCCCGTTGCGTTTCCTCGTCACGCAAACCAGCCACTAGTCTGTCCCTTAAGGCATCATTTAAGAACGTTCCGTGATTGCAATCTCTTGCGAGACGCTTCAGTCCAGTGATGAAATCCTTGACACTTTCATTTTCTTGCTGCATTCGGCGATTAAATTTACATCGCTCTGCGATAATTGAGTGAGGTGGACTGAAATGAGCTTCCAGCAGCTCTTCGAAAGTCTTCTGAGAAGGTCACCCGCCGTGGTTGCTCAGTGGCTATGGTGTTGAGCTGCTGAGCACGAGGTCGCGGGATGGAATCCCGGCCCCGGCGGCCGGATTTCGATTGGGGCGAAATGCGAAAACACCCGTGTACTTAGATTTAGGTGCACGTTAAAGAACACAAGGTGGTCGAAATTTCCAGAGTCCTGGAAATTTCAGAAATAATCAGAAAGTGGTTTTGGCAAGTAAAACCCCATAATCTAATCTAATCTTCTGAGAAGGCAAATGAGGAACAGTTATCTTCTTAAGCTCTTCATACGCTTCCGCGCCGAGTACGTTCAGAAGCAACTTGAGTTTCTTGTCTGCAGGGACATCATTTATGTCTACGTAGTTCTCGAAACGTTCAATATACGAGCGTATGTTTTCGATTTTTCGGTCATATTGTGTCATTCTGCCGAGATTCGGACCACGTTCGGGTTCTGCCATAATGAGCAAATTTCACTTATCTGCCCAGCCGTTTTCCTTATTGTGCCTTGTCCGCAGTGTCGGTTCTTGTTCACTTGCTCCAGCCAGCCGCTGAAGTCCATGCAAGGGCTCCGTGACGCCTTGCTTCTTGACGTTCTTGCGCTGCTCCAGTCGATGAAGTCGTGGCTGCAAGGGCTCCGTGTCGCCTTGCACCGTAGGCGGTTCAGCCTCGTGACTGCTGCTGGCCGGCGGTGGTTTGCTGCGCGCCGGGTCCCACCGTCATCGCCAGATGTTCTATTCTAAGCAGCAGACAGACGCTTTGGTGGCAGCAACGCAAAAAGCCTTTATTCAAGGCAGCAGCGTACTTTTATAGATATCGCTGCATGCCGGTCAGGCACACGTCATTCACGGTAGAATCTTATCACACCGCCTGGCCGATACAGAACAGTTATGTCGTTACTTATGTGATGAGCAATATCATTTATATAAACTAGAAAAATAAGTGGTCCTAAAACGGATCCCTGTGGAATGCCTGATTTTATTTATAATTGGTTAGATTTGTTACCATTTATTTCAACGTATTGTGTCCGATCTATAAGATATGAGCGGATCCACATAACATCATAATTTATCTTCATTTCCATCAGCTTGTTAATTATTCGTTATGTAGGACCGTATCGAACGCCTTCGAGTAATCTAAAATTATAGCGTCGAACTGCTTTCTATTGTTCAAGGAAGCTGAAAAATCGTTGATTGTTTCTATCAACTGTGTGACAGTCGAAAGGTTCTGCCGAAATCCGTGCTGGTTGGGAAAAAAAAACTTTCTTGTCTTCAAGGTAGGTGTAGATTGCCTTTGAAACTATGTGTTCAAGTAGTTTGCAGCATACACACGTGATTGAAATTGGCGGATAGTTTCCAATATGTTGCCTTTCACCAGACTTGTGAACCGGAACCACCTTTGCGACTAGCCAGTAATCTGGGACCCGTTCTTGTGTTAGTGAATAATTAAAAATGATCTCTAGATAGTGAGCTACACATTCCGCATATTTGCGCAGAAAGGCATTTGGTATGCCGACTACAGATTTCTTATCGTGATTTTAAGCAAAAGAGCTACAATGCCATAATGCGAAACTTGAATATTAGGCATTGGTGATGTTTACGGGAATTCTAGTGAGAGGAGAGAAAGACCATCTCCAGAAATGTCAGTAAAGACAGATTGAAAAAATTATCGACGATTACGTTACTTCCTAATGCGAAATTTGAGCGCAGCAAATAAGCTGTTTCACCTTTTCGATAGATTGAGTCAAAGAAATCGAGCAACACATGTATGCGCTATCACAGAATTTTTTTTTATATTTCCCGTACTCCTGGATCATCTCGACGGCGGCGACGGTAAGCTTCTGCTTCGGCGGCACACACCTCTGGATTCTGACGGCGACGGCGCTGGGCCTCTGCTCTGGCAGCTCGTTTAGCAGCAGCAGCAGCAGCAGCAGCAGCAGACGGAGGACTTCCATCGGTCGTCTCGCTCATGGCTCAGAAAGAACTGGCAGATAATTTCGCAGTGGCGAACGGCAGCGGCAATTTCGGCTCGGGCGGTGCACATATACAGATCCGCCGCCACCGATCTGGCTCTCTGATTGCCACCGCACAGGGCGAACGGCAGCGGCAATTTCGGCTCGGGCGGTGCACATATACAGATCCGCCGCCACCGATCTGGCTCTCTGATTGCCACCGCACAGGGGTTGCATTGGAGGAGGAGCGAAGAAAGGAATTAAGTTCGAGCCGGCGCTTTGACAACCGGAGACTCGCAGGAAGAGGGGGGAGGGGGGCGGCGTGTACACCCAGCGGCAAACGATGGGGGCAGAAGCGCGCGCACCAAGCGGACAACACGATAAAGGGAGGAGGGAAGAGATAGCAGCGACTGACTGATGCCGCTGACGCCGATACAGGGGGGGGGACCCTTTCCTCCTCTTTCTGCATGGCGGCGACGGTGTTCTATGCAGTCACGTTATCTTGACTCTCTAGCGGCGTCAGCGGCATCCAGCGGTATCAGTCGGTCGCTGCTAGCGCTGGGGGGATGAAAGGGGGGCGGAGCTGGTTACGAGGCCGACGACGACGCGAAACCCAGGAACGGACGCCAAAGAGCTGCGCTCTAAAAAATCATTAAAACATACTGCCATACGTTAGTTGTCCGACACAAGCTCACCATTAGTGACAATGCCACTTGGATCTTCCTTGTTATGCGAGAAATGGCGCCAAAATGGTGTGGATCGTGCTTCATAAAATTAGTTAATGTAACGTTATAGTAATTTGTTTTAGCAGCAGCCGTATTTGTGCGCAATATAGAGCTTAGCGCCAAAATTTTATTATGATCTTTTTTTTTTACTTCTGCCCCTCACGGTTAATTTTCCGCTTTAAATGTATACTTTCGCAGGTTATCCACGGGTTCTGTGTGTTTATTTTCTTCTTCCGACTTTGCACAAATCTGTTTACGCAGTGAAAAACAATACCTTTAAATGCAATCCACATCGCTTTGACGTCCTCCGTCGAAGCGAATTCGTCAAAACACAGCGAAAGATAATCAATAATGCTTGTTCCTTCGGCTCCCGCGAAGCACAGAACATGTGTAGTACTACCAGCCTTCGGGTATACAGCGGTAGACTTTATCTCCTGATAAACTAGCTTATGATCCGAGAGGCCGGTTTCAACCGATACGTCGTAGTCTTCAAATCGCCCGTCTAGGAACACCAAATCTAATATAGATCTTGATTTCCCTACTACGCGTGTGCACTCATGAACCACCTTTTGTAAATCTCTACTGAAAGCTATTTCTAGAAATAGTTCACAATGGGCATCTTCGCGAGGCTGAACGCTAAGCGTGGACCAATCAATCCCTGGCAAGTTGAAATCTTCAGCAATGATTATCCGACAGCTGCGCTTTTTAAAGCTTTCGAAGTAAAGCTGCACATCTTCAAGATAGGAAATGGGTGATTTAGCCGGTCTATAAACAGTTGCAAGAATTATCCTTGTTTTATCTAGCCTAATTTTACACCAGATGCCAGTCATTTGCACGCAGTCAATATCGGCCTTGAATACAATATCAACTCCGCCCCCACGAGCATCGCGGTCTCTTCGTATGCTTTTATAATTAGTTGCTACGAGCTCGTGGTCTTGTATTTCTGGCCGCAGCCACGTTTCGGTTATTGTAAGCACATGAGGATATTAATTAGCCAGGATGTATTCTAAGTCTCCAGTTTTGTTTACTAAACTGCTAGCGTTCAAGTTGATCAAGCGGAAGGCATTAGAATCACATTCTTTGTTCCGTCAGTCACCCCTACCAGCAGTAGGACGTCTTTTGGGATATGGAACCTTCACACGGCTGCGCTTTGATTGATCCAACGTGTTCACGTCGGGGTCCACATTTAGTTTGTCGTAATTCAAGCGCCCGCGATGCCCGTCCTCCCTTTCTTGTTTCGCGGAATCCCAGAGCATTTTACTCTTTGCCGGCGTTTCTTTCGAAAAATCATCAGAAATGGATACGCCGCTGCCCTTCAGCTTTCTGCATTGCTTGTAAACTTTAGCTTTTTCCCTATAGTCATACAACCTCAGAATTACAGGTGGAGGTCGGGCGCTCTTTTTTCCTATAACATGTATACGTTCCACGGTACTCAAGTTGACGCCAAGTTTTTCTTCGAATACACCTACTAGTACTTTCGCTTCAAGATCAGTTAAGGATTCCTCCTCGCCTGGTGCATGGTGTAATTTTTTTTACATATATTTCACAATTAGCTCTGCGGGATAACTTGGACAGTTGTGCTAGCCAATCGTTTACACAGCTAAAGAAGTTCCTTAAGTCATACACCAAGCTTAGTCGTGAAGTTAAAGGGCCACAAAAGTCAAATAGGAAGTCGACGTGGACTGTTAAAACACCATCCCAGAAACCTCGCGGCGCTTGTTTCGGGCCAAGAAAGGAGTTAGTTTACCAGAAAATTGCATCTGAAGGCTGCGAATACCCTTTTGTAAATTAAAATCTGCCGCCTTGAACCGGGGGGGGGGGGGGGGAATCGTATTTACAATTGCTAGTAGGCACAGCTTGGTGTGGCACTTGCGCAGAGGCCAAAATTTTCCACGCATGCGCGAGTAAGAGTGAGCGCGAGTGCGAAAATTGGGAACTTTTGCTCATTGAATATATGATTCTGCCTAGGCACTACGGAGGAGCTTCTTTGGCGTATATTATGGGTTTGTCCCTAGGCGTACGGGCAGCAGACGCGGAGCGCGGTATCAGAATCAGTTTTATTCAAGACAAAAATGGCGATAATTACATAAGTATGTACCGAAGGAGGTGCCGTAGTTAGAAGCTGAAATGAGACCTCCTGTGCATGTTGACTGGAATTAATAAAATACCACTGGCAACATGTGAAATTTTGGATAAGAAAGGTCTTTTGGAGACAAAGCAAAAATGAACAGAGAAGCAGCGGATGAATGTCTTAAGCAATCACAAGGCATTGGATTACACAACAAAAGGTGAAGCTACAAAAATTAGCTTAAGAAGTAAACAATAGAAGCAGAAAAATGTGAGAGACATATAGCGAAAGAACGTGAAAGTTAAAAATACAACTCACAGTACACTCGTGTGCGAAACTCGGAGGAAGCTAAAAGAAAATTCTTAAGTACTGCACGAAAGCTGTGAGCTTTGAACAACTTTAAAGGGAATGGTAAGTTTTCCACACAGAGAGAGCTGAAAAGTGTAATGACTGCTTACCATAGTTGTTGCTAACAATGGGTAAAATGAAGTTATTATTTCCTGAAAATCTAGTAATATTTATATCAGTAAGGGATGTCATTCTTATGATGGTTACTGGAATATTATTGTTTAGTGCGCTAAAAATAAATATGGCCACGTTATATTTAACAAGATCAGTCACATTCAAAATATATGTGCATGTAACAGCGGATTTGCACTAAAACTACGAGGTGAAAATGTTATTAGTCGAATAGCTTGATTCTGAATGACCTGCAACGAACTTAGGTGCCTGTTATAAGTGTTTCCCCGTGATTCAATGTTATCGTTAATATGAGAATGAACAAAAGCATAATAAAGCGACATGAGAGTTGAAAATGAGAAATATCGTCGTTCTTAGAAAAAAAAACGCTTATTCCGCATGCCATTTTCATTTTCACATTAGCTATGTGAAGGTGAAATTTAAGATGAAGATCGATTCCGCACCTAAATAGGTGCAATGATCAACTGCAGTGATTAGGTGATTGTTGATGGAAATTGATTGAAGGAGCTCAGGCGATCGCTTATGTGAGGCAAAGACGAAAAAATTGGTCTTATTATGGTTAATCTGTCGCTTGTTAAGTTGACGCCATGTGGAAATTTTCACAAGATCTTCCTTTAGTGTACGTGTTACCGTGGATATACAATTACAATATACAATACAAATATATAGTAGTATCGTCAGCGTAAAGAATACACTTCGATGAGATGAGGCAACTAGGCGGGCAATAATATGTTAGGAAAAGTAGAGGACCTAATATAGAACCTTGTGGTGCACAAATGTTAGTAGCAGCTCCCTAAGAATAGTGCCCAGAAAAAATTTACAGCTTTTTTTCTATCTTGTAAGTAACTGCGGAAGAGATGTAGAGGAGTACCAGTTATTCTGATGGCCTCAGGTTTAGCACAAAGAATTGTGTGATTAAGTGGTTCGACGGCTTTGGACAGATCAACGAATATCGAGGCAGCAAATTTACCATCATCAATCGCTTTTTTAAGATAATCAGTAAGAGAAATTATAGCTAGATTAGTTGAAAAGCCAGAACGAAAGCCAAGGTGATCAGGGGAAAGAATACTCAATTTATCTGAATATTTTGTTAGATGCTTTTCGAAAATTTTTTCAAAAACTTCATTAAAAATGGAAGATCCCAAATGGGTATAACTCTGATTGACGAAATAAACATTAAGAAAGACATACATAAAAGTGCATACATCACGTACTTCGTTTTGTTTTATTTTGTTTCTAGTTATGTACAGCTCCGCTGGTCATCCAGTTTCAGAGAGTGGCATTGCTGTAATTTTTTTTTTGCTTTCCTTGTCAGTCCGTATTGGTCATTACCTGCCTTCCAACAAACTGGCTAATATAGTAGTCCAAGGTCAAAAGGGTAAAACAGTCACCCTCTGTACTCAGGGAACAGAATGCGAAACTTACCGCTCGACCAATTCGGATGATTACGTACTTAGAGCTGTTATATACGAAAAAAAAGAAACACATCGCTATTACTTTCTTCAGGCTACCCGAAGCCTACTCGGAGATATCGGGTGTTTGACAAAAGCATTCGAAATTTCCTGCAGCAAGAACTTAAGAACTTAACAGAATGTACTACCGTAGGAGTCTATTCACTGAAAACTGGTCAAGATTAGTGTAGCCAACTTGTACTTATCCAGCACGGCGTAAAATAGTTGTAGGCATCATTTGCAAGATAGTGCCGCCAGCAAAGAGGAGTCTGTTAGTGGTAGGAAATCACAAGGCTTCATTCAGTGCAGTGGATGTTTCTGCACACAAAGGTATAAAAATAAAGCAAAAGAGATCGCGAAATAAGGGACAGAAGGAAAAATGAAGTAATGGTTATGCCGTGTTTGTACGGCATTCCACACTTAATGAAAAATGTTGTGGCAAGAAACAACATCTGTTTGGTTTTTTCTGCGCTTTGTAAGCTTTAGAAGCTTTGTGTGAAGTTCTCGAAGCACAGTTCCCGAAGGAATGCATGTAATAGCCAGCATGTTAGCAGGTATTGCAGGTGCGACTCTCGTGAAGTGCATAGTCTCCTATTAAAATTTGTCAAAGTTTACACAAGGCAAACCGGTCACTGTTTCAATGATCACATGCATGCGTGAGAATGACTATACGGTACCCACTGGCATGGGATGTAATCTTCCGCTACATTGTAGGGAGTGCGGTGACACTCCCATCTTCCAGAACGTATCAGTCGTGGGGAAAGCTTAGACTCAGCAGGAAAAAGAGTTCACTGAAGCATATGACATCTCCAAACTTGCCACGCGTAGTGTAAAGATACAGTGATTAACTTGTATATTATATGCTCTATCTTGCACATGTTCACTACGGACTTGAAGGACCTCGTTTTCATGTATAAGCTTCAGTTGTTAGTCCTGCCACCTCACTATCGCTTTGTCTGTCTGCCTCTCAATTTCTTTTCATTTTTTTTCAAGACTGCTACAATTTTCCTAGCATATTTAATGATCCGGTTGTTCATTACTCCCAACGATCATTAATAATATATCAATTACACCCAGCTAAAGCTAACATTTTTTTCTTCAAGAAGCCGTTCTTCGATTTGCAATCTAGGTCACTCCGTGCACGCCCGTTGGTGGGACGCAATCTGTGATGTCCGTCATGGTCGTCCTGCTAAGGGTCAGATAGTTGCGCGCTTCGACTGTTTAGCTTTTTTTTGTTGTTCTTAAGCTGTCTGCATGACTCAACAGAATATCTTTCAGTTGTGTAGGGCCAGTTACATTCGGGTGTGTTTTGGCAAGCACAGCCTATAAATAATGGCAGACCTATTAGAAATATCGTAAGTCCAGCTTTTCGCTGATGACTGAATAATCTACCGCACTGACGATTCTTTTCTCCACTGACTATTGTACACCACCCATTCTTCTGTACTCCAAAATGACCTAAATAACACACAGAAATAGTGCGCTACTTGGTCACTGCCCCTGAATACTGCAGTGACTTCTACTTTCTTTTCACCACAGACGAAATTATACTCTACGTCCCTATAAAATGAAGGATACCACCATTGCTTCACAAGCTCTGTTAAATACCTTGGCGTTTACATCCCTAGTCATATATTATGGTCTTGCGACGTTAACCACACAATGAATTATTCGAATCGAACAACAGGGTACTTTCCCTTTAACCTGTGCATGGTAACTTCTTATTTAAAATTGCTAACTTACGAAACACTGGTGCGGCCTAAATGTGAAGAAGCTTGCGTAGTCTTTGACCCACAAGAGTCTAACCTTATTGCAGCTCCCGAATCAGTTCAGAATCGTGCTACACGTTACAATATTTAAAACTATTGACCATACTCTGGTATATCTGCTCTAAAGATTAGGTTACAACTGCCTTCTCTCGCTTCTCATCACCGTATTCCACGCATCCACCTTTATTACAAGTTTTTTCCATTGTTCACCCCGTGACAGCCAGTTCATCCAACCAGTGAGTCGATTACCACGCGCAGGCCATGCTAACAACGTAATTCCGCATCGTACGGGCACGACTGCGTTCCAGATGCCATTTGTGTTCAGACACCTTCCCATTGGAGTGACCTTCCCTGCAGCCAAGTTATTATGCCTGATCGCGCCGATTTCATAAGGACATCGAAGAAGCCATCTACTCTTTATAATTCTGCGCAACAATTGTTATGTGCCATTATTAGGCCGACCCCTCATATAAAAACACGTCAGGGAACCCTCGAGGTTCAAAGCAAAATAATTAAAGCTGAAATATCAATTTTATGACGACAGCTGAATTAGCTCAATGACAGTCTTTGGCAACGTGCATTTCCTCGCTTTCTTGTCTTTTTTTATTGTAATAACACGCGAAATATATCTTTAGCCTTGCTGACTTGAAAGCTACACTTCAGAAACAAAAGAAGCATTACATTTAACACCGCGATTTCTTACAATTTGCTGTAGAGATTTACCTGCGCGGTTTTGTTGTTTGCAGAACATCAACCAGACAAAAAATATTGCCAGCCAGTTACAAGCCTAAGGCAGCTTTATTGTTAAGCCGTTTATTCGTCTAGGAGATGGCAAAGGCAACTGCATACGCATGAAACCCTCGCATTCCTGGAGGTACCCACCGTTCTATTGCAATTCCCGAATAAAAAAAGTGGCAGTTTATTTCGCCTTTTGTTGGAATTGTCCGCGTAAAAACTACGCAATGATTACCATAGAAACGAAAACTCACGGCGGCACACCTCACTATCTTGTCTTTATTTACATCATTGTTTCTAAGAAGCCATCTTATGCGTACACTCACAACTTCTCTACGAACTTACGCGCACTTTTTGGCGATAAATTAGGTAGGATCTTTTCACCACATTGCGCCGGAAAAACACATTAGATATTGACATGCTTAGATCTTGATGTTCTTTTCCGGTGACCGCTTTTCCGCTTCTCCGTCAGTAGAATGAAATGTCGCTTTTCGCGAGACGCGCCTTCCTGCATCAGAAGTTTCTTGTATGTTGCCCCGAGTCTAGAGTGAAAGAAGATCGTCTGTTCAGATGTCCAGTATAGAGAAGCTAGACGACTATGCTGGTGGATATTGTTGTACTTTGTGTGTTTTTGAAGCGTTGTTTGCGTTTCTGCGAATGTTATCCAATGAAAAGGTAACTCACACCAGCGGCGTTATTGTCACTTTCACGAGAACCTAAGAATCTATGTTCCTACGCGACAACACATTACGTGACATAAAATTGTAACAGCGAACACACATGCATCCACAAAGTAACAAGGGCGAGACATAATCACTGACCGTCAACAAAATCTTTCTGACGGAAGACGGATACCTTATGGAAGGGTAAAGACAGAAGTGAAGTGGGAAAGGAGTGATGCAATCGAGAAAAAATTACATTGCGCATCTATGAACAGGCTGTGCGCGTGGACTGCCTACACCTTCGACACAATGGTATTCCAGTAACCATCATAACAATGACATCCCTTACTAATATAAAAATACTAGATTTGCAGGAAATATTAACTTCATTTTACCCATTGTTCGCACCAACTATTGTAAGCAGTCATTACACTTTTCAGCTTTATCTCTGTGGAAAATTGACCATTCCCTTTAAAATTGTTCAAACCTCGCATATTTCGTACAGAACTTATTTTCTTTTAGCTTCCTCCGACTTTCGCATATGAGTGTACTGTGACTTGTATTTTAACTTTCACTTTGTTTCCCTATATGCCTCTCGCCTTTTTTTACTTCTATTGTTTACTTCCTAAGATAATTTTTGTAGTTTCACCTTCTGTTGTCTAATCTAATGCCTTGCTATTGCTTAAGACATTCATCTGCTCCTTTTCTGTTCATTTATGCCTTGTCTCCAAAAAACCTTTCTCATCCAAAATTTTACATGTTGCCATTGTTATTTTATTAATTCTAGTCAACATGCACAGGAGGTCCCATTTCAGCTTCTAACTACGGGACTTCCTTCGGTACGTACTTATGTAATTATCGCCATTTTTGTCTTGAATATAACTAATTCTGATACCGCGCCCCGCGTCTTCTGCCGGCATGCCTAGGGAGAAACGCATACAATGCGCTCAAAGAAGCTCCTCCATAGTGCCTAGGCAGAGTCGTACATTCAAGGAGCCAAAGTCCCCAATTCTTTCTCTCGCACTCACTCTTACTCGTGCATGTGTGGAAACTTTCGGCATCTCCACGTCCCGCTGTGCTCGCCATCGCCACGCCCCGCTCTGCCTACTAGCAATTGTAATTACAAGCCTCCCATGTAGAAGGCGGGAGATTTGAATTTCCAAAAGGGTATTCGGAGCTTTCAGATGCAATTTTCTCGTAAACTATGTCCTTTCTTGGCCCGAAACAAGCGCCGCGATATTTCTGGGATGGTGTTTAAACAGTCTACGTCGACTTCTTGTTTGACTTTTGTCGCCCTTTAACTTCACGACTAAGCTTTGTGTATGCTTTAAGGAACAGCTTTGGCTGTGTAAACAATTGGCTAGCACAACTTTCCAAGATATCCCGCAGGGTTAATTGTGAAATATATGTAGAAAATTTTGCACCATGCAGATATTCAATAAAGCACTTAGAAGACACGAGGAAGTTTGCATTAAGATAGCGACTTGGGCCTCCTTGTTGCATGTCATCTGTTTCGGTCCAGAAATGGCCGCACAAAGGCACATACAATTTACACACGAATTTACAATATGGCACGAATAATGGATACAAGGCAAATTTGATTCTATACATGGCACTTGTTGTTCTGTACGAGGCACATATAAATCGATGCCCGAACAAGAATATTAGGCGTCCGCACGCCCCTGCGTAATTCATACTGGTTATATGGAAGATATATCAGTAACCTCAGATGATTCACAAATCTGGCTGATTCAGAAATCAATGCTTCGCGCCTTCTTTTGGTTGTCGCTGCACATTGACAGTGGCTGAGCTCAGAGGCGGCCTAGTATGCTTCTTGCTACGTATAAGGTGTTATACTATGTGCACATTAGGTATGCCTTGTGATTTGGGGGGGGTGGCGAAGGGCAAACGTCACGTATTTCATCAAAGTGTGTTTGGAAAGGAACTCCTTAGAGAAAATACCTAAGATGTAAATGTTAACTTTACCCATAACACACAAAAAAATCCACAATGCTACAAGCAAGAAGCAGAGGCGCTGTTTGCAGTAACTGCGAAAACAAACGCTCTTTATTTCCTCTTGGGTACAGATTTCAATACGCGCAATCCTTTTCCAGATAACAAAAATTTTGTGGAATGCAGGGCAACTGCTATCAGTCTGGTCAGTTTACCTGGCGAAATCTCCTATATAACCATAGAAGCGTGTGTCTCTTAAAATATAGCAAGTTCGAAGATATTCATTGTGAAATATTATGCCCCAGTAGGTGCACAATCCCTTACAAATAAACTTTCTTCTCACAGTAAATGGAACCCTCGGAAAAGCAGCTAAATATTTCGTCAAGCGCCTCTTTTCACGCCATGGTAAGAGTTAGGCTCAAAAGTGTAAATAAGAGACTGTCCACCCGTTGGCGCGCAAGGTCTATTTGATGTGAATATTTAGGTCACGTAGAGTTAATCTACTCGCTAAAGAGAGCATTAGTGCTTTGATTTCCTCCTTGCATGCGGTGTATCCCACCTTGATGTTTAGGTTATTGTGAATGCTCAATGACGCATCCTCCACGCAACGTGTTTTCTCGCGTACTGTGTGTTGTCACGCTCAGGTGAAAGTGAAGAGTAAAGCCGCCGGTGTGAGTCTCTTCTTTATTAGATGAACGTCACCGCGGAAATGGGAAAAAGCACTTAAGAACACACAAAACACATCGATAGCCGCGAGGATAGCCGTCTATCGTCTATAGAAAGGCCAAATACGTCATATATTTAAACCTCACTCACAATTTATTGCAGCGTAATCAGCATTGCCTTTACACTGTTATTCGCTGTATACCACTATTTCTTTCACAAACGCAAATGGGCAAATGTTCTTTGAAATGAAGCATCTATCAGCGAGTAACATTTTGCCTTTTGAGATTTTGTAGCATCCATGGTGGAGAGATTAAATTGCCAATGTATCTCTATAAGTTATGCCTCTAGAGATGCACATGGCCTTTAGAAGGTAATTTTTTTAACCTGGGAGGGGCGTACGGAAAAAAAAAACTTTAAGGAGTCAAGGATCTGCAAGCTTTCCAGCCTGGGCTCAGGCCACCCGGGCAATATATGCGCTGAGGCATAGCCTTTCCACCGCTGCCCGGGCCCACTGCATAGCCCACAGTTGGTCGTGTAGGTCCGAGCTAGTCAGAGCGCTTAGCCATCGCTCCTCGAGAGGGTTGGGTTCTATCTAGTCCTCTACATATATTGATCTGATCTGTGTGCACTTCCATAAGATGTGTGCCTTGTCGGCGTGTTCGTGCTAGCTCTATCTTTATAATTTCACATAATTACATTTTACTTCCTTTCTGTCCTTCTTTTTCTTTTGCGGTGGGTTCAGTAAAATATGTACAAATAAAATATAGATGTCACTTTTGCATTACTCCATCACTTAGGAACAGCAAATAAGCAATGAGGATGACAGATATGTTTATTTTCTTACTAATTTTTAAAAAGTTTCTATTCAGTATGAGATCGCTCACACTTAGCTTGCTTCGTTTTTAACATGCTCTTGCTCAACAATCACACGTATCTTCTGGATTCAGAAATAAACTGTGCACTGCATCTGTCTCAGCATGCTTTGAAATGACAAGCCAAACCTTCATCTTCGGCAAGTGTGGAAACTGACACCTTATGCAACCACACACCCATAAGCCTTTTACAAACCTGTCATTCTTATACACAAACAGTTGAAGTGTGATGTCAAAATATATGTCACTTTCATCACTCATTGATTCATGCGCGACATCTCTTCTTGTACTAACCATGATGTGGCTAAACGATACCATCTGAAATCAAAATTTTCTTTTCACATCTGCATACAAAATCTTTTGTTGTGAATGATGCAACTGCGTAGAAGGTGGCATGCTCATAGCTTTCAAAAAATTATTTCTTGCAGTTTCAACAGGCACTCGTTCATTCCTAGAGCACACTTTTATTTCACTTCAATGCTCAAGCAGAATGTTATCATAAGTGCATACCACTGCCCTCCGTATGTAAACCGCACACGAGCCTTCAGGAAAAAGCCGCTTTTGTCTGCATGACGGCGTCCTTTATAAGATCTGCGCGTCCAACGATTTAGTTGTCCCAAAGAGTACTCAAGTATTCAAGTACTATTCGCCATGCACGACCACCGAACCTGCGGCCATCTTGTCTCTACAATGCTCTACTGTGCTCCAGAGCGCTTTTACTGGCCCAAGATGCGTCACGATACTGAGCGGTACGTCGCCAGCTGCACCGAATGCCAGCGTCACAAGCAACTCCCCCAAACACACCACATGGTCGACTTCAGCCAATTCCGCCTTGCAGTGCCCCTATCAAACTCGTTGGTATAGATCTTCTCGGCCCCTTCCCATGATCCTCGAACGACAATCGCTGGATTACTGTCTGTGTAGACCACCTGACCCATTATTGTGAGACGGCAGCGCTGCCATCAGCAGCAGCAGAAGTCTCTCTTTTCCTACTATATTCCATCCTGCTCCAACATGGGCCTCCTCGCCTTATTATCCAAGAGTGTGGGAGACAATTTACCGCAGACGTTGTTGAATAAAGCCTTCGTCTGTGTTCAGCTTGCTTCCGGATATCGACATTATACCATCCACAAACAAAAATATCTGGTTCCACGTACGAACAGAAGGCTTGCCCACCTGCTATTAATGTATCTCAACTCCCCACATAAGAACTCGGACATTGTCTTGCCTTTTGCCACCTATTTACTCAACGTCGCAAGGCACGAGACCACCGGTTACTGGCTGCTCTTTCTTCTCGTCTGCCTCGCTACACGCTCGACAAAATGTTTGCTTACTTCGCTCATGACGATGCCTATATAACCACGATCCTCTGTCGAGCAGAAGAAGCCCGACGCCTTGCTCGGCTGCGCACCCTGCTTCGCCGGACCGATCAAATATCCGCTGTGACGGCCGTCGCCTACATTTATATTTCAATCCTGATGTCATTGGGTGGCTCTGGACGACATTATGGAATCGCGGCTTCTATGTTCTTGGCCCACTACGTTGGATCTTACGTTTTAGTCGAACGCCTCAGCGAGGTCAACTATCGGATTGCGCGCCTCACAAAGAGTGGACGACACTCAGCCAAAACCAAAATCAGGCACGTTGCCCGTCTGAACACTTACAATCCACGAGCGACGGGCTGACTTGTCCGGCGGGCTTCGCCTGCCAAAGGGGAAATGTCACGAGCCCTCGCAACAAAGGGCAGCAGGAGCGGTAATGACATAAAGAAGGAGGGTAGAGAAATAGGACAGCGATATTCGGCGGGCTACCTTTCGACAGCTCGCGGAATAAACGCTAACCATTTCCCTTGATGTGCCTTGCATGTTTATGTAAATGGTTCGCGCCTAAAAATGTGATAATGTCATCCACGTAGAGATTACAGAAACGTCCATTTTAGGGATTCAAAACTGCGTTCATCATGTTTTGAAACCAACAAGGTGAGTTCTTTCATCCATAAGGAAGGCGGTTATGTTCCTATAGGCCACAGGAAGTCGTAAAGGCGATGTGTTGCTTCGTGTCCTCTTGCAGTGGCACCTGTCAGAAGCACTTGTACAAATCTATGCTCCAAAAACAGGTACAGCCTCCGGCCTCATCGTTGATCGTGTCAATCATTGCCATTCGGAAAGGAATCAGCAGGGTTTGGTTATTCACAGCGCTGTAATCCGTACATCGCCGCCAGCTGCCGCCTTGCTTTGGAGCAATGGTGAAAGTAGAACCAAAGGGAAACATCGGCGGGCGAATTACATTAGCCTGTAACATATTTTGTAGCTCTTTCTTTAGCCGTGCATTTCTTTCTCTCCTCAAGCTGTATGGATTTTTTTCTCACAACTGTTTTGGCGGACAGGTGAAATGGAACGTCTATATTTGTTGTCACTGGTGGATGTCCTTCCAAGCATACCAGTTCGGCGTAGAGTTGAGCAATTACTCTTTTTTCCGCATACATAGGTGGCCTTCTTTTTGTTCTCACTGTTCAGTCAGCCTCTTGACCAACAGACACCATACAATCCCAATAAATATTCAGTCTCAAGAGCTTCATGTCAGAACGAGATAATAGAAAGTCGTACTCTACAGAGTCTAAAACAAATGCAACCACACCTGCTTCTTTAGACTGGTACTTTACTTTCTCCCCCTGGCGTCACAATACTGTCTCTTGCTTCCACTATACCCACGCACAAGAACTGTTGTCTCTCTGAATACATCTGATGGGTTTGCGTTGCTTTTCTTAAGAACGAATACAGGAGCTCTGCTGTCTATAAGTGCTTCTGCACGTTGTCCATTAACTTGAATTTCTATATTATCAAACTCGCGAAAATCAAAGAAACAGTCTCTTCTTTTGCCATAGGACCAGACTGGGAGCCCTCATTGATTATTTTTTATTTCACTCTGCGCAAACTGCGTTCCTCAGGCAATGACTCTCTTTCCGCGAAATACAACGACCTATCGTGACTTCCCTTCCGTAATTCCACTTTGGTAACCATTCATTAAACGCTGTTTTTTGATGTGTCTTCCCCGTGGACATCCTGACACGGCTTTGTCGTCCTCTCCATCCAATCGCAGATGACTTCTTGAAGTGACTACAGCAACGCCTCTGTAGTTTTAGGTGCTGCAGCTTGAATTTGTCGTTGGAATTCCCGAGCTAGGCCTGTATTATGAGCGTGGAAGTTCCGGCTCTGCAAGTTGACGTATTCGACGGTTTCCGAAGAAACACTGGAGCACTGCTTCAGATCTGTAGTGACAAAATAGAGCTTGTTCCCATCGCTGAAGCGTGCTCCCATGGAATGACGAGATGAAGCTCTCTTTCCACGTGCTCCATGCTTCACGTTTATGCCCCGTAATATGGAGATGGTGCCATTTACTTGCCATGCCATTTAGGAAAAGCAGCATATGCTTCACTCTTCTTTGAACTGTGCCCCAACCATGTAGTCGACAGGCGTATTCAAGAACGCAATCCAAGTTTATAGATCCCCGGCAAACCGTCAAAGGTTTCAGTATCCACAACCTGTGTAGAAACGATTTCTTTGAGACTGACAGCCCAAAAAAGTGGCTGAATCATTCAATTTCGCTGTAAGACTTGCTTTTGGTGAAGCTGAATCGCTTAAAGCATAACGGAAAGATCTGAATCGTAAGTTGGCTCCGATGCGACTGACTTGTCAACTTGCGATAGCACAAGGCAGTTGAAAAGAGAGACGGCGATTCATCTTCACGGAGCCTTTTACTAAGAGCGTCCAAAAACATACATGCCTTCTGCATAACGGTAAACACGAGCTCACTTGTCGTAAAATCGACGGGAAGATCGACTGGCGGGTCTCCAGGGAGCGCTTACTTTGTGAAGACGAGGCTATGTTTGGGTGACTGAATGAAGAAGGTTACCCGCATCATAGATCGTATAAAGCCGACTGCGCCAAAATATGTAATAAACTGCAACTTCAGAACGCAGGCGATGATGGAGGTGGGGATGATGAAAGCTCAGTTAATGGCACAAACCGACTATGAATAATAGGCCAGGAATCGGGTGGTAATTTAATTGAAAAATAAAAGAATTGTAAATAAATAATAAATAACGCAAAAAGGAAAATAAATGTATAACGCAAGATGAAAAATAAACTGTTAATATAAGACATAAAGTAGTCATCAATACGATAGTCAGCCTTGCAGTGACAGGAATACTAACAAAAACTTGTTGCTGAAATACATAAATTCAATGGTATACTTAAACATGAGCAAGTTGAATTTTGAATAATAATATAATCATTATTCTTGCTTTTACATTTAGAATTTTTTTAATTGAAGTAGACGTAAATCAATTGCGAAAGCTGCAAAACATTAATAAGGGCTTGCTTTCGTGTCACATAGGAAATTATAAATGGCTGGGCAAACGTTCCTGTGACTGTATCCTAATACCATTGCTCCAAGGCAGAGCATAACAGTGCTGCTTAAAGGCGATCATATATTTCGAGCGGATTTTCTAGACAACATTTTTGATTAGTAGAAAACCGCCGACATGATAATAAAGAGAAATTATGTATTGATTCCGGCTCATTGCAGATGTAACTTAAAGGTGATACAGCAAGACCACACCTGTGCAAGTAAGAAATAAGTTAGGGAATACGGTAACGAAGCCGCAGAATACGATAACGCAGAATACGGCAGCCTTGTATACGAAACTTTGAATTGCCGGTTAGGACACCATCGTTGGTTCCAAGAATAACGTAGGTACATAAAATCTGTAGATATTGCTAACGACAGGGGATTTTGTCGTCGGTCAAAGAAAACTGCATATGTATGGCTACTGTGATGTCCGCAGTGGCAAGGAGCACAGATATCCCTGGACCTATTAAAGAAGTTCGTGCTAAGGAATCGGCAATTGCGAAAATATGAAAGTCTCGGTGGCCTGGGACCCATACTAAATGAACTAAACATAAGTTAGGGGGAGCTAATGTATAAAACCTTTTGAATGCTGTCGACTTTGTCGATGCATTAAATGCGCTCCGTACAGATAGAGAATATGTGACGATAATAACTCAATTTCGTTCTTCGCACTTCTTTTGCACTTCTTTCTTTCTCTTTCCTACTGCTACCTCTTGTCTTGTGTCAGCTCGTTCTGTCTTCATGCTGTCATAGGATTGCTTCATTTCTGTTTTCTCATTCTGTAGGCTTTGTTATAAGGGCCCGAACTTCTCTCAAGTGAATTTATTATCACTTTTAGTCCGGCCTTTCCTCATTCTACCTTGTAGAAGAAATCAAAAATAATTGAAACCATTGTTGAATGAAATAAACTTGCTAATGCTGTTCAGAGCCAACATTTATTGTCGTAGTTTGAGAAAGGCTTACAGTTATCATGATGTGGATTGTTGTTGATTGCACTGCTTATATTGTTTATGATGTTGCCTCTGAATTATGGCTTATAAACCAATTACGATATTCCTTTAGCTTTTTTTCAACTGTTTTGCATTTTGTGCTTTATTCTTTCAAACAGTTGGTCAACTGTTTGTTCAAGTATTTGTTCAACTGGGTGCAACTCAACCCGCACTATGTGTGTTGAGACAATATTGTTTAAATATAATTTCACACAGGCGCCACGCGCGAATTCAGAGGTGCCGATAGACGCCGCAGCGTGTTTACTGGCAACTTCAAGACATAAAAGCAACTTGAAACACGCATCATGCCAGATGCGTTTTGGCGCTATCAATGTGGCTTTTCGCCATATTGACCCAATACTAATAGCAGGGACCATTGTAGTTGGTCGAATCCTCCAGGATAATATTTTACAACGGAACTGTCTTAAGCTAGTTTCCAGCGGTTTGTGATGTGCTTGGGCAAAAACTTTTATCATGTAATCCAAAGAGGGACCTTGAAGAGTTTTTGAACGGAATATTTGGGTGAATCCTCCCATTGGACCTCAATCCTATCGTCGTTGTGGGTGAGTTTAACGTCAATATGTCTCGCCTCGACAGAAAGTTGTTCCTTTAATATTTCTCGTGAAAGTTCGGCGTTCAATGTTACACCAAGAACAATGTCTACACGACGCGCTATAGGTCCTGCATAGACCTAATGTTCACTAAGAAGATCTTGAGTGTCGTTACAGGGCACATGGCCGTCTATCAGAGATCATGAAGTAATAATTAGTGTGGTCACGACTTCAACGTTATTACAAATAAGCATAAAAAATGGCCTGCTTCGGGATAATCATTTTGCTGTTTTATTTTTTTTAACCGTAGATATATACAGCTCCGCTGGCCATCCACCTTCACAGAGTGGAATAGCTGCGAGTTTATTTGCCTATCAGGCAGTATTGGTCATTTGCCGCGTTCCGCCATCTTCGGTAATTGAATAATTTATGGTATAAAGGGTAAAACGGTGACCTCCTTTGCTCAAGGAACACGATCCGAAACCAATGCCTCGATCAATTACGATGAATAGGCACTTCGAGCTCTTATTTAGGAAATAAAAATCTCTTTTTTTAGTTGAAACAACGTGGAACCAACTCGGACATACCGGGAATTTCACGAAATGCATTGAAAATTTCCTGTTGACGAAAAAGAGAAGTATGAAGGGTTTGCTCTGGATTACTTTGGGAAAGATTTTAACTTCAACATTACTCGATGTTGCAATTAGACAAATAGTCGTTGGGAAAACTTTTTTTCACCAAATTTGCAAAATTATTACGTTGTTCATCTTTGCATCCAACGAATTCGGCCCATTCTTCCACAGAAAAGCGAAACTGTCAGGCCCATAGTAAGCGCCCACGAGGGACTTAACTGCTTGCGCCTAAGTGGTGGGCATGCATAAAGCGGAGCGCCTTATGAAGTATAAAGCAAGCTTTTCAGCGCAAACTAAGAGAGAACGAAGAACGCTAACCAGATGGGTGCCGTCCTCTATATTATTCTGTAAGAGTAACTTCTTGGGCTAGTTAGTAGTTGGTTATACTAGGAGATTGCCAGAAAACTTCCTTGCCAATCCGTTGACTCGAAACTAGTCAGTGGTGGTATAGCCAACTTGTGCTTGTCCAATGCGGGGGAAAAGAGTTGTACGCGTCAAACGCAAGACAGTGCCACCCAGCAGGAGAAGAGACTGTTAGCGGCAGGCTATCCCAATGCTTTCATCAGTGCAGTCGCTGAGTCTGCACACAAATGTTCGAAAGTAAAAACATAAGGAAATGCAAAGTGAAGGGCAAAAAAAAAAGGTACCTGATGTCATGCCGTATGTGCATGGTGTTTTGCATTTCGGTGAGACACAATCAGTGAGGTCTCATATGGTCGTCCTGCTAAGGGTTAGATAGTTGCGCTCTACTACTGTTCAGGTTTGTGCAGTGTTCTTAAGCTGTCAGCGCGGCTCCACAGGACTGGCAGTATTCTAGGACAAGTTAAACTTGGCCGTGTTTCTGTAAACACAGCCTGTATTAAAGGCAGTGATATTACAGACAATTCTGCCGAGCAGAGCCTCCACGCTATTCACATGTCTTAACAGCACAAAACATATTTATCGATTTACCTGCATAATGAAACCGCCGCCATGAGGTTATATTATAATCAGTTATATAAGTTACGCTGGATGACCAGCGTACCTGTATATAACTAGAATAAAAATAAATTTAACCGTCAGGACTAAATTTTACAAGTATGCACTTATGTTCATTTTGTATCGATATTTATCTCGTGATGACAGTAATTTTTGCTTCAGTATCGCTATGATAGTCGGCTAGTAGTTTGGTGAGGACACTGGAGATCGTATGGAACTTAGGTCTAGGCGCGACCGATGGCGTGTCGGGGAGACGGTGTTCTTAGTGTAATATTAAAGGCCGAACCCTCCCAAGAGAAACGCAAGAAACACTTTCCGTCGAGGCGAGACACATAGGCGTTAAAGTCACCCACATTGACGATGGGATTAGGGCCGAGCGGGAGTATCTACGCAAATGTGTCGTTGATAAATTCTTCGAAGTCCCTCTTTGACGCTTCGGGATGAAGGTGATCGAAGGCGAGCACGTTCGATAAACGAACGTGTCGCCAGTCCACGCCAATAGTCCGTTCATAGATGCGCAATGTCACTTTTTCCCGATTGTATCACTCCTTTCCCCCTTCACTTCTGCCTTCCCCTTTCTATAAGGTATCCGTCTTCGGTCAGAAAAATGTTGTTGACAGTCAGTGCTTGTGTCTCGTCCTTGTTACTTTGTGGATGCATGTGTGTGCGCTGTTACAATTTTTAAGTCACGGAATCTGTTGTCGCGTAGTAACGCAGATTCTTAGGTTCTCGTTAAAGTGAGAATAACGCCGCTGGTGTGAGTTACCTTTTCATTAGATAATATTCGCAGAAACGCAAACAACGCTTCAAAAACACACAAAGCACAACAATAACCGCCAGCATAGCCGTCTAGCTGACATCTGAATAGACAATCATCTTTCACTCTAGAATCGGGGCAACATAGAAGAAACTTCTGATGCAGGAAGGTGCGTCTCGCATAAAGCGATATTTCATTCTACTGACAGAGAAGAACATCAAGATCTAAACATGTCAATACATAATGTGTTGTTTCGGCGCATTGTGGTTGAAAGATCTTACTTAATTTAATGCCAGAAAGTGTGCGTAAGTTCGCATAGAAGTTGTGAGTGCACGTATAAGATTTCTTCTTGGAAATAATGACGTAAATAAACACCATATAGTGAGCTGTGCCTCCATGGGTTTTCATTTCCGATGTCATCATTGTGTAATTTCAATGCAGACAATTCCAACAAAAGCCGATATTAAACTGCCGCTTTTTTTATTCGGCAATTGCAATAGAACGGCGGACACCTGCACGAATGCGAGGGTTTCTTGCGTATACAGTTGCTTTCACCATCTTCTGGACGAATAAACGGCTTAACAATAAAGCTGCCTTAGGCTTTAATTTGTCTGGCAATATTTTTTTCTGTTTTATATTCTGCAAACAACAAAGGCGCGAACTAGAATCTCTACAGAAATTTAAGAAATCTCGGTGTTAAATACGATATTTCTTTTGTTCCTGAAGTGTAGCTTTCTAGTCAGGACGGCTAAAAAAATATTTCACGTGTTATTACAATAAAAAATGCAAGAAAGCGAGAAAATGCACGTTGCCAAAGACTGTCAATGAGCTAATACTTTTTCCCATGAACAAAATAAGTAATTAAAGAAAGACAGACCCAATATAAAACCAGTTTCTTGTAAATTATCGTAATATAGTAGATACAACAGAGACTGCTTCGTAATGGCAGTGTAATTTGCAGTGTAGTTTTTGCAAGTAATTAAATCTAATAGTTCTTGTGCCATGACGGCATGCCAGTGGCGTAGAAGCTGTCGTCTGTAGATTTTATATTTTAGATTTATTTATTTATTTTGAACCTCAAGGGTTCCCAGACGTGTCTTTATATGAGGGGTGGGCAAATAATGGCACATAATGGTTGTTGCGCAGAATTATGAAGAGTACATGGCTTCTTCGATGTCGTCCTTGAAATAAGCGCTATCACACATAATTACTTGGCAGCAGCGAAAGTCACTCCAGTCGCGAGGTGTCTGCACAAAAAATTCCTTCTGGAACGTAGTGGTGCCGGTATGATGTGGGATGAGGTTGTTAGCATGGCCTGTGTGTGGAGTTCGACTCACTGGTACCCGATTCCACGTTTAATATTTGACTGGCAAGTTCAGTATTATGTGTAGAACAAATAAAATTCTGCTGGAATCAAATATTCCTTTCTTTTTCATACATAAAATATAACCAGCACTACTACTAACATACGGGCATTATGTGGACAAAATCACCAATCGGAAGAGCTGCAGTTTGGTCAACTTGGCAACAGCTCATTATCATGGTATTTATAGCGCACACACACCAAAAAATAAGCAACAAACGGAAGGTGATAAAACGTTCTGCTCTTTAACGCACTGCGTGTCCATCATTGCGTTTCGCATGCTGCACATGCCACAATCTGCCTGCCCTTTATCTCGTTAGTATGTGTGCACTGTCAATAGCGTGCAAACGAACACTCAGAGCCTAGCATGCTACAATGGATACAAAGAGCAAGAATCATGTCCTCCGATACGGTCTACCTTAAGGTGATGTAATTTTTAACTTAGATCCTAAACGTGGCACTCTACTGATAAAAAGCTTACTCAAGTAGCTATGCAAGACAGTAGTTTGCTTTTAGAGTAAATATAGTTACGTTAATTCTATTATTTAAGCAGACTGGTGGTTCTGTCGTTTTGTGAAAGGGGGGCATCATTAAAAGGTAGGTTATTTTTGAGTATAAGATAAGCCTACAGTGAGATACAGAGATCAGGCTTGATATAAATGTGCTCTAGTCAACACGGTAAATGAATGTCTCCATGACTGTTGATGTAAAAAGAATCGCCAACACATTGCTGACACACAGTAAATGTTTTGAAGAAGAGGGTGCTTTTCTGTTGGAATCGTCGACTAGAATTTCAACAAACGCAGTATGATATAGTTTGCGGCGGGACATTTGAAATAGATGCTCTTTATGGCTTCTTAGTTATTTCGAAAATGAGGAGCAATTGCAGTGGCATCTCTGAGCGCATCAGACATTACTGGGGATTACAAGGCAACACAAACCGCTGACATACAAAATAATTTTCGGGCAGCATTTTTCCTTGCCAGATCATTCAGGCCAATTTTTAAGGGGACAACCTGAAGGGAAAAATAATTATCTGAGCTGCATTATTAAATTAGTCTTCCGCAACACCAGAAGAAGACTGCAGTTACCAAAAGAGGAGGCTTGGTAAGCCAGAAAATAGAAGAATGAAATAGAGGTAGTGAAACCCCAATAAAGTTGCTGCACTTGAACGCCGCCTACTAAGGCCTAATTAAATTGGTTTTTGGCAAATATAGACTATAAAGCCTTCTAAAGAAGCGAAATACTGCACTTACGCGATTATTGAGAAAATGTGCTGAGCCGCAGCAACGAAATTACAGTAAAATACTTACGAACGTATAATGTTTCTCTGATGTACTGGCAGGGATGTTGTGATGCAAAATTTGGCAGAAAATGAAGGCTTGACATTCACACACTCTTCTATAAGTAAACTCTCATCAGGAAATAAATACAAAACGAAAAAATACTTCATGCAGCTGAAATGATTTAGTGTTTCTCTTTAGAGTTCTTTTAAAGGCAAGTCCATAAGTTTATTCCGCGAGATATTTGTCCCAGCTCATATTGCACACATTCAAACGACTTATCTTTTGCGTTGCTTAAACTGCCTTTCTAAGTAAAACAACACGAAACTGAATAACAGGAGTCACCGCAAAAAGAGGAATGAATTGCATTCCCTTAATGTAAAGCAACTGCGCCGGCTAAAAAGAAACATGGCTTCATGGCCTAAAGGGAAACATAAAAACAAAGTTAGGCTTTTGATGGGGTATTATGAAACAGCCTCAATATCTTAAGACATGCTTATTGAGTATGTGCTTACCCCAAAATGTTGGTAAGGACATACGCCTCCCTTTGCACTAATGCTGTCTACGCCAAAAGGGCTAAGGCTAAACCTTAGCTACTCACGACATTTTAACCGTCAAACTTAAGTGCGTTATGACCTTTGTTTTTCGCTTTCAGTAGTGTGAAGCTGTAGACATAGCACCCTATAGGCTGCTTCCCTGAAGAGTGCCAGAAAATGTGAATAATGCATATGTGCATTATTCACAAGAGGCGTGGTTTCTCTGAGAATGCCACAGCCAATTACATACTTCAAGTTGACCATTTTAAAATGCATGCAAATTACAGCATAGCTTTGAGGGTACCACAAAATACCGAAATTCACATCAGCCAAGTTGAGTATTCAACACCACAATCAAGCCTCTAGAAGTTGTGTATATGAGCAAGTTGCCAGAATAATGAGGAGGAGAAGCTGATGGAAATGGTACAACTATAGCATAGTTCAAGCTCTATCCCACATCATGCGCAGAAAGGCAAAGAATACCCAGCTTTCGATTATACTTTCACCTGCGACCTCCGCACCATGTTGACTGATATGCGTAACAAGCAGTTTGTGATACCACGTTATTACAACCTGCAACTGATGTGATATCAGAGATCAAATTATTGCTTCACGCTAAGCTGTACTAAGGACACGTTATGAACGAATATAATAAAATCAAAAGCAAAAGTGTTGAAGATTTTTGCCAACCCTGCCAGCCTGTACACTCTATATTTGGAAAAGTCCTAGACAAAAATCATGTGTTGGAAAGACAGCACGCAGTTTCTTAAAGCTTTCTCTCACCACCCACATTTTTCTATGAGTATATTATTAACCATTATTTACCTTGACACGCCGCACACAAGCAGCACACTTGGAAGAGCAGAAACTGACAACATGTTTTTAGATCAGTGAGTTTTTCTCTGTGGTTTTGTTGCTGCCTATTTAGCCTGCTCCTAGAACGTATATTAATAGACTTACCTAAAGCAAGTGCCCCCCAGGTATTTTCTTTAGGGATATTTCATTCCTATTTATTAAGAATCAGCATAAGGGCCATGAAAATTTATTTTTACGTGCATTTTCGTAATCTCATGCCACCCCATTTTTCAACAACTTTAAAGCATCTTGATCAATAGAACTTCATTCTCATTACTTAATGGAACACTAGTAAAATTGCAGATGAGCAAGTAAATTGTAAATTGCACGAGAGATTCAGGAAATTTGGCAGGTACCAAATAGACGAAGTGAACTAAGAACACATAAATGGCCGTGACGGTATTGTACGCACCATCTCAATGCAAGCAGATCATATGCTTTGTCGTGGGGTTCAGGCTACATTAGTGCCACATACTCCTATATGGTTCAGAGATGCCTCCGTTTAAGGAAATTGTGGCATCCCTAAACATTAAGAAATGTTAAGTTTATTGTAATTCCTGCGGAAAATGAACCTTGCGATTAAAACTAGCGTTAAATTGTGAAAAGCTCTTGTACAGCCAGCTACATGAAGCTGCATCCGCTTAGACAAATATGTCATTCTTACATCAAAGACGGTTTTCCAACGTGTCAAAGACACTAAAAGACAAAGAAACTGAACACAAGAAATACAGGTTGCCTACGTGAAACTCTATAAGCAGAAAAAATTGCATACACTCTTAAATCTTCTCACGAGTCGGAGCACTCGGGTGCCCTCGCGCGTTGACGTTAGCTGTAAAAACAACCCATCAAGATACTTCTAGAAATGTCTATGCAATTTCTTGCTGAGAAATCACGTAAAAAAGCAGTGACAATCCCTGCTTGAATTTTTGTGCCCGTTCAGACCAAGCGATGCCCGGTGTTAGCATACTTCATAGCAAAAAGCACATAAACAACAGATGAAGCGCCTAGCAACATCTATACGTCTGAGAGCAATTTTCGTGAAACTTTTTGCTAAATGTGCGCTACGATGACCAACAAACATTAGGAAATCTGTTTTATTGTGTTTGTAGCTGTACTAATCTACTCCTCATGACAAGGCACACTACATGAAACACACGAGTGCGCTAGATGGCGGACTTACCTTTTGAGGCGAACTCACCTTCGTAACAATTTAAGCGCAACACCTGCGCCAATGGTCCTTCAGACGTAAACACTGTTCAATTGCGGGGAACTACAGCACGGGCAAGCACAAATATCAACACATTCTTCCGTGCACTGTGACCCGATGCCAGAGTGGCCAGAGAACCACAGGTTCTCATAAGCGGGGAACTAAGAAATCGCGAATGGACCAAACTAAGATAATCAATGACAGCACATAGCAAGAAACATACAGCGACCTAATAGCCATTGCACAAGCCCAAGGGCTTAGTGATCGTTATTGCACACAAAAAGAGGCAAATTTTCTCTAAGCACCGCGCAAATAAGATCAAACGATCAGTATCACATCGGCCGCCCGGGCCGGGTATTTACAATTGCTAATTGGTACACCGGGGCGTGGCACTTGTGCAGGCGGTGGACGTTTCCGCGCGTGCGCGAGTAAGAGCGGGTGTGAGAGAGAAAATGTGGGGGCTTTTGCTCCTTTAATGTATGACTGTACCTAGGCACTACAGAGCAGTTTCTTAGCGCGTGTTGCATGCGTTTGTCCTATGCGTGCCAGCATCGAGAAGTGGACTTGAGTTTTCTTGCGCTCGGAGGCTGGCTTCCGGCGCGGTGAAACAGGTGATAACGTGGGGGATGTGTCCGTGGTAGCGGCAGGCACCGTGGAAGAGCCCGACCCGCATATATTGAAAATGTATAAGGCATGGCACCTTAGCAACTGCGGTTGAACGCGAGTGGTTGAAAGGGTGCCAGCGACACTCGACGGCCCCACAACCGCTATAAGTATACGTCGCGCCCCCTTAACTTACTTTACGCTCACCTAACATAACGTTAACGTAGCCGTACGTTAACGCAACCTAACGAGGCCAAAACAGAAAGACAAGAATGCTCATGACATAACCCGCTGTGAGTACACGCCACGCCAGGCCGGCTTTTACACAAACCTAGCGTAACGCAACGTTAAGGTAACCCATCCTAAGGTAACGTTAACCTAACGTAACATAACGTGGCCGAGACGCAAATACAATATACCGCACGGCATACCCGCAGTCACGTCGTGGCACCCTAACGCTATTTACGCTAGCCAAACGTAAGGTAACCTAACGTAAGCCTAACCTAAACATAACTTAACCTAACCTAACGTGGACCAGACGCAGAGCCAGTAATCTTCACGGCGTCACATCAGGCAATTGCGTTCAACCGTGGTTGCTAAGGCGCTGGGCGTTTATTTTGCTCAAAAGGGGCCACTCAAAAATGCCCCTGAAAAGTCCTGGAGAGCAGGCCTGGCCTCTACAACGGCTCCTATTACTCTCCCGGGAAAATAAGTGTTTTTTTTCGTTTCTTTAAGGTAGAGTGCATAAGGCGCGACAAAGTTATAACCTGGCATGACTGACTAAGCATCAGCGCCGCAAGCGCGAGAGTCTCTCCGTAGTACCTTTAGAAGCAGCGATTGCCAAATGGGGTGTAAGTGCCCGCTGGTTCACCTGTTTCACCACACCGCAGCCAGCGTCCGAGAGGCAAGCAAATACACTGTTACACGCGCAAAGAAACTTCCCCACCGTAGTGCCTAGGTAGAGTTACATGTTGAAGGTGGAAAGGTCCCCAGACTATCGTTCTCGCACCTGCTCTTGCCCATGCCTGCGCAGAAACGTCGAGCGCCACCAAAAACCCCACGCCTCGCTGTACCTACTAGCAATTGTAAAAATGCAACGTTTATAGGTTCTTTTTATGTACTCAGGCTCTTCGCCTCGCCTATGCGCAACGTTCGCCCCGCTGCCGTTCCCGCCACCGCAGCGCTGCCATCGACTTCGGCTCCAAGCGCACGAGCGTCGTATGCTATAGCCTGGCGCGCTTATGGTTGAAATCGGCATTTACATAGTGCTCGCTCAATACAGCAGCCGTTATTTCCTTCTGTTGTTCGTCCTCTTCGTCCACCTCTACGTCGCACGTAGAGGAAGACGAAGATTTCGTGCATTGCGGAATAAAAGTGGTCCCTTCTGCTTGTGAATTGTAACACAGGTGGATGCGCGGGGTAAATGTTTGGGACGCCTGTCAACAGACTCACATCAAGACCAGGATGTTTTTCGCGTGTCGAAACACATGTTCACCGCGCCAGCCGTCGCCTTCTAAGCCTAAGCCCAGAATTCGCTCCCCTACCAGGAAGTCTACCTGTTACCAGGAGTGTCCAAGCCATGGCAGACCCAGGCCCTGCACAGGTGGCTCTTTTGACTCCTTGATATCCCATGAGCTTCCACGGCAATACCTACGACGATGCAGAAGAATGGCTCAAGCAATACGAGCGCGTAGCCAAGAATAATGAGTAGCATGCTGCACAGAAGCTATCCCTTGTGTATTTCTCTCTTGAAGACGGAGCTCGCACTTGGTTTGTAAAATGCAAAGGCATGTGGCGAAACTAGGATGAGTTCCGCCGCCAGATCCTCCATATCTTCGGGAGCACCGAAAGGCGAGACCACGCGCAGCTTCTTCTCTAATCACGGATTAAATGCGAAGGAAACTGTTGCAATGTTCGCTGAGGACAAAGCTCATCTTCGTCGTCGTGCAGATCCCGATATGCGATCCCGATATCTGTTAGCCGGACTTGTGCTGTACCCGCCTACGAGCGTCGATGAATTTATTAAAGAATAGATGGCCATAGAGCGCTCCTGACGCCTACGCAGCCGCCAGTATGATCACGTGAGGAGCACTAGACGGGCAAGCGCCGCAGCGGTGGCGGTCGCAGACGAGGGTTCTTTTTTCCGCCTGATAGGCGAAAGTGTTCAGGAAAAAATTAAGAAGCTCACTGCCACGCCAAATGAATGCACAGCTGAGTGAGTGGCCGAAGTTGTGCGCCAAAAAGTAGAGCAAGCGTTTGCGGCTCCCACGCCAAAATACCAGACGTGGTAGGCCAGCTTCGCAGACGTTGTCCGTAGACAACCGATGTCCGATGCCGACACCGCAGTCACATTGCCAGACGAGGTAGCCCAGCTACAGATAGTGTCTACCGACCACCACCTCCGACGCCGGCGCCAAAGTATCAACAACAGTCAGCACCGGCATCACCTTGGCGCCATAGGGAACAACCGGCGCGACCACCACTTCGGAGTACCGACACTTGGTGCACAGCTGACTACAGGCCTTTGTGCTTCCGCTGTGGGGAAGCGGGCCACATCAACCGTCGTTGCCCTTATCGCGTGGAAGGGTTCCCATCCACTGCTTCTCGTCGGGCTTTCGACGGCAGCCGAGCGAACATCCACGCGAATTCGATGAGCTGGCAAGCTGATTCTCCCGGTTACCGGTAACGCTCGCCTTCTCCGGGACATTGTTTTCCAGCTGCAAGACGCAGTGCCACCTGTGTGGCCCGAGGGCGATCTTTCAGCCCACGGCGGGGAAGCTGAAGGCCGCGACATCAGGGGCGAAGATTGCCACACGTCGAAGTGCGGAAAATAGCCCATTGTCGTCGAACTAGAAGTGAATACAGCGAGATAATTTCACGACAGATGAGATCGTTAGGGTCGATGTCACTGTATCAATTGATGGCCACGATCTGACGGCACTGGTAGAAACTGGCGCGGTCTTTTCAATCGTAACTGAAAAACTGGCGGACAGACTTCACAAAGTGAAAATGGTAAGGGACGCACATTAGCGTTAGTGGAGGCTAGCTACTAACACCGACTGGCAAGTGTACTACGAGGGTCACCATAGGGAATTCGCCATTCGTCGCAAATTTTGTTATTTTCCCCCACTGCTGCAAAGACGTAGTCTTAGGTATGGGCATATTACGCGAGTACGACGCCGTACTCGCGTAGCATCCCACAGGTATACTAACCTTTTCTGGGGATGAAAGTGCAGAACTGCTACGCAAGTCTTTGCGCATCATAGACGACTTGACCATACCACTGTTCTTTTGTCGTCTTGTTTCCATCAGGTTCTACACAGAGTACGATGGGGAAGGTATTGCCGAGCAAATAATTACGCTTTTGCTCACTGAAGGTATCGCCACGCCAAGAAGTTTCGTCATAGTAATGCATGGGAAAACAGAATTACTGCTGACAAATTTCATCAAGAAACGACAGCACATTGCAAAAGGCGCAGCAGTTGCTTACTTCGATGAAATTGCGGAATTCGGCAAATGATTTGCCCTACAACAAGGGGAGCAAGACGCTTCGGCAACGTTGCCTGCTCTTGATGTGATCGCGGGCTTATCCCCAGCGGATATGCAGCGCCTTGTGGACTTGCTTCACCAGTTTCGCGATTGCTTCTCGTTAACATCCAGAGTTGGTCAGATGCCACTGCGGAAGCACCGGATTATCACGGAGGAGAAAGCGAGACCAGTCCGACAAAACCTGTTCTGTATGTCACCAAAAGAACGCGATGCGATCCGAGAGGAAGCGAAGGGAATGCTCGACGGCGACGTTATCCAACCATGAAAAAGCCCGTGGGCATCCCTGGTAGTGACGGTCAAAAAGAACGACGGCAGTCCACGTTTTTGTGTCAACTACCGTAAGCTAAAGCAGATGACAAAAAAGGACATTTACCCGTTACCGGGTATCGACGATTCTCTCGACAGGATAAGGCTTGCCCGCAACTTCTCTTCGATGGACCTAAAAAGTGGCTATTGGCACATCGAGGTTGGCGAGAGGGACAGAGAAAATACTGCTTTCGTAACACATGATGGGCTTTACGAACTCAAGGCCCTGCCTTTCGGTTTTTGCTCACCTCCAGCATCTTTTCAACGACTCATAGATATGGTTCTGTCTAGGCTTAAGTGGCAGACATGCCTATTGTCCCTCGACGACGTCATAGTTTCTTCAAAAACGTTCGAGCAATACCAGAGATGGCTGCTGGCGGTCCTACAAACGATCTGGTGCGCCGGCTTAACACTGAAAACAGAAAAGTGTCACTTTGGTTTTGAGGAACTCCAGTTCTTGTGTCATGTTGGAGGTAATCAAGGCGCCTGCCCTGTCCCCGATAATATCACGGCCGTCGCGAAGTTTCCAACGCCAACATATAAGAAGGCAGTGAGGCGTTTCCTAGGTCTCTGCTCGTATTACCAAAGATTTATAGCCAATTTTTCGCATAAAGCTTCTCCGTTAACGCGCCTTACAAGAGAAGACGTTGCCTTTGTATGGGGTGTGCGAAGAAGAACTAGCAGCGTTGAATGATATCCGACAGCACCTGCAAACACCTCCTGTACAGGTTAGCTTTGATGAGGACGCTCCTACCACAATTTACACGCACGCTAGCAACGTAGGTCAAGGCGCTCTGCTTGCGCAGTGGCAAGACTCAGCCTAGAGAGTCATAGCATACGGAAGCAGGACGCTCTCACGTGCTGAGTCAACCTAATCAACCACAGAAGAGGAGTGTTTTGCGGTGGTGTGGGCAGTTATGCTGTTTCGCCAACATTTCTATGGCCGTTCCTTCAGTGTTGTCAGCAATCACCATTCATTTTGCTGGCAGACGAACTTGAAGGATCCGTCCGGTGGGCCAGAGCGTTGAGCCTAAGGCTTTAAGAAATCAACATGAGAGCGGTGTACAAGTCCGAACGAAAGCCCTCCGATGTCGACTGCCTTTCAAGGTCACCGATTGAACAGGAAGCCGCGATTGAACAGGAAGATTTCTCGGCCCGAATGCAGCTCATCAGGAAAACACTCGGACATTTCGCATGCCAAAAACGTAATCTTAGCAAAAATATACTGTGATTTACGATAAAATTCTTCTCGGAAAGAAAAGCTGCACCTTCGATTCATCAAAAAACAAAGTAACCTGTATTTCAAAGCGCAATGAAGCCGAAACATGTTGGCTATGTGAGCAGGCTATTGTTGGTGCACGAGGGGACGAAACCAGAATAATTGACAGAAACATGCTGATCAAGTTAATACATTGTCACTCCTGGTGTGCCACCTTCGAAGCATGTTTCATAAACAAGACCAGCTATGTGCATTTATTGAAGCTTGCTCTGTAGATATTGTTCTTGGAACAGGAACTTGGCTTGCAGACAATATTGAGGACCACGAGCTGTCGCTCTCTGGAAACTTTATTATACTGAGATATGATCGGATGGCCGCACGGGGAGGTGGTGTTATAGCTTGAGTGGAATCTAACGTATCTGCTCGCGTTGTTGACACGGAGTCAAATATGGAAATTTTGTGGATTTCCCTTCAGTTCTGTCCGTTTGTGACTTGTCCAGTCGAGGTCTGTTACCGTGTGCCTGATTCTACCACTGAATTCATCGAGAGTCTTAATCATTCCCTAACTTTAATCCAAGAGAAATATCCAACTTCACCTATAATTCTTGCAGGCGATTTCAACTACCCCACAATAAATTGACAGACGTGTACGCCCCTAGGTTGCGCAAGGAAGACCGAATGCAAGGAATTTCTCGATGTTCTTTGTTCATTTGATCTGCATCATATAGTTTGCAAGCCCCCAACAAGTGGAAACTCAATTATAAATCTTGTCCTCACAAATGAACCGGAAAACATGCTTGTTCCGGTCCTTGAATTTACTAGCGATCACAACGTAGTACACTGTGAATATCTTTTACAAAGTAGTAAACCAGAAAAAGCTACGAAATCTAGTTATCATTACTTTCGTGCAAATGTCGACACGATTCTTGCAGAGCTGTCATCTTTTTCTGTGTGGTTCTTGCAAACCATGGCTTATCGCAATACAAATGATAACTGGCTCGCTATCCAGGGAAAGCTTACTGAGCTGAAACAAAAGCACATTCCCAAAATTGAAATCATCGCATCAATACAGAACACATGGTTCACGTCCCAAGTGAACAGAGCAATCAATGAAAAGAAACGTATTTTATCTAAAGCTAAGTAGTCCGACCCGGATGGTGATTGGCAGCGCTACCGAAAGCAATCAAATAAATGTAAAGCGGAAATTGAAGCATCTAAAGACAGGTTATTAACGGTGACATCGTCAGCATGGTATTAACAATTCAAAAACGTTTTGGAAAGCTAAATTCTGGGGTTTTACGTGCCAAAACCACTTTCTGATTCTGATTATGGTTTTGGAAAGCTAGTAACCCTAAACACCCTTCTCAATCCACTATACTAATCGTTAATAACGGAGTGCAGTTCTCACCATTTGAAGGTGCGACTGAATTATACGCTTTTTTCCACTCTATATTCACAAAGGAAAGGCCAATACCACCTTATCTTAAGTTTCTTTCAATTAACTCCTCTCTGAATGACGTTATAATTACACCGCAAGGAAAAAAATTGGCCATCGATCAACTTTCGAATAACTCAGCGGCAGGTCCAGACAGCATCTGCACAAAGATGCTTAAAATTATTAAGCCCATATATTCGCGTACGTTAGGCCGCCCTTTTCCAGCAATTAATAGATACAGGAATTGTACCGGATGACTGGAAGATCGGTCATATCACTCCCATTTGCAAATCAGGTGACCGATCAGTGCCCTGAAACTATAGACCTAAATCCTTGAGTAGTATTCCAGGTAAATTACTTGAGCATATCATATCTTCCGCAGTTATGAAATATTTATCTGAATGTAACTTTCTTTCTAATAATCGGCTGGGATTTCAGCAAGCACGCTCTTGTGAAACGCAACTATTTGAACTTATAAGTGATCTTCATTAAGCTGTTCACGATTCCATAAAAATCGATGCCATATTTACTGACTTCAATAAGTCATTCGATAAAGTTCCTCATTCTCGCTTAATGGCGAAGCTTGGCTGGCTTAATATACATGGTAAAATTATTAATTGCATCTCATGTTTTCTCACCAATCGCTACCAATTTGTTTCCTTAAGTCATCAATTTTCCGCTTTAGCACAAGTCAAATCTGGCGTTCCGCAGGGCTCCGTACTTGCACCAATCTTATTCTTAATTTACATTAAGGTCATCAGTAACAACCTGACCTCAACAGCTTGGTTGTATGCAGATGGCTGCATTCTTTACAGACTAATTATCACCTCTGAAGGTACTAATCTTTCGCAGGCCGCCCTAAACAAAATTTCACTTTCGTGCGAGCAATGGCAAATGGAAATAAATGTTTATAAAGCAAAACATTTTCATTTACCAGAGCCAGTAACCTTCACTTAAGTTCATATTTTATGAACATGTGCATAGAGAATGTGTCTAGGGTAAAGTATTTGGGCGTCCATTCAACTTAAAGCCTTACATGGAATATGACATTGATTAAATAATTTCGAAAGCAAATAAAACACTTGGATTCATTAGGCGAAATTTGTGTTTCGCAAATCATTCAACGAAACTATTAGCTTACACAGGTCTAGCTCAATCAAAAGATGGAATGCGCTTCCATAATATGGAATTCCAATCAGACATACCTACCAAACAAGCTTGAATTTTACAAAATCAAGCTGCGCGTTTGATCACTAAAACCTACTCTAGAACATCCAGCATCAAGTCTATCAAAGTGTCCCTCCAATTATCCTCTCCAGAAAAACGATGACTGTTAGCACCGCTTTCCTCCTTCCACAGATAGCATTATACCCCGTCATATTTTACAGCATCCCATATCAAACCCCCGCAAAGGATTTTCACCCGTCTCGACCATCCCTTCAAAGAGCGTCCTGTGTTTTCCGCGTAGGAATCTTCTTCGACAATAGCCGCTCTTTCTTTCTATTTATCACTGGAACAAGCTGCCAAAAGAAACTGCTTCTATACATAATTGTCACTCATTTGTAAGTCATTTGAAGCGCAGCCTAAATACGGATGTTGAGTAAAAACAGACTTTTGCGCTTTTGACGCATTGTAAGTGCTTTTACATGCTTTGTACCGAGTGTTTTTTTTTTTCATCATATATGCAATTTTTGTATTCCGTGTTCTTTACTACGATGTTCTATATTGCCTTTCTCTCCAAATTCTGTTTGAATTATCTTGATATTGCCCCCCCCCCATGTAATGCCCGTAGGGGGCTTTATAGTATCTAAATAAAAAAAAAATTTACGAAAAACTTATTGTAAGTAAGCAAAGATATAACTGCGCAGGAAATCCTTGGACTGCTATAACTATTTTGTGCAAGATATATTCTGCTATACATACAAACGAGTATGGTGACATGATGTTGGCTATAGATAAATAAAAGCGATTATCCTCCATACCCGCTACAGGCTAAAAAGAATATATAGATGAAGTGTTATTGATGCGGTACACATTAGGAAGATTAGCATCCTTTGGAAACCTCACGCAATCATGGGGAACTATCTATGTCCCAAACCATTGTCCCTTAAACGGGGGTGACTATCTAAAATATACCCAATAGTTTGGTCGTGGCAGCATTGAGCTGTCGTACTGAAGTGACAGGACTAAATCAACCGCCTTACTAGAGTAATCTCAATGTATAAACTGGGTGTGTGCCGCTTGTCAATGAGAAAGCGATCCTTTAAACTTTCTGCGGTGCCGTGTGCAACTTCACCCTCAACATGTGTATTGACACAGTATTGTATTAATATACATCCATACAAGCGCCACGCGAGAACTCGGACGTACCACTACATTGCGCAGCATGTTTTCTGGGAACTTCAAGAGATGAACGGAGCTTCAGACACGCGTCATGCCAGACGCGCTTCGATGATGGCAATATGCCGGGTTGCTGCATTGATTTATTACTAATAGCACGGGCTATGGAAGCGAGGTGGATCTTCTAGGAATTTTTTTGCCTGTCCATCCATCTGTCTTATTGATTAGCCGTTTTTCACCAGCTTGACTAATTAACTAGTCCGTGGTCTAAATGATAAAGCGATCTTTGCTCGGGGAAGATGATCCGAAACCACATGTTGGGCTCATTTCGATGACTAGCCATGTGGAGCTGTTCCTTTACAAAACAAAATATATCTCAATTATTTTCGTGAGGCTAGCCGGAAGCGAACTCGGACATAGCGGATGTTTCAAGAAATGCATTCAAACTTTCTTGCAAGCAAAAAAAAAAGAAAAGATGTCTGAAATATTTGTCTGGATTACTTTTAGCAAAGAGTAACAAATCTGTGAAGGACTCGATGTAGCAAGGAGTCAAGTATTTGTGGGAGATAATGTAATAAAATTTGTAGCGCAGGAACTATGAGATTCACCTAAATGAGACATACCAGCAGGTGATAACTGTTATCAAATTTACAAAACGTGTACGCTGCTAATATTTGCAGCCAATAAATTCCGTCTTCTCCGTCAGAGAAAAGCGAAAGTGTTACGCCCTTAGGAAATGCCCATGAATGACGTAACTGCTCGCGCTTAGGTGATGTGCATGCACCAATCGAGTCTCCTTATCAAGGTTAAAGCAAGCGTTTGAGCACAAGTCAAACTAGGACGAAGAACACAAACAACACGACGTGTGCAATCTTGTTGTTCATTAATGCAGCTGTTCATTACTAATGAATCAATACCGCCTAGCTAAACAGAGGATTTTAATTAAACGAACAGCTCTTCAAGTTGCGATCTCGGTCACTTCGTCTTCGCCCGGCGGTGAAGCGCACTCAGTGACTTCACTCATAGACGTCCTGCTAATGGTAAGATAGCTGCGCTCTTCGACTGTTGATTTTTATTCGCCGTTCTTAAGCTGTGAGGATGCTAACGCAGCCTCCAATAATGGCAACGCTATTACAGACAATTCAGCAAAACATCCGACATGCTATTTACACCTGGTAATTGCAGAAAAAGAATGGATTTGTTATCTTGCATGATGACGCCACCACAACGAGATATTTTTTTCTTTGCAGTTATAGAGTAATTAGGAGGCATTGATAAGCAATCACACAATCCAGGAGACAGTGAGGCCTCTAGTATTTCTGCTATATTAGGAACATCTACAAGAAACTGGTTTTATATTACGTCAGGCTTTCGTGAAAAACATCTTTCGTTCTTGTGCGAGAGCGTTAGCTCATTGAGAGTATTCCGAAATGCGCACTTGCTCGCTTTCTTCATCTTCTTATTCTATCACTTAATGAAACATGTTTTCGTTATCGCGACTTGAAAGCGACATTTCAAAAACAAATTAAGCAAGCCATATATTACCGCGCTTTGTTGCAACTTTCTCTAGACCTTCTACTTCGCTCTTTTGTTGTTTACAATGCGAAAATATAAAAAAATTGCCTGCTAGATACAAGCGTAAAGCAGCTTTAACGTTAAGCCATCTATTCATCTAGGATGTGGTAAAAGAGACTGCATACAGACGAAAAAATGGGATTCCTGCAGGTGCCACCACTTCTCTTGCGTTTATCGAATAAAAGACGCGGCAGTTTAATTTCGCCTTTTGTTAGAATTGTCTGCATAGAAACTATACAATGATGATCTAGGAAACGAAAACGCGTGGAGCCGCAGCTCACTGTATTGTCTTTGTTTGCGTCGTGGTATCGAAAAGGTAATCTAGTACGTTAACTCATAACTTCTCTTCAAACATAACCACTATTTCTCGCACTAAAACGCAGTACGATGGTTCAGCCACATGGCGCCGAAACAGCACATTAGGCGTTGACAGGTCCATATTCTTCATGTTCTGTTTCGGTGACGGTTATTCTACCGGTGAACCACTGGTGGAAAACAACGCTCTACTCGAAAGGCGCCTTGTGTCATCAGAACTTGCTTCTATCTTGCCCCCGATTCTAGAGGGAAATGACATCGTCTAATGAGATGGTGTGCGCGAAACAAATAGTGGTGTAGAAGGAATAGCAATCTACAAGCCATACTGATTACGCTGCAATGAATTATTAGTGAGGTTTAAATAGGTGACGGATTTGCCCACTCTAGGTAAAACAGACGGCTATGCTTGGTGCTAGTGATGTGTTTTGTGTGTTCCTTTTTTGTTGTTTCCTTTTTCTGCGCAGAAGTTAGTCCAATAAAGAAGTAACTTCCACCGGTGGTGTTATTCGTCACCTACGCGGGAGCATGACAATACACAGTACTACGAGACAACACGGTATGTGAACTATCTGCCGGTGAGCGTTCCGATGAACCGAGAGCTCAAGGTGGAATACAGCTCACGTAGCAAGGAAAACAAACAACTAATGTTTTCCTAATACCGGATATTTATGTCTGCATATCCTAAATATTCAAAATAAACCGACCTTGTTCGTCTGCGGGTGAGCAGTTTCTTATTTACCCTTCTATGTACTACTCTTACTATGACGAGAAAAGAAACTCTTGCTCAAGTATTAGGCTACTTTTACGAGGATAGCATTTACTGTGAGAAGAAAGCTTGTTTGTGAAGAATTGTGGTACCAGTGGAGTATTTTAATTCACAATGAACATCTCTAAACACAAAAACAAAAAACGTAAGCCCGTCAAGCACCTGAACAAGAACACTCCGTCCGCAAGCAGCATCACGAGCTCGAAGGTGAACGAGACTCGACGATAGGAAGCTGCACCGCGCCATGCAGGCAAGCATTCAACGCACGAAAGTGCTCACTAACGACGAAATGAAAACACGTGCGCTGAAGAAACGCGCCGAAGCCGTTCGGCGTATCAATGAGGCGAACAATTCGACAATTTGTGCTGATCACTTGAAGTGAATTCAGCAAAACGTGCTACAGCGCCATACCGAAATAAAGGACAAGAACCGGGTAGTCAGGTAAGTCAAGGCTGTGATAGAACAATTCTGTTTGGACATATCTGCTTGTCAACTACCCTTCATTTCTGTGAAGGGTTCCACTACATGCGCGAACGTTGTAATTGCTGTTTGTCGCGTTACCGAGTCTTGAGTTCCCCTTTTGTGCACCATCACCCATGCGTTGCCGTATCGTCTCGTGCATCATGTTATTGATCGAAGCAATATGGAGTTGCACGTGACTGCTTTCGGCGAAGGGCAAGAAAGCGGAGCGTGCAGTGTCGCTACAGTGCTTCCGTTCTAACTGTTATAATGTCGAACGTAATGACGAGATGGCTTCTGCCTCAATTAGGTATTTTCCTTCGTTTCAGAGATTACGACTGCTATCATTTGGCAGAGAGCTGCAAAGCACGTGATACCACATTGGTGAAGCTAGTTTTGTGCGGGCTCTTTCTGCTTTCTCGAATTCGGTAATGTTCTCAAGCACCCTTCGAACTGCGGTTTGACAAAGTATAACTCAACAAAGATTTAGTTATTTCGCCACACTAACTAGAAGGCCGAGAGCAAGTCAATAACGAAGCCATTCACAAAACACCCACCGGCACATATCTTCAAGCTCACATCCTTGTATACAAACGTACAGTGTGTCATGCCTAAACGAGATTCCGTTCGTAATCTCGTTCAGTCTTGCTCATCGAGTATTGTCTTCGCGTAAGGAACTTGGGATAACTTACTGATAGTTTAGATTTATTGACAGCACAACATCTGCTGGTTTGGAGTGGCGCCTGTCACCGGCAAAAGATGCCGAAAGCGAGTGGAGCGAGACTAATCAAGGTACAACCAAATTAGGAACGCCCACTAGGCTTCAACAAGACACTCCCTCACCGAAACAGGAATGGGCCTCCCTGGTGCAGTATTCGGCCACCCCCTCCCACATGGCTCACTCAAAAACCCAATGTCCCTCAGTCCCCAGCAGCTGTGGAGCACCACACCAAGGCGGCGGTCAGATCTGTAACGCAGCAGAGACTCTTAAGAATCTCTTGATCCGGATGGGCAGCCAATGGAAACTGACACTTGCAACGTTTACCACCCGAACCCTTCCCGAGTGAGGCTAGCTGACCCTTGCAACGTTTACCACCCGAACCTTTCTCGAGCGAGGCTAGCTTAGCAGGACTCTTTCAGAAATTATCAGACATTGTTTGGCATATGATCGGCCTTAGTGACATTAGGACTGGTGAGGCTTATACATTGCTCAATAACGTACATGTCCTCTGCTGTAGAGGTCTCCCTGAGAAGAAGCAAGATGGGGTACGACTCCTAATCAATAAGGACATAGCGGGCAGCATTGACGAATTTTACAACAATAATGAGAAAGTAGCAGTAGTCAATTTCAAGCATAATAAGAGGTATAGATTAAAGGTAGTACAAGCCTACGCTCCAACATCCAGTCACAACGATGAGGTTGTAGATCAGTTTTAGGAAGATATTGAATTAGCGATTGGAAAGTGCAAATTCAGTATACTGTATTAATGGGCGACTTCAATGCTAAATTGCGGAAAAGGCAGACTGGGGAACAAGCAATGGACAACTAAAGCGTCCATTCTAGGAACGCTAGAGGAGAGACGCTGATAGAATTCGCTGAAGTGAGTAAACTTCGAATAATGGACACCCTTTCAAAGAACTGTTCCAACAGAAAGTGAACCTGGAAAATTCCTGATGGTGAAACAACAAGCGAAATTGACTGCAAACTTTTTTCTGATCCCAGCATCGTGCAGGACGTAGAAGTGATTGGTAGGGTAAAGTGCACTGATCATAACATAGTGAAGGCCAGGATTCACGCCAATTCGAAAAGAGAAAGAGCAAAATTGGTCAAGAAGAAAGAGGTCAACCTTGAGGTTGTGGGTAAAAGCATACAAATTCAGGCAGCTTCAGACAAATATGCAGCTTTAGAAGAGAGAGATGATGGTGACATAGAGCTAATAAATGAAATGAAAGTATAACTAGTTAGGCTTCAGACGCAGCAATTGAAGTGGGAGGCCAGGCACCAAGGCAACCAGTAGGCAAGCTCTCCCAAGTAACATAGGACCTAATAAAGAAACGACAAACAATGAGAGTGCCCAACTCAAGATATAAGATAGAATTCGCGGAAATATAAAAAGTTATCAACAAGGCGAAAATAAGTGACATTCGAAATTGTAACGTGAGAAAGACTGAAGAAGCCGTAAAAGATGGACGCAGCCAGGAATCATCCAGAAAAAAACTTGGCATAGGACAAACCAAGATGCATGCACTAAAAGATAAACACGGTAACACCACCATCAATCTCGAAGACATAGTAAAAGCAGCGGTAGAATTCTGTACTGACCTGTGCAGTACCCAGAGGAGTAAGGACACCTCAATTACAAAGAGCAATGAATACTATACAGAAACTCCTCCTATAACTAGTGATGGCATCAGGAGGGCCCTTCAAGGCATGATTCGAGGAAGAGCGGCAGGAGAAGATGAAATAACAGTCGAGTTAATGAAAGGTGGAGGAGACATATTGCTTGGAAAACTGGCGGCTCTTTGTACGAAGTGTCTATCGTTTGCAAGGGTCCAAAACAACTGGAAGAATGAAAAGGCTATACTAATCCACAACGAGGGAGACGTTAAAGAATTGGAAAATTATGGGGCCATTAGCTTACTCCCAGTAATATATAAAATATTTACCAAAATAATCTCCAATTTAATAAGGGCAACACTGGACTTTAGTCAACCAAGGGAACAGGCTGGCTTCAGGAAGGGATACTCTACAATGGATCATATCCATGTCATCAATCGGGTTATCGATAAATCCGCAGAATAAACTAAGCCTCTATAGATGGCTTTCATAGATTACGGAAAGGCATTTGATTCAGTAAAGATTCCAGGAGTCATAGAGATGCTACATAATCAAGGAGTACTGAACATTTACTTAAATGCATTGGAAAATATCTACAGAGGTTCTACAGCTACCTTAATTCTACGTAAGGAAAGCAGGAAGATACCTATAAAGAAAGGGGTCGGACAGGGAGACACAATCTCTCTAATGCGATTAACTGCGTGCTTAGAAGTATTCAAGCTATTGAACTGTGGAGGCTTAGGAGTAAAGATCAATGGGGAACATCTCAGCAACGTTCGGTTTGCCGATGACATTGTTCTATTCAGCAACAATGCAAACGAGTTACAACAAATGATTGACGACCTTAACAGAGAGAGTGTAAGAGTGGGGTTCAAGATTAATATGCAGAATACAAAGATAATGATTAATAGCCGAGCAAAGGAAAAAGAGTACAACATCGCCAGTCGGCCTGTAGAGTCTGTGAAGGAATACATTTGTATAGATCAATTGCTCACAGGGAACCCTGATCATGAGAAGCAAATTCACCGGAGCATAAAATTGGGTTGGATCGCATACGACAGACGTTGCCAGCTCCTGACTGGAAGCTTACCATTATCATTGAAAAGAAAGATTTACAATCAGTGCATTTTACCTGTGCTCACGTATGGGGCAGAGGCTTGGAGACTGACAAAGAAGCTTGAGAACAAAGTAAGAACCGCGCAAAGGGCGATAGAACGAAGATTGCTAGGTATAATTTTAAGAGACAGAAAGAGAGCCGTTTGTATAAGAGAGCAAACGCGTACTGATAATATCCTAATTGACAGCAAGAAGAAAAAATGGAGCTGGGCAGGCCATGTGATGTGCCGGTTAGATAACTGTCGGACCATTAGGGTTACAGAATGGGTACCAAGAAAAGGAACACGCAATCGAGGACGACAAAAGACTAGGTGGAGCGATGAAATTAGGAAATTCGTGGGCGCTAGTTGGAATCGGTTAGCGCAAGACAGGGGTAATTGGAGATCGCCGGGAGATACGTTCATCCTGCCCTGGACACAAAAAAGGCTGATGATGTTGATGACTGATAGTCAAGTCGGAAATACTGACTTCTTTCAGCGAGTATACAACGTTTCGTAGTCTTTGAAACAGCGTGGCAGTGGTGTCCTTACAACTACGAGGTGCTTGTTGAAATCTAGTCAAAAACTACACTCTTAAAAAAAAGAGAGTCAAAAGAGAGTCACGACTACCTCGACTCTCTTTTTTTCAGTCACTGACTACCTTTTTTCCGATGGGAGTCGCAAAGCGAAGCCAGGGCTACCGCATGAAATTGATGACTCCCATGCTGCTTGAAGGGAGTCAGTGAAAGGCATATGTGATGTTATAGGTTGCAACTAATGTGGATTCATTTGTTCACTCAATCAATTAACTGTTTGACTAAAGCAAAGAAAACAGCATATTATTTATCTACCCGAGTTCACCTATACAGCCACAAAAAAGTAAAATGTGTTTCATGCATTGCTGCATTGCTGAGCAATCAGCATGGCAAGAAATACAAATTGTTTTTTTTTTCATTAGTCAGTTAAAAATAATAGAAAAGGGATGGTACAACAACACCAAACTCCAAAAGTGAGAACACTGGATGGTATTTATATAGAACACACTGTACATGAATATATATTTTGTACATAAAATATCTTCAAGGGGGGAGGGAGTACATAAATATTCATTGAACATGCACAGAATAGAACAAAAAGAAATTAAAATATAACACGAATATACACACAATGTCAATAAAACACAAACTGCGAAGTGCACTTTGTAGAGTCATCGTGATATAAGGCTAAGCAAATATTACTACATTTAATGAAATAACACCAATTCACATCTGGGGAACACCTCCCCTGCCAGATAAAGATCCAGTCACTCTGGCAATACCTCATCTCCTGGCCGCGCCGCACAGACTACATTGCCTTTAGATACCTTAAACGCATATCGATGTCCCATGAATTCAACCAGTCCCATCTTGTCTAACAAGAACAGAACCTCGTCCTGAGCAGTAAAAATACCAACGATCTGTGCAAATTGCGCATCCTCTCCCTTGGCGATTACAAGCACATCTCCCACATGGTATGCCATATGCTCAATAGTAACTGACTTTGCTTGCCATACATTACCTCTAGGCAGACGTTCCTCAATGCACGTATGTAAAACAGATCTTTGCACAAGTTTCAGGCCTGACAAGGTGTGGCGTCGGTTGAAGACAATCTCACTAAATTCATAGCTTTGCCAAAGTTGGTGACGCTCTCCAAGTGTTTTGCATATGTTTTTGAAGTTTTTCGTCTTTGATGCCCCATTCTTAAGGTACTGGTGCTTAGCCTCGAACCTCGTACACCACACTTGTTTGAGTGGTACGAAAACAGATATATGTTGGTAGTGCACAAGGTAATGTGACTTTGGGATTATGCGGGCTCCTGGGTAGCGGGTAACGAATGAACGGAGAAATTCCTGAATTTTCATCTCTCTATACACAAGAGACTGTGAGGGAAGCTCATCAGACAAAAGCATATCTACAACTTCTCTGAATAAGAGAGAGAAGAGAAGAAGTTTATTTCACCACATAAGTACACTGATATATACAAAGCGCTAGGGATGGCAGGATAAAAGCTGCATAACGGCAGCTTGACTAGTCCCTCCCAAACCTCCCAATGAATCAACAGTGACGAAATCCCCTTTGGGCTCCATAACGCGCAGAACATTTACGCTCACCTGTATTAGAAGATCGCCGCCTGTCATCAGGTGCGCGAACCCACCCGTCCGCAGGCTTTCGTGAAGGTCGGCAAGTTTCCGCGCACCTGTGAGCTTCACGACTTCCTTTGACGGCCCGTGCGAAACGAGGCAAACCGCCTCTTCCGCATCAGTCGGCGAGCAGTTTGCTGAAGGCGGATCGGACGACATGCTCCCAATCTTCGTTTCCCTATGGAACTTTAGAAGCTAAAATGTGAGGCAAAAGTTTCAAAAGGCACCACTTCTGTGAAGCAGTCCCTTTAGCGGGCCGCTTCCTCGTACAAAGGCTTCCGTGGGTTGTGGTGGTCTGTTTGTACGATTATCGCGGCCATAGTGGAATGTGCAAACTTCGTCTAAGTCCGATAGTTCAAGAACGTTGTCTTGGAGCCGCCCTTTGAGTACATGCTGCATCACAATGGGAATGCACCTTCAAGGATATTATGATAATGTCAGGTGGAAGCTGTTATGTGACATCAATGTTGGGAAGGCAGTCTATCGCTGACATCTCGTTTACGCCATAAAGTTTCTTGTACAGAAATGGATTAAGTTTAACGGCTGAGAGGTGGCCTTCATGGAGCTGTTTCGTTCTTATTTGACACAATTGTTCCCTCGTAACAGATGAAAGATTTCTCATTTGTGCCATGCAAAAGGGACAAACTGCACCTCGTGAAAAAGAGATAGTAAAGCCCCCAAGCCTGTTCATGGAAAGGTTATCTCCACAGCATGCTAGAACTGAAACCGTCAAGGAAACTTCATATTTCCCTATTTGAACTATTTTGCCTCTCTCTTGCAGCTCCTTTAGTTCATGAAGCAATGGTCCCAGAACAGCATCCAAGCCGTATTTCTGAACATCAGCATACTTCGCGAAAATGGCTAGATGCATAAATTTCAATTGAGAACGGTAGTTTGGATGTACATTCAGAAGTGTATAGTACACAGCGAGAAGCTTGTGCACACCCCTGGCAGAGCCGATTGGGCTAGCTATTTCCACTTCATCCATGTACAGAAGTATGGAAGTATCTTAGCATTTGTGCATGAGAGCATAGTGTTTGCACAGGGAGAACAGCTGTTGTTTATAAGCTGAAAGTTCCCGAAAAGAGCGAAGTGTGGCACTGCCATCAACTGCAGTCCTCATAAGGTCTGCAAAAACATGCTCACACTGTACGAACTGACGTATGACACTGCCAACTGAAATGTGCTGATATGAGGCTCGGTCATCACCTGCATAGGCGAGATGCTGTGCCTCTATATATGGAAAGTTTGCTTTGGCGTAGCGGAATCGTTGGTACTGAGATCGAATCTCATTATACAAGCCAACAAGAAAGTTGCAGTCGAGAAGCTGTGTCAAACTTTCCAACCCAACACAGCCACATTCGATGAGTGCCTGTTTTATGTACCCGGCAAAATTTTGCAAGAGTGAGTGCACCAGAGATTGCACTTCCTGAAACAAACTGTCACAGACTGAATATGGTGTTTTTCGGCTCTCGGATATGTTAAAGAACATCTTTGCCAGGCTTCGCAGTAAAGCCGTCACGAAGCACTGCAATGTTGGCGGATCCAATTCTTGGTCAGACGTCCCAGGTTGCGGAGGTGGCTCGCTTTGCAGACCAGGGGAAGAGCGGCCGTCACAATCTCCGTCGTCCGGACAAGCTCTGGCAGCTAAATCAGAGGCACCATTGCGATCAAACAATTATTCTGAAGCTTCCGTTGTTGAATCGCCGTCACATGTTCAAAGCCATCGCTGGTGTTGACGATAGACGTGCTTTCGAAATCTTCCAACGATTTTGTAAGTGTTTTGGCAGCCTTCAATGCCACAAGATATATTGAAGTCTGGGTCCGACGCGGGTACTTCTTCTAGGTGCCAAATCACACATGTGAGTCTCTGTCCAAAAAATGGGCATCGCGGGCACCTAAAGTTACAGACGGAAATCATCACTCACTGAACCTGATGAAGCCCACCCGAGCAGAAAGGCGCAGCCATTTGCGTCGTCTGATAGTAATCACGACTAACGCGAATTTGCAAATTTGGCAGCGCCCATGGGCATGCAAGCAGCTGCCGCGACGGCGCAAATATAAATTTGTTATACCGCCTGCCGTCATCTGCATAAAGTAGCGTCTCAAGGAGGGCAACCGCCCATTCCTGGAGTGAGCAACATGGGGCAGCCGTCGATGAAATACAGCTTTCTGCAGATGACGGCACGCGGCGACACAAGTTTATCCTTGCCCCGTCGCCGCAGCAGCTCACATCCCCATGGGCGCTGGCAAATTTGCATTTTTTTTCTTACAAACAAGGCAATTAACTGTGCCAAGTGTTATACTAAACAAAGTCGTAGCCAAAATGCGAATGTTCTGCAAAATATGAGTGAGAAAAGTGCAGTGATGAATGCAAAGTCTTTTTTACAATGCGTACAGCAAAATATTCGGGACCCTGGACAGTGGCTGAATTACGGCTTCCGTATGTAGTTCGACTTTAGATACACAACTGTGAACAGTGCGGCAACGGCTCCTTGGAATCGGAAACCACGGTGACAAAAGGCTATCGAAACGCGAGCGGCATTTTTCTGTGAAACTTGACAGCGGCGGCAGCATGTCGTCCGATCCGCCTTCAGCAAACTGCTCGCCGACTGATGCGGAAGAGGCGGTTTGCCTCGTTTCGCACGGGCCGTCAAAGGAAGTCGTGAAGCTCACAGGCGCCCGGAAACTTGCCGACCTTCACGAAAGCCTGCGGACGGGTGGGTTCGCGCACCTGATGACAGGCGGCGATCTTCTAATACAGGTGAGCGTAAATTTTCTGCGCGTTATGGAGCGCACAGAGGATTTGGTCACTGTTTGATTCATATGGGCAAAATAGCAACAGTCTGCGTAGCGGTAATATCGAGCACGATTAGTAACTATTGGGTAGCCGCGGGTTGAACTGACTGATCGAGTGTTACAAAATTGCTCTGTTTCACTTCACTGTGCTGCCAACTACCAATATTTTTGTTTCGTCACAGCCAGTGCACTTGACCTTAAATTGGCAAGTGGAGCGCATACATGCCTGTGCGAACACAACGTTGCTCAATTATAATTATTGCCGTGTCAAGAAGCCGCAAGAAAACTAGCCTTTTTCACGGTTTCCATCCTCTGAAAACTTGCGTGGTTGGTTCACTACTGATATTGAGGCCAGGTGAGCAATCGCAACAACCCTATTTGGTGGGGGAAAGTGAAGTACTAACAGCTTCAGTCAATGTAATGGTGCTTTAGTTAGCGTAACCAGTCGTAACATGCCATATTCTGCAAATTTCTGCAACGTTTATCCTCTAAACAGAAAAGACGAGGAAAACAGACTTGTTGTGCGCCTATTCAATGTTGGTCTGTTGTCATTTGTGTGCTGCAGCAATCACGCAGCAATCAAGTTAAGTTGAACCCACTGAGGAAAAACAATTGTTGGCATTTTCAGCAATAGGACTCTGAAAACCTTGTGAAATCAGAAATATGGTTCTATCTGCGAAATCATCTGTTCTTATACACTGATGGTTGCTGAAATTGGTAAATAAGCTCAGCCATGTATGCTTAATGCGTCCTGCAGTTAGCTCACATTTGGGCAGCAGGATTAGTGTCGTGCTGTTCTGTGATGGCTCTAAATACCAAACCTCTTTGGGACAGTACAGCGACCATAGAAAAAGGCTGTACAAATATTTATGCCTGTTCAGTATCCACTGCTTCACACTTAATGTGCAAAACTATAGATAAAACATCTTGCTTTGCTTTCAGATCTTCAACAACCGGTTCCAATGCTACGTCGACATGGGTGAAAGCATCACAGTGCATGATGGAGCGCTGATTAACTTGGTTGTCTCCCCAAGCAACTCCGAAGCATCAGAGGCACCAAGAAAGCCGCATGCACCCTGTCTTATCCAATCTGTACTCATGCATTACCTGTGTACCACATTAATATGAGTCGTATATTGGAACGCTAAAATGCCGGTATTTGAGCAATACATTTAAGGGCCCCTCACCCAGCAATATAGGCAATTTGGTTATATGCTGGAAATTAGGTGCCCTCTTGGGATCGTTCTACTGCAAAACTTTTCAAACTGGTTCATTAATAGCTTAGTGCAGTGCCACGAACCCACGATATCAGGAGGCGAGCGTCACCGCCAGAAAGAACGCTTGGATGTCACTTGCGAAGCCCCTAGTGGAGAAAAGGCGGCATGTTGTTCCATACATGCACAAAGTGGGCCACGATTTAAAGAAAGTCGCCAGCAGGTACAAATTACCTTTTACTTTTTTTTTGCTCGACAGAAGCTTACTGGCCTGTACCCATGCATCTGAGACCCACCGAAGCTGACCATTTATTGTAAAAAGTATACAAGGCCACATGTAACTTGCAAGGTCGGCGTGGTTGTCGAAATTCCACCTAACGCCAGCTGGGTGCATAGTGGCCAGACAGGACGCTGCAAAACGATTTGGCAAGGGAACATGAGCTGTCAGTCAAGAATAAGAGAACAAGGTGCCCTCTTGGGAGTGTTCGACTGCAAAAATTTTCAAAGTGGTTCATTATTAGCTTAGTGCAGTGCCACAAACCCATGATTTCAGGAGGCGAGCGTCACCGCTAGAAAGAACGCTTGAATATCACTTGCCTAGCCCCTAGAGAAGAAATAGCTTAGTGCACTGCACTAAGCTAATAATGAACCAGTTTGAAAATTTTTGCAGTAGAACGCTCCCGAGAGGGCACCTAATTTCCAGCATATAATCAAATTGCCTACGTAGCTGGGTGAGGGACCCTTAAATGTATTGCTCAAGTACGGGCGTTTTAGCGTTCCAATGTACGACAGATTTTAATGTTGTACACAGTTAATAATTTTCGCCGCAATTCCCGCATGTGTGAGCCAGATCTTCTTCATACCCGCATTCTTGGTAAAAGCAGATTCTCTGGCATGGGAATTAATGGAGGCCTGTTTCATCAACAAGAAACGTGACGTCTGTGTCATCGATACATCTGTGGGTTTATATAGCACAGTTTCTGCACTGTATGATTGGATAATGATGCAAACTTGTTTGAGTATTGTGTGCAAACATATGTGCGCACATGGCCACGTTCACCAATAAATATGATACCATCTGCTTTAAATAAAGTACTAGCAAGTGACACTCATCCCTGCCCTAAAGCTTTTTTTCTGCCCTTGGTTGCATCTTAACTTCAGGGAAGGATCTCATGGGAATTTAGTAAACAAATAAATGCATGCCATAGGGGCAATTCTAGTATAGAAAAACAAAAGCTTTTTTCCCTAATATTTTATGTATTTATGTAGTCCTAGTTCTCGTTGGGTAGCATACCACTGTCCTTGTTCAAAATTGGAATGCTCTCCTACTAATATATATGACAAGTGAGGTGTATTTGTCAAAACATAAAAACAAAAAGCTGCAATAAATTTTTAAAATTTTGTGCGGTCTAGACAGCCGAAATATAACATGCTATATAAAGAGCTTAAGAAGCACAATCATGTTCGTGACTCCTCAATCGTTCCATACCACCTTTCAAAGTCTTACCCGACCATAATGTTTCTATCTATCTCAGTAGCTCAGATTTATGTAATGCTGAGGGAAAAGTCATCTTCCTGTTAGAAATAATGGCCAGGTTTCACAAAAAAAGGAACTTGTAATAGATAACATGAACTTGCAAAGGCGCCAAGAAGTTATCAGAAAAAATACATTGATTGTAGAATTCATTCGTTAGCCACCAGAAATGCGATAGGGAGTTAATGTTTGGATAAACACAAGCAGTCTAGTTTGTGTATTCGAGAACCAGAGTTTTCTAGTACATTTTTGTAATATGATATCATCCTTGACCTTTATCTAGCCTACTTTTGTTCTCTCTTTGTGTTCCAAAGACATAATGCTAGTCTTGACTTGGCACTTTATACGCAGTTCTTGTCATTCACAAAGCAATACCTCTGTAGTCACTTATAGGTCGACAATTTAGCTAGCAACAAGTTTCTCTCAAAAGGAATGCTTGTAGGTGCATCATTCCGGTTGCTTTTTTCTCCTTGGTGGGGGACCTTCTTGCTCATGATACCCATGTTTGTGAAGGGATTTGTAATGCGCCTTCCTTGTGCATGGTACCAATACATAAACGAGGAGAGGGGTCATGGTGTGTTGGTAAGGAGGTATTTATATAGGGGACGGTAAAATTGCTCTCCAAATTTTGTTTAACAACCCATTCATTCTGTAATCAGTGTTGGTTGTCACAGTCGGTGATTTTCGCTGTTTGTACATCATTATCCCTGAACATCAATGGGCTCCATTTGCCGCTGTCAAATGTGCCCATATTTTGCTTGTCACTAACTATAGTAGGTAAATTTGAGCGTGTGCAGTGATAGTCTGTGATACCATATCTTTCATTTTTCTAGCTCTGTATTGTTGATTTTAATGAATACTTCTCTTTTTAAGACTGTCTGGTAGTGAAGTCAAACTTGGCCAGAATGCAGTCAAAGGACAGTACAACGAATCTACGTACAAACTGCCTCCGATGCCCATTGACATTGCTGTACGGCTCCGAAATGTCACAGCCGGAAATGTGTCTGGCAATCTTCGAAAGATAATAATTGAGTGGATTTCCTACCATTTGTCATCTCAGACAATGTAACTTACAACATTTACCTGAATGCATAGGTCAGCAAGATAATGAGAACTCACTCACACTCATCAAAATTGCACTCAGCCGGGATCATTCGGGCTAAGACTCAATGAAATTTGACGCAGCCGGGCTGGCGGAGACTCACATTCAGAGATCAGTCTGAGCGAGTCGACTTGTGAGTCAGTTTACCGACCTATGCCCAGATGTAAATAAAGTTGGGATTGAATGTACTCAATGAGAATTCATTCCACAGTAAATGTCTCATAATTATGTTTGTTCACACATTTTTCTCAACCTCGTATTGCAATATGAATGTTAAGCACAATGTTAATTAGAAACGGTGTTGCCCTCCATGTTCATGTGCTTACGTCACTAAGGCAAGTGGGAGGTGTCTCTAATCAAAACAAGTTTTTGTTGTCTAATTCATGATTATAACTTAGTTGCTGCACAGTTCTCCTTGCAAACTCTCGATAAGTGAGGGGTAAAAATTGTTTCTCCAATGCTTTGCATTGGGGCAGTGAGCAATATCCAAATTGTCTAGTGCCTTTTAAGTGTGCAGCAGTGTGTACGGCATTGTTGGTAGAAAATGTTTTTGTCACTGATGATTTGTTGACTAGCCTTGAATTATAGTTCCCTCATTTTCTAACCCGCGAAATTTAAATATCCAATGCCTTGGTTCACATTGCAGCCCTACGCCCTATTTTTTTATTCCAGCTAACAATACGAACCTTAACATTTCCAGCGATACATTTCATGCTTGTATACAATCACCAAGCGAATTGGATGGAAATACAGTTGTGGCTAGCTGAATTCGTACAGCGCTGAGTGTGTCATGTGAAATTTGCGGGTTTAGTTGCCACCAGCAGCATTTATTCTACTTACATTCCTCTTTATCCATAAAGAACAGTCACGAAAACTACAGAAAGGTATACACTCAGTCATAATTAATGTTGTGCTTCAATATAGCAATATCGTCTATGGTTTCTTTGCCATGAGTCTTGGGTTAATGAGGGGGCTAGAATGATGCATTGGCTAAAGCTTTCTTAGCTGCTGGTTACAGTTCTTGTAGGTAGTGTACAGCACAAAACTAAATGAGTACATAGACAGAAGTGCCGACTGTCAACTGAGATGCTATTATCCAATGTGCCGAATTTACACAAGCGAGTGAAACAGCTATCTGAAAAACTTCTGGAGATAGAAGCAAGAAAAACAGACAAGTGTGCAAAAAGTGGTGAACAATGCAGAAAATCGAGGTTCACAAAAAGTTGTAAAGTTGCATCACAAATGCCGGCCATACGTGTGACTTCCAGAAAAACTTTAGCTCTTTTTTCTGATAGGGCCATAAGAAAGGCATCTGCAAGGTCAGGCTTAAGATTTGGTATCTTGACTCTATTTAAGCGGTTGTGTACGAAATTTCTTTCGTGCGGTGCTTGTCACATTGGGCAGACTGCCAGATGCCTTCATGAGAGGTTGTGTGAACATGCATGCAATGTGCCCAATGGCAGAGTAGGCTTTTTGGCACATCGTACTAGCATGTGTGGCTGCACTCCTTGGTTAGAAAGAATGTCACTTATTCACAAGCACAGGGATGGTCGTACACATATCATACTTAAAGTAGCACAATTGGTGTGGGAACAGAGTGCATGCATCAGCAGTTTCTGAAGCATCAGCATCAGAAGTTTCTGAGAAGTGAAACCTACGGCCAGCATTTTTTATGCAACTACATTTCTTCGTGTGTCCCTTAATGGTCTGCTTTGTTCACCTTTTTAGTAGTCACTATATTTCACATAGCTATATGACAATTTTGTGTAAATTCGGCAATAAAACCTCCATTGGTAGTCAGTGATTGCGTCTACGTCCTCGCTTAACCTTTGCACTGTACACGCATGATAATAAATTAACAAGTAGCTCAATAAGCTGCCCTGCTAAATTCTTATAGGAGATGCTCCTTCAAGCTTGTATTCATGGCTGATTTTCTCTTGTGTGCATGGTTTAGTAATAGCGCATTTGAAATATTAATTAAAACAATTCATAAGATCTTATTTGGTGAAAGTATTTTAAGAGGTTCTGAACTCTGGTCATGATTATCAGTGTATCTTGGCTATTGCAGGACAAAGGGATTAAATGTTACCCCTGTCCTTTGTCAAATCCATCCGATCAATGCTCTAACCTCGTTCTCGTCACGCACCTAATGCTTTAATGGTGCAATTTACTTAAGTTCTTCTGTGTTATGAATCACAGTTCAACTGTTATAATATTTCATGGAAATCATTACGCTACAGTGCTGTTGCATATTTTTTGCGTATTGTTTTATGTAGAAAGTTGATGCATGCTTTTGTAAACATCAGGTGCCTCGTAAACCAGTCCATAGCACTGATGGACACATCGGACTCTGGTCATGTAAGGGCATTTTCTCATAACTTTCCTTCATTTTGATTTCTTTTGCACTTTCATATTTTAAGCATATCCCGGTCAAGGCGGCCGCATTTTCATAAAGGTGTAATGCAAAAACACCTGTTTACTTGGATTTAGGTGCACATTAGAGAACCCCAGGTTGTCCAAATCCCCAGTACGGCGTGCCTCTTAATCATACAATGGTTTTGGCACATAAAACCCCATAATTTTTTTCTTTACGTTAAGCGTGCTGCCAAAGCCTTTCTTAGTACTTTTAAAGTTTATGAACATCCTTGCTTACGGCTGTTCAGGTCTGTGTGCTTGTGATTGAGCAGAGATGTGGTGGTTTTAAAGCTTTGCAGCTTAACTAATTATGAAGGTGCTAACAGCACCTCCTGATTTGATATTAAATACATGCTCATCTAAATATATATTTGGTTAAATAATATATTTTTGTACCTGTAGCCGTTTTCATGCAATAAAGTTTTCACCAACACCATTACTGAAAGAAATTCTCAGATATTGTGTTAAAGGTGTGCTAAAATAGCTCAGTTGGTACATTTTGAGACATGAAGGAAACAGTGCAAAAAGCAAGCTAAGATTAGGGGAACTCCATGCATGATTGTGTACTGTCGCTGCAGTTTATTTCATAACCTGAAAACTGGAAGTCATTGAACTGTCGTTTAGGCATGTAAAATCAATTACTTTCATTTAATTTCAGTTCACGTTGTATATGTGCATAAAGAGCAAATACAAAAATACACGAAAGCGAATGCCGCCAGGATGCCCTGAAGTCGATGCGGAAAAAGCAAAAGCGAAGGCAAGAAAGGCAGGCGAAAGTTCTGGGACATGCTCCACACCTGGATTTCGAAGACAGGTGATAAGCTGCACGTTTGCATGTATATTTTATTCATTAGATTAAGTGACTCTCCCTCATTCGTTATGTGACTTAGTTGGAACATTTAGTTGCTTCTCTTGATGTACTTGTTCATATCATTTACATTTTTTCTTTACCAAATGCAAATTTGCAATCAGGCTGTAGCAGCTATATCTGCAATGCTGTTATAAGAGATTCTATAGGTGATTAAAGGAGCAAAATATCATATCGCATTGCCACCTTGAACCTAGAGTGAAACATTGGTTCAAGATTTAGTGGTAAATGCATTTATAGACCATTAATACAGCATCATACTGTAATATATATTGATATACATGCTAAGAAGTAGTGAAAGATGAGTGGCTATGCTACTCTGACACTTGAGTTGTTTTAACCCTTTATTGATCAATGCTGCATACAGCATACCAAAAATATTTATTTTTCTTGCTGATTTTTGGCATTGAGTAAGAAGTTTCTGGTTAAATCTCTTGAGCAAACACTGAATGACTGACAGCAAGTGTCATTTGTCGCTTTAGAGCAGGAACACAGGATGGGAAAGAAGTTAGACATGCGACTCGCTTTCTTTTGAAAGCACGGTCAGAGGAGACAGACTGGTATGAGATATCCGACTGCAGTGATGTCCGACACACAATGCGAAGAAATGTACACCTATAGTACACATATGGAAAGAGCTCTCTGTACAAATTCCAAACGCAGCCAGCCGTATGTGGCTTGGGGAGAAGCCCACTTCCAGTATTATACCCCCATATTGCTAAAGAAATTTCTTCAAAATATCATTTCTTTTCGTTGATTATGCTTATTCTCAATGTCTTTTGCATATTTAGATAAAACATAATTTTTTGTATTTATATGCGCAGTCAATAAAGGGGTAAACAAATGAAGTGCTTCCAGTGAATGTGAATGTATAACTTTAGCGACTCTTGTTGCAATGTGTTGATCATTCCACAGTCTTTGTGAGACCATGAAACAGGAACTGGGTAAAAAGCAAATCACTCCGCAGTACCAAGAAGGAACCTTCAGGACTTATACGGTACCGCAGAATAAATACACTTCATCGACGCTGTGGCTGTGGTGTCCTCTTTATTTTGTGGTCTTGATCCTACTATGGAGAAATATTTCTGCTTTGCAAGTGCGTTGCAGTATTTCAGTGCTATAATTGCTTTCTGCAAAAGGAAAGTGCAAGTATCACGTAAGGATCATGTGTTATGAGGTAGTTGCTAGATGTGGTATGTCACAATACAGAGTTGCCTGCGGCCACTGTAATTCGCTATTTTGTGTGGCGTTGTTAACTTGACAGAAGAAAGTGGCTGTTATTTGATCAATTAAGAATTCTACTTAATTTTGGCCCTTATTTAGAACTTTGTCTCATCTCTGTCAAGCACGCACCTCGCTTTTGATGTTAATGAGATGGAGTGACTCCCTGCAAAGCAGCATGGTAGTCCTGTTAGTGATGCTGTCACTCACACTTACGCAGATCGTTTAGTAGGCAGTAGCTCAGTGCCATTCCCCCATAGAATCACAGCTTGCATTTCATTCATGTATAATAGAAACATTCTGCACATTTCATGTGAAAGTGTGACATTGCAGGGCATTATGCTATAAGTTCACAGCAGTGAGCCCCATTATTGGGAGACAGTTGTCCAAAATTACAGCGAAGTCAAGCTATGTACATTTAAATGTGTTCTGCGTACTGCGTATCCACCTTAACCCAGTGTTGGTGTTGTCAGTTGTTGCTTGCTCTCGGGTGAATACGCTGGGCTTCCTTTATTTCTTTGTCTTTTTCTTGCTCTTCTTTTCATTAATGATTGTTTGCAAGTCATTTACCCATCACCTCTGTAGCACCCATAGAGGCCTTTGGGTGTGATAATAAACAAATACATAGAAAAACATTTAAGTTTCCTGTTTTATGCAGACGATTACTATGCATTTACAGTAGTAGTACAAAATGACTGGGTGACTTTACTCACGTTCTTGAAGTATAGGAAGGCCTTTTAAATGATAACATGCAGTGTACATGTTGCTGATGCATAAGTATGGTAAATTGTTTTATCCTTGCCTTATATTTCCCAATGTTAGGAACCCAAACTTTGTTTTACGGTCTCTGTTATCTCGCACTTTCGGACTGCTGTGAAGCCAGCATTTGAAGTAGATGAGGTCTTCATCTCCGAGACAACAAATTTTAGGAAACGAGAACTCAAGAAGGGAAACCCCGACATGGACAAAATAGAGCACGTCATGAAGAGGGCCGCATGTGGTAGGAGAGCAAACATAGGACAAGAGGACATGAGTCGTGCCGGTCTTCTAGTCCTCTATCCAGCTTTAAAGTTAGAAAAGGAGGTGAGTGTACCTAATTGTTCAGCACTTTATAGTTTGTATTGTGAAATTTCTTCAATTGCCTCATTGGTAATCTTTGTCTTGCATTATCATAGCTGGTTAGTTCAACTACCTTAATAATAGCTTTAGTCCTACTGGGCAAACATTACCTGAGCCTTCTCTAAGCAAAAGTCAACACCAAAAACATATATCCAAACATGTTCTTTACCCTTAGATTATCTGTCTAAAAATAATTAATTTTAATACAGTACACAAGGCTTCTTCGCGCTCTACCATAATAACAAAGCACATTCAGAAATGCAAACGTGTAATTTAAGAAACTGCTAGCACAAACTATGATTCTCACTCTGTTCCTTGCTGGGTTACTGTATGTGACCACAGCTCAACCCAAGAAATTGGCACAGTTACTGTCTACTCATCCCATTTTTCGCTCTTTTGGCAGCTTCAATCTCTTAATTTATTTAAACTGCACTGTTTTTCCACTTGCTGCTACATAGCACTCAACTGCCTCAGAGCCGCTCTTGTAAAATCCTGTGACCACTAAGTATCCTGCAGCGTGGAGCAAAAGTCAAAGCATTTGCGTAGTGCTGGCTATCTGGAAGGCACTGTGGTGCCTGTTACTGAGAGCCCATAAAAGAGGTAAAGGTGCCTGCACAAAGAAGCATGCCATGCACTTTGTGGATTGCAAGGTTGTTGAGGTGGTATACAATATTCCCCTTTCATGTGGAAAATTATGTATAGGCCAGACAGGTAGATGCCTGAAGGACCTCATAAGTTAGCACCGAACCATTGTCAGCACCCTAGCTGCAGCTAGTCACTTAACTGATCAGTGCCACAAACACAAATGCTCCCCATGCTTTCATAATGCATGTGTTCTAAGGCGGCTCAGGGGTCAAATTTATAGGAAAGTGTTTGAAGCTTTTTTTCGTACTAAAACAGGTGATAGATGCGTAAGCACACCGTCTTTGGCGCTTACAAGGAAATTAGGGACGTGTCTGGATAAGAACATTTGCGTCAACGATCCGTAGTGGTTTATCATATCTGGTTTTATTTTATTTATTCGCTTGTTTGCTCATTTGTTCGTGCTTACACATGGGCATACTTGCTGGTCCTTGATTCATTAAAATTTCTCAGTTAAAGGTGCTGCGCACTGTCCTATCCCTCTCTCGTATAGAAATTGTTTTCACACTCATAATAATGTCGCTACAAAAGACACAATACCAACCAGCCCAACTCTCTTCTCTAGTTTCCAATTTGCTGTGCATGCTGTAGCTCTCAAATAGTAAATATGACAAGTTGCCTGAATGGCATTCACTTACATACCATGAAGTAACAGCAAATAACTGCATGCTCCAGCTCCAGCGAAGCTACTTCAATCAAATAAAAAGCTTTGTGACACTAACTATTGCAACGGTTGTGTCACCACTCACAGCACACAGCATTTCTTTTTTAATACTCATGAAATGTCAAGTTATCAAAGTTCCATTTCTTCATGTTAAGCTTTCGATGACTTGTTATGCAGAGGAGCCAGCAAGAAACATCAGATTTCTCAACAACTGTCCATTACTCTTCTGCAAGACTGTACTTCACTCATTGTGACCACAAATAATCACATTGTCTTAGCACTGACGTCTGCAAACTGATAGCACCTTGGTACTGTTGACCATGCTTCACGTTGTTTCCATGAACTAGTTTCAAACTATGTTTTAATTCTTGCAGATATACAATGAATGCTGTCGCCTAACAGGTGTACCACATGATAACGCATTGCTAAAAGCACTGAACGATTACAGCGACCATATTCTAAATGCAGCAAGGCTCAAGCGAGCATCGCAGTCAACTCTGTGCACTGTGCTGGCAGAAATGGCCGTGGAGAGCCGAATTGCGAGAAACTGTAAGTCTTTATGGCTCACGGTCAAGAGTTCTTCTAGGGGCCAAGTACACAAATTCTTTTCCTGCAGTGTATTTTAGTTAGTGCATTGCCGTGTTTATAAGTAGCTTTGGAAAAATAGAAGTTTGAGGAGTCCATGAATATATGTGCCACATTCAAATTTTCCTGCATCAGCACACCTCATAATGTAGGTGCATAGTCAGATTGAAAACATTTTGCCTCCTATTACACTGTTAATTGCTGTGCCATATAAAGTTCGGCTAGCAGAGTTCACTGGCAATAACCCTTTCAGTCATAATGCTACCTTATCAAGATACAGCTCGTAAATATCCTTATAAGAAATAAGTTAGAAATATTTAATATGGCACTGATTATGAATGAGAGCTTCTAATAATGCTAAATGGATAATCACTGTAAGGCAAATAATGCAAAACAGCAGTATCTTGAAAACATAGCACCATGTTTCACAAAAAGGCAGAAGTGTTGCTCTGTATCTTCGCTGTTATTTAGTGTTTTTGTTTTCATTAGAAGGACCTTAGACTAATAACAGTGTCACCTACTTCTTTAACAATTCTAATTTATTTTTGTGAAATATGCATATAAACTAATAAATTTCACATTCAACTTTTCGTGTAACGGTGATGACTGGCCTGACGTCGCTTAAATATCATCCTACAGGCTGAGATTTCTTCTGAGTTTGCTTTGTATTTGCAGAAAATGTTGTGCATATAGGGAGGCCACACACAGTCATGGCTGAAGGGATAAAGTTATGTGTTGCTCATGAGCTATATTTCAGCTTTAGTTAAGGAAGGCACAAAGCTATTTGAACATAAAACCTATTTCCATTGAACAGCTTCAACTGACTGCTAAGGAACCGTAGAGGGCATTATAGCTGCAGTATGGTAAGCAGCATAAGATTCACTCTCAATTGCTTGTTTGCATAGCATTAAATTGAAGCGCACTGTTGAGTCACGAGGAAACATGGCAGACAGGACAGACATAATACCATTCATTCTTTGTTATTCTGGCTTAATAATGCATTTCACTTCAACATGTAAAAAAGCTAGCCAGGTCTTAAGGTAGGAACAGCGCTAAGGACACAAATTGAAGGCACACAAGAAAATGACACATTTTGATGTAAAACCTTTTTCTATGCCTCCTCACATAATCCATGTCCTTAGTGCTGTGTATGCCTCAAGAGGACTAAAAAATCTAGCTGATGTGTTCATATGAACTGGCCCTATCCTTAAGCTTTCTAAAATTAGCATTACATATTTCTATGAAAACTATGGTAATTTGAATCAGTGTCTGTATTTTATGCCTTTGAAATACATAGTTATTGCTAAAGTTTGACTAAAACAAGAAAAACAAAGAGCAATGTGAAATGAATAAGGAAGGTTTTCATGTTCGATCCAACCATAGAGAGCCTATGGTTCAGCAAACATGTTTCACGGTCAACCATTGCCAAGGGTGGTGCTAGTTAACGCTCACAAGATCATATCTAATAAACGTACATAAATGCTGAGCGAGGTGACTAGGAGAAAATAGCCTCCATTGTAGCTTAATTGATGTATGATCACATGTGTAAGGCAGGATACGTGGCAAGTTGTCTTTTTGTCTACTTTTCCATTTTCTTAATTAGTTGTGCATTTCAATGAAACCATATTTAATTTTCCTTGTGCTTTCCTTGGTCTAGATATTCCTTGGATTTAAAAAGTCTTAATTAATAAAGTCTGGCCCCTTCGTTCCCGTTATTTAAGTTTGAACCACTTGCAGTACACTTCCTGAAGTAAGCATCATACATCAAATGGCTAAACAACACATCTTGCACATATCCTTATTGTAGACAGCTATATGCAGTTACTATTTGTTCACTGCCCATTTAGTACTGGATTCTACCACCGAGATTCCTAAAGTGTACTGCTGTATGACTGTACGAATCTTATAAACTGTTACTTCTTGCAGTTTTGTTGCACTTGCTAATTTACTGAATAATCACAAACAGCCAAATTTGTTAGCAACCGCAGCACTTTCACTGGCGTCATTTTTCTCTTCAGATGCAAGAGGCGTGGGCGCTCGGATGGTTCTACCATTCTTTGTCAATGAGCGAGGAGACATGATTACAAAAATGGTCATAACTTAGAGCTGTCAGCATGACTAAGTGCATAGTATCCACATGGGGCCATAAAAGTGGTGTAAAACTATGGGGAAATTTGGGAGCTAGAAAACCACTAACATAAACAATTGAAGTATAGCGTTAAGTGGAAATTGCCTAATTTTGTTAAACTTAATTATTAAGGCATAAGAAGTACCAAGTAATTTATCCTCGTGCGCAGGCACTTTATCTATGCCATTATATTTACACGGATTATTAGGGTGACCTTTTCTGGGCTTTGAAAGCATTGAAAGTAACCAGGGAAACCATTCATGCTCTCTACCTAATAGCCATTATCAAGGGAATTATATCTTGTTTGCCAGTCATCTATAGATACACATATGATCTTGCAAAATTAAGTTATAAAAATTGAACTCAAGGATATTGGATTTTTTGTAGCACACTAATATGGGAACTTCGGCTTTTGAAGTAAATGCGTGGAACTGCTCTGTCGTAATTTCTTGTAATACCGTATTTTACTTCCATAATGATCGACTTACATAATCATCGCAGCCATAAATTTTGTCCTCAAAGTTCGATTTTGTTTCTTTCCACTGTAATGTTCGCAACCCGAACTTTCCGCAGCGATATGTCCTGGGCCAAGTCCAGCTAATTATGATCGCGCTTAACATGTGTCAAATGCTGTCGAATGTTACGCGAGCAACTCTTCAAGACATACCAAGCAGTCTGCACGCCCGAACAGTCATAAGCAGATGCCCCACTTCGTTCCTTTCATCACTTTTCGCACTTCCACGAAAAAAAAGCTACAACCAAGCTCGCCTTGGCTTCATTATTTGTAGACTTTATAATGCTTGTGGTCAACAACAACAAAAAAGGTGCTTTTCAATTCTTCTCACCTGCACTCGTGGGCACGCAACAAATCGCGAGTGGCAACGATAGTAGCCACGGTTACACTAATACGTTAGCAGTGCACCCTATTCATATGCCGACGCTTGTAAGACAGCTAAGATATTCGCCCACCCATAGTGGAAGCATGCCGTATCAAGATAGCAGTTAAGACAAATGCCGCAGTTTCCGTAGCGTGCCCACCATGCGTTTCAGTCACTGGCAGCTGAGCGCGCCCATCTCTGTTTCTGCCCCCTCAAAGTGGTCATGGCTATGCTATTGCCGCAAACTGGCCGATAGTAACAATATATGCATTACTGATACGGAAGAAACTGTGTCGATTCGCATAATGTACTCACAAGAACAAAAAAATGCATTCGGCGCATCTGGCTTGCTCCGCCAGCCACCATTTTTGCTTTGGCGTCCGGCACTGTTACAGTGGCAGCTGCCTATTTGTTTACCTGTTGTCATCCCGCAGCAAATACGGCATGAAAAAAATGTTTTCTTCTCGCAAGAAATTTAACCCGGGTAATGATCGCACTCCTGAATTTGCATAATTTTTTGGCAAAAAAGTGCGATCATTATGCAAGTAAATGCGGTATGCAAACCATTTTCCCCTACTCCAAACAAAAACTTACACTTTTGGTGTTTTGCACTGCTTAAGTTTTCATTTGGACAATCCTTAACTAATATAAAAGTAAGTTTTTTAATATGTCACTGAGCAACCCCATTTGTTTTTGAGCACCAAGAATTTATGTTGTTTATATATTTGCTTAGCAGACACCAGGACCTGAGTTTGCCCACCTCACATTGCTCTACACTGGCGACAGCCCCATCTCTTCCGAAGCCATGTGTGTGAAGTGTGAGGACGTATGTGTTGATGTACTGGACTTCACTTCTTGTGCAGTACTGTTATCTTCTATGTACTGGGCATTCAACATCGAAAACGTCAGCTCTGCAAAGCAGACGCTCTCATTGCTAGAGAACATGATGAAAATCAAAACAAAAACAGCAAAGCTAGGCACCAAGGCACTTAAAGTCCTAACAGCATTCAAAGCACGGTCAGTTGCAGCAACTAAGAAAACAGCAGCCTGTGTTAAGCAAGCTGTTGAGCAGGCTGAGAAAGCTCACTAAGTCACCAAGGTCTGAGTGTTCTTGGGATGCACCTTGCTGTATCCACGTAGCCTCTCTTTTTCTTTCTTTTTTAACTGTCAGATTGTTTCGCTGTTCTTATAATTGGATTATACAGCTGAAGAGTGCAATAGCCAGCCAAACCTAAAAATTTCTCTTGTTCGAATGTTGTTCACAGTTAGTTTTTATTATGGTGACCTAAAGCAAATACCCAACAACGATATTTTTTTATAAATAAAATTATTTCGGGGCCAGTATGGGTTCCTTGTTTGGAAATGACAGGGAGGCAGTGGCTCTGTTCTGCGCAGGTGCGGTGGCGGAGAGAGGATGAATAGATGTCAAGCAGGCTATCGTGTCACTTTTATCGCTTAGCGCATCATCTGAAGGTGCAGTGATTTTGCTAGTAGTTGCGTTGGTAATACAGTAGCTATAACGAATGCCTAGTCTTAGTCTATAGAATTACCTATCTTCTCCTGGTGTTTGAAGTGTTATCAAGGCCAATGACTTATCAGCAGAACTGGAGCGTTTCTTTTGTGAGCTATAGATGCTTGCAATTGTATAAATGTACGTATTTTCTGCTGATTTTAGTAATGTTTTGGTTCTTTTTTTGTTTTGTTGAAAATTGCTTCTCCATTGTTTTAGCGTTACTTTTGCTTGTTTTCTAATTTATTACTGTTATTTATTGTTTGTTATTCCGAAAATGCCCCTCCTGCTAGGGCCAAAGAATTGGCCTGCAGTATGCTTAAATAAATAAATAAATAATGTCTTGGAAACAGGGTTGCGTTTCGCGACTTCCTGCTGATGCTGCTTTAGGTACTTTTCGAAGTTTTCAGATTTGCCAGAGTACAGTGAATCTCATTTTTTGCATAGCAATTTATACGTGACACCAACGAAGTTCTTCACGTGCACCATTTCATCACTTAGCTTGCTGAAAAGGACATGTGCCACACAAACACTGCAGTCATTCAACACTCTGGTAAAAGTCCCGCTCATACCACCTGCATAAAGGATGGTCGCACGCTTCCTTTTCTTTGCCGCCACTTGGCGGATGGGCGCCGAGGCATAACATTCTTGCTCACTTAGCAGTTACAGAAGCTGGTCCTTACTTGCCATGTCATTTCGTACCAAGATCAGCTCTGCTTTCTGCCTTTAGGGCTCGATCGAAGATGGAGAAGCAAGGTTACTAGCGATAAGGCGACCGAATATTTGGTGGCCCTTAAGGCTTACTGAATCTTGGAAGAACTCTAACATAATCCTAGTCCATAAGAAAGGGGACGTCAAAGACTTAAAAAGTTATCGACCGATCACCTTACTGTCCGTTGCTAACAAAGTATTTACTAAGGTAATCGCAAATAGAATCAGGAACACCTTAAACTTCTGTCAACCAAAGGACCAGGCAGGATTCCGTAAAGGCCACTCAACAATAGACCATATTCACACTATCAATCAGGTGATAGAGAAATGTGGGGAATATAACCAACCGTTAAATATAGCTTTCATTGATTACGAGAAAGTGTTTGATTCAGTCGAAAGCTTAGCAGTCATGGAGGTATTACGGAATCAGGGTGTAGACAAGCCGTATGTAAAAATGCTGAAAGATATCTGTAGCGGCTCCAATGCCACCATAGTCCTCCACAAAGAAAGCAACAAAATCCCAATAAAGAAAGGCGTCAGGCAGGGAAATACGATCCCTCCAATGCTATTCACAGCGTGTTTACAGGAGGTATTCAGAGACCTGGATTGGGAAGAATTGCGGATAAGAGTTAATGGAGAATACCTCAGTAACTTGCAATTCGCTGATTGTATTGCCTTGCTTAGTAACTCGGGGGACCGACTGCAATGCATGCTCACTTACCTGGAGAGGCAAAGTAGAAGGGTGGGTCTAAATATTAATCTGCAGAAAACTAAAGTAATGCTTAGCAGACTCGGAAGAGAACAGCAGTTTGCGATACGTAGCGAGGCACTGGAAGTGGTAAGAGAATAAATCTACTTAGGAAAGGTAGTGACCGCCGATCCGCATCATGAGACTGAAATAATCAGAAGAATAATAATGGGCTGGGGTGCGTTTCGCAGGCATTCTCAGATCATGAACAGCAGGTTGACATTATCCCTCAAGAGAAGAGTGTATAACAGCTACGTCTTACCAGTACTCGCGTACGGGGCAGAAACCTGGAGGCTTACGAAAAGGGTTCTAATTAAATTGAGGATGACGCGAGGAGCTATGGAACGAAGAATGATAGGTGTTACGTTAAGGCATAAGAAAAGAGCAGATTGGGTGAGGGAACAAACGCGCGTTAATGACATCTTAGTTGAAATAAAGAAAAAGAATTTGGCATGGGCAGGACATGTAATGAGGAGGGAAGATAACCGATGGTCATTAAGGGTTACGGACTGGATTTCAAGGGAAGAGGAGCGTAGCAGGGGGCGGCAGAATGTTAGGTGGGCGGATGAGATTAAGAAGATTGCAGGGACAACATGGCCACCATTTGTACATGACCGGCGTAGTTGGAGAAATATGGGTGAGGCCTTTGCCTAGCAGTAGGCGTAACCATGCTGCTGCTGGTGATGATGATGATGGTTTACAGAAAGAAAATCTAGGTATTTTGACATGTGTGGACTTGCGATATACCATGGTGGCAAGGCCATTTGTGGTTCATTCCACGAGAACATTAACGGATGTTGTATAGCTATTCTCAGGCTCTTCCTGTTCTCCTCTAAACTGGGTTCTCTGCTTACAAGAATTAAATGCTCCCTGTGATCACTATATGTGCTCTTGCTAAAAGTTACTGCGATGTGTGCACATCTTTTATTGAATAAAATTTTTACACGTTTTTAACAGTTGTGTTGTTCTTTCAGATGTTTACCGGAGTAGGTAGAATTTGACACAATCATGGTGGCAGTGCAAACGGAAACATTTAGGAGGTGAGACAATAGCCTTTTTTGACAATTGGGATGAAAGAATGGCCGAGCAATTGCACTTTTGAAACATTATGGGGTGTACCTAGTATGCAGGCAGCACATGTACAATAAAGTGGCACTATTTGTCTTGCACTGTTGTGCATTTATCTGGTCTTTAGGCATATTTCTTCCGTTGGCATCGATGCTGTATAAGTGCTTTAATTTGGTGAGATTGTTAATGGGTCATTTATTATAAATATTGAAATTTAATTGTTCTTTTCACGTATGCCTCCATGGCACATTGAAATAAATGGGCCCTTTGTCATGGCAAATAATTAAATTCTTGTTCAAATACCTGAAATGCTACAATGCCTGATAACCATGGACATATTGTAGCTGTTCAATGTGCCTTCTAAACAGAAGTATAGTGTTTCTTAACGTTGGCAATTGATTCCAGTTGAGCAAATCGGACTGCTGTCTTCTGTTTTTGCCAGGTATAGTTCACTGATGCGTTAGAGGTTAATACAGTTATAGTAGTGAAATTATTACTTTTGGTGTTTCACTCACTGTAGTGCTATGCGCTCAGTGTTTTTTTAGTTGTTTATGGGGGGGATATTACACTTTATCATAACATATAATGGTGGCTAAGAGCTGCTGAATAACTAGGCATTTCTTGTACATGCTGACTAATATCTATTATGTTGTGAGCTTCCATCTTAATATAGAGATAGTCTATTGACTACCTAGGCAGAGGTCACACCAGTTGCTGCAAAGGGTTCGGTTAAGTACCAGGAAGTAGTTTCACCAACTCTTGCCATGGTAATCATGTACACCACCATTGTCAGTCTTCAGATGACTACCCTAGGAAGGGTCATTGTTGCCATTCCAAAGGGTATCACTGACTACCAAGGGGTACTTGCATGGACCACTGAGGTAGTCACATCATCTCCTGCTTTGTGAGTAATACATACACCTCAGTAGTTCTTGCGGGAGAGTCACCGGTACTGAGGGAGTCGCCCACACTGTATTTCATAGAGAGTGCGTGTTACCACCCAAAAGGTCATCATACGTGCGACGAGCAGATACACCCCGAAAAGAGCCAGTTACGACTACCCTTTTTTTTAAAGTGTATACTCCCAATTGAATTCTGTGGCTCCATTGCAATACTAACTTTCCCAAGTTCTGACGTCACTTTCGTCCCATTTTTTGGGGACACATAGGACGCACTTACATCAGCTTATAGAAACCTTCCTGTTCAGCTTGTTGGTATTTTCTCCTCCCGTCAATAAATTGCAGTGCCGTAGGTTTTACGGTATTAAAACAGATACGAAGAAGGAGTTCGTCACTTACTCGCTTCAACTGCCTGCACTTCATATTCTATATCGGTTTTCACGTCACATACTAAATTAGTAAGCCGAGCGTTCATTCATAGATCAAAAACATTTTTCCTAGCAACAGGTGGAAGGCACCGTTCATTGCAGAGATGTTATAACGGCGCATGAATAAAGAATCAGCTGCGTAGTTTTTTTCTTTGTCATGTAACTTTTACTTACGCTTTCTAAAATTAGGCAGGCTTCTCTTCAATTCCAAAGTATTGCAATAAATATGGCTTTTTTCCCTTATGTAACAGGTAATGAACTCGTCCGCTCTCCTTGGTTTATTCGTCCTTGAGACGCCTCAGCATTTAGAACAAAAATAGTATTTGCTTCCGCTAAAGCTTCTGCAACGTCGCTGGCATCGGCACGATGTCTTGCAGCGGTAAATCGGTGAGCCAGTGCGTTTTGCTGGCCCATGTTTGGCCCATTATCTGAAATGAACGTAAGCCAATGGCATTCCATGATGCTCTGGTGGAACACTATGATTCTGTTGCATATGAATTGGATTTCGCCTACAACTTCGCAGCATCTATTCTGCAAAAACAATGTGCGCCTTTCAAATATGACAAGTACCTACCACGCCACCGACTTCTCACTTCGTGAAGGCTCTGGCACCCCTTTCCCTGAAGTCGAAATCACCAATGAAGTAGGGTGCTCGCGGAAGGGAACGTGTCAATTTAAGGCTCATTAATGCGCATACTTTCATATCCACCGGCTACAGTTCGTGTAACATCGGTGTAACAATAGCGCGTAGTTTTAGATTGGAGTCCGCTTCACGTTTCGTGACCAGAATCCTAGTCACATGACATGTTCCTCTAGGGTACTTTTCACATATTCAGGATTCTACTAAATGCTCCTTACTTACTGTGAAAGAGAGCGATAACCTTACTGATTTCAAAGCACTAGCTTATCCCACCTTGAATAATATTACTTTTTATGCCCGTAGAATAACAAAGTTTATCCAGTTACTAAAAATTTCATTATCAACGAGAATCAATGGTACCAGCTCGAAAATACGTAAAAACATTAGGCACCCTTGAAGCGCCTTTTTAGAAAAAACGTTTCTCAGTCACTCGACACTGGATATCTACCAGTAGACTGGTGCATTGGTAGGGGTCATTTCACTTTTCGAGCCATGCACCAAATCCAGCAAAAAGAATTATGTTTTTTCCATGGTATGTGGACTCCACATATTGTGTTCAAACATAAATACTATTTAGTAAAGCTTCCACATTAATCTTGCTATCGCTCAGGGCACTTTTTCCTTATATCCTGCAAGTATTCTGCGAAAACTAAGCTTTCGACACCCTAGCGGCTCTCTTCTTCCACAACATTCAATTCTGTATACCACAGAATTCACGTAGATTTTTGTAACTTTGGAAAGACGTTCGACAAGGTTTACAAGCTGCTCGATCAATTTGCTTAGGTAAGGGAGTGAACGCTTGCAAAGTCGATCCGGCACTTTGCACATCACTTGCCACTTGCCACTATTAGGATATTCGAGCCTGTTGGAGGAAAGGAGAGTCGAGTAAGTAGCTCTAACGAATGGACTAACAAAGAGCAGGTGCTCTATGCACTGTTCAATTGCATTGAATAACTACACAGTGTGAGAGAACAGATGACACATTATGTCGGCAGCAATTTCTGTGCTTGCACATGTCATGGATAATACACGTGTTCCCTTTAGTATCGAGAACTGTGGTGTATTCTCGGTTAAAGAAGAGGGAGAAGGGAAGAGAACCGAAGAAGAAAGGCAACAAGAGAACAAATACCAAGGACATATATATAAATCTGAAGAAACAAAGCAAAAAAATAAAACACGCGTGCGAGAAACTGGCAGAAATTGAAAAGGCTGCAATCATTGAAAAGGCTGTAGCACACAACTATAAACGGTGGACCTGGCATTCCGATATCAATTCGAGAGAAAACACAAAGCCCCGCTATAAATGGGTCCGACAACTTCTCGTAGTTTACTTAAACCAGCAGCAAAAATTCACGCACCGGCTGCGTCTAGATAATCTTTTCGACATGACACGGCAGCTTCGAGAAAAGTAAAGGGCAGAGCCCCTTTAACTCTCTATATAAGATACGTAGATACCCAAGTGGACGGGGATCGGCGCCGCGAGGCAAGCCAAAGCGTGCCTCCGCCGTCAACGACGTCCGCATCATTGGCTGCCATCGAGGCACCCTACGCTTCCCTCATGGAAGCAGCGGGATTCGCGTCTGTCATCAGTTAAGCTCCGGCTACCAAGGCTATATTTCTATTCGTTTGTTCATGCCCCCTGAATGCCTGCTCGCCTAGCGCGGCGCTCTTAAAATACGTGCATTTTTATGTTAGTGTAATAAATTCCAGCAATAGAGGAGGAATATAATATATATATATATATATATATATATATATATATATATATATATATATATATATATATATATATATATATATATATATATATTGTAGTGTGGAGGAATGCCCCGCACCGCAGCCACACCGCCAGTCGCCCGGGAGGCTTGAGCTCGAGATTGCCTGAGCTGCTCTGGTTGCGACACGCTGCCTGCTGCTCTCTTGTGCTGTATTCATATTATATTATATATTTCACGTTTCATGTAACCACCCGACACGGTTGGCGCGGGTGTGTTTGTGTTAGTAGGGGTTTGATGTTTTGCGATACCACATATCTGAACACACGGGGGTTGACCGCACCCACGTTTAACTAAGGAACCTTCACCGGCCCTCGGTAGCAGCAACGCGCCCCTTCCTCATTGGCTTCATATCGGCGGCACACCTGGACTGACGCAACGAGGGAAAATCGGTAGTTGCATTTTCCATCATTCTCTCTATTCTTCGTGTCTAGTATTGTCTTCTCTAGTACTTCCGATCATCTAGGCAGCGAGGGCGAACTCTTTGTCAGTTGAAGAACAAGCTTATGTCTTATTTGGTTGTATTTTTGCCGCACAGCTGAAGTTTCGAGGATCTGATCATGGTGATCGTTTCATGGCATCCACTTTGAAACGGGGCGTTGAAAAATAGTAACCTAGCCAGCTTGATTTATTCAGGTAAGATACACATATTTTTATCAAATATTTTTGTATACATCTCCTTAATCTTTTTCGTGCTTTTCGCTTCAAAATCTACCTTGTACCACTAATAGTACCTAATACATCCCGTCATATCAATCTATTCGCTGCTTTTTCCCATGAATATTCTAAACGTATCTTGCTTATCTGGAATGCTCATCGGTTGATGGTTCCTTCCGCTTTAAATCCAAACATTTCTGGAAGAAGCACGTTACCTACAGTTCTCATTTGGAGATTATCTTCGTATTCCATTAGGATGTGCTGAGTGGTCTCCCATTTTTTCTGCAGCGTAGAGGCGCGCCTTCTATTTGCGAATGTTTCCTTCGGTAGTTTTTTCTCCTTAGACAATTGGCTGAAATCTGAAATAGGAAGACGCAGCCCTTTGTGTTATCGTACAGATTTTTCCTTCTAATTTGTTTATTTCCATTCTTGTAAACCTTCATGGTCATTTGTGTTTCCATTCGTTCGATTAAATTAGTTGTTTCTGTTTCTCTCTCTTTCTTTCCGATGACTCCTGGTTGTCTAATTAAAGGTTTATTTACCTTGTACTTGGTTGCCCACTTTTGTTACCTCTTCCTCCATTCAGTAACCACGCTATCTTTCCAGTTCTTACAGCATACCATCGTACTGGTGCATGTTCACTCATGGCTAATTCCTTCACCACATTCTCCGATTGCTACCAGAAGATGGGGTGCACCGAAGAAGTTTTCTGATTTCTTGTGTAGGAACCAGTGATTTCCCCACGCTATTACGTAATTCATAGCCAAAAACTTGCGCGCGATGATACTGACACGTGTGCTTGTTTAGCATTCTCCGGTGTCCACTATTCACAGGGTAACAAAGTTTGAATTCATCGCACGGCACAAGTCGCACCTGAATGTATCGGAAGTTTCACGAATGTTATCGGTGCTCTCCTCCGTTGTCTGTTGACGATATCCAGGAGGGAATGGCTGCTCTCTGTGAGAGGAGAACGGACGTTACAAAGTTGGCCTTGAGCAGGTCATGGTGCACACCGATTGAGTGCACATTTTCGCCACCTCCTGTCGGACAAAAGCTTCTAGAAAAGAACTCTTAGCGAGCTCGCGTTAGTGACGTGAACTAGAGCAGTGGTCATGGTCTTACGTTCACGAATACAATCCAAGTCCGCTGATCCGAAGGACCTGGCGGCTGTGCTGCGATGTGGCCTTTGCAAGAGGCGTGACCAGTGCGCCGGTTTTATCCTACCTAAAGAACCAGTGCTCTTATCTAAAGGCGCTGGCTTTAGAAAACTTACCAATTATTAAAGAGATAGGGCAAATACTAAGTCAACGTGTATTGTTCAAGTACCATTCCAGGAATCTCTCAGGCCTTCTTCTTTGCCGAGAAAACGCTTTATTTGAAAGACTTTGTGAAGCCGCCAGAGAGATGGCACTGGGTTTCCGAACGCGCAGCTATGGGGAAACCACTGAAGGACACAGTACTGCAGCTGCTGTTGGTGTAGTGACATGAACCGGTTGGGCATCTCGTGACATCACATAAAGTTTCGCTAGCCAATTAAATTAGCGCAACACTGTGCGATAACTAACTACTGAAGCGCGAAAGGACCGTCAGAGCTGAGTGGAAAAAGCGGAACTTTAGACCAGGCGCGCCGTTCTCAAGGGTAACAAAAGCGAGTTCTTTACCTGCTAATTCAATTAAACTTGGCAAGTAGCCTTTTCTTTTTTTTTAAATGCAATACAATAATCTTTTCCATTACGATTGCTTGCATACTCATGAAAGAATTATAAAGAGGAGTGTCTTCACCATTGGGATGGTACCCGAATGTCCAGGGGGAGTTTCTAATTGTGTCCTTCATTTACCACAATTTATCTGTTACTAAAATTTTCATCGCGATAATATTGATCCCTGAGATGTTCTCTACTCCAATTCTAACACTTTAGCTTGACCTAATAGTTACATTTAGTGTCCATTTCTGAGGTTTAAAGCAGTGTAGGCAATTCCTTTGAGCACTTGCATAACGTTGTCGACCTCCCACACATACGCTTCACCTTTACAGCATGGCGCTAACAGGTATTTTCTAACGTACGGTACGTACCATTATGTAGAAAATTGGGCACCTGAGAGAATATTCCTTTCCCAGTAATACAGGTAACAGGCTCCTGAAAGAAGTCACGTAGCTTTTCTTCCGTGGTGTCCCAGCTCCCTAGCTCAACTTCATTTTTTATGTAACTGAGCGCTCACAGTTTCTTTCACATAGAATATACTATCTTTGAGCATCGGCGTAGGATCCTATCGGTTTTTGTAAAGGGGAGTGCAAGAGCGTTGCGGAAAAAAAAGGAGACCTGGCCAGGAAAGATAGTCACTATCAACTAAGTATAACTTCAGAACCAAACCGCGAGGGAGGTTATTGCGCATGGGATGTCATCGAAAATTGTAGAAGAAAATAATTTTTATTGTGGATTTATCTTCGCCTAACAAGGGGTGACAGATTGGGTGACATGAATAATGACAGAGTGTGTGGGTGATAACAACAAGGGTCCGTGAAGTGGGTTGACATGAATCATTTCAAAAAAAATTTCTGGGGAGCGCAAGGCAGAGGAGCGGGGCACAGAGAGTTCAGACAAGGGCAAGGAACGTAATCTTTTGTCCATTAGATGTGCTGACGGGGTATTAAAAAAATGTCAGCGTGAGCGTGAATCTGACCAGCGTGGAGAATTTCGGTTTTTGAGTCTGGCTTTCGATCTGCTTGTAATCTCGGTTTTATCGAAAGGGCACTTGCAGCCACAATCCCTGCAGTGCGCAAGAAGATGCGCGGCGTAGCAGATGGCCTTTAAAGATGTGGAAAGCTCTCTCAGCTTGTAATATACACTGCGCACCGTGGCCCAATGTAAGCTTTCCCACAGTCAAGTAATATCTGCGACACAGGGAACATGGGGTTTTGTGCGTTTCTTTTGACAGGTTTTGTTGTTTTTGCCGTATGCAAGGGCGCACAACTGAGAAGGCTTGAGAGGAGCTGTGATGGCGAGGTAAACACCGCGTTCGTGCCCAATCCTGTTTAGGTCGTCTGAAATCGTGTTGATATATAGCATTACGACAAACATTTTCGGCCTTTGGCGTTCCATTGCTTTAGGTGGAACCTGAAGCTTCTTTAAATGCGTTTAACCCACTGCGACTAGCACACTCATAGGGAATCTCGAGGCTTTCAGATGAGAGACATGTAGCTCAAAACTATGACTAACCCTGCATGCACAAGACATGATCATGGATGACTAGAGGTATGGCGCAGCTATACAACGTTTTACTGGTTCATCTCCGCAAGAATTCTCCATATTTCACTTTATTGCTGGGATTAAAACAAATACCCGAACTTCTTTTGCATTTATCGTAAACGTTTGCAAGCGCTAAGGCAACATACTGGCAGGAAAGGGACGATTAAAGCATCATTGTTTCTTTTCTCCAAGTGCAGCGCTGCCTTTGGTGATTATTCGTGCTATATTTGGCATAACGTGTCCCACAGCGTGGCAGCAGGTGCATTGATCATTGCTACTTTTCCCTTTCAATTTCCGCTACACTAACTATGCCTAATGAAGGAGGACGTGTAATTACTACCGTTCTTTGTGCATGGCTCAAGCGAAGAAGTATATGCTGCACGAAGAACACACGGGCTCTGTCGGTGGACGAGCGGCATCCGAGATTCCTAAGGTGCAGCAAAGCGTTTCCACAATTGGACTGAACACTGGCACGATGACGCATACGCTTTGGTAACCGCGGTCGGATGACTCGCCCTCATCCTCAGATCGCCATCAAGTGTTTCAACGATGAAGGGTTTGGGTCATCAAGGCCTCTGATTACTACACGCTGCCCCATTTGTGCATTTTTGCCTTGTATTTACTCCGTGTTGGAGTGGTGTTGGCTCTCTTCCAATAATATTTGGGGTTTTACGTGCCAAAACCACTTTCTGATTATGAGGCACGCCGTAGTGGAGGGCTCCGGAAATTTTGACCACCTGGGGTTCTTTAACGTGCACCTAAATCTAAGCACACGGGTGTTTTCGCATTTCGCCCCCATCGAAATGCGGCCGCCGTGGCCGGGATTCGATCCCGCGACCTCGTGCTCAGCAGCCCAACACCATAGCCACTGAGCAGGCTCTCTTCCAAGGGCAGCATGTACAACACATGCGATTGATGCCTTGGACGTGCGTCAAGTGTTGCTTAGCTTCGAAATTGCTTGTTTGGATTGACGAGGCTCAATTCATTTTGCGTAGGCGTTGTGGAAGTGTGTTTTGCAACTCTTCTTCAAACGTATGCTATCTTTTACTAGGATGGGCCTCGTTTCCTATTTAAATTGATTTGATCAACAGAAACCTTAGAGTGTTTATGCACCTTCATTCAATGTAATAAATGCTATGTTCGTATGGAGGGCATAGACAACAAAATAAGCGGAAAGGCAATACCTGCTTATATACGTAACAGAGATCAATTGGAAAAAAGTGATAAAATCTTCTGCCGTTCTTGACTGTGCTTCACTTCCCATTTTGTTATTCTATAGAAGCGCTGGTTCTTGGCCATATGCATTAGGTGCACTGACAGGTTCATTTTCTCCACCCAATATTAACCAAAATAGAAGCTGTTCTGGTATGCTCCCAGTCTGTTTATGTCCACTAATATCACGCCTGACATTTTTCGGTAAATTCTTTGTTGAAAGGTTCTTTATTTATTCTCAAGAGTCTTTCTTAAGCTCCAAATTTCTGCCGCATACGTTGGTGCCGGTTGAATGCATGATTGTGAATTTTCAATTTTCAATAGTAGCGGTAAGTCTCCCGTCGAAATTTGATAATGAATGCCCTATACGTTTCAACGCTTTTTTAATTATTTTACAGATAGGTCTCATAATTCAGATACAGTGTCCACATTTCAGCTAAATATATCATTTCGCTGCACCAATTTGAGAGCTTGACTTGAGATCGTGAGTTTTTCATCTTTTGCCAAGTAGTTAACATTACCTTTGTATTCGTTATGTTAATGTTAAACAATACGCTTACCCTCTCTTTGTTGTGGTTTTTACTCATTTGTTGTAATCCTTCACAACAATTCATGGATGGGACAATGTAATTTGCAAACCAAAGGTTATTAAGACAATCCCTGCTTATTAGGGTTCCTATTCATTTCCAGTATACAAGTTTGTACACTTCTAAAATGCAGTGACTAGCAATGGAGAGAGGGGGCATATTTGCCTGTCCACTTTCTCGCTAGGTGTTTTACACTTCTCTTGTGTAGAATTAGGGTAATGATGGAGTCTGGATCTTTAAAGATATTCACTTATGTTTCATGTAAAACTTGAATATGCAATGCCTGCAGGCTGCATGGCGCCTCTACTCCATCAAATGCATTTTCGTAATCTGCTAACGCTACATGACGAGCTAAACTTGATGTCACAGATTTTTGAGTTAGCTGATTGTTGACATAGACAACTTCTGACGATCATCGTACGCATGGCCCACAGCTTTTTCTTTCAAAATACTGTAACGCTTGTTCCTTCGAAATAAGCATTTTAGCTTTTGGCTATTTCACACCCTCACCCTGTTTCGGTCGCCGCCGTCAAACCGTACGCTGCTCACATATACACAATGTTGTGTGCTGAGAAGAGCACCCTTCATGTAAATAACATACATTCTTCAGAGGGCAAGCGTGTCTAAAGAAATCTATTCACATAAGAACTAGCGATGCATTAAGCACTATAATGAAAACCAAGCTAAGGAAAAGAGATTACTGTAACAATATGAATAACTGCACAGCAAGTCCTTGTATTGTTTTGTGTAGTTAGTACTAGGCATTTTCCACTATGCCTTAAAACGCAGATGGTGACTAGATGGTGCCTATCGGCGAAGAAATCCGGTTCTCCTCCATCAGAGCCCAAAGAGTAAGATGGACAACTTAATCTGTCATTAGCTAAGCAGTACACGATAAATCCTTAATTTGGAAGATTGACATCCTTTGGAAACTTCAAGCACCTTATAGATATAAAATTGTTTGAAAAAAATTGAATCAAATTGAAGAAGAAAGAAGATTGAAGAAAATTGGAGAAGGAAAAAGAAAAGGGGGGTAAAAGAAGAAAAGCCGACCAGTGCGGACGGCTGAATATCGGCTCCCGCTTTGTTAAACGTTGTTGGCAGGTTCTTTTGGCTGCCACGTTACACAATTGCTTTAATCGACGCGGTTGGTTGCAAGGAACCGAAGGACACCGAACTTTCACCGGTGGGTGCTTTTGTGGCTTTTCTCCGAGCTGTTTTCTGGGGAAACACGCTGGCGCGCCGCTAAACGTAACGCGCTCAGCCTACGGCAGAGCAGTGGCCGCTCGGCGAGACGCTCGCTCGAGACGCTCGGCGAGTCGCGGCGAGACGCGGTGCTATGGCCTCCAATCCAAGCGTGGTGATTGTTGAAGGCATGGCTAATAGTCCAGAGGATGCGGAGTGCTCAGGCTGGCTAACAGCGCTGGGCAAAAAGAAGAGGACTGGGCCGGGCGAGCCGAGGATGCCGGGGACCGAAGCGAAGAAAAAAGGCGAGAAACGCGGCAGCCGCACTGCCCTCCACGGAGCGCGTTGAAGCGTATCGTGGTCGCCTGGAGGCTCCCCAGATTACCAAGGGAGCAATTCAAGATAATCGTCCGACCCCGAGGGGGGCTGGAATTAAAAAAGTCGCATTTGACACAACATGCCCGGGCGCTGGCCATGGCGGCGGCCCTGGCGCCAGCGCAAGTGCGGGATGACACGGTGTGCCCCATTGGCCCCCAAAACATCCTAGTTATTTACACGCCACATGAAGCGAATGCACGCGCCAAGGCCAGGATCCAGAGGATCCACACGAAGGAGGGCCCCTTCGACGTGGCATCATACGTGGCGGCAGCGGATGACACCTGCAAGGGAGTGGTGCGGGGGGTGGACCCCGAGATCAGCGACGCCGATCTAAAGGCGCTCATTGTCAACCACCGAAACCCCGAGGCATCAGAAGTACGAAGAATCAAGAAGACCCCCACGATCGTTGTGCTCTTTGAAGGACAAAGGGTGCCGAATCATGTGGTCTACAAGACGGTCATGTTGCCTTACGCCCTGTATCGGAGGCAAGTAGACGTTTGCTACACGTGTGGAGAGCTCGGCCATAGAGCAGACGTTTGCCCTAACGGCGAGGACAAAAGGAAATACCGCGGTTGTGGCATGGTTTCCCCACCAGAAGATCATCAGTGCGACCCAAAGCGCGCCAGCTGTGGAGGCGCGCAACTGACGGCCCACCGCAGGTGCAGCCAGCACCTCCAGGTGCCGTACATTGTGCGTCGGAGGCGGCGGCGCCAGCGGCGCGCCCGGGAGGTGCAAGTGGCTGCAGGATCACGTGATTCCAGCGTGGCAGGCGCGGCCCCTTCCTGGGGCCTGTCGGCAATGAGAGGGCACTCCCGATCCAGTCAGCAGAGCGCGCTCCCGTTCCAGAGGATGCTGGCGCTCCAGTGTTCGCATCCACGAGGGGCCTACCTGGGTGGACAAGGTCACGGTGATGACGACTGGAAAGAAGGTAACGCATGGTGCACTGCCAGAGCAGATGGACGATCCGCGTCTTGCGACTTTAAAGCAGGAGAACGCGCAGCTCAAGGAGGAAATGCGTAATTTGAGGGCAGACCTCGAATTGATTCGTAAAGCACAAAACGGTCATGGCAGCACGTCGCCCGCACCAGCACTAAAACCAGTGCTGGGTCAGGTAAAGCGTAAGGCACCCCCTCCCGAGTCGACCGAGGCTGCGTTGGAGCTGATGGAGGAGGCTTCCGTCTCAGCTTCCATGCCCGCCGCGACCATCGCGAAAGGATCGCTTGCGGAACTCCTCGATCGATTAGCGGAGTCGATTAAGACACAGTCCGGAGCTATCAAGCAGCAATCCGAGACCATCAAGAAGCAGTCTGAGGCCATTGCTACCCTCAACTGTAGAATGGGGGTAATGGAGGCTAAACTTGTTGACGTAAGCAGACTGAAGGTGGCCGGTAAGCTTAAGAAAGCACATCAGGATTTCGAGGCTTCGGGCAAGTGCACCGCGCTCAAGGCGATGCTTACTAAATAGAGGCACAATGGCAGACAACACAGACAAATTATTTGTGTGGCAATGGAACTGTGTCAGCTTCGAGAGACGCAAGGCCTCGCGACAACAGTTTGTGAAAGCACAAGCGGACAAACCGCATGTCCTGCTCCTACAGGACACCCTTTGTGAGGAGGCGACCTTCTCGGGTTACCTCGTTGTCTCGACGAGAGGAGACCGTACGAGAGGGGTAATCACGATGGTTAAGAAGGAAATTTCCTTCCAGAAGCAGGAGATCACAATAAGCAAAGCTGACGCTAGCACTAGATTGGAGGTGCAGCTGGTTGAGATAATCCCTAGTGGCAGGATCTAACAGAGCATATTGGTCCTCAATTTGTACAGCCCTCCGACAGATCAGAGGCAGAGTTTTTGCGGACTCCTAGGCAGGGCAGTCGCCATAGCGGGTGACAGCCCTCTGATTGTGGCAGGGGACTTCAATGCCCCGCACATGGCCTGGTGTTATAATAGACAAACGGCGAAGGGAGTGAACTTAGTGAGCACGGCAGAAGACTGCGCGTTGACAATAGTGGCGAACCGCCGCTTTCCCACGAGGATAGGCACCTCGGTCTCGAGGGACACGATGCCAGATCTGGCTTTTGTTAGAAACACTGACGCAGCCTGGACTAACTTGCAAGAAAATTTAGGGAGCAACCATCACATTGAAGCGTTATCAATCAGGATCAGAGTGGCCCCGCTTAGGATATTTAAGTACGTTGATTGGGCTCTCTTCCGAAAGATACGGGACGAAGATGAGTCGGAGTACGGTGCACTGGAGGATCTACTCGCGCAGGTCAAGAGAGACGTTGAAAGGGCCACCAAGGAAATATCCACGAATCTTAAGACCCCCAGGATGGACGCACACCTGGCGCATCTCCTGGAGGCCAAGAGGTCTGTTCTGGAGAGGTGGAAAACGCAAAGGCTAAACCGCTGGCTGAGAAAGAAAATCGCGGACCTTAATCGCAGCATAGTGGCACACTGTCTGGAGCTCAACAGACAACAATGGAACGAAGCCTGCTCGGCAGCAGACGGGCGAATGCGCACGGGGGGAAAATGGAACCTTCTTAAGCACCTGCTCGATGATAAACAGACCAAGGGTAATCAGAGACTCGCCGTAGACAGACTAGTACATAAGCAAAAACAGGGGGGTCATTCCGATACGTCCCTTCTCTGAGACCTGGCAAGGAAGTGTCTTCCGGTAGCGAAGGATGAACTGCAGGAATGCCCTCAATACGTGGGGGAGGACGTCCCAAAGCTCGATGATCCGTTTTCTGAGGCAGATATCAGGGACGTGCTCCATAATCTCAATGGAAGGTCGGCCCCTGGGCCGGATGGCATAACCAACCGGGTTTTGAGGAACCTGGACGATCGGTCCATTAGCACCATTGCGAGGAAATCAGCAAGGTATGTGAGGAAGGTAGTGTTCCAGACTCGTGGAAGCAGGCGACGGTGGTACTGATTCCTAAGCCTGGAAAGCGCCCAAGCCTGGACAACCTCTGGCCCATTTCGCTCACTTCATGTTTAGGTAAGGTTGCCGAGCACGTTATACATAACAGGATCTCACAACACATAGAGTGCGAGGGGTTGTTCCCGTACAATATGGTAGGGTTTAGACCACCCCTTTCCACGCAGGACATCATGCTACTGCTACAGGTTCTTGACAACAGGACTAGAGACGTCAGGGGCATTCTTACACTAGAATTGTCCAAAGCCTTCGACACCGTGTTGCACAACTTCATCTTAAATGAGATTTCGTCATTGAACTTGGGAGGTAGATTTTTCGCGTTTGTGGAGTCCTTCCTGAGGGGCAGGATGGCGGTCGTCAAGGTGGGGCAGACCAAATCACAACGATTCTCGCTAGATAAAAGAGGCACGCCACAAGGGGCGGTGATCTGCCCCCTCCTGTTTAACATTGCAATGCACGGGCTCTCGAAGCGGCAGGCCGCCGTACCAAACGTGGAACACGCGCTGTACGCCGACGACATTACGATCTGGTGTCCGGTAGGCTCGGAGGCGATCATGGAACAGGCGCTCCTGGAGGCCTTGGACGTGACCCAGTCCTTCCTGGAGGGCACGGGTCTCCAACTCTCCCCGACCAAGTCAGAGCTAATGTTATACAGACCGGCAATCCACGGGGCTCGGTGGCTCGTGCCGCTCGAGTAGATTCCCATAGATGTGTACACGCGGGACGGCCAGAAGATCACCAGGGTGAACTTGATTAGAGTTCTAGGATTGTTGCTCGATGCCAGGGGCTGTAATGCCAAAATGATTGCGCATCTGGCCGCCAAAACCGACAATATTCTCAGATTAATCATGAGAGTCTCCACTAAGAAGGGGGGCCTAGGCGAGGACAACCTACTTAGGGTGCATCACGCTTTTCTTATCAGCCACATCAACTATGTGGTCTCGACCCTGCGGTGGACTAAGACTGAAAGGGGCAAGCTTGACACGTCGATGCGGAAAAGCGTCAAGAACGTACTGGGTATTCCGGTCACGGCGAGCACGAACAGGCTAATGCAGCTCGGAGTTCATAACACCATAACACCACCCTCGAACTCATAGAGGCGCAACCAGCGGCTCAGATCACGAGGCTTTCGGGCTTCAACGCCGGTAGGCGCCTCTTGGAGGCGGCGGGCTTGCAGCCGCGTTACAGTCGCAGCGAGGCGGTTCAGCTTTACGAGAACTCCAGAGGGACCTAGGTCGTCGGTCCCTTCCCTAGAAACGTTCACTCACAGCATTATGCGGGCAGGCGAGCAGCCCGTGCCAGGGCTATATTGAAGAAAACGGTCGGCATGGAAGCTTTCGTAGACGCAGCTCAATATGGGCGCTCCGATAAATTCACGCTCACGGCGGTCAGCGAAAAGGGCGAGCCTCGGCCTCGGCAGGCGCTGTGACGCCCGACGAGGCAGAGCAGGTGGCGGTTGTGCTGGCGATGCAGAATTCAAAAAGGCCGTATATCTACACTGACTCACGCGCGGCCGTCAGGGCTTTCGCGTCGGGAATGGTTGCGACACATGTGGAGGCGATTCTGAAAAGCAAGTGCAGAACTAATTGTGACCCCCTGCATTATATTATGTGGTTCCCCGCTCACATGGGCGACAACGTGCTGCCGGGCCGCCCGAACCCCAATGAGATTGCTCACCGCCGTGCGCGAGAATTCACGCGCCGTGACGCCGGTGGGGCTACATTGGATCCGGAGGAGCTCAGCCACAGCGACCCCTTATTAACCTTTCATGAGATCGTCTCCCACTATAAAGAGGAACGCAGGCACTTCCCGCCTCCACACCCAAATCTGTGCAGATCTCAATGGATCACGCTTAGGATGTTTCAGACGAGGTCATATCCCTCGCGAGGTATCTTAAGCAGGATTTACCCAGAAATTGACCCACAGTGCGCGGATTGTGGCGAGGAGGTTACCACTCTACCTCATATGCTCTGGCAATGTCCTGCGTTAAGGGATACGTCCCTCACCAGCGAACGGGACTGGGACGAGGCCATATCTAGTACGGAACTCAAGCTCCAGTCAATGACCGTCCAGAGGGCCCGTGAAAGAGCGGAGAGGCTTGGCCTCCTGATTCCGACATGGGAGCAGCCAGCGGCGAGCCTGGGGTCCCGACGGGTCTCTGCCGGCTAGTCCCTCAGGACCTGAATAAATGTTCATTGTCTGTCTGTTTGTGAACTACCGCTGTAGCGGAGCCACAGAACTTTTCTTGAATTGTGTATATATATCCATAAGAGGATATATAGCCGTTACTAGTTGGCCTGTAGTACTGCGATGACATGCCTAAACTAACCGCCCGACTAACGTCAGTCTCTATTTTCAACGTACGGGGTACGTGCCGCTCGTCAATGTCAAAACGATTCTTTGATATTTCTGTGGTGCTGGGTGCCATTGAACCTGCATGATGTGTGTTGAGACAATATTCCTTAAATATACATTCACACAGGTGCCACGTGCCAATTCGTATGTGCCGATAGATGGCGCAGCGTGTTTATTTGGAACTTCAAGAGATGAACGCAGCTGGAGCACGCCTCATGCCAGACGCGTTTCAGCGCTAGGAATATGGCTTGTCGCTATATTGAATCAATAATAACAGCATGAACTATTTCATTTGATTTCATTTTATTACCTTAAAGGCTCCAATAAATGGAGCGTTACATAAGGGGTGGCAAGAATAAAAATACATAGTCACAATAACAGGAAGTTTTTTACATTTTCGATGAACTTGGATGGGCACATAATGACAGCAACGTCGTTGGTAAGGTCGTTCCCGTCTGCAGCTGTGCGAGGAAAAAAAGAATTTGAAATTGTGACAGTGCGTGAGCGTGGACGGGCAACCTGTAGCTGATGGCTGGTGCGGTGAGATATGCGTGTACGAGGAAGGATATAAGGTGCGATGCGCATAGGGCTATGAAAGAATTTGTGAAATAAAGATAGGCTGGCAATGCGACGACGGAGCGATAAGGGGGAGAATAGGCTCTCTGCACGAGGAATTCTACGTGAACTTGCTCAAGATAGTACCTTTCCGCGGCTTTACTTCTACGATAATCTTTCGCGTGCCCAACGGGAGCTGTATCGGCTGGCAAAGCAGAAGGGCAAAGAAACAAAATTTAAATTCGTTTGGACCAAAAACGGCAGGATACTGGCTAAGAGGGATGAAGTTGCACCTATTTTGTATATCAATAAGGCATCTGATCTCGAGAGTATTGCATGAACATGAACAAAGTTGCCTTCAAGACATGTACTAATCTAAACGAGGTTCTTAGTTTCTTTCCAAATCCTAATTGTTGCGCCTTCCGTGCTGTTCACGTCAACATTCGCAGTATTAGAAAACATTGGGACCATTTTCAGGCCTTAATTACTCCTTTGAACTCCTATTTCGATGTGATCGTGCTTACCGAGATTAACATTCCGTCCGACTGCACCAATCAGTATCAGATTATTGGATACCAAGTTTTTTCATACACTAGGCCAATTAAAAGGGGAGGAGGCGTAGCAGTTTTCATCCGGGACACATGGGCGACAACTGAGCTGACTTTCTCGTTTTCCCAAGCTGAAATTGTGGCAGTGCGTCTTTGTGCACCTTCCTTGTCACTAATTCTGCTTGCGGTTTATCGCCCACCGTGTTGCAACGGTCGTATATTCCTGGATGAACTTGATGTTGCCCTGGCCTCGATGTCGTCAATGGACCATGTTTGCCTAATTGGGGATGTCAACATAGATACGCTACGCCCTTCAGCAACGGCAGTTGGCAATTATTTGGACGTCATTTCCAAATGGGGCTTGCAAAACACGATCTGTGAACCTACACGCGAAGAATTCCTTGCTGGTCATCTTGTCACATCTTGCATAGATCATATAAATATACGTGCACATAACTTAAGTGTCAAATCTGCCGTTATTACAACGAAACTCGCTGATCATTACATGGTCTACTGCTCTCTAACAGATGACACTACCAACTTGGTCGCTCCAAACGAAATCAAACAAATCTCAATTGTTGACCCCTTGGCTTTCGAAAAATTTGTTATGAATCACGACTGGCATAACTTTTTGATGACTGTTCCTCCAGGCGACGCCTATCACAACTTTGTAACACTGTTCACCGATTTCCGGCTTGCAGCTACACGGGTCTGTAAAATAAAACAACGTAAATTGGTCCAAAAATGGATGTCGACAGAAATACTCGCGGCAATACAGGCAAAAGACTTGTTATGGGTCCTAATTGTACTGCTTCGCGGCTTCGGTTCAAAGAGCTTCGAAATAAGGTCAATTCTATGATACGTCTTGCAAAACGTAATAACTTACGAGAGAAATTCGCGGACGCTCGTTGTGACAGCAGGAAAACATGGTCCCTAATTAACAATCTTAGAGGTGGTGATATAAACGCTAATCGCCATGTTGATCTGATGTCTCGTTTTTCTTCAAATGGTACTGCCACCGCTAATGATTTTAACTCATTTTTTTCAAATGTGTCTGGTGTAGCGAGACCTCATCCAGATATTTGCACATTGCAGACTAGTATTTCAGAATCCGCCCTTCTTCCCATGTTTTCGGAACATGACCTCAAATCAATCCTTTTCAGTCTAAAACCAAATAAGTCTCCAGGAATTGATGGTATTTCAATATTAGAGCTGCGCAGAACTTTCGAAGCGATAAAAGATGTGCTACTACTCATTTTAAACAATATTGTTACCACTGGTATCATTCCCGATAATCTGAAAAATGCGCTGGTCATTCCTCTTTTTAAAAGTGGCGCACGTAACGATATCGAAAACTACCGGCCTATTTCGAACCGTTCATGCATTGGGCAGATATTGGAAAAACATCTGCTCACGACAATGAGCAGCTTTTTAAGCAATCATGGCGTGTTATCTCCTAGCCAGTATGGTTTTGTGCCGAATCGGGGTACGCAGTTGCTGCTTGAAGATTTTTCCGATACACTAAACTCTGCGTTTGAACACAATTAGATTGCTTGTGCATTGTTTCTAGACGTCCGCAAAGCGTTTGACAGCGTCTGCCATAGTATATTGCTAACCAAACTTTCGTTGCTAGGCTTTCGGGGTGCGTTTTTGCGGCTTCTGGAAAACTTCTTATCTCATAGGCACCAACTTGTGTCTATTGGAAAATTTCGTAGCAACCTGACCAAAATTAAAGCTGGCGTCCCCCAAGGTTCAATTTTAAGTCCGTGATTATTTAATTTATATTTTAACGATTTATCTAATGTTGTGAACGTCAAATTATATCAGTATGCTGATGACACTGTCCTTGTTTCACACGCTCGAAGTTACACTGACGCCATCTCTTCTTTACAAATGGCAACAACAAAAGTGGTGGACTGGTTTCAGAATAATGTAGTCCATATCAATGCGTCCAAAACTCAACTAATCTGTTTCCACAACCCTGTCAAGCAAGTTACCCTATCGTCCCCATTATATTTGCACACATCACATTGCAATCACTGTTCGTGTGCCCCAGTGCAATACGCTTGTTCAATTAAATACCTTGGTGTGTTTTTTGACAGTGAGTTATCCTGGAACTCTCATTTCGCATATATTTGTCAAAAACTTCGCGCAGTGTCTTGTGTTTTGTATAATATTAAATTTTACATGCCATTGTCTGTCCGAAAGCTTGTAGCACATGCCTTATGCTACAGTGTGATCCGGTACGGGATATCTACATATGGTCATGGCGCTCAACATTTGGTAAACCGGGTCAACTCCGTCCTTCGTGGCATTCTGAAGCATGTTGCTTTTGATGTCTCCTCCAAATCTGATGTGTTCAAAACTTTGTCCTTACCTGATTTCAATTCTCTGCTGCGAGAAACTGTTGTCTTAAAGCATTTTTGGATAAGTCAGTATAAAATTCCTTATATACCTGTTCGTTCCCTGAGACCAAAGAATCCTTACGTTACACCCCGCTGTAAGACGAGATATGGTCGAAGACTCCGTAACTATTATGTCCCAGCAATGTTTAATTTACTCCCTCAAAGCATACAAGATGTGAAAACGAAATATGGTCTTAGAAAGGCTCTTAGACACTTTAATGCGTGATGGGAGACCTGTCATTTGTGTTTTTTTTCTCACTGTTGTCTAATGTGTTTCTGATGGCTCTGTCGCTGTCTGCCAGGCACTGCCGTTCAAGCCCACTGTGGCTTTGGCAGGCCCGATTTCTTCCACTGTAATGATTCTCAAGTCATCAATAAAGTATTATTATTAATGCGGATGCAGTTTTTAAGGAGGAAACGCTGCTGTCAAAGGAATATTACGAGTGGATGAAACGAGCGGCGCGATTTCGTACAGATTCAAGATCATTAATTAGGTATGCCGGATGAGATCTCCAAATAGGCGATGCAAATTGTAGTTTTGACCTGACAAATGATTTGTAGGCTAACAATTTTACATGTTGAGGAGCATGATGTAGATGACGTTTTAGAAATCCTAACGTCCTGTTCGCGTATGATATTAGGTTAGTAACAAGAGGATTCCAGGAAAAATCGCTCGAAAGTGTTACTCCTAAATACTTATACGAATGAACTAGTTCTACCGGAACTTCAAATATTACGCAAGGAAATAGGAGAGAATTACGGCGATGGTGAATGGACAAATATTTACACTTACGTGGGTTAAGTTCCATTAGCCACTCGTTACACCTGTCCTGGACTGCATTAAGATCACTTTGAAGAGATTGGTCAGCGGTGGAAGTAATAGCACGATATATCCCACAGTCATCCGTGTACATACGTATGCTAGATGTTACGTTTAATGGTAAATCATTTATGTATATTAGGAAACGTAGCGGGCCTAGCACGGATCCCTGCTGGATGCCTGATGTTACAGAGACTTAATTAGAATTCCTATTATTAATGGTGACGAATTGTGAACGATTAGTCAAGAATTCTTCAATCCACTTCAGTATATTAGGGTCAAAATTTGAGCGGGATAGCTTTATAAGAAGGCGTTTATGGGGCACTTTATCAAAGGCTTTAGCAAAATCTAAAAATAAAACGTCAGACTGAAGATTACAATCAAGTTCAGAAGTTTAGAGTGCAGATCGTGTAATAAAGCGGCAAGCTGAGTCTCGCAGGAGTAACCACGGCGAAACCCGTGCTGGGCAGGATTGAAAAAGTTATTCGAGTCGAGAAATGCCATGATGTGAGTATATATGACGTGTTCCACGATTTTGCAGGGTATACTAGTTAGAGAAATGGGACGGTAATTTACATGCGAGTTCTTGTTACCTGATTTGTGGACTGGAACGACCTTCTCTTGTTTCCTTTCTTTGGGCAGTTGGCCTGTGAGGAGTGACTGAGTGAATAACAAGCACAACAGAGATGAACATGTATCTTTGGTGTTCTGCAGTATCTTAGCGTTGATGTTGTCAATGCAAGCAGAGGATGAAATATTTAAGTTTTCTATTAGGGACAAAATCACTTCTGAAGAGAATACAAGTGAAGGCATTGTCTCCTGAATAATTGCATGGTTTGGAGAAACAACCGGATCGGTTTCATTAGTAAACGCGGATGAAAAAGCTGCGTTAAAAATGTTGGCGCATTCGGATTCACGGATAGTTTCACCTGATGCATCGTTGACGGAAATTGTGCGTGTATTCTGGGGATTAATGACTAACAATTAATGATTAATGACGGTGGTTAGTAGACAACATGTTTGGCAGGTCATAATGAAGGAAAGAGTGCTTGGCTTCTCGCTCATTTTGTAGGTAAATTTTTTCAGCTGCATAATACTTGTCCCAAGCGTTCTGACTGGGCCGCAACTTGGCTCAACGAAAAAGACGCTTCGTTTTGTTTTCAAGACGTTTGAGTGTGTTTGTGAACCAAGAGTTTAGGAGGTTAGTTCTTATACTTATGCTCGGAATAAACCTGTCAACCAAACCTTCAATTTTTTTCTTAAACAAGTACCAGTTATCCTGGATTGTTCTTTGAATAAAGTCAGACTGAAAACGGGGTAAGAATGTGCGAAGTTCATTATTTATGGCAGTATAGTTTCCTTCATCCTAAAGTCGGATGGTACGTTTGCTAGTTGTCCGTGAAAATGGTTTAATCGTGAAGTCGGCTTGTATGACTTGGTGGTCGCTGACGCCTGGTAGATGCGTGATGGAATGAACGCATTCCGGCTTATCCGTTAATATTCGGGCGAGAATGTTAGCGCAGTCCTCAGTTACACAGGTTGGCTCCAATATAATTTGAACAAGATTGAAATTAAGGCAAACATCAAGAAATTCGTTAACACCTCTATTACCTGTGGTAGTTAGATTATGCCAATCAATACTCGGGAAATTGGAGTCTCCAAATAAAAGAGTGCAGGTGTTTGAATGCTTCGTTTTAATATTATTTATTGCATTATTCAGTTTTGTGGGGAAATCCGGACTGTTATGAGGCCTGTAGCAAACGCCAATCAAAAGGGACTGAGGTGAAGCGTGACATAAGACCCATAACATTTCTATGTCTGATGAAATGTTAGTGGTTGTACATGATAGTTCATGTCTGGGTGCAATCAGTACCCCCCTCCCCTCCTATCTGGGCGATCCTTGCGGAAGACATGGAAATTAGGCAAGTCGGCAAGGACTTCACTATCACAGATGTCACTGTTTAGCCACGTTTCCGTCATGATTAGTAGGTTTCTGGCGGAAGATAAGACGATATTTGAAATAATGTCGCGTTTTCAAATGAAGCTGCGCACGTTAGAGAAAATAGCTGACAATGAAAGTGCTTGTTCTTGAACATGCTTAGGATGGCCTTTCGATTGACGGTGAGATGATTGCTATTTCACGTCTTTTACTGTTTGTGAAGCTTCATCGAATGTGTAGCGTTTCGGACCAATGTGCAAAGTTTCGAAGCGCAGGGAGAACTTATTGAATACCGCTCTGGCATAGGCTACAATATTTTTGCGAGTGTTACGGACGAAAGCGGAAAAGTCTTCGCCAATGCTGTAGTTCGTGCCTTGAAGTTTATAACCACATGATAAAATGAGTTCTTCAGTTTTGGAAGATGTGAATTTTACTATGATAGGCCTGGTACGATTAGGTGAGTGACGCCCCAGACGGTGAGCACGATCTATTAAATGAGGGTCGATGTCAAAGCCTAGCTGTTGAGAGCAATGGCGAATGACAGTTTTTTCTGAGTCTGCAAAGGTTTCAGTGGGGTTGGTGTCCGGAACATTGTACAAAATGAGATTGTTACGACGGGAGCGATTTTCTTCGTCGTCCACTCGTGCTTCCAGTTTGTCGACCTTGCAGGTAAGTTCGGTTGTTAAAGTTTTCAGGGTGTCTATTTCAGAGTGGAGAGCAGAAAGGGTAGTGTAGTGGGATCCCAGAGTGTCCATGCGTTTGTTTAGGTCGACCAATGTTGTGTCAGTAGTTTTCAGCTGTTGCTTAATGTCTTGTAAATCAGACAATAACGCGGTTTGCCGGGAAGTTACTTTCTCGAGCTCGGCAAGTACGGTGTCGAAACGGTCGGGGCCTGGGTTAGTTTCTACGTCACCCGACAATAGCAAGAGAATACGAATAACATGCGAACATTCGGCAACAATACAGGCACAGCACTGAGGGTTCGGTAGCTGCATCAGGAAAAGGTTACTACTTTTTTTAGCGAACATAGAAAATTTATTACCAACCTGCATCATGAAAAGCAGCGGATTAGTAGACTGCACTGTGGCGCAGCTACCGGGCCCACAGAGCGGTGGCGATGAGCGCACGGGTTTTGTAGCAGCAGCGGATGATGTTCCTGGCGATGGGGTTGTCCACTGATGATCCAAGATGCGGTAGACTGATGGCAGTGATGGTAGATGGAGCACTGATGACGTAGCGCGTTGAACCAAGATGTGTTGATTGTGGTAGGGCAGGTTCACGGAAGGCACAGATCCATGGGAGGCAGACAGTGGAACGGTTAGAAGTAGGCGGACGGCGAGAGCAAACACCTGCATCATTAAAACCAGCGCATTAGTAGACTGCACTGTCGCACAGCTACCGGGCCCACAGAGCGGTGGTGATGAGCGCACGGGTTTTGTAGCATCAGCGGATGATGTTCCTGGTGATGGGGTTGTCCACTGATAATCCGAGATGCGGTAGACTGATGGCAGTGATGGCAGATGGAGCATTGATGACGTTGCGGGTTGATCCAAGATGTGTTGATTGTGGTAGGGCAGGTTCACGGAAGGCACAGATCCACGGGAGGCAGACGGTGGAACGGTTAAATGTAGGCGGACGGCGAGAGCAAACACCTGCATCATGAAAAGCAGCGGATTAGTAGACTGCACTGTCGCGCAGCTACCGGGCCCACAGAGCGGTGGCGATGAGCGCACGGGTTTTGTAGCAGCAGCGGATGATGTTCCTGGCGATGGGGTTGTCCAATGATAATCCGAGATGCGGTAGACTGATGGCAGTGATGGCAGATGGAGCACTGATGACGTTGCGGGTTGATCCAAGATGTGTTGATTGTGGTAGGGCAGGTTCGCGGAAGGCACAGATCCACGGGAGGCAGACGGTGGAACGGTTAGATGTAGGCGGACGGCGAGAGCAAACACCTGCAACATGAAAAGCAGCGGATTAGTAGACTGCACCGTCGCGCAGCTGCCGGGCCCACAACCCGGTAGCTGCGCAATGTGAGACGGATCCTCCAGGAATACTTTTTTACATTAGAGCTGTCTAAGTTAACTTCCTGTGTTTGGTTTTGGCTTTCCCATATGGTTTTGCTTTTGCAAAATTTATATTCAGTCAGCCGAGTGCACGGTAGTATGAGCAATTGCTTCAGGGGGGATGAGCCTGTACGAGGTATGTCTCAATAGGCCAAGAAGTGCGACGAGCCCTTCGGCGGTCTGGGTACCGTGACGTGCGGTGATCTGTGATAACTACCTCGGCTTCACGCTAACAAGGTCTTTAGGCGTGCACGTAGTCACGCCAAGATGTGCAGCCCAGTGGTGAAGTGGCATTATCAAGCCAACTTTCCGTTTCGACAGGTTGCCTTCGTCGTTGCGAACAGTGCTTTGCGACGTTTCTACTCAAATAGGGGAGTCGATGCGTTTAAGTGCCGACTTTGCCTTATAAGGTGTCGGACACGTACAGGAGGCTACAGCAGTTGATGTGTGTTCAGGGAAAGAACAAGGTGGCCGGTAGGACGCATGTCGAAGTGGGCAATTTACCTCATTCCAAACTGCTCGAACGGGGCAAGCCCTGCATGGTTACATTTTATATTGGCGTGAAGGATGGACTCGAGAACGGCGGCGTCTGTGTGCTTCAGAAGATGGAGTACAAGGAAGGGGACGCATGCGATACAGTGCACATTTGGGTGAAAATTCATGTGCTACATACTGGTCGTTTGGCTCAGATAGAACTGACCCGCTCGGGAACGCTGCTCGGGGATGGGGGTTCAAGATCATGGCTAATTGAGTGCCCAATCCACGTGCGTACCTTGACCACTGCCGAAAACAGAAAAACTGAAGTGTGTCGCAGGCGAAAGGAGCTGTCGCGCTTCAAGCAAGGCTGGTCACCATACAGACTGAGGACCGAATCGTTGTCATCCCGTATGCATTCATCCCGGTATGTCAAAGTACATTAAGTAATTTGTGAGTGACGCATTAGGGTGCATCCACCCGGTAGAAGCCAAACCCGTCGTGACTTTGCACTACCTTCGTGATAGGCCCACACATGGGGATTGCTTAACGCCTGCTTCACGTTTACCGCGGGTCGGCCCAGCATTGCACACTCTTCGGGATCTGCCCAAGCATGCGGAGTGCTTAACGCCTACTTCACCTTTACCGCGGCTCGGCCCGGCATTGCACTGTCTACGATATCGGCCCTCGTATAGGAAGTGCTTCAAGACGTCTGCTCCACACCGGCATTGCACACCTTCTGGATCCGCCCATGAATGGGAAGTACTTAACACCTGCTTCACCATTACGGCGGGTCCGCCCGGCATAGCACTAACTTCGGTATAGGTCCTCGTATGGGGACTGCTTAGCGCCCGCTTCACCATTGCCGCGAGTCAGCCCGGCATAGCACTATCTTCCGGATCCGCCCTCGTATGTGGAGTAGTTAACGCCGGCTTTATCTTTACCACCGATCGGCCCATAATTGCACAATCATAGTGATCGACAAACATATGGTGAGTAGTCTATGTCTGATTCACCTCCGCTGGGGGTCCCACCGGCATTGCATACCTTCTGGATCCCCGCATATAGGGCAAGTGCTCAAAACCTCCTTCCCCTTTACCGCGGGATGGCCCAGCACTGCACAACTTCGTGAACCGCCCACATGTCGGGATTGCTTATCACCGGCTTAACTTTTGTCGCGTGTCGCCACACAGTTGTAGTACTTTCAGGATCGGTGCAAGTGTAGCGAGTGATTAACGTCTGCTTCACCTTTACCACTGGTCGGCCCAGCATTGTATTGTATTCGGTATCGACCGACATATGGGATTGCTTAACGCTTGCTTCACTTTTACCATGGGTGGGCCCGGAATTGCAATATCTGAGTGATTTAGCCACATGTGGTGAGTTTTTTTATGTCTGCTTCTCGTACGCCAGGGGTCGGCCCAGCATTGCACACCTTCGGGATGGACACACGTACAACGAGCGCTCAACGCCTGCTTCACCCTTACCACGGGTCGGCCCGGCATTGCATAACCTTCTGGATAGGCCCACACATGGGGAGTACTTAACACCTGCTTCCCCTTTACCGAGGGTTGGCCCGGTATTGCACCTCTTTAGGGATGCACCCCCATTTGGCCAGTGCTTAACGCCTGATTTTTCTTTATCGCGGGTCGGACCGGCATTTTTGTAAATGCGGGATCAGCCCACGTATAGGGAGTGTTTAACGCTTGCGGCATCTTTACAGTAGGTGGGCCCGGCATTGCGCTATCTTCGTGATTTACCCACATATGTAGAGTGCTTAAGGCCGTCTTCACCTTTCACACGGGTCGTCCCGGCATTGCACTATTTGAGTGATTGAGCCTCGAGTTGTAAATCTTTTACGTCTGCTTCCCGTCCACGGCGACTTGGCCCTGCAATGCACACCTTCGCAACCCGCCTAATTAGGGGAGTGCTTAAAGCCTGCATCATCCTAACAGTGTGTCGGCCCTCCATTTCGCTGTTTTCTTTTCTTGACCCACCTATCGTGAGTGTTTTACGTCTGCTACACCTCGGTCGCGATTCGGCCCGGAATCCAGCCACGTTAGGGATCCGCCCACGTATGGGGAGTGCTTGACGCCCGCTTCTCCTTTACCGCAGGTTGGCCCGGCATTGCACACTCTTAGTCAACGGCGCACGTTTGCTGAGTGTTATACGTCTGCTTGGCGTTGGCGGGGGCTCGGCCCAGCAATGTACGCCTTCGGAATCCACCCATATAGGGAAGTGCTTAACGCCTGATTCACATTTACCGCGGTTCAGCACAACATTGCTCAATATTTGGGATCGGCCCACGTACAGGGCGTTCATAACGACTGCTTCACCTTAACAGCGGGTCGGCCCGCTTTTGCGCTTTCTTCCTGATTGACCCACATATGGTGAGTGCTTTACGTCTGTTACACCTCGGTTGCAGGTCGGCACGGAATCCGCCCACGTTCGGGATCAGCCCACGTATGGGTATTGCTTAACGCCTGCTTCACTTTTGCTGCGGGTCAACCAGGCATTGTGCTATCTGCGGAATCGGCCCACGTACAGATAGTGCTAAACGCCAGCTTCACCCGAATGACGCGTCGGCCCGCCATTGCACTACCTTTGGTATCGCTACAAGTACGGGGAGTGCTTAACGTTTGCGTCAGCTTTACAACCGGTCAGCCCGGCTTTCGCGGTTTTCGTGATTGACCCTGCTATCATGAGTGCATTATGCCTGCTTCACCTCCGAGGCCAGTCGGCCCGGCATTGCTCACAATCGTGATCCGCCCACGTATGGTCAGCGCTTTGTGTTAGCTTCACCTCCGCCGCTGGTCGCCTCAGCATTGCACTACCTTCGGCGTCAGCCCAAGTATGGGGAGCGCTTCACGCTTCATTTACCATTACCACGGGTCGGCCCTGCATTGCACTAGCCTCACAATCGACACACGTATGCTGAGTGTTTTATGTCTGCTTCACCTTCGCCGTAGGTAAAACCCGACATTGCACACATCATTAATCCGCTCACGTACAGGGAATATTAAACGCTTCTTTAGCTTTGCCTCAGGTCCACCTGGCATAACACTACCTTCGGGAATGGTTCAAGTATGGGAAGTGCTTAACGCCAGTGTAGCAAGTATGGGGCGCCCCGTCGGACATAATCTTGGTTCGCCCGCCAAGCTCGGCGGCCTGCTATAGCTCGGCAGGCAACACTGGTCACCGCACCGCAATAAACACCGACGAGCACGGCAGCTCGCCGGTCTGTAATCATTCAGCACCACCACGCTGCGGAGCGTCCGTCTATCGGAGGGTGCCAGAAGCCCTCCCTTGTTCACGACCCGGGGTGGATCGTGACACTGGCGACGAGGATGGGATCCTCGTGACACTGGCGAAGAAGCTGGCGACGGGTAGCTACGGAGCGTCCCACGCCGCCGCGAGCGGCGAAACACCGCCCCCCCCCCCGTTGCTTTCGCCATGCCGCTGTACGGAAGGCTCGAGCCGTTCGAGGGAGATGGGTCCGCCTGGCAAATTTACGAGGAGCAAGTCCACGTGTTCTTCCGGGCAAACGACACTCCCGAGTCCAAACAGTGGGACATTTTCCTGGCCAGCTGCGGGACCCGCGTCTTCAGCCTCTTGCTCGACCTTCTCAAGCCAGCCACGCCGCACGTTAACACGCTGGGTGAGCTGCTTGCCATACTGCGCTCGCATTTAATCCAGCACCGTCCACGCTAATGGAGCGTTTCCGCTTCAACAACCAGAGCCGCCGGGAGGAGAGACCCTCGGGCAATTCGTTTCTGCGCTACGAGGGTTAGCGAGTGCCTGCGCCTTCGGGGACCAACTGGACTCGCTGCTCCGGGACCGTTTCGTCTGCGGAATCAACAACCCCGCCATGCAGACGCGACTCCTGGAGCTTCCCGACCCGTCGCTGGACGACGCCGTAAAGGCAGCGGTCGCAATGGAAGCGGCCGCCAAGGACGCCGGCGAGATTTCCCGTGCGACTGGCTCACCGTCGGCGGTCAACAAGTTCGCGACAAAGGGCAGTACCTGCGGTCGCTGTCGTGTTGCCCACTCCCCTTCACAGTGCGAGTTCTCTCAAGCACACTGCTTTACGTGCGGGAAAACTGGCACCTGACACGTGTATGCCGAAGGGGGAGGACGAACAACAAACAGCAGCCTGATTCAAGACCAGTTACAACACAAGCCTGCGGCCAGGGTAGCCGTCGCAAGGGTACGCGGCGGAGGCATGCGGCAGCAAGCTCAAGTTCTTCCTCGGCCAGGCTCCACGTCGTGGCCGAAGACCCGCCGATTTTCAACATGTGGCACACAGGCTTTGTACCGTCGTCTGTGCCACCATACATGCTGACCGTCGAAATCTGCTGGCACCCCATTTCCATGGAGCTGGACACGGGGGCCAGCGTGTCTGTAATGGCCGGGAAGCTCTTCAAGCGGACTTTCCCCGGCGTGTCCGTCGAGGCTTCGGGCGTGATGCTGCGCAGCTCCACCGGGCAACTCTCCCAGGTCCAGGGTCAGGCACAGGTCAGCGTTCGTTTTGGCGACAGGGAGGAAACGCTTCCCCTTTACTTAACGAAGGGGTCGTCGCCGACGCTGCTGGGCCGAAACTGGATTCATGTACTGGGCATTCGTGTGCCAGAGTTCCCGGAAGCTAGCCTGCATGTGATGCAGAGCTGCCAAATCTGCCAGGAGCATCAGCGAGCCTCGCGTAATGTGGAAAGCACCCCCTGGCCGTTTCCACAGAGACCCTGGTCCCGCCTACACGTGGATTTTGGCGGCTGTGGCGGTGGTGGCGGAGCAGCCTCCCTGCGCTTGGAGGACCTGCAGAGCCAGCTCGAGGAACAGCGAGAGCTGGCATCGGCAAGGCTGCTGGAGCTGGAGCAGCTTCAGCTTGACCACAAGGAGGCCCTGAAGACGGTGGAGCGGCTGCGGATAGAGCTGCGGTCGCTGCAAGAGACCCTTGTGGTGAGCAGGGCAGAGTACAAGTTCCTGCAGAGCCAGTTCTCCGTGCTGTACAATGTGAGCATGCAACTCAAGACTCAGCTGGACGAGCGACGCTCCTTGCTTTCGACAGCCAAAAACTCACACCTTCGCCACATTGAGCAGATGGAAAGCGAGGAGCTGGTTGTCCAGAAGAAGCTTCGCTCCAAGGTCAACCGCCTCGAGGACAAGATCGCGCAGATTCGCCGAGAGTACGAGAATCTACGCATTGAGTTTGAGGCGTCGTCGGTGTCCAGCGAGCAGGCTCAGCCAATCAACCGGTAGATGCGGCACATTATAACGAGCCTGCAGAGCCGCAACAGGCATCTCAAGAGCGAGGTCTCCCGCAGCAAGCCCAAGCTGCACGAGGCCCAATCAGTGAAGCAGAAGCAGAAGCTGGCTGCTGACCAAGGATGCCGTCCCGGGCCTTTGCCAGAGTCGGGAGCTCCAGCTTTCGCCAGGAACTTCCGTCCTGGAACACCCTGGTCTGCGGGACAGGTGGCGTCTCCTGCCAGCGCCTCATCGTTGCTCGTGCGCATGCCAGACGGGGCCATGTGGCATAGACACGCCGACCATGTCAGACCTCGCCTCGGGACCTGGCCAGCACCCTTGACTGCCACTGAGTTCCAGCCCACAGAAGGACTAGCGGCAGCACCAGTCGCTCCCCGGAGAGCACCACCTACCTCGGAGGCGGCAACCGTAGCCAGTGGTGCGGCACCCGTGGGACCGGTGTCAAGCCCGGCACCACTCGCAAGGCCGACCACTACGGACCCTCCGGATGGAGCGAGGCTGGCCCAGGCAGCAGCCGGCGTTGCCACACCCGACCCGTCAACACCGGTGCCCAGGCGGAGTACTGGACGGCGTAGGCCACCAGACCGTTACCCGCCTGGGTAGCAGGCACCGTCGACCAAGCTAGGGTCGAGGCAGAGCCTCATAGTGTGAACTTGGACGTTTGTTTTTTTATTTAACAAACAAACTGAGGGTAAGGGGTTGTAGCAAGTATGTGACGCCCCCTCGGACATAATCATGGTTCGCCCGCCAAGCTCGGCGGCCTGCTATAGCTTGGCAGGCAACACTCGTCACCGAACCACAATAAACACCGACGATCACGGCAGCTCGCCGGTCAGTAATCATTCAGCACCACCACGCTGCGGAGCGTCCGTCTATCGGAGGGTGCCAGAAGCCCTCCCTTGTTCACGACCCGGGGTGGATCGTGACAGCCAGCTTCACCTTTACCGCGGGTCGGCACGGCGTTGCACACATTCGTGATCCCCGCACATATGGGGAGTGCTTACTACGTGCTTCAGTTTTTCGGCGGTTCGGCCCACCATTGCACTACCTACAGGAACGGTACCAGTTTAGGGAGTGCTTAACGCCTGCTCCACCTTTACCGCGACTCCACCCCGCATTCTATGATTTCCGGAATCCACCGACATATGCGGAGTGCTTAACGCCTGCTTCGCCTCTTCCGTGGGTTGGCCCGGCATTGCACTATTTTCGGGATCGGTCCACGTATGGGGAGTGCTCAACGCCTGCACCATTCACCCTTACCACGGGTCGGCCCAGCGTTGTGCTATCTTAGCAATCGGCCCACTTCTTAGGAGTGCTTAACGCATGCTTCAGCAAAGCCGCGGGTCGGGCAGGTATTGGACTATCTTCAGGGTTGTCCACGTATGTGGAGTTCTTCGCCACCGCAGTGGGTCAGTCCGGCATCGCATGGTCGTCGGAATCGGCCCGCGTATGGGGAGTGCTTAACACCTGCTTCACCTCCACCTCAAGTCATACCGGTATTGTCCTATTTTCGGAATAAGCCCACTTACGGGCAGTGCTTAACGCCTGCTTCACCTCCACCGCGAGTCGTGCCGGCATCGCACTGTTGCCGGGATCGGCCGACGTATGAGGAGTGCTAAACGCCTGCTTCGCCTCCGTTGTGGGTCAGCGTGGTATCGCACTGTCGTCATAATCGGCCCATATTTTGGAGTATTTACTGCCTACATCAACTGCGCCGCGGGTTGCCCCGGCATTGTACTATTTTCGGCATCGGTCCATTGTATAGGGAGTGGTTAACGCCTGCTTCACCTCCGTCGCCAGTCGTACCGCTATTGCCCTAACTTCGGTATATGTGGTGCAAGAGGAGTGTTAAACTCCTGCTTCGCCTGCACCGTGGGTGAGCTCGGCATCGCACTGTTATCGGGATTGGCCCACATATAGGAGTGTATAATGCCTACATGACCTCCGCTGTGGGTTGGCCCGGCGTTGCATTATTTTCGGGATCGGACCATTGTATGGGAAGTGCTGAACGCCAACTTCACCTCCACCGCGAGTCAGAGCGGTATTGCTCAATCTTCGGGAAAGGCCCACGTATGGGGGGGGGCTTAACTTCAGCTTCGCATCCGCCGCGAGTCGTTCCGGCATCTCACTGTCGTCGGGATCTGTCCACGAATGTGTAGTGCTTAAGGCCTGCCTTAGCTCCGCCGGGGGTCAGCCGACATTGCACTATATTGTGGCTCGCCCCACGTGTGAGGAGTGTTAAACACCTGTTTCAGTTCCGCCGCGGGCGGCCTGGCATTGCCGCTGTCCTCGGGATCGGCTCACGAAATGAGAGTGTTAAAGCCTGCTTCACCTCCGCCGCGGTATCTCCCTCCACGAAAGCGGAGTGCTTAGCATCTGCTTCGCCTCCGCCGTTGGTAAGCCCGGTAATGCATTGGCTCCAGGATCGGCCCACGCATAGGGAGAGTGTCAATGCCTAACGCCTGCTTCGCATCCGCCGTTGGTCAAACCGGCATCGCACTCTCGTCGTGATTGGCCTAGGTATGGGGAGTGCTTCAGCTCTACCGTGGATCTGCCCGGCATTGCACTTTCTTCGGGATCGGCCCACGTATGTGGGTCGCTTAACGCCTGCTTCAGCTCCGCCACCAGTCGGTCCGGTATTGCCGCCAGTTCGGTATCTGCCCATTTATGGGGTTTACTTAACACGTACGTCTCTTCTGCTGCGAGTCGGTCCGGCATAGCACTATCTTCGGGATCGGTCCACGTATGTAGTGTGCTTAACGTCTACTTCGACTCCACTTTGGGTTAGCCCGGCATCGCACTGGCTTCACGATCAGCCATAGGGGGGGGAGGGGGGCAAATGCGACCAGCGCCTGCTTCACGTCCACCTCGGGTAACATTGGTACTGTACAATCTGCAGGTTTGGCCCACCTATAGGAGTGCTAAACGCCTGTTTCACCTCCGCCGTGGGTCGGTCTGGCATCGCGCTATATTGGGGATCGGCCCACGTAAACGAAGCGCTTAACGCCTGCTTCGTCTCCGCCGTGATTCAACCCGGCATCGTACTGTCGTCGGGATCGGCCCACCTACGAGGAGTGGTAAACACTTATTTCATCTCCGCCTCGGGTGGCTCTAGCATTGGGCTATCTTTGAGATCGGCCCACGTATAGGGAGTGCTTAAAACCGCCTTTGTCGCTGACGCCAGTAGGACCAGTATCGCCCCATCTGCGGGATGTGCCCACTTATGGAGAGTGCTAAACACCTGCTAAACCTCTGCCACGGGTTGGCTCCGCATTGGACTCCCTTCACGATCGGCCCACATATTGCGAGTGCTTAACGCCTGCTTCGCCTACGCCGTGGATCAGCGCAGCATGGCACTTCGTCGGCATCATCCCACGGATGGGGAGTGTTTAACGCCTGCTTTACCTCCGCCGCGGGTTGCCCCGGCAGCGCACTATCTTAGGGTTTTCCCACGTTTGTGATGTACTTCACGTCTATTTCAACGCCACCCTGGGTTAGCCCGACATTGCACTGGCTTAGCGATCGGCCCAATGTATGGGCAGTACGTGACGCCTGCTTCACCTCCGGCGAGGGTCAGCCCGGCAATGCGCTATCGTCAGGATCGGCCCACTTATAGTAAGTGTTTAACGCCTGCATCACCTCCGCCGCCAGTCGGACAGGCATTGCCATAACTTCGGGATAAGCCCTCTTTTTGGGAGTGCTTAACACCTGCTTAACCAGCGCCGCGGGTCGGTCTGGCGTATCACTATCCTCGGGATCGCGCGCGTATGGCGAGTACCTAACGCCTGCTTCACCTACACCGCGGGTCGGCCCGCCATCGCACTGTCTTCAGGAACGGCCAACGTATTGGCAGTGCTTAACGCCTGCTTCGCCTCTGCCGTGGGTCAGGAAGGCATTGCGCTATCTATGGGATCGATCCACGTATAGCGAGTGCTTAACGCCTAATTCATGTCCGCCACGGGTCGGCCCGGCATAGCAGTATCTTCAGAATCGGTCCACGTGTGCGGAGGGCTTAGCCACTGCTTCATTCCGCCATGGGTTAGCCTGGCCTCGCACTGGATTCACGACTGGCACAGGTATGGGGAGTGCTTAACGCCTGCTTTACCTTTGTCGGGGCTCGGTACGGCATTGCACAATCTTCGGATTCGACCCGCGGTAGAGGAGTGCGAAAAGCCTGCTTCACCTCCGCCGCGGGTCAGCCTGGCATTGCGTTATATTCCGGATGGGCCCACATTGTGGGAGTGCTTTACGCCTGCTAACCTCCGCCGCGGCTTGGCCCGGCATTGCACAGTCTTCGGGTTTATTCCACGAAAGAGGAGTGCTAAACACCTGTTTCATCTCCACCCCGGGTCAGCACTGGCATTGTGCTGTATCCGTGATCGACCCACGAAAGGGCAGTGAGTAACGCCTGTTTCGCCTCTGCCGTTAGACTGGATGGCATCGCACATTCGTCGGGAATTGCGCAGGTTTGGGGAGTGCTTAAAGCCGCTTTCACCTGCGCCGCGGATGGGCCCCAAATTGCACTATCTTCGGCATCGGTTCACGTATGGGGCGTGCTTAACGCCTGCTTACTCCGCTGGGGGTAGGCCGGTATTGCACTATCATCGTAATCAGGTCACGTATGGTGAGTGCTTCACATCTATTTCAACTCTGCCGTGGCATAGCCCGTCATCACACTGGCTTCACGATCGGTCATCGTGTGGGTAGTGGTTAACGCCTTCTCACGTCCGCCGCGGGTCGGCCCGGCATTGCGCTATATTCGGGATCAGCCTACGCATTGGGAGTGCTTAACGCCTACTTCGCCTCCGCCGTGTGTCAGCCCAGCATTGCACTGTTATCGCGATAGGGCGACGTATGGGGAGTGCTGAACGCCTTATTCCCCGCCGCCACGGGTCGGCTCGCGATTGGACTGTCTTCGGGATCGGCCACGTAAGGAGAGTGCTGAACGTCTGCTTGGCCTCGGCCGTGGGTTAACCAGGCATCGCACTCACTTCAGGACGGGCCCATGTATTGCAAATGCGTATTGCCTACTTAGCCTCTGCCATTGGTCATCCCGGAATCGCATTGTCATTGTGTTTGGGCCAAGTGTGGGGAGTGCTTAACGCCTGCTTCACCTCCGTCACCAGTCGGACTGGTATTGCCCTTCTTTGGGTATGGGCCCACTTATATGGAGTGCTTAACATCTGCTTCAAGTTCGCGGCCTGTCAGCGCGGCATAGCACTTTGTTCAGGATCGCTCCAGCTATTTGGTGTGATTAACACCTGCTTCTCCTTCTCCGAGGAGTCGGTCCCGCATTGCACAACCTTCGGGATCAGTCCACGTATGAGGTGTGCCTTACGCCTGTTTCGCCTACGCCGTGGGTCGGCCCAGCAAGGCACTGTCGTCGGGACTGGCCCACGTAAGAGGAGTGCTGTATGACTGTTTGACCTCCGCCGCTGGTCGGCCTGTCATTGCGCTGTATTCGGGATCGGGCTACGAAAGGGGTGTGAGTAACGCCTGCTTCGCCTCCGCCGTCGGACAACATGGCATCACACTGTCGGCGAGACCGGCCCAGGTATGGGGAGTACTTAAAGCTGCTTCACCTCTGCCGCAGATGGGCGCCGCATTGCATTAGCTTCGGGTTAAGTTATGCATTAGCAGTTAAGTTATGTTCATCTCCGCCGTCAGTCAAAATGGTTTTACCCTGTTTTCTGGATATGCCCACTTACGGGGAGCGCTTAGCACCTGCTTCACCTCCGCGGCGGGTCGGCCAGGCAATGCGCTATATTTGGGATCGGTCCACGTATTGGGAGTGCTTAACGCCTGCTTCGCCTCCTCCGTGGGTCAGCCCAGACACTGCACTGTCGTCGCGATCGTGCCTCGTATAGGGAATGCTTAACGCCTGCCTCCCCTCCGCCGCCTGTCCGACTGGTATTGCACCATCTTCGGGATAGGACCACTTACGGGGTTTTCTTAAGACCTGTTTCACATCCGCCATGGGTAGCCTCGGCATTGCACAACCTTCGGGATCGGCCACGAAACGGGAGTACTGAACATCTGCTTGCCCTCTGCCGATGGCTAACCCAGCATCGCACTCACTTTAGGATCGGCCCACCTATATCGAGTCGTCTGTCGCACTGTCGCACTGTCGTCGGGAGCGGCCCAGGTATGGGGAGTGCATAAAGCCTGCTTCATCTCCGACGCTTATGGGCGCGGCATTGCACAACCTTCGGTATAGGCCCACTTACGGGCAGTGCTTAACACCGCTTCACCTCCGCCTCAAGTCAGCCCGGCATAGCACTATCTTCGGGTTCGCTCCACGCATGTGGTGTGCTTAACGACTGCTTCACCTCCGCCGCAGCTCGGCCCGGCATTGCACTATCTTTGGCATCAGCCCACGTGTGGGGAGTGCTAAACGCCTCCTTCAACTCCGCTGCAGGTTGTGCTGGTATTGCACAAACTTCGATATTGGCCAACGTATGAGGAGTGCTGAACGTCTGATTCACCTCCGCGGTGGGTTTGTTAGGTACATCAATAGTGTCGGGATCAGCCCACGTATGGGGAAGGCTAACGCCTGCTAAACATTCGCTGCGCGTCGGCCCGGCATTGCACTACCTTCGCGATCGGCCCACTTATGAGGTGTGCTTAACACCTGCTTTGCCTCTGCCATTGGTTAGCCCTGCATTGCGCTATTTTCGGAATCGCCAATGTATGGTCAGGGCCTAATTAATGCTCCACCTCCGCATCGGGTCGGCCAGGAATTGCAGTCTTCTGGATCGGCCCACGTAAGGAGTGTAAGGGATTGGAACATTTATGGGGAGTGCTGAACACTGCCTTCACCTGAGTCGCGGGACGGCCAGACATAGTGCTATCTTCGCGATCGGCCCACGTATCGACAGTGCTTAACCCCTCCTTCACCTCGACTGCGGGGATCTGCCTGGACTTATACTGCCTTCACTCATGGGGAGCGCCTAACACTTGCTTCTCCTCCGTCGCGTGTAGACTCGGCATAGTACTATCTTCGGCATAGGCCCACTAATGTGGAGTGCTTAACCCCTGCTTCAGCTCCGATGCGGGTCGGCTCGGCATAGCCCTCTCATGAGGATCGCCCCACGTATTGGCAATGCTTAACACCCGCTTCACATCGCCCGCGTGCCGGCCCGCATTGCAGCCTTCGATATAGGCCCGCCAATGAGGAGAGCCTTACACCTGCTGCACCTCCGGCGCGGCGCCGGTGCGGTATAGCACCTTCTTCGGCGTGGGCCCACGTATGTGCAGTGCTTAACGCTTGCTTCACTTCGCCCGTGGGTCGGCCCGGCATAGCATTATCTTCGGCATCGGCCCACGCACGGGGAGCTGTTGACTCCTGGCTCCACTCAGCCGCGGGCTGGGCTGGTATTCGGGCATGCCTACGTAAGGGGAGTGCTTAATACCTGTTTCACATCCGCCGTGGTTTGGTTCTGCATTGCATCTCTTCAGGATCGCCCCACAGATGGGGAGTGCATAACACTTGTTTCCCCGCGCCGTGCGTTAGCGCGGCTTTGCGTAATATTCGGAGTCGGTCCAAGTATGGGTAGGAAATACCGTCTGCTTCACTTCCGCAGCTAGTCGGTCCGGCATTACACTGTCTTTGGGATCGTCAAGGTAGGGGGAATACTTAACCCGTGCTTCACCTCCGCCAAGGGTTCGTCCAACTATAGCAATATCGCGGGGGTCGCCCCAGGTGTGGCGGGAGCTTAACGCATGGTACACCTCCGCCGCGGGTCTGCCCGGCATAGCACTATCTTGGCGATCGGCCCCCATAGGCGGATAGCTTAACAACTTCTTCACATCCGCATCGGGTTGGGCCGGCATCGCACAATCTTCTGGATGGACCAACGTATGGGGAGTGCTTAATGCTTGCTTCACCTCCGCCGCGTCTAGGGCTGGTATTTCACTATCCACAGGATCGCCCACGAATAGATAAGGCTTAATGGCTGCTTCACCTGCGCTGTGGGTGAGCCCGGCATTGCGCTTTACTTGGGATTGGCATATTTATGGGATGTGCTTAAAACGTGCTTCACCTCCGTCGCGGGTCGGCACGGCATAGCACCACCTTCGGTATAGGGCCACATATGGGGATTGTGTAACGCCTGCCTCATCTCTCCCGCAGGTCAGCCCGGCATTGCACTGTCTTCAGGATCGGCCCACTAACATTTGCTTCACCTCCGCCGCGGTTTGGTTAGGCATAGTAATATTGTCGGGGTTGGCCCACGTATGGGGAAGCCTAACGCTGCTAAACCTTCGCCACGGGTTGGCCCGGCATTGGACTATCTTCGCGATGGGCCCACGTATGAGGAGTGCTTAACGCCTGCTGCGTCTGTGCCGTGGATTAGCCCTGCTTTGCGCTATTTTCGATATCACCAATGTATGGCGGAGCATAATGAATGCTTCACTTCCGCATCGGGTCGGCCAGGAATTGTACTGTCTTCGGGATCGGCCGCCGCATGGAGAGGGCTTAACGCCTGCGACACATCCGCTGCGTATCGGTGGGCATTGCACTATCTTCGGTATTGCTCACGTAAGGGGAGTGCTTAACACTTGCTTCACATCCGCCGTGGGTCATCCCAGCATTGCGCTGCCTTCGGGAATGGCACATTTGTGGGGAGTGCTGAACACTTCCTTCACCTCCGTCGCCGGACGGCCAGATATAGCACTATTTTCGCGATCAGCCCACGTATCGCCAGTGCTTAACTCCTCCTTCACCTCGACAGCGTGGATCTGCCTGGCCTTATATTACCTTCACTCATGGGGAGTGCCTAACACTTGCTTCTCCTCCGGAGCGTGTATACTCGGCATTGTACTATCTTCGGGATAGGCCCACTTATCTGGAGTGCTTAACCCCTGCTTCAGCTCCGACGCGGGTCGGCTGGGCATAGCCCTCTCATAGGGATCGGTCCACGTATCGGCAGTGCTTACCGCCTGCTTATCTTCGCCCGCGCGCCGGCCCGCATTGCAGCCTTCGGTATAGGCCCGCTCATGAGTAGAGCCTTACACCTGCTTCACCACCGGCGCGGTGTCGCCGCGGCATAGCACCTTTTTCGGGATCAGCCCACGTATGCGCAGTGCTTATTCTTGCTTCACTTCGCCCGCGGGTCGGCCCAGCATAGCATTATCTTCGGGATCGGCCCACGCATGGGGAGCTGTGAACGCCTGGTTCCACTCAGCCGCGGGTCGGGTCGGTACTGAACTATCTTCAGGATTGCCTACGTAAAGGGAGTGCCTAATACCTGTTTCCCATCCGCCGTGGTTTGGTCCTGCATAGCATCTCTTCAGGATCGCCCCACAAATTGGGAGTGCATAACACTTGCTTCCACCCGCCGTGGGTTAGCGCGGCATTGCGCGATATTCGGGATCGGTAAATGGAAGGGTACGGTAGCAACCTGCTGCACCTCCGCAGCTAGTCGGTCCGGCATTGATCTTCGGGATTGCCTGCGTAAGGGGAATGCTTAACAATTGCTTCACGTCCACCACGGGACGGTCCAGCTACAGCAACATCGCGGGGGTCGCCCCAGGTATGGCGAGAGCTTAACGCATGCTACACCTCTGCCGCGGGTCGGCCTTGCATAGCACTATCTTGGCGATCGGCCCCAGCATGCGGATTGCTTAACGCCTACTTCGCCGGGGGTCGGGACGGCATTGTATTATCTTCGGTATCGGCCGCGTAAGGAGAGTGCTTAACACCTGGTTCAGCTCAGCTGAGGGTCGGTGCGGCATTGCACTACCTTGGAGATGGACCAACGTATGGGCAGTGCTTAACGCCTGCTTCACCTCCGCTTTCACATTTCACTATCCGCGGGATCGCCTATGAATGAATAACGCCTAACGCCTCTTTCACCTATGCCGTGGGTAAGCCCCCCCTTGCTCTGTCCTCGGGATTGGCATATTTATGGGGAGTGCTTAACGCCTGCTTCAACTCCGCCGCGGGTCGGGCAATCTTCGGAATCGCAAACTTACCGGCTTTGCCTAACGACTGCTTTACTTCCACGGCGGATCGGCCTGCCATAGTATTATCTTCGATGTCGGCGCATGTATGGGGAGTGCTTAACGCCTCCTTCAATGTCGCCGCAGGTCGTACTGGTATTGCACTGTTTTCGGGATGGACCAGCCTATGTGGAGTGCTTAACCCCTGCATCTTCTTCACCGCGGTTCCGCCGGTATTGCACTGTCTTCGGTATCGCCTACGTAAGGGCAATGGCAAACATCTGCTTCACCTCCACCGCGGGTCATCTCTGCATAGCTCTATCTTCGGGATTGGCCCACGTGTGGGAGTGCTTAACGCCTGCTTCACCGTCGCCATGGGTTCGGCCGGTAGTGCACTAGCTTCGGGTTCCGCCGATGTATGGGATGTGTTTAACACCTACTTTAGCTCCCCCGTGGGTCAGCCCGGCATTACACTGTCTTCGGGATTGGTCCATGGGGAGAGTTTAAAACCGGCTTCACCTTCGCCGGGGTTTCGCCCGCAATAGCACTACTATAGGGATTGGCCCACATATGGAAAATGCTTACCGCCTTCTTCTCATCCACCCCGGTCGGGCCGGCATTGTACTGCCATCTGGATCGGCTACGTAGGAGGAGTGCTTAACACCTGTTTCACCTCCACCGGGCGTCGGTTCCACACAGCGATATATTCGCAATGGGCTCACGTATGGGGAGTGCGTGACGCCTGTCGTACATCCGCCGCGTGTCGGCTCGGCATTGCACAATCTTACCGATCGGTTCACGTGTGGAGAGTGCCAAACGCCTGCTTGACATCCGCCGTAGGTCGGTACGGCATAGCACAATTTTCAGAATCGGCCCACGTATGTGTAGTGCTTAACGCATGCTTCAGCTGCGAAGCGGGTTCACCCTGCGTAGCACTTCTTCGGTATCCTATGCCTATGCCCACCTATGGAGAGTGCTTAACGCCCCCTACACATCCGCACGGATCGGTGGGCATAGCAATAGCTTCGGGATCGCCCCACGTATGGCAAGTGCTTAACGCCTGCTTCACCTACGCCGCCGGACAGCCCGCCATTGCACTATCTTCGGTATCGGCCCACGTACGGGGAGTGCTAAACGCCTACTTCAACTCCGCTGCAAGTCGTGCTGGTATTGCACTATCTTCGGAACGGGTCAACGTATTAGGGGTGCTGAACGCCTGTTTCATCTCCACATCGGGTTGGCCGGGAATTGCACTGTCTTCGGGATCGGCACATTTATGTGGAGTGCTGAACACTTGCTTCACCTCCGTCGCAGCATGGCCAGACATAGTACTATCTTCGCGATCGGCCCCCGTATCGCCAGTGCTTAACCCCTGCTTCACCGCGACAGCAGATCTGCCCGGTGTTATACTGCCTTTACTCCTGGCGACTGCCTAACACTTGCTTCTTCTCCGGCGCGTGTCGCCACGGCATACGACTATCTTCGAAATCGGCCCGCGTATGGGGATTGCTTAACGACTACTCCTGCGCCAAGGGCATCCGGTCACTGTACAACTTCGGTATCAGACCATTTTTGGGGAGTGTTTCACCCCTGCTGAACCTTCGGGATAGGCCCACTAATGCGGAGTGCTTAACCCCTGCCTCAGCTCCGACGCGGGTCGGCGCGACATAACACTCTCATGGGGATCGGCCAACATAATGCCAGTGCTTAACGGCCGCTTTACGTCGACGGCGCGGCGGCCCACATTGCAGCCTTCGGTATAGGCCCGCCCATGGGATGAACCTTACACCTGCTCCACCTCCGGCGCGGTGTCGGCGTGGCATAGCATGGTCTTCGGGATCGGCCCCCGTAGGTGCAGTGCTTAATGCTTTCTTCACTTCGCCAGCGGGTCCACCTGGCATGGCATTATCCTCGGGTTCGGCCCAGGCATTGGGAGCGCTTGACGCCTTGTTCAACTCAGCCGCGGGCGGGCCGGTATTGCACTATCTTCGGGATCGCCTACGTAAGAGGAGTGCTTAACATCTGCTTCACCTCCACCGCGGGTCTTCCCTGCATAGCTCTATCGTCGCGATCGGCACACCTTTCTGAGTGCTTAACGCCTGCTTCACCTCCGCCGTGTGTCGGGCCGGTCGTGCACTAACTTCAGATTCGCCCCATGTATCGGAAGTGTTTAACACCTGCATTAGCTCCGCCGCGTGTAGGCCCGAGAGTAAGCTGTCTTCGGTTTCGCCCCATGTATGGGAAGTGCTTAAGGCCTGCTTCACCTCCACGGTGGGTCAGCCCTGAATTGCACTGTCTTCAAGATTTGTCCATGGGGAGGGTTTAAAACCTGCTTCACATCCGCAGCGGGTCGGCCCGCAATAGCACCATTTTCGGTATCGGCCCACGTATGCGCAGTGCAGAACGCCTTCTTCTCATTCACCCGGGTCGGACCGGCATTGCACTGTCATCTGGATGGCCCACGTAAGAGGAGTGCTTAACACCTGCTTCACCTCCGCCGAGCGTCGGTTCCCCACAGCGATAGCTTCGGGATGGAGCAACGTCTGTTGAGTGCTTAACCCCTCCTTCGCATCCACCGCGATTCAGCCGTTATTGCATTAACTTCGGTATCGCCTAAGGGGAGTGCTTAACATCCGCTTCACCATCACCCCGGGTCGTCCCTGCATAGGTTTATCATCGGGATGGGCGCACGTGTGGCAGTGCTTAAGAGGAAGCTTTAGCTCGGGCCCAACTCCGACACGGCCTATTCAAATACATGTAAAACGCAAAAACGTTTTTATGAGAGAACCCCTGGACCGATTTTGATGAAATTTGTTGCATTTGAAAGACAAAGTTAAATTATAGTGACTGTTTGAAGCGGAATTTCGATTTAGGGCTTGAATTTTCCTAAACCGATTTTAAAATATTTGACCGTTTGAAAGAAATAGAATCACGAAGTTTACAAATTGATAGCAATGCATCAAGAACTGATATCGCGGTTCCGTAAACGGCATCCATTAGATCCTTCAAAGCGGAGAAATTCAATATGTCATTTTACATCTCACATTAATTTGTTACGTTGGTTACAACGGTTATACAAAAGTTGTATTTCCCTATGATCAAATTTTTTTATATTCATGTGTAACATATAAATTTTGTCCGCTATGGATGTACGTTTAGATGAAATTCACAGAATTGTATTATAATCTTGGGTGGTTGAGTTACAGTGTTGTAAACTTCATAGTTTCGTTTTTTGAAAATTTTTGATTTTAGCCAATTTTTAATAAAAAATTGACGACCTAACTCAAAAATTCGAAACCAACAGTCACTAGATTTTAAGTTTTTCTTTTAAATGCACCAAACCTCGTCAAATTTGGTGCAGTGGTTGCCGAGAAAAACGAATTCTCCTTTTACAAGTATTTAGATAGGAGCACTCGAGCTAAAGCTTCCTCTTAACGCCTGCTTCACCGCCGCCTCGCGTCGGTTCCCGACAGCGATAACTTCGCGATGATGGGCCCACGTATGGGGCGTGCTTAACGCCTGCTTCGATCCCGCCGTGGGTCCACCAGGCATTGCACGGTCTTCGGGATTGGCCCACGTGCTTAACACCTGCTTCACCTCAACTGCCGGTCGGGCCGGTATTGCACTAACTTCGCGATCGGCACACGTATGGCGAGTACTTAACGCCCACTTTGCCTCGGCCGTGAGCCCATGTATGGGTAGGGCATACTGCCTGCTTTACCTCCGTATCGGGTCGGCCAGGCATTGCACTCTCTTCGGGGTCGGCCCACATATGGGGAGGGCTTAACGCCTGATACACATCCGCCGCGCATCGGTGGGCATTGTACTATCTTCGGTATCGCCCACGTAAGGGGAGATCTTAACGCCTACTTCACTTCCGCCAAGGTTCGGCCCCGCATTGCACAAACTTCAGAATCCGCCGACGTATGAGTAGTGCCTTACGCCTGCTTCGCCTATGCCGTGGGTCTGCCCAGCACGGCACAATCGTCAGGATCGGCCTACGTATGAGGAGTGCTAAACGCCTGTTTCACTTCCGCCGCGGGTCGCCCTGGCAATGCGCTGTCTTCAGGTTCGGCCCACGTATGTTTAGTGCTTCACGTCTACTTCGACTCCGCCGTGGGTTAGCCGGGAATCACACTGATTTCACGACCGGCCCTCGTGTGCGGAGTGCTGCGCGCCTGCTTTACCTCCGCCGCGGGTCGGCCTGGCATTGCACTGTATTCTGGTTCGGCCCAGGTAAGCAGGAAAGGTGAGTGAGTGATGCCCGCTTCGGCTCCGCCATTGGACCACCCGTAATCGCACTGTCGTCAGAATCGGCCACGTTATGGGGAGTACCTAAAGGCTGCTTCACTTCGCCGCGGATGGGCCCCGCATTGCACTAGCGTGGGGACCGGCCCACGTATAGGGAGCGGTTATGACCTGTTCACCTCCGCCGTCAGTCGGAATAGTTTTACCCTGCCTTCAAGATATGCCCACTTACGGGGAGTGTTTAAAACCTGCTTCACCTCCACTGCGGGTCGGCCTGGCATAGCGCTATATTCTTGATCAATCCACATATATGGTGTGCTTAACGCCTTCTTCACCTCCGCTGGGAGTCGGCCTATCATTGAACTATCTTTGTGATGAGGCCACGCATGGGGAGTGCTTAACTACTGCTTCACCTCCGCCATGGCTCAGCCCAGCATGGCACTGGCTTCAGATTCGGCGCACGTATTGGGAGTACCTTACGCCTGCTTCGTCTCCGCCGTTGGTCAGCAGGCATTCGCACTGTCGTCGGGTTTGGCCTACGTATGAGGTGTGCTAAACACCTGTTTCACCTTGGTCGCGCATCGGTCGGGCATTGGGCTAACTTAGGGATCCGCCCACGTATTGGGAGTTCTTAACGCCTGCTTCACCTCCACCGCGGCCCTGCCCGTCATTGAACTATCTGCCGGATCACCCCACGAAAGCGGAGTGCGTAACGTCTGCATCGCCTGCAGCGTGGGTTAGCCCAGTTTCGCACTGGCTTCAGGATCGGCCAACGTATTGGGAGTGCCTAACGCTGGCTTCGCTGACCCCGTTGGTCAGCCTAGCATCGCAGTGTCATTTGGATCGGTCCACGTATGCTGAGTGCTTCACGTCTAGTTCTACTCCGGTGTGGATTAGCCCGGAATCGAACTGGGTTCACGATCCGCCATCGTGTGGGGAATGCTTAACGCCTGCATCACCTCCGCCGTCGGTCAGCCTAGTATTGCACTGTGTGTTTCTCCTCTGCTGCCAGTCCGATCGGTATTGCCCCATCTTCGGGATATGACACTTACGGGGAGTACTTAAGACCTGCTTCCCACCGCCATGGGACGGCTCTCCATTGCACTATCTTCGGTATCGGCCACGAAGGGGGATCGCTGAACGTCTGCTTGGCCTCCGCTGATGGTTAACCCGGAATCGCACTCACTTGAGGATCGGCCCGCCTATATCGAGTGGCTAACGCCTGCTTGACCTCCGGCGTTGGTCAGCCCTGCATCGCACTGTCATCGGGGTCGGCCCAGGTATAGGGAGTGGTTAGCGTCAGTTTTTCCTTCGCCGCTAGTCCGATCGGTATTGCCCCACCTTCGGAATATGACCACTTACGGGCAGTGCTTAAGACCGCTTTACCTCCGCCGCCGGTGAGCCCGGTATAGCACTAACTTCAGTTTCGCTCCACTTATGTGGTGTACTTAACGTCTGCTTCTCCTTCGCAGGGGGTCGGTGCGGCATTGAACTATCTTAGGCATCAGCCCACATATGGGGAGTGCTTTACCCCTGCTTCACCTACGCTGTGGATCAAGCCAACATGCCACTGTCGTCGGAATCGGCCTATGTATGAGGAGTGCTAAACGCCAGTTTCACCTCCACCACGGGTCGCCCTGAATTGTGCTATCTTCGGTATCGGCCCACCCATTGGGTGTTATTATCGCCTGCTTCGCCTCCACCGTGGGTCAGTCCGGCATCGCAGTGTCGTAGGAATTGCCCACGGCTCGGGCATATTTAACGCCTTTTTCACCTGCGCGGAGGCTTGGCGCGGCAGCGCACTATCTTCGTATCGTGCGACGTATGCGGAGAGCTTCAGGTCTACTTCAACTCTGCAGTGGGTCAGCCCGGCATCGCACTGGCTTCATGATCAGCGCTCATGTGGAGAGTGCTCAACGCATGCTTCACCTCTGCTGCGGGTCGGCCGGGCATAGAAATTTCGTAGTTCATTGGAAAATGAACCACGAAATTGAAGAGTTGGTACGGCCCTGTCGGCGATGTCAGAGTAACCGGCAAGGCGATGCCAAGGTTCCAATGCATTTTTGGATCAAGCCAAATCAACCATGAAGCCGCCTACAGATTGATTTCGCTGATCCAGTTAATGGAGAAGAAATTCTTAATCGTGGTAGACGCGTGCAGCAACTGGGCTGAGGTTGAAGTCTTGTCATCCACGAAAGCTACAGCTGTCGTCACCAGCTTAAGGAATATGTTTGCGACACACGGTGTGCCAGACGTTATTGTTTCTGATAACGGCACAGCATTCGCTAGCTCGGAGTTGCAAACTTCTTTAAAGTGCAATGGTGTACGTGCCCTTTTTACTGCACCTTATAATCCCGCCAGTATTGGTAGGGCGGGGAGAATGGTAAGAGAAGTTGAGGAAGCGTTAAAGAAGCAACAGGAAGGTTCGACGCATTGCAAGATTTCGCGGTTCCTGCTTAAACAGCACACGACGCCACATTCGGTCACACGAAAATCTCCGGCACAATTAAAGATCGGACTAAGCCTGAGGACAGCATTGGACAGACTTCATCCGGACCGGCAACACGCGCCGGAGCCGCAACGATCGCAGATTAAGAGGTTCCGTGTCGGTGGCACGCTCTATGCTAAAACCTTTTGTCCAGGTCCAAGGTGGAGGGCGGCCAGGGTTGTTGTAGTCCGAGGCGCGGTGTCGTACTTCGTCGAACTAGACAACGAATCCTATCCACGTCGCCAACTGTAGCGTATCAGCCGAATGCCAGGGTAAAACAGACAACGTTTGTTGATGCAGTGCCCTTTTATTGGATGATGAGCATGTGATCTGCCGACTGCTGCTTGCGTGGCTGATAAGCGATAGTCTTGAAAATGCAGTGTGACATGAGATATCGGCACACTATAGAGTGCCTAACGCCTTCTTCATCGTAAGGGGAATTCTTAACAATTGCTTCGCCTCCGCTGCGCGGCAACGCCGCATTACACTATTTTGCGGATCGGCTCACGCGTGGGGAGTGCTTATCGCCTTCTTCTCCTCCGCCGTGGGTGATTCCGGCATTCCACTTTCTTCGGAATCGGCCTACATATGGGGAGTGCTTACCGCAAGCGTCGCGTCCGCCGCGGGTCGGCCGCGCATTGCATTAAAGTCGTTATCGGCCCGCGTATGCAGAGTTCTTAAAACATCCTTCAGCGCCGCATTGGGTTTAACGGTATTGCACTACCTTCGGCATCTGCTCACTTCTACCGTGGGCTGGCCCTTCGTTGCACTATCTTCGGGATCGGCCAACGTATGGAAATTATTTAACACCTGCTTCACCTCCGCCGCTGTTTGGCCCGGCATAGTACTATCTTCGGGATCAGCCCAACGTATGGATAAGGCTTAACGCCTGCTTCAGCTGCGTAGCGGCTCGGCGCCACACGCGTTGTCTCGGGATCGCCCCACCTATGGGGAGTGCTTAACGCCTGCTTCATCTCCAGTGCCGGTTAGCCCGGCTTTGCTGTCTCTTCGGGATCGGCCCACTCCTGGGGCATGCTTAAGACCTGCTTCACCTCCAGCGCGGGTCTTCCTGGCATTGCACAACCTACACGATCAGCCCACGTAAAGGGAGTTGCCAACGTCTGCTACACCATGCTACAACGTCTGCATGGTCATCGACAGCAAGTTCAACGCCAGTATTTAAGCACTGGTGTCCGTGGGACCGCTTCAGTGGGCACGTGAACAGCGTTGCAGCAACAATGACTAACAGAGCGTCTTTGTTTGCCATCCAGATGCTGCTTGTATTTATGGCGCGCGGCCTCTACAGTATCTGTCATCCTGCCCGTAACAGTGCTTCTTTGCAACAAATGACGCAGTTTGCCTCCTGTCAATTGCCTCCGTTCGTTCATCAGGCGGCGCCCTCAAGATTTGTGAACAGTCTTTATCACTCCAGGGCTGCGGCATGGTCGTCGACAGAAACTTCAACGCCAGTATTTAAGCGCTTGTGTCCGTGGGACCACTTCAGTGGGCACGTGAGCAGCGTTGCAGCGACAATGACTAACAGATCACCTTTTTGCCATCCATGTGCGTAACTACATTTCATTGTATGCTAACAAAAGTGACAATCGATGCTTACTACTGCTCCCGTGCCCACGGGTGCTTTTGATCCTGTTGACTGAATGCTTCAACAGTTGTCTTCTTTTGCTATTGTCGGGAAATGTTGAAGTAAATCTAAATAAAATGCCGGGCATGGGCGATTTTCGGGAACTGTCCACGTACGGGTAGGGCATAACGCCTGGTGCCCCTCAGGTGCGGGTTAGCCCGGCATTGCGCTATATTCGGTATCGGCCCACGTATGGGCAGTGCTTAACGCCTGCTTCACCTCGCCCGTAGGTCGGCCTGGCATTCCACTGTCTTCGGTATAGGCCCGCGTATGGGGAGCGCTTAACGACTGCTTCACCTCTTGCCGCGTGTCGCCTATGCATCACACACTTTTTGGTAGCCAAGCATGTGTGGGGAGTGAGTGCTTAACGTCTGCTCCACCTGTGCCAAGGCTCGGCCCTGCCTTGTACTCTGTAGCTCATCAGCCAGACGCCAGGTTGGAACAGACAACGTTTATTGATACAGTGCCCTTTACATAGGGTGATGAACATGTTATCTGCCGACTGCTGCTTGTGTGGCTGATTAGCGATTGACATGAAAACGCAGTGTGACACGTGATATCTGTATACTAAATTTCTTTCTTCTAAGATTGGTTACACAATTCCAAAATGACTGGTTAGTCATCAATGTCATTACGTGAGACAGGCCATCTTCGCGGCTCTACCGGGTCTTGGGTAGCTTGGCCCGGACTTGCCCGTGTGGCTGCTTCCGTGCTCACCGGCAGCTGATGTGTTCGTCTGGCTATAGGAGGCAGCCTGATGTGGTAGTCTGCACTTTGGACTTTATCGGCTTCCAGCCTCGTCCTGGCACTCCTCAGCTGGTTCCGGTGCATGTGATGGCACTCGCCGTTGTCCATTTGGACGATGTACGACACCGGGCCTCGGACTGCCACAACCCTAGCTGCCTTCCACCTTGGACCTGTGCAGAAGCATTTAGCATAGACCGCGTCCCCGACACGGAACCTCTTAATCTCCGGTCGTTGCGGTTCAGGCGCTGTTGCCGGTCCGGATGAAGCCTGTCCAAGGCTGTCCTCAGCCTTCGTCCGATCATTAATTCTGCCGGAGATTTTCCCGTGACCGAATGTGGCGTCGTGTGCTGTTTAAATAGGAACCGCGAAATCTTGCACTGCGTCGACCCTTCCTGTTGCCTCTTTAAGGCTTATATAAGTTCTCTTACCATTCTCCCCGCCCTACCATAATTGGAGGGATTATAAGGTGCAATAAATATAGCACGCACACCATTGCATTTTAAAAACGTTTGCAACTCCGAGCTACTGAATGATGTGCCGTTATCCGAAACGATACCATGTGGCACACCGTGTGTCGCAAACATCTTCCTTAAGCTGGTGACTACAGCTGTGGATTTAATGGATGACAACACTTCGACCTCAGCTCAGTTGCTGTACGCTTCTACCACAATTCTAAATACTTCTGCATTAACTGGACCAGCGAAATCAATGTGTCGGTGACTCTAAAGTTGATCTGGCTTGATCCAAAAATGCACTGGAACCTTGGGATTGCTTTGCAGGTTACTTTGACATAACTGACAGTGCCGTACAAGCTCTTCCATTTTGTCGTCAATTTTCGGCCACCACATGAGCCCTCTAGGTGACGCTTTCATGGCACTCATACCAGAGTAATTTACACGCTGGTGTTGAAGCGCACTTTTTCTAATTGCGTTATAAATTACAACGCGATTCCCCCAAAGTATGCAATCACGATGCAACGACAACTCTAACTTCCTCACCTCGTAAGGCGTGAACTTGCTGTCCAGTTGTGTTGACAGCCAGCCACTAACGATCCATTCCTTTACTATGGATAAGACTTTGTTCTTCTTGATAAGCGCAGCGATGTCTGCCGCCTGCAGGCGTGCGCACTCAACCGCTTCAAACAGGAGAACGTCCCAAGGCTGCTGTGGCTCGTCTTCGTCTCGCGGAGCTGGCAGACGACTGAGTACATCGGCGTTGGAGTTTTCTTGGCCTCGCCTGTACAAAAGGCTGTAGTTATACGCAAACAAACATAAAATCCAATGGAGCATTCTGGGCGACGCAACTTCAGGCACCCTCGTGTCCGTGTTAAACATGCCCAGTAGCGGCTTGTGGTCTGTTATGACCGCAGATTCTCGCCCAGCAAGGTACTGGTAGAACCGTTTTAGGCCAAAAACAACAGCCAAGCCTACTTTATCAATCTGAGCCTAGTTATGTACACTGACTCCAAGCGTCCGGGAAGCTTAAGCTATGGGCTCTTCCTTCCCGTCAGTCGCACGACGGGCTAGCACTGCACCCTCTCCCACAGGAGATGCATCGCAGCACCAAAATAAAGGACGCCTAATGTTGTAATGTATTTGATATTGTATACTGATATCGCATGTCATACTGCATTTTCATGACTATCGCTTATCAGCCACGCAAGCAGCAGTGGGCAGATCATGTGTCCATCATCCTATAAAAGGGCACTGCATCAATAAACGTTGTCTGTCCCACCCTGGCGTCCGGCTGGTACGCTACAGTTGGCGACCAGGAAGTGGCAGCGATGCCCGTCGGCAAGATCGGCGAGTATCGTCTCGGCACAAACGCGTTATGGGACGAATACGTCGAGAGGCAACGAATTTTCTGCGAAGCTAACAAGGTAGCGATAGAAGAACAGAAAGGAGCCAGAAAGGAATTGTTGCGGCGAAGAAGCGTACGGGCTCTTCGTAACCCTGCTGATGCGAGCAAGACCGACACTAGCCACCTACGAGGAAATTAGGACGGTGGTTCACAAGCACCTGCATACAAGGCCCTTAGCTATACGCAAGCTTTTCTTTCTACAAGAGAAACCAGGCTTCCGAGGAATCGGTTGCAGACTTCGTCACGGCGCTTCGGAAGCGAGCCGAAGACTGCGGTTTTTGCGACGAGCAGCTCCCGTTCGACATCATGATGCGAGATCGCCTCATATGCGGCCTCCCGAACGAAGCAGTTCAACAGCGACTTCTCGCAGAACACGACCTTACGTTCGCCGTTGCGTACGGCACGGCCGCAACCGCAGAAGCGACAGCCAAGCAACAGCGAGACAGATGCATGTAAAGCCGAGACGAGACGAAGGACTTCCAGGGCATGACACAAGCAACTCGCACGAAGGAAGACGCCACCGACGAGGGATCCAGTTGATACCGTTGCAATGGTAAGCACACTCCGCATTTATGCAGTTTTAGAAAAGCGGCATGCTTTATATGCGAAAGGGTTGAACACATAGCGAGGACTTGTTGTTCAAAAGACGAAAGTAGAGCGGCCCGGAATACGCCTGAGCAAAAGAGAAAAGTTGAAAAGAGCAAGGGCGTGTACGAAATGAGTGCATTGTTTTCACTCTGCGAAGTGAATGAGCAAGAACAGAAGTTTATGGTTGAAGTACTTATACAAGGACAAGAGGTCCCGATGGAGGTTGATTCTGGAGTTTCGTGCTCAATTGTGAGTAAAGCTACACTTCGAGTACTCTAGAGAAATCGGGATGAAATACCACTCCAAGATTCTGGAACAACTCTCGTATCCTGCTCAAATGAGGCGTTACCACTCCTGGGTCGAGCAACCGTCTTGGTAGAATTCAAGGGCGGGAAGGCAAAGCTTCCTTTGTTGGTAGTAAAGAATCGAGGCAGCAACCTGATTGGGCGAAACTGGTTTAGGCCGTTAGGCATTTTCTTGCGGGGAATCGAGCAAGTAAACGCGGAAGACGTCCCTTCAAGATTTCCAGAGGTGTTTCACAGGGACCTTCCTGGCTTCAACGGGCCACCAGTTCACATCGAACTGAAAGACTACACCCAACCAATGTTTCTCAAAAGTCGACCAGTTCCACTGCCCCTCAAGGACGACGTGGGCAAGGAAGTGGATCGCTTGGTGCAGCAAGGGGTATGGGAAACCGTCGCGTAATCCAACTGGGCCACACCATTGGTAGTGGTAAGAAAAAGAAGACGGAAATTTACGCCTGTGCGGCGACTACCGTAGCACCGTAAACAAAGCTATTAAAAGGAGCGGGTATCCTTTGCGCACTACCATGAAACGTTCGCCGCTATGGGTTCACGCAAATTCTTTACAGAGCTGGATCCAGCTCAAGCTTATCAACACCTTACGCTAGACGACGAGCCGGCTCAAGCGCTCAAAGTTAACACGATAAAGGGACTGTACAAAGTGAAATGGCGGGCATTTGGAATTTCGGTGGTGCCATGGGTGTTTCAACAAGTCATTGACACGCGGTTAGCAGGCACTCCCGGCGTGAAAGCCTATCTTGATCTTATCTTGATTTCTGTTCGTAACGCGGAAGAGCACGCCGAGAAATTAGAAACCATGCGTCTGCAAAATGCGCAGTTAAGAGTAAACAAGGACAAGTGCGAATTGAACCAGCCGAGCATTGAATTATTGCGTCACAGGATTGACGCCACGGGAATACACCCGAGCCGAAGCAAGAATAACGCCATCCATAAAGCGCCCACACCCACAAGTAAAAAGGAGCTGCAAGCCTTCTTGGGGTCAATAAATTTTTGCAGCAGTTTCCTCAAGGGCAAGACTGAAGTGGCACAACCACTCTAGCGACGGCTCGACCATGACTAGGAATGGAAGTGGACAGTTGAGCACCAACGTGCGTTTGAGAGAATAGAAAAATTGCTTAGCTCCGACTCTATACTTTAACCCCATGACAAGAAGCGTCCTTTAATTGTGTGCTGCGATGCATATCCTGTGGGAGTGGGGGCTGTGCTAGCCCATTGTGCGACTTACGGGAAGGAACAGCCCATAGCTTTTGCTTCCCGTACGCTTGAAGCCAGTGAACCTAACTATGCTCAGATTGATAAAGAGGGCTTGGCTGTTGTCTTTTGGCGTAAAACGGTTCTACCAGTACCCAGGCAGCACACCAACAATGGTCCAACCATGGCCCAATGCTGGCAGAAATTGGTACCAATGTTGGACCAATGTTGGCATATTGGCAAAGTGCAACCCAATCCAATGCTGGCCCAGCGTTAAAGCCAAGATTGGACCAATGTTATGCCAATGCCGCAGCCATTGTGCTGCCAGCGTAGGACCAGCGTTAAAGCCAAGATTGGCCCCATGTTATGCCAATGCAGCAGCCATCGTAGGGCCAGCGTTAAAGCCAAGATTGGACCAATGTTATGTCAATGCAGCAGCCATCGTAGGACCAGTGTTGAGCCATATCGTTGCCATTATTAATGCCAGCTTTGAGCCAATACCCTTTGCATGACGAATATTTTAGATACGCTGGCTTTAAAGCACGCAGACATTCTTACCGCAAACCTTTTGCTAGCGGCATTTTTTGTAGCAACTGTCCCCATACCGTCTTCCTCAATAGTAGCTAGGAAAGCTCGACAAAAAGATGTCAAGAAGCAGAAGTCATATATGCTTGCAAATAATAATAAATGAATACTGAAATTGACGTTTATGACAGTTTATTTGCGAATAAATTTTCACAAACAGGCATTTTCCGTGGACCTAGATGGGTGACGCTCGGTTATCTTCAAATAGTTTATTTACAGGCACTGCCCTCAGGACAGGAATTGGGCAAGGTGCCGAGGACGGTGGGCTGGCCAGGGGTTTCAGGGCAGGGAGCTGACGTCGGAAGGCAGGTTGGTCAGTGCTTGGATGACGGCGGGGTGATCAGGGCCCCGAGGACCACGATAACGCGGCGGTTTCGTTGAAATTGCTACCATATCCCATAGCGAGTTCACCATTACTTGGAGGAAATGCTTGCGCTGTAAAACAAAAAGAAACATTATCAGAGATGTTGCTATGACAAATGTATGTGGCAGCCTTTTTATTTGAAAAATCGCAATACTGCAACAATATTATAAGTCTGAGCAGAGAGTTTGAAGGGGTGAATCAAGAAACTTTCTTGCAAGAGATTTGTCAGGTAACACTTCTTAATATTTCGACATATATGGCATATCTTGTAGAAGGTGTAACGTAATATTTAGAAGAGACATAAATGCGCAGGATCCGTCCGCCTTGTTTACATCCCACACCTAGACAGCGTAGCACTTTATGATTAAGAAATTGCAGCAAAAACTGATACAGCAGAAAAGCCTAGTTTCAGAGTGTCTAGACACAATGCGGCCTTCGTGCGAAATTTTTAATGTGGAAACCGAGAAGTTCCGTCAGGAAACACTAGTAAAACAGGCATTTATTATACGAAAAGAAATAAATACTGCCGGCTGGAAATGATGCTTGACCTAGAACATCGAGAAGCGTTGTTCCTCGGTATCACTAGCAGGATCAGGCCGCGCGCACGGCTTGATAAAATCATAGTCCTGGAATGTGGGTGAAATTCACAGAGATTTACACGTGTTCTATTCCGGGCACTATTCAAAGGCTGCGAATAAAAAGAGCTATGTAATTACAGGCACTCTGCATTAGCCAGGCCTGTTTCAGTAATGTATATACCGCGTGATATTGCTTGGGTGATACTGGTCCTTATAAAACCTATAACATGCGCAAAACAAATGCACTCACCATTGTAAGATCCATGCTTCTGTGTATCCGAGTTCATCCCACATCGAAGACGGTGGCCACGAGCGCCGACTTTTTTTCTAATTGTTATTTCGCCTATATTAATTCTAACACTCACAAAAATTCGTGGCCACATTGCTGCGTATTTCAAGATGTAGGCTTCTCAGTAGGAATGACGACCGCAAGCGAGCATTTTTCACGATAGGAGTGTGCTGGCAAGAACGGACAAGACGGCAAGCCCTCAGCTGGTGTTGCACCCAGCCGGCGTGGTAGCGATGCATAGAAGTAAAGAGTGAAAGGAAAGGGTGAATGAAGAAAATGGCGTAAACGCCACTTGCCCCCGCTGGACCAAGCCCGACCGCGTTTTGGAGTGGCTGCGACGGAGGGAGACAAGGAGGACAATAGTGACCCCGCCGCTTTCCCCCATGCTTCCGAGAGCACCCAATTCGACACAGCAGCTTATGGCGGTCTTAACGCTTGACTGATATCATTGACCAGGCTCAGGCGGGTGCGTGGGGGAGAGGCAAGTAGGGGCTGAAAGACTGAAAGCTAGGCCGAAAAAAAAAATCCGGAATGCGCCGTGCCAACTAAAGGCAAAGACAAGAAGTTGTTGACACGCAAAAGCCAAAACGTGCAATTAATCTTTTTTCTGTCAGGGGCATTCATACAAGGAGCTTACTACACATGCACGAACAAACAAATATATTAGAATAGGAGCATGATGATTATGTCGCCGCAACATGCCATGCATGCTAAACAAACAAAAGTTTCACTAATACATATGCGCTCCATCTCGATACAATATAAAACTGTTCCATCAGCTCTGTGGCACTGTAATTCTCGATTCGCCTCAGAATCCTGATCCACCAAAGCCGCGGAGCGTACACGCAAAATATACAATGCGCAGGCAAATTCGCAATACCGTTGCTTCTTATGGAAAGCTCATGTTCTTATGCACGATAAATAAAGCAGCGGCGAATTTTATGCGACTTCCCCTGCTTGCCACGTGGTACACTGGCTTTTCTCGTTAGGGGACGCATTTCGGTGAAGGAGAAGTGCAAAAATGGCGGTGTGCCATGCATGGAGTTGACATGGGAGAACTTATTTCTGGTTCCTGCGCAGTGTGCCTGTGATCAGTGCACTAGCTTTCAAAACACGTTGTTCAATCTCAGCGAGTCGTAGAGCACTAAAAGCCGACAAGGCGAAAATTGGCTTACTACGGGCCAATGTCCTCCAAAGAAAGCCAACTAGTAACCCATACTGGGAAATCCGTACGAAAGTTGCTCCAATAATTCCCGCCTTGTTGAACGGCAGTGCAAATATTGTTTACTGACTGTGTAATGTGGGCCAACATTGGATCTCTATCAGAATGGCACAGCCAATATTGTTTACTGACTGTGTAATGTGGGTCAGCGTTGGATCTCTATCAAAATGGCACAGCCAATATTCGCGCCACGCTGTTAACCTTAGGCCATCATTGGGCCAGGAATCACAATGGCACTGCCAATATTGGCACCACGCTGTTAATCTTAGGCCGTCATTGGGCCAAGAAGTGCCAATATGTTTCCAACGTTGGCCCGACCTGACGTGCCGGCTGGGTACCTTGCTGGGCGAGAATTTACGGTCATAACCGACCACAAACCACAAGTTGCGTCTCCCGGAATGCTCCGTTGGATTTTATGTTTGTCTGCGCATAACTGCAGTCTTCAGTACAGGCGAGGCCAAGAAAACTCTAACGCCGATGCACTCAGCCGTCTGCCAGCTCCCGGAGACGAAAACGAGCCGCAGCTACCTGGGGACGTGCTCCTGTTAGAAGTGGTCGAGTGCGCACCGCTGCAGGCGGCGGACGTCACTGCGCTGATCAAGAAGCACAAAGTCTTATCCATGGTAAAGGAATGGATCCTTAGTGGCTGGCTGTCAACACAACAGGAGAGCAAGTTCGCGCCTTACGAGGTGAGGAAATCAGAGTTCTCGTTGCATCGTGATTGCATACTGTGGGGGAATCACGTTGTAATTTCTAAAGCAGCAACATAAATTGTGCTTCCACTCCTGCACGCAAATCACCCTGCGATGAGTGCCATGAAAGCGTCAGCTAGAGGGCTCATGTGGGGGCCGAAAATGAACTACAAAATTGAAGAGTTTGCATGGCCCTGTCGGCCATGTCAGAGTAATCGGCAAAGCTATCCCAAAGTTCCAATGCATTTTTGGATCACGCCCGATCAACCATGGAGTCGCCTACACGTGGATTTCGCTGATCCAGTTAATGGAGAAGTATTCCTAATCTTGGTAGACGCGTACAGCAACTCGGCTGAGGTTGAAGTCATGTCATCCACGAAAGCTACAGCTGTCATCACCAAATAAAGGAATACGTTTGCGACACACGATGTGCCAGATGTTATCGTTTCGTATGATGGCACAGCATTCACTAGCTCGGACTTGCAAACTTCTATAAAGTGCAATGGTGTACGTGCCCTTTTCACTGCACCTTATAATCCCGCCAGTAATGGTAAGGAGAGGAGAATGGTAAGAGAAGTTAAGGAAGCGTTAAAGAAGCAACGGGAAGGTTCGGCGCATTGCAAGATTTCGCGACTCCTGCTTAAACAGCACACGATGCCACATTCGGTCACAGGAACATCGGCAGAATTAAAGATCGGACTAAGTCTGAGGACAGCACTGGACAGACTTCATCCGTACAGGCAACACGCGCCGGAACCGCAACGACAGGAGATTGAGAGGCTGCGTGTCGGTGACGCCATCTATGCTAAATGCTTTTGTCCAGGTCCAAGGTGGAAGGCGGCCAGGTTTGTGGCAGTCCGAGGCGCGGTGTCGTGCATCGTCCAACTGGACAACGAATCCTATGCATGTCGCCAACTGTAGCGTATCAGCCGCACCCCAGTGTAAAACAGACAACGTTTATTAATGCAGTGCCCTTTTATTGGATGATGAGCATGTGATCTGCCGACTGCTGCTTGCGTGGCTGATAAGCGATAGTCATGAAATTGCAGTGTGAAATGATATATTGGTACACAACAGAGTGCCTAACGCCTTCTTCATCTTACGGAGAATGCTTAACACTTGCTTCCCCTCCGCTGCGCGTCAGCGTGGCATTGCACTATTTTCCGGATCGGCTCACGCGTGGGGAGTGCTTATTGCCTTCTTCTCCTCCGCCGTGGGTCATACCGGCATTCCAGTGTCTTTGAAATCGGCCTACATATGAGGAGTGCTTACCGCAAGCGTCGCGTCCATCGCGGGTCAGCGTCAGCCGAGCATTGCATTAAATTTGGTATCGGTCACCGTATGCGGAATTCTTAAGGCCTGCTTCAGCGCCGCAGCGTGTTGGAACGGTATTGCACTACCTTGGGGATCTGCTGACGTATGGAGATCGAAACTCCTGCTTCACCTCCACCATGGGTTGGCCTTTTATTGTACTATCTTCGGGATCGGCCAACGTATGGAAATTGTTTAACACCTGCTTCCCCTCCGCCGCTGTTCGGCCCGGCATAGTACTTGCTTCGGGAGCGGTCCGCGTACGGGTAAGGCTTAACGCATGCTTCAGCTGCATAGCGGCTCTGCTACGGGATCGGGATCGGGATCAGCGGATCGGGATCCCCTGTCTCGGGATCGCCCCACCTATGGGGGGTGCTTAATGCCTGCTTCATCTCCACTGCGGTTTAGCCCGGCTTTGCTGTCTCTTCGGGATGCTCAGTCCTGGAGCATGCTTAACACCTGCTTCACCTCCGGCGTGGTTCGGCCCGGCATAGCACAACCTTCATGATCAGCCCACGTAGAGGGAGTTCCCAAAGTCTGCTACACCATGCTACAATGTCTGCATGGTCATCGACAGCAACTTCAACGCCAGTATTTAAGCGCTTGTGTCCGTGGGACCACTTCAGTGGGCACGTGAGCAGCGTTGCAGCGACAATGACTTACAGACCGCCTTTTTTGCCATCCAGGTGCGTAACTACATTTCATTGTATGCTAAGAAAAGTGACAATCAATGCTTACTGCTGCTCGTGGTGGCGTACCAATAGCAGTCAGTAAAAAAAATAGTCATATTCTCTTCACATAACGTCAAGCATCAAAATTTAATGGGTATCTCTTCAAATATGCTAACGCAGAATAATTTTAGGTGCATGCTATCAACCGCCTAATGCCTCTCCTACAATTGTTGCAGAGCTTCATGACACCATTAATGTCACAGTAACGCGTTACCCTTCATTATCTATCTTTCTGTTGGGTGATTTTAACATTCCGAGCATCGATTGGTCTTCGGTCCAACCATCCTCCTCTTTGGCGCTATGCAAGGAATTCACTAATTAATGCTCACTGTTCAATCTTACCCAAATCGTTACTCAGCCTACAAGAATTACTGAAGTTACAACAAGTACATTAGACCTCGCACTAACAACATGCGCAGAACTGTGTTCAGAAATAACTTACATGCCCCAGTTAAGCGACCATTCCTTGCTACATATTTCTGTGAATCTGCTAGTAACACTAAAATATTACGCATGTATCATCGCGCTGATTTCAACAAAGTGAATAATGAACTAGACTCTTTCCTGGCCACCTTTCTCGACGAATTTGACTCGCGATCAGTAAACGCAAAGTGGCTCTTATTCAAAAACAAGGTCTCAGATCTCACCGGTCGTTTCATACCCACTCGCGTAATATCTTATCTACTTGCGCCATGGTATAATGCGCATCTTAAGCGTTTGTCTAACCGTAAGAAACGCTTATTCCGTTCAGCTAAAGAATCACGCACTGAATATCATTGGTCCCGTTATCGCTCTGCAGCATAGACTTGCAATTCTGCGGTCATGAACGCTAAAGGAAATTAGCAGGACATCACTCTACCGAGTATGTTACTCAATAACCCAAGAAAATTTTGGACCCTCATTAACCTCTCTGAAACGTCTAGAATAATAATAACGAATTCAAGTGACGAACCTATATCTGATACTGCCTCTTCAAATATACTGAACGATGTTTTTCGACCTTTTTTTTCAAGTAGCCAAACTACAGATTTCGCTCAACTGGCCCATAACAACTACCTCCCAATGTACCCTACAGTCACCTATCCTGACAGTATAGCTAAAATAATGGATAATCTTAAGATATCTTCCAGTGCTGGTGTTGATTGCATTACTACAAAGTTCCTGAAAAGTACTGAAATGTATTCATCGCACTCCTTAACTAAAATATTTCAGCAATCATTGGAAAACGGTAAACTACCGGCCGATTGTAAGATAGGTAAGCTTGTTCCTGTGCATATATCTGGTAATAAACACTCGCCTTTTCACTACCGGCCCATATCTATTACCAGCATCCCATGCAATACCTTAGAGCACATACTCTTTTTACATACTGTCACTTTCCTTGAATGAAACTCGTTCTTTCATCTCCCTGAGGACGGTTTTAGGAAGTCCTATTCATGCGAAACACAGCTACCCTTATAAACGTACAATCTTCACGCAATTTTAGACTGCCGCTCGATCACCGACTGCATCTTTCTAGAGTTCGCGAAGGCATTCGATAAGGTTTCTCTTCATCTTTTGTTACTAAAACTGCGCATGGTAGGATTAGACACTAACATTCTAAAATGGTTGAAGTGTTCCTTACCCATCGTCAGCAATTTGTTGCCGTCAACAATGTTATTCAACCGCTCACCCTGTTCTTTCCAGTGTGCGCCAAGGCACCGTCTTGTGGCCCCTACTTTTTCTTATATTTATCAACGACTTACCGAGTAACATTTTTTCTTCTGTGCATCTTTTTGCCGATGACAGCGTCCTTTTACGAGAAATAACAAATGATAGTAACCAGCATATGATTCAGTCTGGCCTTAACGCTATCTCAACATGGTGTCAAACTTAGAATATGAACTTAAATGCTGAAAAGTGCAAACTTATGCGCATATTTCTCGTGTCAATAGTGAATTAGCCGTATATTCGTTTAATGGTGCGTTACTTGCTCCTGTTACAACATATTAGTACCTCGTAATTTATATTACATCTAACCTTAGCTGGCATGCGCACATTGAGCACTTCACTCACAAAGCTAATCGCATCCTCGGATATCTGAAACGACTTTCACGAAGCCCCAAATAGCATCAAACTTCTATTCTATACCACAGTCGTGTGTTCACAACTACAATATGCTTCATCATTCTGGTACCCTGGTTTTAAGAGTTTATCGACCTACTGGGAATGGTACAACACAAATAAGCGCGGTTTATTTTCTCTGACTTTCGGCGTACATCAAGCGTAACCACTATGAAGACTACGGTGGGCCTAACTTCACTTGCATCACGACGCAAAAATTCACGCCTGTGCTTTTTAACAAAATATTTCATCATCAGTCTAATTGCTACTGGTTACTTCTTCCCCATTCGTATATTTCACGCCGCACAGATCACATACATAAGGTAGGAATTTCTACATGAAAAACAAAAACATTCTATAATTCTTTTATTCCTCGCACGTCATAAGACTGGAACCACCTTCCTTCCTCAATTGCCGAACTTCCTGAACCTGTATTGTTTCGGACTAATAGTTACCGCTTTATTGAATGATATAGTGTGTTGATCACTTATTCTAACTTATCAATGTTTTGGTAATTTATTGTTCTCTGCTGTTGTTTGTATTTTCAGTGTTATTATGTATTACCCACTCCCCTCTGTAATGCTTTGCCCTGAAGGAAAAATAAATAAATAAATAATGTGCTAAACGCCTGCTTCGCTTCCGCCGTGGGTCAGCCCAGCATTGAGCTATTTTCGGGATCGGCCCACGTATCTGTAGGGCAGAACACCTGCTTCACCTCCGCTGTGGGTCAGGCCGGCATTGCACTATCATCGGGATCGGCAAACGTATGGGTAGTGCTTAACACCTGCTTTACCTCCGGTGAGGCGTCGGCCCACTATTACACTGTCTTCGGGATTGGCCCACGTATGCGGAGTGGTTAAAGCCTGATACACATCCACCGCGCGTCGCTTGCCATTGCACTATTTTCGGGAATCCCCACGTATTGGGAGCGCTTAAAGCCTGCTTCACCTCCGCCGCGGGATGGCGCGGCATTGCCCTATCTTTGAGATCGGCCCTCAAATGGGAAGTGTTTACCATCAGCTTCACCTCCGCCGCGGGTCGGCCCGGCATAGCACTATCTTCGGGATCGGCCCACGTATGGGTATTGCTTAACGCCTGCTTAACCTGCGTAGCGGGTCGGCCCCGCATTGCAGTGTCTTAAGGTTCGGCCCATGTATGGGAAGTGCTTAACGCCTGCTACACCTCCACGGTGCGTCGGCCTGCCATTGCACTGTACTCTGGATCGGCACACTTATGTGCAGTGATTAACACTTGCTTCTCCTCCGCCGCGGGACGTCCCCGCATAGCACTATTTTCGGGATCGGCCTTCGTATGGGGAGAGTTTAACGCCTGAATCACCTCCGCCGTGGGTCGGCCCGGCACTGCGCTGTCTTCGGGATCGACAAACTCATAGGGAGCGTTTAACATTTGCTTCACCTCCGCGGGGGGTTGGGCCGGCATAGCTATATCTTTAATATCGGGCCACGTATGGGGATATCTTAACGCCTGCTTCACCTCCACCGCAGGTCGTTTCGGCAGAACATTATCTTCGGGATCTGCCAGCGTATGGGGATTGCTTAAAGCCTGCTTCACCTCCGCTACAGGTAAGGCAAGTATTGCCCTATCTTCAGGATCGCCCACTTACGGGGTGTGCCTCGCGCCTGCTTCACCTCCGCTGCGGATCAGCCTGCCACAGCATTTTCTTCGGAGTCGGCCCAAGTATGCGGAGTGCTTAACGCCTCCTTAAATTTCGCCACCGGTCGTGCTGGTATTGCACTATGTTCGGGATGAACCAACGTATACGAAGTGCTTAACGCCTGCGTCGCCTCCGTCGTGGTTCGGCCGGTATTGCACTACCTTCGGTATCGCCTACGTATGGGTATTGCTTAACCCCTGCTTAAGCTGCGTTGCGGGTCGACTCGGCATTGCACTATCTTCAGGTTCTGCCCATGTATGGGAAGTGCTTAACGCCTGCTACACCTCCACGGTGGGTCGGCCTGCCATTGCACTGTCTTCAGGATCGGCACTCTTGTGGCGGCAGCCTAACGCGTGCTACACCTCCGCTGCGGGTCGGGCCGGCATTGCACTATCTTCGGTATGCACCAACGTATGTGGAGTGCTCAACGCCTGTTTTATCTACGCCGCGTGTAGGGCTAGTATTTCACTATCCTCGCTATCGCCTAAGAATTGATAAGGCTTAACGCCTGCTTCATCTACGCCGTGGGTCAGGCTGGCACTGCGATGTCCTCGGGATTGGCACATTTATGAGAAGGGCTTCACACGTGCTTCACCTCCGTCGCGGGTCGGCACGGCTTAGCACTACCTTCGGGATAGGGCCACGTATGGGGATTGCTAAACGCCTGCTTCATCGTGCCCTCGGGTCGGCCCGGCATTGCACTGTCTTCAGGATAGGTCCCCTAATAGGGAGCATCTAACATTTGCTTCTCCTCCGCCGTGGCTTGGCCCGGCATAGGAATATATTCAGGCTCTGCCCACGTACAGGGACTGCTTAACGCCTGCTTCAGCTCCGCCGTGGGTCGACCAAGTATTGCCCCATCTTCAGGATCGCACACTTAACGGGTGTGCCCAACGACTGCTTCAGCTCCGCTGCGGATCGGGATGTCGTGCTGGTATTGCACTAACTTCGTGATGGAACAACGTATGTGGGGTGCTTAACCCCTGCTTCGCCTTCGCCGCGGTTCCGCCGGTATTGCACGATCTTCGGTATCGCCTAAGCAAGGGGAGTGCATAGCATCTGCTTCACCTCCACCGGGGATCGTCCCTACATAGCTCTATCATCGGGATCGGCGCACGTGTCGGAGTGTTAACGCCTGCTTCACCGCCGTCGCGGGTCTTGCCGGCCGTGCACTAACTTCGGGATCGGCCCATGTATCGGAGGTGTTTAACACCTACTTTAGCTCCGCCGCGGGTAGGCCCGGCATTGCATTGTCTTCGGGTACGGCCCATGTATGGGAAGTTCTTAACGCTTGCTTTACCTCCACAGTGGGTCAGCCTGGAATTGCTCTCTGTTCGAGATTTGTCTATTGGGCGAGTTTAAAACCTGCTTCACCTCCGCCACGGGTCGGCCCGCAATTGCATGATTTTCGGGATCGTCCACGTATGGGCAGTGCTGAACGCCTTCTGTTCATCCACCCGGGTCGGGCCTGCGTTGCACTGTCATCTGGATCGCCCACGTAAGAAGAAAGCTTAACACCTGCTTCACCTCCGCCGCGCGTCGGTTCCGCACAGCGATATCTTCGGGATAGGCTCACGTATATGGAGTGCTTAACGCCTGCTTCGAGTCCGCCGTGGGTCCATCCGGCTTTGTACGGTCTTCGGGATCGGCCCACGTATGGCGAGTGCTTAGCATCTGCTTCACCTCAGCTCCCGGTCGGGCCGGTATTGCACTTTCTTCGGGCTCGGCCCAGGAATGGGGAAGCTTAACGCCTGCTAAACCTTCGCCGCGGATCGGCCCGGCATTGGACTATCTTCGCGATTGGTCCACGTATGGGGAGTGCTTAACGCCTGCTTTGCCACTGCCGTGGATTAACTCAGCATTGCACTATTTTCGGGCGTGGCACACTTATGGGGAGTGCCGTGCTTCACCTCCGTCGCGGGACGGCCACACGTAGCTCTAACCTCTCGATCGGTTCACGTATCGCCAGTGTTCAACCCCTGCTTCACTGCGTATCCGCCCGGCCCTACACTGCCTTCACTCACGGGTAGTTCCTACACTTGCTTCTCCTCCGGCGCGTGTCGGCCCGGCATACAACTACATTCGAAATCGGCCCACGCATGGGGATTGCTTAACGCCTCCTTCACCTCCGCCAACGGTCGTGCAGGCATTGTACTGACTTCGGTATCGGGCCACTTTATGGGGAGTGCGAAACCCCTGTGTGCCCTGCTACGCGGCTTGGCTCGGCACAGCACTATCATCGGGATCGGCCCACGTATGGGCAGTACTTAACGCCTGCTTCACCTCGCCCGCTTGTCGGCCCGCATTGCAGCGTTCGGTATAGCCTTAGCGTGTCGGCCCGGTTTACAGCTATCTTCGAAATCGGTCCACCCATGGGGATTGCTTAACGGCTACTCCACCTCCGCAAAGGGTCGTGCGGGCATTGTACCAACTTCGGGATCGGGCCACTTATGGGTACGGCATTATACCAGTTTCACCTCCGGCGCGGCATCGGCGCAGCATAGCACTGTCTTCGGATCGGCCCACGTATATGCAGTGCTTAACGCTTGCTTCACATCGCCCTGTAGGTCGGACCGGCATAGCATTATCTTTCTGATTGGCAAACGCATGGGGAGCGCTTAACGCCTGGTTCCACTCCGCCGCGGGTCGGGCCGGTATTGCACTATGTTCGGGATCGCCTACGGAAAGGTTGTGCTTAACGCTTGTTTCACATCCGCCGCGGGTTGGTCCTGCGAAGCATCTTTTCAGGATCGCCCCACGATTGGGGAGTTCTAAAGGCCTGCTTCCCACCACCATGGGTCAGCGCGGCTTAGCGCGATATTTGGGATCGGTCCACGTATGGGTAGGACATACCACCTGCTTAACCTCAGCAGCTAGTCGGCAAGGCATTGCACTGCATTTGGGATTGGCACACTTATGAAGAGGTCTTACCACCTGCATCACCTCCGCTGCGGGTGAGCGCTCCATAGCACTATCATCGCGAATGGCCCACGTATGGGAAGTGCTTAACGCCTGCTTCACCTCGCCTAATGGTGGGCCCGCATTGCAGCCTTCGGTATAGTCCCGCCAATGGGAAGAGCCTTACACCTGCTTCACCTCCGGTGCGGCGACGGCCCGGCATAGCAGTGTCTTCAGGATCAGCTGTGCTTAACGCTTGCTTCACCTCGCCCGCGGGTCAGCCCGGCACAGCATTATCTTCGGTTTGTGCCCACGTATGGGGAGGGCTTAATGCCTGGTTCTACTAGGCCGCGGGTCGGGCCGGTATTACAGTATCTCCGGGATCGCCTTCTTAAGGGGAACGCTTAACACCTGTTTCACATCCGCCGCTGGTTGGTGCTGCATATCATCTCTTTAGAATCGCCCCACCTATGGGGATTGCATAAAGCCTGCTTGCCCCCCGCCGTGGGTTAGCGACGCTTTGCGCGATATTCGGGATCGCTCCTCGTATGGGTAGGGTATATCACGTGCTTCACCTCAGTAGCTGGTCGTCCCGGCATTGCATTGTCTTCGGGATAGGCTCACGTATGTGGAATTCTTTACTGCTGCTACACATCCGCCGCACGTCGGTTGGCATTGCACTAATTTCGAGATCAGCCTACCTGAGGGGACTGCTTATCGCCTGCTTCGCCTCCACCGTGGGTCAGCGCGGCATCGCACTGTTTTCAGGCTCAGCCCACGTATGGGGATTGCTTAACGCCTTATTCACCTACGCATCGGGTCGGGCCGGCGTTGCACTATCTTCGGGATCCCCCGCATAAGGGGATTGCTTAACGCCTGCTTCACCAAAACCGTGGGGTGGCACGGCATTGCATTGTCTGCGGGATCGGCTCACTCATAAGGAGCGTGTAACATTTGCTTCACCTCCGCCGCGGGTCAGGCCGGCATAGCAATATCTTTAATATCGACCCACGAATGGGGATTGCATGACGCCTGCTTCTCCTGCACCGCGGGTCGGGCAAGTATTGTCCTTTCTTCAGGATCGCCCACTCATGGTGTGTGCCTAACGACTCATTCACCTCCGCTGTGGGTTGGCCTGCCATAGCATTATCTTCGGGGTTGCCCTACGTATGGAGAGCGCTTAACGACTTTTTCACATCCGCAGCGGCTCGGGTCGGCATTGCACCATCTTCGTGAGTGCCCACGTAAGGGGAGTGCTTAACACCTGCTTCACTTCAGCAGCGGGTTGGCACGACATTGAACTATCTACGGGATGGACCTACGTATGGGGAGTGCTTAAAGGCTGCTTCACCTTCACCGCGTCTAGGGCTTGTATTTCACTATCCTCGGGATCGTCTACGAAGGGATAAGGCTTAGCGTCTGCTTCACCTACGCTGCGGGCCAGCCCGGCATTACGTTGTCCTCGGGATTGGCATATTTATGGGGAGTGCTTAACACGCGTTTCAACTTCGTCGCGGGTCGGCACGGCAGAGCATTACCTTCGAGATAGACCCACAGACGGGGATTGCTTAACGCCTGCTTCATCGCGGCCGTGGGTCGGCCCTGCATTGCACTGTCTTTGGGATCGGCCCACTAACATTTGCTTCACCCCCGCAGCGGGTCGGCACGGCATAGCAATATCTTTAGGATTTGCCCAGGTATGGGGAGTGCTTAACGCCTGCTTCAACTCCGCCGCGGGTAGGGCAAGTATTGCCCTACTTTGAGGGTCACCGACTTACGGGGTGTGCCTAACAACTGCTTCACCTCCGCTGCGAATCGGCCTGCCATAGCATCATCTTCGAGGTCGGCCCACGTACAGGGAGCGCTTAATGCATCCTTCAACTTCGCCGTAGGTCGTGCTGGTAATGCACTATCTTCGGGATGGACCAACACATGGGGAGTGCCGGTATTGCACCATCTTCGGCATTGCCTACATAAGCGGAGTGCTTACGTATCCCCACGTACTGGGAGCGCTTAAGGCCTGCTTCACCTCCACCGCGGGATTGCGAGGCATTGCCCTATCTTCGAGATCGGCCCACGAATGGGAAGTGTTTACCAACAACTTCAACTCGCCCGCGGGTCGTCCCTGCATTGCTCTATCATCGGGATCGGCGCACGTTTGTGAGTGCTTGTTGCCTGCTTCACCGCCGCAATGGGTCGGGCCGGTCGCATGCTAGCTTCGGGGTCGGGTCATGTGAAGGTGAAGCAGGCGTTTAACGCCTGCTTCACCTCCACGGTTGGTCAGCCCGGAATTGCGCGGTCTTCGGGATTGGTCCATCGGGACAGTTTAAAAATTGTTTCATCTCCGCCGCGGGTCGCCCTTAATAGCACTATTTTCGGGTTCGGCCCACGTATGGGCAGTGCTGAACGCATTCTTCTCATCCGCCCGGGTGCGGCCGGCTTTGCCCTGCCATCTGCATCACCCACGTAAGAGGAGTGCTTAACACCTACTTAACCTCCCCCGCGCGTCGGTTCCGCACATCGATATCTTGGGGATGGGCCCACGCATGGGGAGCGCTTAACGCGGGCTTCGAGTTCGTTGTGGGTCCACCCGGCATTTCACGGGCGTCGGGCTCGGCCCACGTATCGTGAATGCTTAACGACTGCTTCACCTAAGCTGCTGGTGGGGCCGGTATTGCACTTTCTTCGGGATCGGCCCACGTATGGGGAGTGCTTAATGCCTGCGTGACATCCGCAGCAGGCCGGCCCGGCATTGCACTGTATTCGGGATCTCCCTCGTATGCGGAGTGCTTGACGCCTGTCTAACCTCCGCCGCATGTCGGCTCGGCATTGCAAAATATTGCGGATCAGCTGAGGTGTAGAGAGTGCAAAACGCCTACTTGACCTCCGCCGCGAGACAGCCCAGCATAGCGCAGTCTTCGGGGTCGGCCCACGTATGTGTTGTGCTTAACGCCTGCTTCAGTTGCGTAGTGGTTCCGCCCGGCATTGCATTGTGTTTAGGATCGGCCCGCGTATGGGGAGTGCTTAACGTCTGCTGCGCATCCGCCACGGGTTGATGGGCATTACAGTATCTTCGGGATCGCCCCACGTATGGAGAGTGCTTAACACCTCCTTAACCTCCACCCCAGGTCGGCCCGGCTTCGCACATATCTTCGACATCGGCCCACGTATGGGAAGCACTAAACGCCTCCTTAAACTCCGCACCAGGTCGTGCTGTTGTTCTACTATCTTCGGAATGGGCCAACATATGAGAAGTGCTGAACGCCTGCTGCACCTCCGCCGCAGTTTGGTTAGGCATAGGAATATCGTCGGGTTCGGCCCACGTATGGGGAGCCTAATGCCTCCTAAACCTTCGCCGTGGGTCGGACCGGCATTGCACTAGCTTTGCAATCTGCCACAGTATGGGGAGTGCTTAAGGCCTGCATCGCCTCTGCCGTGGGTTTGCCCAGCATTGCGCTATATATGGGTAGGGCGTAATGCTTTCTTCACCTCCGCATCCGATTGGCCAGGAATTGCACTGTCTTCGGTATTGGCCCACGTATGAGCAGGGCTTAACGCATGCTACACATCCGCCACGCATCGGTGGGCATTGCACTATATTCGGAATTGCTCACATAAGGGGAGTGCTTAAGACCTGCTTCACCTCCACCGCGGGCAGCCCGGCGTTGTGCTGTGTTCGAAATTGCCACAATTATGGGGAGCGCTGAACGCTTGACTTAGCTCCGTCGCGGGACGGCCCGGCATAGCACTATCTTCGGTTTCTGCCCACGTATCGACAGTACTTACCGCCTGCCTCACCTCGACCGCGGGTCAGCCCAGCATTACACTGCGTTAACTCATGGTGAATGTCTAACACCTGCTTCACCTCGGACGCGGGTCGGACCGGTATTGCCCTATTTTCTGGATTGGACCACATATGGGAAGTGCTTAACCCCTGCATCCCCGCCGACGCCGGTCGGCTCGGCCTACCATTGTCATCGGGATCGGCCCACGTATCGGCAGTGCTTAATGCCTGCTTCACCTCGCCCGTGGGTCGGCTCGCATTGCAGCCTTCGGTATAGGCCCGCCCATGTAGAGAGCCTTACACCTGCTTCACCTCCAGCGTGGCGTCGACGCGCGTAGCACTGTCTTCGGCATCGACCTACGCATGGGGAGCGCTTAACGCCTGGTTCCACTCAGCCGCAGGTCGGGACGGTATTGCACTATCTTCGGGATCATCTACATAAGGGGAGTGCTTAATGCATATTTTACGTCCCGCGCGGTTTAGTCCTGCATAGCAATTCTTCAGGATTGCCCCACGAATGGGGCGTGTATAATGCCTCTTTCCCCCCGTCGTGGTTTAGCGCGACATTGCGCGATATTCTGGGTCACTCCACGAATGGGTAGGGCATACCGCCTGCTTTACCTCAGCAGCTAGTCTGCCCGGCATTTCACTGTCTTCAGGGAACAGCCCACGTATAGAGAGTGCTTGACACCTGGTACACATCCGCCGCAGCTCGGTCGACACTGCACGATCTTCGATATCGGCCCACTTATGTGAGTGCTTAACGCCTGCAACGCCTTCACCGTGGGTCAACGCTGCATCGCACTGTCTCTAGGATCGGCCCACGTATGGGGAGTGCTTAACACCTGCTTCGCCTCTGCCGTGGGTTAGTCCAGCAATGCGTTATTTTCGGGATCGCCCCATGTAGGGTAAGGCACAATGCATGCTTTAGCTCCGCCGTGGGTGGGCCCGGCATCGCCCTATTTTCGGGATCGGCCCACATATGGGAAGTGTTTAACACCTGCTTCACCTCTGTCGTGGCACGGCCCGGCAAAGCACTGCCTTCACTCATGCGGAGCGCCTAACACCTGCTTCTCCTCCGGCGCGAGTCGGCCTGGCTTAGCACTATCGCACTGCATCATCGCACTGCGCTGCATCGCACTGCCTTTAGGATCGGCCCACATATGGTGATTGCCTAACGCCTAATTCACCTCCACCAATGGTCGTCCCTGCATTGCACTATTCCGCGACCGGCCCGCTTATGGGGAGTGCTTAACCCCTGCTTCACCTCTGCCGCGGGTCGGCTTCAGTAGCACTATTTTCGCAATCGGCCCACGTATGGGGAGTGCTTAACGCCTGCTTCACCTCTGTGGTGGGTCAGCCGGGCAGCGCACTGTCTTCAGGATCGGCCCACATATGAGAATTGCTTAACGCCATCTTCACATCCGCCGCGGGTCATGCACTAACATCCAGAACAGCCCTCGTATGGGAAGTATTTAACACCTGCCTCAGCTCCGCCGCGCGTCGGCCCGGCATGGCACTATCTACGGTATGGCCCACGTAGGTGTATTGCTTAACGCCTGCTTCAACTCCACAGTGGGTCGTCCCGGCATTGCACTGCCTTCGGGATCGGCCCACGTATGGAGAGTGCTTAACGCCTGTTTCACCTGCACCTCTGGTCGGCATGGTACTGCACTATTTTTTGGATCGGCACACGCGTGGAGAGTGCGAAACGCCTGTCTGAACTCCACGGTGGGTCGGCACTGCATTGCACTATGTTCGGGATTGGTTCACGTATGGGAAGTTTTTAACACCTGCTTTACCGCCCACGCGGCGTAGGCGCGGCACAGTAGTATCTTCAAGATCGGTCCATGTATGGCAGTGCTTAACGCCTGCTTCACCTCGCCCGCGCATCGGCCAGGCATTGCACGGTCTTCGGGATAGGCCCACTTAAGTGCAGTGCCTAACGCCTTCTTCACCTCCGGCGCCAATCATAATACTATCTTTGAGATCGGGTCACCTATAGAGATTGCTTAACGCCTGCTTTACCTCCACCTCGGGTCAGTCCAGTATTGCGCTATATTCGGGATCAGCCCCCTTACAGGCAGTGCTTAACACCTGCTTCACCTCCACCGTGGGTCGGCCCGGCATAGCACTATCTGGGATCCACACTATGTTGTGGATGTGCCCACTTATGGAGAACGCCTATTGCGATGTTTACCTCCTACGCGGGTTGGCCTTTCATATCACTGACTTCCTGATTGCCCCACGTATTAGGAGTGCTTAACGCCTGCTTCACCACCACAGTGCATCAGGATGGCATTGCAGAATCTTGGGGATGCCATACGTATGTGGAGTGCTTGACGGCTACTTCACCTCCGCCGCGCGTCGGTGGTCATTGAACTATGTTCGGGATTGGCTCACGCGAGGGGAGTGCTTAACGCCTGCTTGGCCTCCACCGCGGGTCAGCGTGGCATAGCATTACCATCGGGATCGGCCCACGTTCTGGGAGAGCCTAACGTCTGCTTATCCTCCGCCGCAGGTCGTGCTGGCATTGCACTATCGTCAGGATGGGCCCACGTATTTAGAGTGCCTAACGCTTGCTTTGCCTCCGCCGTGGGGCCGCCAGGTATAGCACTGTGTTCAGCATCCGCCCACGCAAGGGTAGGGCAAAATTCCTGCTTCGCTTCCGCAGTGGGTCGGCCCGGCATTGAGCTGAGTTCGGGATTGACCCACGTACGGAGAATGCTTCACGCCTGCTTCACCTCCACCGTTAGTCGAGACGGTATTGCATTTTCTTTGGGATCGGCTCACATGTGGAATATGCCTAACGCCTCCTTCACTTCCACCGTGGGTTAACCCAGCGTTGCGCTATATTCGGGATCGGCCCACATTTGGGTAGGGCATAATGCCTGCTTCACCTCCACTGTGGGTCGGCCAGGTAATGCAGTGTCTTCGGAATTGGCTCACGTATGGCGAGGGCTTAAGTCCTGTTTTACATCCGCCGCGCATCGGAGGGCACTGCACAAGTTTGGAATTGCCCACGTATGGGGAGTGTGGAAGACCTGCTTCAGCTCCCGTGCTGGTCAGCCCAGCATTGCGCTGTCTTCTGGATTGCCACATTTATGGGTACTGCTGAACACTTGCTTCACCTTCGTCGCGGGACGACCCGGCATAACACTATTCTCAATCGGCCCACGTATCTGGACTGTTTAACACCTGCTTCTCCTGCGGCGCGTGTCGGCCCGGCATAGCACTATCTTCGAGATCAGTCCTAGTAGGGGGATTGCTTAACCTCTGCCTCACTTCCGACGTGGGTCGGCGGGCATAGCACTATCTTCGGTATCGGGTCACGTATGGGTAGGTCTTAACGCCTGCTTCACTTCCGCCCGGGTCGGACCAGTATTGCGCTATCTTCGGGATCTGTCCTCTGTACTCCATATCAGTAGTTCCCTGCAGCACTCGAGAAGCTGCTGGACTCCTTAGCTAATAGAAACGCTGAATGCTCCTCAAGATGTGTTCATCGCGCTGCGCCGCCTGCTTGGTGTCTGCTTTCCATCCTGTGACTACATGCTCCATGATTGGAGAATTGACGCAAAAATGGTTTGACGCGCCATAACCATAAACATTGTTTACCTGTATGCGACAGCGGAGCTTCGCTTCACCTATACACTTTCCATGCATTTACCTTGCAGGCACCTTAATAAACAACAAGGATGAATGCCCTCATAAATGTTTACTTGTGGCACAGCGTCTGGTTGGCTTCTTCTTGCTGGAATTAAACAGTTTAGGAAATAATCTAAAGCAGCATTTTACGGACTGCAGCATTTGTCGTGGGGGCGAAAAGGGTGTTGCGACAGAAAGCCTGTGTGCGAATACAAGGACATGTACTAGGATGCTGATCAAAAGTTTTATAGGTTTATTGTGTGAAATCACAATCACATACAGGAATTACATGACACTGGTCATAACTTAAAGCAACGGTTCATAGGGTAGACATATCTAGGCACATAAACATGGTGCTCAATGCAAGTTTGACTTGATAGTCACTTTTCAGATAGAAGTGACATGATGACATACTGGTAAGCATTGCCTGTTATTTCTTTATTCCCAGAACGATCAGTTCTATAATACGTGTACTCAGATACAATAACGCATCTCCGAATCACAGATGTCACATCCCATCTGCCCGATGGAGCTTTGGCACATGAAATAAGAAACTCATTGACATAATCAGTTACGGATTATGCCAAAGTGGTATACTGTTTCTTGCCTATTTGTCTTTCAGGAGTATTTGCGTAATGCGAAAAATAATACCCTGATGTTCTAAATGTTATTTATAATATATGACAATTCCATTCTTTCCGTGATCAGATGAGGCTTTTGTGTCAATATGTATATATTGGAAGTTTTTTAACAACGAATATGTAACAAGCACTTGCATTTGGAGAAGCGTATGTAGCCTCCCAAAGGCCAGCACGGTGACGAAAGTATCTTTTAGCCATATCGGCACAAAACATTCCCATAGGCTTTTTTTCATAAAAGCCAACCACACATCTCTTGATCTAGCAGATTTATTTTTTATCCGACAAGTCTGTGCTGTTTTCCTTGCAGCAAGTCATTTTACATGCGTCAGCAATACATTGGTTCTTCAATAAGTTTATTTTTTCTACACTTTCATGTTTTTGGTGACAGTTTATTGTGCATTTTTGGAAGCTCTTCATACATCAGCCATTATTTCTTGGAACGCTTCTTTTCACCGCGGCTCTAAAGTTGTTGATAGACCATTCAAGTAGTTTTTTAATAATACAATTAGTAGCCTTGCATTGAAAACATATCCTTTATCGCCAATAGTTAGCTAACTTTTGTATTAGTTGGTTAAAAGGTTGTACATAAATATATGGAAATAAATATTGCTACTACAAGTACTTATGCTGTCGTGCCACTATTCAATATTTGATTCTCACTATTTTTGTTAAATTTGTGTTTGAAAAAAATTACATTCGCCCACATCTATTTCTTATACAATGCACAAAGACGCGCCCAAACCATATTTGTGCTTTCTGAAGCCTTACTTTGCTGCATATAATAGTGGCAAACAACAGCTTTCAGAGAGAACTTGATTTTATTGTTTTGTGTATTCTGTTCTTCTGTAGTAAGTATAGTGAATCAATAACTATATCGCACATGAATTCACAGCCTCTCAATCGAACAGACATTTTTTTGATATACAGGAAATCGCACACTGTGCATCTAGATTTCAAAATTGCGCTGATGTGGCCATCCTCTACCTATGTAAGCATGTCTACCATGTGGTCTAAGGGTACATCTGCAGTGCTACTGTGAAGCTAGTTATACATCTCACAGCAATGCACCAAATAAGATTGTTGCCCAATTATTATAAGAAACTATAGCATCAGCTATGCTGTAAGGGCAACAGAAATGCTTTGTGCAATTCACCTAACATACAAATATAATATAATATGACTACATGCCATGTGCTACTTAGTATTGCAAGTGATTAAGAGAATGGTATAGGGGCTGTTGGGTTAATCTGGCTTATTTGTCGTTTTAAAACATAGGCTGTGAAGTTAACATTAACATGTCTAAGTTGTCAACATGTCTAAGTAGTTACGAAATTGGGGAGGTGGCAGTGAGACTCCCTGAGGAAGCAATACGTCACTTGTAGTAATGGCATGGTTTGACTATATAATTTCATCCTTGCTTGTTTAGAAATATGACGGTGGGTTAGAACCTATGAAATGCCTCAACAGCACGGCTTAACATCCATGCTCACTTCTTAGAGGCTTAAAGAATGATAAACAGTTATGCTTCAGAGAATATTTTGGTAACATATATATGCCATGTTCATTTCAGTGGAACGGAAAGAGCTGATTGAGCATAGCCATGCTATGGTAGCATGCGTGAAGGAATACAGGAGAGCCTTGGTGCTAATATATGTTAATAGAGTGAACAAGTAGCTGTGACTTGCAAGATTATTTTACTCCACAGAGAATGCTGCAGTAAGGTTCGTGCAACTGTAAGCAATACGAGAACGAGTGAAAGATTACTTGTAATATATGTATTTGTATGACAGATGAGAATGTGCGCCGAATTTGCCACTGCGCATTTTTCCTATTTTATGTTCAGGACAGAGTGCGAGTCACTATGTCTTCTTAACTGCAAATTTCTGCATTCCGTTTTACAGTGCGCATGGGGCTATCTGCATTCATTTGACCACTTCAGTGATTGGATAATAGAACATGTCTGCATTGCAGGTTTACACAGATCATATTATCAATTCGTCACAAAGCTCCACCCAAGAAACTGTCGCTGGTTATGAAAATAAAAATTGGCAATAAACATTCCCTTACTTTCTTGTGCTGCCATGCACACGGTGCTTATGAACTAATGCCTACAATGCAGACATTCTATGCTTTCATTAGAGGTAGGTGTAAGTTGCACAGACACAATGCACATGGATTCTTTGCCTACAAGCTACTGCATATTGGAATTGGTGTTACAGCAGGCTTGGCAAATGTTCTCCCCTACTTGTGTCTTCTGCACATATGAGCCATCATTTTATTTCATTGTCGTTTACCTGTTTAAGTTGTTACTGATTAAGAAAGGCAAATATAAGATGACTTGCTACGTGAACCATTTCACATGAAAGATCACTGCACTCATGGCAAAACTTATTAGAGTGTTTGAGGCCCCAAGTACTATGGGGCCTCAACGCTTGCGCCCCCTTAATTTAGAACTTTATGGTCGCTTGATAATAGTGGTTTGCTTTGAGATGAAATACAGTTACTGCGCACCTGTTTGTTAGCCTATGTACTTCTCTTTTTAATGTGGCAGCGCATTAGCTAGCTAGGTTGCCACTACATGAATGGGACACTTGGGCCTTGCCCAACGCAATCAAATAACTTTACTGTGCTATAGGTCACTGAGTGTGCAAGCTTCTTTGTTATCTAGGGAAAATAATAAAAGAAAAATGCGTGCATAGATAATGTTGACAGCAGCAAACGGTCTCAAGGCAATCATCCTTGATTGTCACCATTGCTGAGAGAGCGAGCATACCTTCCCTTTGACAACACGCTGTACATTGTTTAAATGCTGATAGAGGTATGGATAAATAGTCAAGGGGCAGCACATTGGCCACCCAGCCTTTATGCATGGGTATCGCTGCCTTGTGTGCCCCCATAGACCTCTGTCATCTCTTAATGCATGAATGACATAACACTACCTCTATTCTAGGGACATTTTAGCACCAACAAGTAATGGAAAAATTACGTGAATTCATGCCTATATAGGGTGTCCTTTCAGCAATATGAATTATTATTTGTTTTATGTAAACATTCTTCTCTTGAAAACATATCTGACAAACATCTCTGCCTGATGTAAATATGATATGTACATATCACTTTTATTTCTGTCATAATTGTAATCAATTGCTCAAGACTTACTGGTGGGCTAGTTGGTTAGTTATGACTTAATATCGCAGTCCACCTTGAAACAATGACGTAACGTAGAAGGGACAAATACTAGTTCTGTGTGTGTCGCACAGCGCTCCTGTACGTTTATTCAGTGTTACATCATTGTTCAGAAGTGCGATGCCATATTACATCATGTAATCAATTGTGGGCTCACTATTGACAGCCACCAAAAAGACCTCAGCAGCAAAGTGCAGCTGAAGCAACAAGCCATTGTTGATGATTCACACGCGTGCTCGGTGATGAAGTGACTTGTCAATCAACACATCTGTATTCCGTGATAATAGAACCATCCGTATAGGCGTATGGTAATAGATAACGCTGCGGCGCTTCAGCGTGCTACGATGTTGGTACGACAGATCCCTTGCCCATTGGCTTAGATACGCCTCTGTGTTCGTGTATGCGCGTTCTTGCAAGCAGTTCCGTACAAAGCCTGGCCCCATTCGTGAAAGGAATGCGCATTGGCTGGTGGCAGAAAAGAGACCGAGTTTATTTTCTACAAGAGACGCAGACGAGACCCACATGTGTTCGAGGAGGCAACATCTCGGTCCCTGTCCAGTGGCCGAGACGCGAGGGTGATTGAGAATTCTTGGAACTCGACTCGGGATGTGGTCGCTTCCTGTTTCGTCCTCACTGGTGCTTTGTCCAGCCACGGAGCGGTGGTGCGTCACTTGTACCCAACACTTTCTTCGCTTAGACGGAATCGTCGTAGTGATCTGGAGGGCATCGTTCTCGCTGCGGGCATGGCTCTGCAGTAGTTTGTGGCATGGTGTCAGGGGCAGTGCCAATCTCTGGTTTGGTCACCGATGAATGCGAAGGCTCCAGCGTTCGTGAGAGAGTGGCCTCTGACGACGTGGAATTATATGATTTTATCCCTAGCACAAATGGGAACGGGACACTCCTCGCGGTTACTTTACAGCCCTTATCCTGTGTCACCAAATCTTCTGCGGAGTGTTTCAAAGCAACGGGCTTGATGTGGTCACATTGTCATCGCACTAACCTGTTAAGGCTTTTAATGAGTCACGATCAGTGGCCTAGCTTTCTCAAAACTGTTCCCTCCGTCCAGATCGGATGCCCTCCGAAATTTCGAAAGAGAACTGCTTGTCCGACAGCGAGTACTCTCGACTTTTTGTCCCTGTTGCAGTTGATATGGATTTTGTTCGTTTTGCTTGGGGCTGAATGCACGTGAGAGCTGTATCCAGCTCACACCCGAACACATGTGCAGCGGGAATTTCGCCCGTTGATGTGCAGATGGTGGTGTGTTGCTTTAGCAAAAACTGGGCCAGCCTACACGCGAATGTTCCTTCATTGTTTTGGGCTAATGCTCGTTTTGTTTCAAAAAAACTTATCCTTTCTGCTTGGCCATTCGTTGTAGGATGATACGATACACTTTTTACATTGGTCACCCCATTCTTCTTTATGAAGCTCTCAATTTATACTCAGACGAAGGATGGTCCGTTATCAGTCACAAGCTTTTTGGAAGCTCGAAAGCGGCGAAAAGGTTCTGGAGTTCCTCAATCAGTAAATGTGGCAGACTGTGTATTGTGTATGGAGCACACTTCCAACCATTTGTTTTCAATGCTTCCAGTTTCCATTTGCTTCCAACTTCCAGGGCACGGCAGCTTACCGGCGGACAACATGCCTAAAGTGCCATTACTGCTTGTGCAGGTTTTGCCGTGGTTTTTCACTGTGGTGTCTACAGCAAACAGGACTGAACCAGGATTCTTCGATGTGCCGCAACGTTGTAATGACACTGTGGACATTCTACTTGTCAACGCCCACCCTACAGGAGTGACGTCAACGCTGGACAACCTAGAAAAGGCCAAGCCCGGCATTGATTTCTTCAGAGGGCACGGCAGTTTACCGGCGGACAACATGCCTAAAGCGCCATTACTACTTTTGCAGGTTTTGCCATGGTTTTTCGCCGTTGTGTATACAGCAAACAACAGGTCTCAAGCACGAATCTTCGACATGCCGCAACGTGGCAATGACACTGCGGACCATCTACTTGTCAACGCCCACCCTACAGGAGTGACGTCAACGCTGGACAACCTTGAAAAGGGAAAGCCCGTCATGAATTTCTTCAGAGGGCACCGCAGCTTACCGGCGGTCTTCATGCCTAAAGCGCCATTACTGCTTGTGCAGGTTAGTCAGCTGGGCAATTTACCCGCTTATCGTAGCGATGATAGGTTTCTGCTGGCCCTGCCCTGCCCTCAAAAGTGTTCTGCTACTTTATCTCATTGCTGGTCGATGCTCATATTATTGCTTGCGTCAGGTGACATAGAACAGAACCCTGCGACCAAGGCTAATGAAATGTTGCAGGTCATTATCGATAGACTGGAAGAAAGAGACCGCAAGATGGACCGCATAAGAGAGGAAATTGCTGCTGTTAATGCTAAAACTGAGAAGCTGCAAGGAATGTTCACTATGTTTGAGGAAATGAGCAGCAGAACTAATAAATTGGAATTGGTTGTCCAACAGCAAGCATTGAAGTTAATTTAATACGAAAACAGAAGTAGGCGAAACAACCTCATAGTGTTTGGAATCAACGAAAGTTCTGATGAAACAGCAACCAAACGCAGAGAACAGGTCTTGGACGGCATTTCTGACAATACTTTGCGGGTCCCCGTCAGGACACTAGAGAGAATTCACCATATTGGAAAAGCGAAACTGGATAGACAAAGACCAATTATTATGAAGTTCTTTGATTCCAGGGGAAAGGACAGTGTTCTAAACGACTGTTTTAAACTGAAGGGCACTAATGTTCGCGTCAGCAAAGACTATGCTAAAGAAACAGCGGAAATAAGAAGGAAGCTTTGGGAAAATGCAGCATCGGATCGGTCAAAAGGCGCGAAAGTGAAGCTTATGTACGATAAATATAAAATAAAAGACAAAATGTAAACTTGGCACGTCACCCACGATAAGCGCATACCATATGGACATAAGGAAAGTACATTCGGTAAAGAAAAGCAAAAAAAGTTTGAAGTGGCGGGCTGCCGGCCTGACCAAGACGATTCAGCAAGTTCGATGGCGACGCCCGGCTCGTCACCTACAGCATAGCTACGTTTTCTTGTTTCAAATGCACGTAGTATAGTTAACCAAACAACTCACCTAGAATTTCTGCTGCTTTCACAGAGCCCTTATATGGTTTTGATAACGGATAGTTGGCTGTACTGTGGTATACAAGATGGCGTACTTATTCCCCCTGGATACAAAATGTTTAGGAAAGACCGCGATTCACGTGGAGGGGCGTGTATCATAATAAAGAATCCTGTCCACGCCGATCTAATTGATAGTGACATCCCTGAAACAGTTTGGTGCAGAATTTCCTTTCAAAGTGTCGTTTATGTAGTCGGTCCAATTTATCGGCCATCTTCGACTTCGCTGGACTTCCTAAACGGATTGAAGGCATTCTTGTGCAACAATGTACACAGGAAAACAGTGTAAATATGGCCGGAATCTTCAATTTACTGCACATTAACGGGCAGCATCTACTCAGCAGTGGTGCTGATGCATCCAGCGCTTATAAACTACTAGATATAATGTTTACTTTTAATTTAAATCAAATCGTTCAAGAGGACACAAGAATCACTTCTAGGTTGCGGTCATTATTGGACCTAGTGTCCCTATCCAATAATACAGAATATCATTTGTTGACAATTGAAGATGGTATTTCTGATCAGTGAATTAATATAGTGAATGTGGCTACTAGCAGTATGTCGCGTATGAAATGCTCCCCTGTATTTACGATAAAGCACTACAAACGTGCTCATGACAATTCAATATTAGATTTTTTGGGATTCTCGCTTAGCCAATTTGAGTACCATGGAATGGAAAAAACTCTAGATGTGCTTTGGAATGAATTTAAGTATATAGTAAAGCACTGTGTGGACTGATTTGTGCCAACTCGAAAAAAAAGTCTAAACAGCGCCGACCTTGTAATAACCGCGGCATCATTCACATGAAAAGAAATCTAAAGCGACTGCGTAAAAAGAAAAAGGGTTCGGACAAAATACCGAGACTTCGGGCATAGTTGAGGCGTACTCAGACACCATCCAAAAAGCAATTCTTCGGACAAACACTGACAGCGTTCCTAAAAAGTTATCCACAGCAGTAGGAAAAATGAAATTGAAGAAATTGTAAAAGACAACATAAAGTTAACGAAATCTGCGGACATTGCCCAACATTTTAATTACTCCTTTCAATCTGTGTTTACGATTAATACAAACATGAATACAGGCGAGCATTTACCCTATATTACACGTTACCCAATGGAAAATCTTGAAATCAAACAAGAAGGGATTTTCAAATTGCTGGTGAATTTAGATAGAGAAAATCTAGTAGTCCTGACAGAATTTGTCCTGAATTTCTGAACCGCTATGCTGAATGGATGTCCTACTACTTGACGATATTTTTCGAGAAATCATTACATACGCATTCTCTACCCACAGACTGGCGTAGGCCGTAGTTATACCGGTGCACCAAGGCGGTGATCGCACACTGTAAATAATTACCGTCCCATTTCACTCCCATGTATCAGTTGTGAACTTCTAGAACACATCCTCGCAAAACATATTTTACAATTTCTGGAAGTGAAGAGTTTACTCATCGCAGCATGACTTCCGGGCTGGACTATCTACCATTACACAATTAATTGATGTAGTTCATGATCTTGCTGCAGCCTTAAATGAAAAACACCAGATTGACGTCATTTGTATAGATTTTGCGAAAGCCTTTGATAAAGTTCCGCATAATAAGCTGATCTTTAAACTGAGAGAAATAGGTATCGATGAAAGATAAGTGCTGTGGATAAAATAATATTTAAGTGATCGTAAACTGACCGCTAGTTTAGATGACAGCCTGTCGAGTCCACTCCTAGTGCTTGCAGGTGTTCCTCAGGGGTCAGTCTTAGGCCCACTGTTATTTCTTATATATATAAACGATATCTCCTCTCTTGTTGAAGAACCGGTAAAAATGAAGCTTTTTGCAGATGACTGCCTAATTTATTCTACCGTAACCAATGTTCAGGATTAACTCAGAATTAGTCCTTGTTTAGCAAATTTCAGCCGATGGTGTAAATTATGGGATATAAATATAAACTACATTAGATCAACATACACACATATCACTAGGAAAGTAAACGTTCAGCCTTTTAACTATTACGTCGATGGTAATTTGTTAGTTCGTGCTAATCAGTTTAAATATTTAGGTGTTACAGTCACGCATAATCTGATATGGCATGCGCACATAGAAAATGTGTGCTCGAAGGCGAATCAGAGACTAGGTTTCTTAAGGCAAAAACTAGGTCAAGCTTCGCGAGTTGTGAAGCTGATAGCTTATAAAACATTTGTTATACCTTTACTTGAATATGCCTCAGTCATCTGGAGCCCTCATCAGAAAGAAATGACTACAAGGTTAGAAAAAGTTCAACGTCGCGCCGCGCGCTTCACATGCTCAAAGTACCGCAGTTTAGATTCCGTCACACTAATGCTGCAGTCTTGTGAACCGGAAACACTAGAAGCGCGAAGGCAAAAAAATCGTCTGAAAGTGTTTTTAGAATATTACATGGATATTTAAAAATGAATAAAGATGAGTATGTGCAGCTTCCAGGAAAACAAAGCAGTCGTGTTATTCATCAATATGTTTTACGCCCATACTTTGCTCACAGTGATGTGCTCCGCTTTTCTTTTTTCGTGCCGTGATTGAACTCTCGAACGCAATACCAAGCTTCGTGGCAAATGCCAGTGACGTTAGTGAATTTGAAAAATTGTTAAACATATATTTTTCTGATTCCGCTGCCGCTTGATGCACCTGTATATATGGTCTGCCTGTATTTAAACCCTCCCTGTAAGAACCCTCAGCAGAGGGTTGACAGCATGAAAAGAAAATAAATAAATAATTGAAATAAATAAATAAATAAATTGGCACTATGCATCCACAACAATTTGCCAGCATTCTGCCTTCTACGGGACCAACGAGGTCTGCGTGAACTGTGTCCCGAGGCGTTCTTGTGCGTTCCCAATAGGGCACTGGTACCCTTTGGTGTTGAGAAGAAGTTGCACAGTTTCTACTGAGCCGTTCGATGTCTGTATCAATGCCTGGCCACCAAAAGCACCTTCGCGTTCCTGCCTTCATGGCCACAGTTATGTGGTGGTTTGCAGGTGCGAGTATAAGACGGTAATTTCTCGCGTTTGTTGGAGTTACCAACCGGGAGCCTCTACAAGCACCCTTCCTGCGTTGAAAGCTCAATCTCCAGTTTCCTACAGGATGAAACAGTTCTTTTGGTATTTTGTGAACTTCACCGTTTGAGACAGCCTCCAGCACTTGGAACAAAACTTAGTCTTCTCGAATCATTCGTGCTAGAATACGCGGTAAAATCTCGAAGCTGGGCATGGTCGCCAACATGAGCACGTCTCCCGAGGAATAAAGATCACCAACTTGTGCTGGTAGTGGAAGTGAGCTTAGAGTGTCCGCATTTTGGTGCAGTATGCCAGGCCAGTAAAGCAACTTGTAATCGCACGTTGCTAGTTTAAGGCACCATCGCGTCATCCTTAATGAAAAGTCCCGGGGTACTTGCTTTGTTTCACTCACGATTCCCATCAATGCCTAGCGATCTGTTATTATGGTCACATGCCGGCCAGCTATGTACTTATGAAAATGAATGATGCCATAGATTACTTCTACGTATTCTTTAGTGAGCTGGAAGTAGCTCTTTTCGGCACTTCCCAGTGTTCATGAACCAAAGGCAATGGACGCCTCTCGGCAAGTAGCATCTTCCCGAGCGAGAACGGCATCAACGCCGTAAGGCGATGCGTCCAGGGACAAAAGAAGGGGCTTCGTCTCGTCGTAGTGAGCTAGCCCTGTTGATGCACAGATCATCTCCTTAAGCGCCTCGAAATTGGCTCGAATTGGCTCTTCCACTTGCAGGACGTGTTTTTCTCTATTAGCCTACAAAAGTCCACCACAACCATCGCTCTGTTCTCCAAACGCAGTCGTCAAATGAAGTAAGGCCAAGAAAGCCCTTAGGGACGTCTTGTCAGATTATTTGGGTGCTTGAAGTGTAGCCTCAACCTTTTTCTCGGGGCTGCGAGCACCATTGCTGTCAATTCGATGTCCCAGAAACTCAAATGACGTAATTATGAATCTGTTATTTTTCTTTCCTGACGCGTAAGCCTTTCTCAGTTAGGCTCGACAGAACCTGTTTCAGACGCTGAGCGTGCTCATTTGCACTATTCCCGTTGACAATGATGTCGTCAAGGTGAACACTCACCCCTGGAATTCCAGGTATCTTTGTCTCCTTCACGCACTGGAAGATAGCTGGTGCAGGAGAAATTCGGAACGCGAGGCATTCTACCCTGAATAGTCGTTTTGTTGTGGTAACTGTGAGCAGTGCTGCAGTTTCTTCATCAACTTTCAGTTATTGATATGCTTGATAAAGATCCAACATTGAGAAGAAAGCTCCACCATGAAGGTTTTCGAAGTCAATCTGTAGTTGGTAGCAGGTACGATGCCTTCGTCGCTGCTGCATTAACAGCACTTCTGTAGTCACCACAGACACTGAGTGTACCGTCGGTCTTCCAAACAAGTACCGATGCGGTTGTCCATTTAGGATTGCTTTAGGATGCCTTGGCGCTGTAGTTGATCAAGCTTATGTTTCATAAGCGCCTGCAGCCCCGCTGAAATCGGACGAGCCTTGCAAAACTTTGCTGTCACATCGTCTTCGATTTCCAGGTGAACTAAAGGACCTGTATAGCTTCCAATGTCTTCCTTGAAGACATCTGGGCATCTTCCCAGGACCTCTGTTTTTCTTGTGCTGGCTATCCGACGTGGTTGATCCCCTTCACCTGAATGTGAAGTGCCAAAAACCAATCTCTTCCTAGGAGGTAGCACCCGGTGCCCTTCATAACCAACAACGGCAGCAGATAGTCCTTTGAACTCAACCTCACACGAACTTGTGCGGAGCTCAGGACGTGTAATTCTTTACCTGACCATGTGCGCAAATCGAGCGGCTCGCATGAAAGCCACGCAGTGTTTTTCTTCCCCATTCTGTACTCCGTGTCCTCGCTTATCAAAGAGGCTGCCATACCTGCGTCAACCTCAAAATTGACAGGCTTTCCCTCCGCTCTCAAGTCCACAAGGAACTTGGCGCACTGTGTACGTACACTCACTGTGGGCAGCTCTCAGCAAGATTCGCTGACAGGTAGTGGGTTGGCACTGTGTGCCCCTAGCTGCTAGTTGACGGACCGAGGTTCCGTGTTTTTCTTTTTCTTTGAGATGCAGGCACGCTTGATGTGACCTTCTCTGGAGCAGAAACTGCACTGGGCTGTCTTGAATTTGCACGTTTCAGCGCCGTGCAAGCCGTGTTGTGCTGACGTACCATTGCCTCCTGTCTTGATTAGCGACGTCCTGTTAATTTCCCCCGAGTGTGCCACTCCCTTCATATCTCGCTGATGCCCTGACGCACTTTCGGCTAACAGGGCTAACTCCACAGCACGCTGAAATGTCAGGCTTTTTCTGCGAACTGTGGAAGAGGTTCGTCCCAGACACCGTGGATGAACATATCCCGGAGCAGCACATCTTGGGGCGGCATAGTTAGGTTCGCTGTTGAAGCGGGTGTTTGGGTGTCAGGTGACGTCGTCCATATTGCTACGGAATAGTGTTTCCAAGAAGAAGCTAGCAGTGAGAAGACGACGACGATTGGAGGCTAGCGTGGACTGTTGCCTCTTGGCCAAGTGCGGCGTATTCCCTTGTAAATATATTTGTGTATAGCTTTTCGTCTGTGTCTTCCTACGTAACATATCTGGTGGAGGTGGACGTTCCCTGTACCTCATCACGGAGCTTCGCAGTTGGCGGTACGTTGAGCATTCTTTTATGGCTCCAGGCGACGAAAACTCGACCCCATGGGCTCCGACTCCTGCTGCCACTTCGGCGATCTACATCATTCTCCCCACTCCCCGTGAACCTGGCGTATTCTCGGGCAAAGATGGGGAAGACGTCGATTACTGGTTCAGCCTGTACGAACACGTCAGCAGCAATAACGGGTGGGGCCCTACTGTCATGCTAGCCAACGCAGTCTTTTACCTCGGTGGCACACCTCGAGTTTGGTTTCGGACGCACGAAGATGAGCTCACCAGTTGGCATTCGCTTAAGCAAAAGCTCCGATACTTGTTCGGCCACGCATACGGTCACCAACTTGCCGCGCAGAAGGCGTTATCCGGCCGCGTACAGACGTTAACGGAGCCCTACGTCACGTGCTACATTCATGACGTCTTGGCTCTGTGCCGCAAAGTTGACGCGCACATGACTGAGCCCGACAAGGTCTCCCACATCCTCAAAGGCATTGCCGATGATGCCTTCAACTTGCTAGTATTTCACAACGTCGCCACGGTGGATGGAGGTAAAAAAGAGTGTCGCCTCCTGGAACTCGCTGAAAGCCGACGTATTGACCAACAGTTTGCCCATCTGCCCCCCAACACCCCAGCGACATCTTCCTGTGCCGACGCTTCTCGTCCCAGCAACACTGGCGATGTTACCCGGCTTCATCGATTGCGCCCCGTCTCGCATTTTGTTCCCCAACACGTTTCCGCAGCCCATTTGAATGGTGCACTGCTGACGGCAATCCCATTTGTTTTCACTGCCGTCGAATCGGGCACATTTCTCGGCACTGTTGCAGTCGCTGGAATTCCCCGACTGGGTCTACTTATACTGATTACACTCACCCCTCAGGTGGCCCTTCTCGTCCCTATGTCGCACGCTCCGATAACGCCGCCACTGATTCTCCCACGCCGAACCGCCCCTATTCTTGTTCGCCTTCGCCCCAACGACGACAATCTCGCTCTCACCAGCCCCGTCGCTCCTTTTCGCCGACTCCCTTCAGACGCCGCTCCCAGCCAGAAAACTAGAAGATGCAGCGCGTCGAGGTGACGCTGCATTGCTCCCTATGCCGCCAAATCCTCCACTGACGTTGCCCATTCATCTGAAACTTCTTGACGTGCAAGTCGACGGTGTTTCTGTATGTGCTCTTATAGACACTAGGGCGCAGTTTTCGGTAATGAGCATTGATCTTAGCAACCACCTGAAGAAAATAATCACGCCCGCCATGACGCCAGTTGTCCGTGTCGCGGATGGCGGCACAGTCCCCGTAATGAGTATGTGTGCCGCCTGCGTCTCCTTCGCCGATCGCTCCACTATCATGCTATTTACAGTCATCGCCCACTGTCCCCACGACATCATCCTCGGCTTAGACTTAATCTCCGCCCATTCTGCTCTCATTGATTCTTCCGCCAGTACTCTCCGCCTTGACCTGCCCGTTCTGGATCACGCTGAACCACACCCCAGTCGCCTCAGTTCCCTCGACTTCGTTTGATTTCCACCTTCGGCACTGACTTACGTTGACTTAGCGTCATTTCCCCGCTCAATAGAAGGCTGGAATTCATTACCTGGGTGCATTCGCTCATGCTCATCCCAAATTTTCGCAACCGCCATCCCAGATGCATAATCGTGCTCACCCATGCCTGGCATCATTTGTATAACTTCTTGTGTATTTTTCTTTCATCAATGCTCTTTTGTAAAAGTGTTCGCTTGTGTTTATTTGTGTATTTGCATTTCATCAGTGCTCTTTAAAAGTGTTCACTTGTGTTTACCGCTGTATATTCCATTGTATTTTCTGTACCTTTTCTTAACCCACTCCTGCTATAGCTGCAAATTGCGCTGCAGTATGCATAAATAAAATAAACAAAATAAGAAATCCCCACGTGTGCCCGATGGTCACTACATCACAGCTCCCATGCAAGACGCCCTACTTAAACACGGGATCACAGTACCTCATACCCGCCATGGTTGCTCAGTGGCTATGGTGTTGGGCTGCTGAGCACGAGGTCGCAGGACCTAATCTCGGCCACGGCGGCCACATTTCGATGGGGGCGAAATGCGAAAACACCCGTGTACTTAGATTTAGGTGCACGTTAAAGAACCCCGGGTGGTCAACCCACTACGGCGTGACTCATAATCAGAAAGTTGTTTTGGCCCGCAAAGCCCCATAATTTAATTTTTAACAGTACCTCATACAGATTTATCTAGTACGGCGAACTGCGTCTGCCTGCCAGTGGCCAATTTTGGCTTGACGACACAAGTACCGCCACGGGAGATGTCTCTGGCCCAGCTTTGCTCATTCGAGGATCACCCAGTAGCATGTATAGCCGTAGACGACAATTCAGCTGGCCCTCCTCTACCATAGCAGTCGGCAACTTGTACCGCCACCGGCTTACAGAAAAAGATTGCGCCCGACTTGCCCTTTGAGCACGCTCGTGAGCTGTACGGCGTTCTGTTTTCCTATCACGGTATTTTTTTTACTTTAAGAGTCACCCTTTGGCCCAAACTACAGCTGTTAAACATCGCATTAATACCGCCCATGCCTCTCCTATTCGTCGCCGCCCGTATCGAGTGTCACCGGCTGAGCGCCAAGGTATTCATGCACAAGTTCGCAAAATGCTTGCCAAGAACATTATTGAACCGTCATGTAGCCCATGGGCGTTACCTGTTGTACAGGTCAAAAACAAGGATGGTTCATGGTACTTTTGCGTGGATTATCGACACCTTAACAGGGTTACCAAAAAGGACGTGTATCACCTACCTCGGATTGATGATGCCCTGACTGCCTCCACGGTGCTCGCTACTTCTTCTCTATTGACCTTCGCTTGGGCTACTGGCAGATTGCCGTCGACGATCTCTGCTTTTGTAACACCAGACGGTCTTTATCAATTCAATGTGATGCCGTTGGGTCTATGTAACCCTCCTGCCACTTTTGAGCGCATGATGGGCTCCCTTCTTCACGGTTTTAAATGGTCCACGTGCCTGTGCTACTTGGACAACGTTGTAGTATTCTCCCCAGCATTCGCTACGCATGTCGAGCACCTCTCAGCAGTCCTGGATGTTTTTCGTCGAGCCGGTCTGCGACTCAACGCATCGAAGTGCCAATTCGGCCGTCGCCAGATCACCTTCCTTGGGCATCTCGTTGACGTGAACGAAGTGCAACCGGGCCCAGGCAAGATTCATGCTGTTACGCAATTCCCTGTTCCGAAGTGTGTCAAGGATGTGCGCAGCTTCGTCGGCCTTTGTTCGTACTTCCGCCGTTTCGTGAAAAATTTCGCGGCCATAGTACGACCACTAATCGAACTTTTCAAAAAAGACGCCCCTTTCCAGTGGGGCGATAACGAGGGCTCTGCATTCTGGCATTTATTCGACCTTCTCACAACGCCTCCCGTTCTGGCCTATTTCGATCCTTCTGCAGCTACCAAAGTCCCTACTGATGCCAAGGGTCACGGAATTGGCGCAGTACTGGCACAACGCACGCACCTACGACCGCGTCCACTGCAGCTTCTATTCGCGTGGTATCGCTCGCTCCGTCCGACGCTATGTTGCTGCCTGTGATCCTTGCCACTCCATCGCATTTCCGCGGCGTGCTGCTGTTTCTGGTGCAATTTCTCTCCCTCTACTTTCATTCCCTACCCCCTGTGCAGCGCGGTTGAGGTGTGCTCTGCTGCAGTTACTGCGCTGCACTTTACCCCAACCCTTCCTTCCCATCAACAAGATTCTCGTTCTCTCTCTCTGATCCTTGCCAGCGTCAGAAAACCCTCAGGTGCTACCTGCCGGTCATCTCCAGCCGATCACCGTCCCTGTGAAACTGTTTTTTCGTGTTGGATTACACCTTCTCGGTCACTTTCCCACGTCGTCCTCTGGGTACAAATGGTTAGCCGTCGCAACTGATTACGCCACGCGACACGCTATTACGCGGGCTCTGCCTACCAGTTGTGGGACTGAGGTCGCGGACTTTCTCTTGCGTGACATTATCCTGCTTCATGGCGCCCAGCGACAGCTGCTTACTGACCGCGGTCGAAACTTCTCGAAAGTTATCGACCACATTGTGTGTTCCGGCTCCATGCAACACAAGCTGACTACCTAATACCATCCTCAAACCAAAGGCCTGACATAGCGGTTAAGCCGTACTCCTACCGATATGCTGTCCAAGTACGTTTCCAAGCACCACCACAACTGGGTCATTGCCCTTCCTTACGTCCCGTTTGCGTACAATTCTTCACGGCACGACACCTCCGGATTTTCCCCATTTTATCTACTGTACGGTCGCGAACCTACCTTGCCTCTATACACGGTACTTCCTCCTGCTGCGACCTCAACAAGCGAGTATGCGCGCGACGCCATCGCCCTCGCCGACCATGCACGCCAGCTTGGCCGTGCTCGGCTGACGGCCCCACAAACCACTCTGCAGTGTCAGTACAACACCCGCCATCGTAACTTACAGTTTTCGCCTGGTGCGCTCGTGCTCCTGTGGTCGCCCTCTCGTCACGTCGGACTTTCAGAGAAGCTCATTTTCCGATACACAGGGCCCTACCGCGTGCGGCACCAGGTGACGCCTGTGACGTACAAAATTGCTCCTCTGGGTTCAGCCTCTTCCCCTCCTCTGGCATCTAGTGTTGTCGTGCATGTCAGTAGGCTCAAGGCCTAATACACTGCTTCCGAGTCCGGGCTTTAGTCGCTACGGGATGGCGCTCTTGCCACCGGGGGTAGGGCTACGGAACAGTACTTGCGATCATGAAGAGGCGAGCAGTGTGAAAGCGTCGACGACGATTAGAGGCGAGCGCGGGCTGTTGCTTCTTGGCCAAGTGCGACGTATAGTTTCTTGTAGGTATACTCGTATATAGCTTTTCGGTTGCGTCTTCCTACGCAACAATATGAACGACAATCTTATGGACATCATTGAAGAGTGTGCAATATAAGTCGGTGATAACTCTAAGTCAGTGGTAAGACATGAAGCCAGTAAGCTATCGCAGGAGACGAAAGATCTGGTCAAGAAACGCCAATATATCAAAGCATCTAACCCTACACCTAGAATAGAACTGGAAGAGCTTGCCTAGGTAATCAACAAGCGTAAGACAGCTGACATAAGAAAGTATAATAAGGATAGAATTGGACGTACTTTCAGGAACGGAGGAAACCTAAAAGCAGTGAAGAACAAGCTAGGCATTGGCAAGAATGAAATGTATGCGTTAAGCGTCAAAGCTGGCAATATCATTACGAATATGGATGAGATTGTTCAAGTGGCTGAGGAGTTCTATAGAGATTTATATAGCACCAGTGGCACCCACGACGATAATGGACGAGTGAATAGTCTAGAGGAATTTGAAATCCGACAAATAACACCGGAAGAAGTGAAGAAAGCCTTGAGAGCTATGCCATGGGGGAAGGCAGCGGGGGAGGATCAGATAACAGCAGATTTGTTGAAGAATGGCGGGAAGATTGTTCTATAAAAACTGGCCACTCTCTATACGCAATGGTTCATGACTTTGAGCGTACTGGAATCTTCGAAGGAAGCTAACATAATCCTATTCCATAAGAAAAGAGACGCCAAAGACTTGAAATATTATACACCGGTCAGCTTACTGTCCGTTGCCTACCAAGTATTTACTAAGGTAATCACATATAGAATCATGAACACCTTAGACTTCTGTCAACAAAAGGACCAGGCAGGATTCCGTAAAGGCTACTCAACAATAGACCATATTCACACTAATAATCAGGCGATAAACAAGTGTGCGGAAAATAACCAAGCCTTATATATAGCTTTCATTGATTACGAGAAAGCGTTTCATTCAGTGGAAACCTCAGCAGTTGTGGAGGCATTACGGAACCAGGGTGTAGACGATCAGATGTAAAAATACTGAAAGATATCTATAGCAGCTCCACAGCCACCGTAGTCCTCCATTAAGAAAGCAACAAAATCCCAATAAAGAAAAGTGTCAGGCAGGGAGATACGATCTCTCCAATGCTATTCACAGCGTGTTTACAGGAGGTATTCAGAGACTTGGATTGGGATGAATTGGGGGTAAAATTTCATGGAGAATACCTTATTAGCTTGCGATTCGCCGATGATATTGCCTTGCTTGGTAGCTCAGGGGACCAATTGCAAAGCATGCTCACTGACCTGGAGAGGCAAAGCAGAAGGGTCTGTAGAAGTAATCATGCAGTAATCTCTTTTATATAATAAATATACGATTTTTACTATCTAGGTTTACCTCAATTTTCTTCTAAATTCACGCTATTGACTAAGTGGGAAAAAAGCATTGTCATTTTTATCGGTGGCATGAACTGACACCAAACATATAAGCGTTGATGTCAGTTATATTGTCTCTTTACATCTGCAGTTGCCTAAAATTTTTGTGGCACGGATAAACATATTGCTTAAGTACTGGTAAAACTTTATGTATTGGTATGGTGGAAAAAGAGGACATTGTCGACGATGGTGAAGACGACGAAGTGGCAACAGCTTCTCGGGATTCTCAGTTTCTGTTTATGTATCTAGTGTGAATACATCGTGGAAATAGTTTTATACCTATGACATTGTGGTGGAGATGCCGGGCACGCGTCTTCGCCACGGAGCGCCGCAGCAGACGTATCACGCCGCCTGGGAACTTGTTCCAGTGGAAGGTAGCGCGTCTAGAGCGGCAATGTAGACTACGCCTACCAAGTACTTTGGTCTACCTGAGCCGCAAGACCCATGCAAGTTGAGCGGCCTCAAAGGTGTTGGTGTAGAAAAATGGTTGAACATGTAGGAGTGCGTCAGATAGGTAAGCAGGTGGGATCCGACCGTAATACAGGCCGATGTCATGTTGTACCTTGAAGGAACACCGCGAACCCGGTTTTGCCCACAGGAGGAAGAGCTAACCAGCTGGGAGTGTTTTAAAGAGAAGCTCCCGACGTTTTTCGCAATCCGACCGGTCGATAACTAGCCGCCAAGCAACAACTCGCCACGTGTGGCGAAACTCCGACCCAGTCGTATGTCTCCTGCATTTAGGTCGTCCTCACCCTCTGTCACAAAATTGACACGTCCATGCCAGAGGCGGCGAAGGTTGAACACAACATCAGAGACATCATGGACGACGCATTCCACCTTATGATCTTTGAAAACATGTTGACTGTCGATGCCATTCTGAAGGCATGCCGCCGTTTTGAGCAGGCGAAGATTAGCCGTATACATAGTCTGTTTACACGGCGTCTAAATATTGCAGCGACCTGTTCTTGTACCGACCCTACCGACCAGTCTAGCTTGCCACCACGAAGCAAAAACGTGACCCGCATTGTACACTGCGAACTCGAAGCAGCGTTTCCTGCCTCGCCTCAACAGACGCCTTGGAAGAACACTGCTAGACGATTTTGATGAGCGTATGCGAGATTGGCCAGGAAATTGCTAATGTGGGTTTATGCAGTGCCTGCTCCTTGAGTACGCCTGACACAGGTCATGCCCCTCTGCCTCGGTCCTATTGCAATTCACTATACATTGCCCGTTATCCCTCCACTGCCCGGAATCTATCGGACTGGCGTACACCAGATGACGGGCTGATCTTTTTCTCTTGCAGCCGATTCGGTCACATTTTCCGTCACTGCCAGAGCCGGTGGCTGTCCCCACCTCAAATAACCTTCTGGAATTCAAGCTCGCCCCGAAGTTTATCACCCATCTCTTATAAGACGCTTCCGACGCAACTACCTCGACTCGCCGCTATGCTGGCTGGCCCTCACCTCAATCTCAGCAGCCACGTCAATCCCGGCTGCACCGCTTGCCCTTGCCGACCTACGCAGGACAGTCCTAGCAGGAAAACTAGGTGACAGAGGTCGACATAAATTGAAATGTCACCTTCTACGCCAGTTATCAATGCTACTTACGTCTCCGCTCATGTAAATGCCATCATTCTCACCCACAAGGCATGCAATATTGAGGGTCACATACAATCGCACCTAACTCACTGTGGTGAATTTCGGGCTCACTAAGCAAATTCTGCCTAAGCATATCGCGCTGGCTACGATACCTGCTTTAAAAGGAAAATGCGTTGAGGCTTTTGCCGTCGACACTTCCTGCGAGCCTATCCGGTCTGGCAGTCGTACTGACAACGACATTCGGAAAATGCTCGCCCTGAATCTCACACCTGAGGAGCCTGAGCAGTTCTGCAGTCTATTGTTTTCGTACAAGAACATATGCGACCTGAACATGCGACCGTTAGGCCAGCTGTTACTTGTGAAACATCGTACTCACACAAGAGATAATCCATCGATCCATTGGCCAACCTACAGCCAGGAGCGCCACGTAGTGAAAAGGCAAGTAGACAAGATGCTAGCGAGACATCATCGAGCCATCGCCATGTCCATGGGCGCCACCTGTCATGCTGGTCAAAAAGAAGGGCGGCGCATGGATATTCTGCGTTGATTACGGCCACCTGAACTGCATCACGAAGAAGGACTGCCTGCCCACTACCTTGTATTGATGAAGCCCTCGATTGCCTATACAGTGCAACGTATTTTCGCCCATCCCCCTATGGTCCGGATGTTGGCATATTGATGTGGAATATCACGATCGTGAAAAGGTCGCCTTTAAAACCCCTGATGGCCTGAACCACTTCACATTTGCGCTTTATACGCTAGGCAAATACTCCGGCTACATTTAAGCTCATGATGCACTCATTGCTCTAAGAATTCAAGTGGTTGGTTTCCGCCTGCTACCTACATGATGTTATTGTGTTCTTGCCCACATTCAGCACGCACATTGAACGTCTTTCAACTGTACTTGCTGTTTTTCGCAAGGCATGTCAACAGCTCAGCTCCAAGAAATTGACTTTGGCCACCGTTTGATTACTGTCCATGGACATGTCGTCAATGCAACTCGCTCCCGACCGGACCCAGAGAAAATTTGCGCCGTGAAGTAGTTTCCTGTTCCACAGTCAGCAAAAGTCCAAAGTTTCGTGGAGATTTGCTATTACTTATGAGAGAGCCAGTTTCACGCAATTCTGTGGCGGCAATTCCGCACCTTCATAAGGTATCGCAAACATTAAGAAAGTGATGAGCAGGCATAGTATTCAGGTTGTCTTGTCGGCGGCTCGCAAGTTGTCCAAGCTTTGTGTCATGAAACACAAAGCTTTTTAAATGCCTCGCTTGTTTGTCATGCCCGGCTTGTTAAATTCAGCATCAGAAGAAGTTCACTGAATGCGAGAATCGTGTCGTGTACCAAATCCCTCTAAGCTGTGGTCGCACCTATATCAGACAAACAGGTCAATGTTTTAATGAGCATGCAATTGAACATTGTCGTAATATGCGCAACAAAAAAAGGAGCTTCTAAAACTGGTACAGCACAACATACAAAAGAAGAAACGAGCCGAGCCGGCCAGATAAATGAACAGAGTCCTGACTTCCAACTGGTTTATTGGCAAGCTGCACGAAATATATACCGACAAGAAAGCATCAGCACACGTTGTCACAACACTTCACAAAACGTCACACTGATAGAAAGCTACACCATCATGAGTCACAGAACGCACAATTCTTTCATGCAAGGTTAAACTGATCAAGAAATATTGCTTCCTGTGGAGATAAGTACAAAGATGGCGCACTAACCCACGTGCTGAGAGCGCTTGCTATGAGATCAGCTTCAATGATCTCCCGCGTAAGTTGTAATCGGTGCTTTTTTAACACTTTACACCGATAAAAAATCGGTTTACATCAACAGTGGTGACAGTGAATCCCTAAGTGTCCCTGTATAGCCCGGTGCACATTGTAATGATTTTCTTTTAGCTTTGCATTAAGGCAGCGACCAATTTGGTCTATACATCTCTTCTCGCCTAATAGTTGAATTGAATAAAGAACTCCAACAGCGCAAGACCGAAAACACTACTTGTACATGGTCGAACAGACAGTAGTGCGCGGATGAAACGCATTTACGACAGTACAGAGCCTGTATCAGGCTGGCTCGGCTTGTTTCTTTGTACGTTGCGCTGTACCAGTTTTAAAATGCTATACCAACTCGCCCAATCCTCAATCCCAGTGAAAGGAGCTTCCTTATTGAGCATTGCAGAGACTGAATTGCCGCCCTCAGTTGTAAAAAAGAAAATTTTTGAAGTTTGGAAGATGCAAGTTCGATGGGGAGGTTGTGTAAGCCTATTTCATCAAGAAAGAGGGAAACAAATGCGTCAGCAGGCCGTCAATTGTGCATAATGACAAAGAGCATAATTTTTTAGAAGGTTTCATTTAGGCCTCATCTTAGAGTGATTTCATTGAAGTTTTCCCGTCTGTCTTCCTTTTATTTATTTAGTGTTTATCATGGTTGACGATTTTCTAGTGGTTCTGACAGGTTTTTGTTGTCTTTACTGGTTTTGTCGCAGACGCTGTTTTTTAAGCTATTTATCGTTCAACTGTTTTTCCCATTTCATTGTTTGTCACATGGTTGATTGTTTGCGCGGTCATAAGTTTCATCAATGTTATCGGTGATTGACTTTAGATATTTTAAATTTGACGCAGACGCTGTTTTTCAGACGCCCTTTCTTCATGTTTTTCTGTGTTATTCGTTGGTCATTATTCTCATAGTCGTGCGTGCTTTATCACTGGTTGGTCCTTAGACGTTTTGAATGGTGTTATGCGTTGGATAGTTTGATAGTGAAGCGTGAATGGTACTTCTTATGTCTCGTTTTTCTCCCCATTGGCTTGGTAATGACTGTGCTCGACGAAATGCACCTTGTGCCCTTCGAAGTATTGTTCTTGTTCGCAGATTTCATTTATTGTGCCAGTTATAATTCCTGAGTGGTCGATATATTGCTGTATTTTACTTCTAATGTTTTGTGTGTGATTCGGCTTGGTTGACCTAGATAATGCAGGCTTGTTACGGAAATAAACTTAGTTGTGATTGGTGCCGGTCCCGTCGTTTGTGTTCTCCTTCTGTCCTTATCTAGTGTGCCTTGCCATTTACTTGTTCAAGCATGAACCAACTAGCCCAAGCAAGAAATTTACTTGAGGTATTGCTTCCGCCGCGTTCTTAAGGATTCTGGCACCATAGCACGCCCTCTAACAGATCTCTTGAATAAAAATGTGCCGCTTTCATGGCAGCTTCTCAGGCCGCCACGTTTCCTTGTATTACCACCATGCTCACCACTTCACCGATTCTAGCCCACTTTGCTATTCCAACCCCTACAGAGGTGCGCACCAATGGCAGTGGTCACACTATTGGTGCCGTCTTGGCACAAGTTCAACACGACCATGAATGTGTCATCGCGTACGCTAGCCGTATTTTGTGACCTGCGAAGCGCAATTACTCTGTTACCGAGCGCGAATGTTTGACCCCTGTGCGGGAAGTAGCCTAGTTCCGCCCCAATTTATATGAGAGGCCTTGTTCTATTCTAAAGGACCACCCCGCCTTCTGTTCGGTCCCGTCCTTAAAGTATTCCACAGGGTTGCTTGGACAATAGACTTTGCGGCTGCGAGTGTTCCTATTCTGTGGTCGCCTACACAAGGACGCCGACTGATTGTCCTGTTACCCTGTACACAGGCTTCAAACGCCGACAAAGACGGAAGTGTTCTTTCCGTTTCCCAGCTTTCGGACATGGCCGATGAGCGACGCCTTGACGCTACTTTGAGGACCTTCATTGAGCTAACGGAATCTGCTCCTATTGGTACATCGTTATGGTGGGTCGTCCTAACGATGGGGTATTGGAACGACGCTATTTTCGTCCTGATGATCCTCCCATTCTCTTTGTCCTTCCCGAACACTTCCGCTCAACGGTGCTTCAGGAGCTTCATGACGCCCCAAGTGCCGGACTTCTTGCGGTTGCTCGCACTTAGGCGCCGTGCCCGACCGCTTCTACTGACCCTGCCACGCACGCTCCGTACGGCACCAAGCAGCTGCTTGCAAGCCCTGTCAACATCGGAAAAAGCCATCAATGCTTCCTGCTGGCTACTTAAAGCGGATCGATATTCCACCTGAACCATTCTTTCTTTGGGTCTAATTGGCGCTTTCCCCGAGTCCAGCTCCGGCAACGGGTGGATCGTTATCGCTACCAATTACGTGACGCGCTATGCCAGCACTCAGGTACTTCCCACGAGCTAGGCAACCGATGTCGCAAATTTTCTACCCTGGGATATCATTTTAGTACATGGCGCCCCGCGACAGCTCCTTACCGACTGCGGCCGCAATTTGGTCCCCCAAGTCATGGCAGATATCGTAAGCCAATGTTCTAGCAAGCACAAACTGGCTATGTCCCATCACCCCCAGACAAACGGCCTTACTGAGGGACTTAATCGGACCATTACGGACATGCTATCGAAATACGTTTCTCCCGACCACCAGGGCTGAGATGTGGCGCTGCCCTATGTCATGTTCACCTATAATTCATCACCCCACGATATTGCTGGGTACTCCCCCTAGTAGTTTCTGTTTGGTGTTGACCCTGTATGACCATTGGACGCTTCACTCCCCTTGGTACGGAATTCAAGGACCGACTATGACCGCAGCGTTATCGCCTACGCTGACCATGCACGCGAGCTTGCCGTATTCGTTTGTTGGCATCGCAGGAAACTCAACTGCACGCTGACAATCGCAACCATCGTGACACATACTTTTCACCAGGCTCTCCCGTACTACTTAGGTCACGCCGCCGAGCGGCGCTCTCTAGAAACTCTTTTCGTGCTGCAAAGGCCCTTACCGCGTTCCGCGTTGTTACCAATGTCCCCAGATAACCCCCGTGGCCTCCGCCATGCCAACTGGTTCCACATCACCTAATGTTGTACACATCTCTCGACTTAAGCCTTACCAAGTGCCCCGTCTGAAGCACCCGAATGGCGCTTTGCCGTCGGGGTTTGTGTTACGGTGAGAAAAGAGGAGAATGTCGACGACGGTGAAGACGACGATGTGGCAACAATCTCTCGGGATTCTCAGCTGATTTTATGTATCTCTTGTACATGCATCGTGCAAATAGTTGTATACGCGTGACAATATGTTTATAGCAAAAGCAAACCTAGTTTGTATATACACACGCCCAGCTTATCGTACAAAATGCGCTTGCATTCTTTTTCCACCACTCTAAGTGCATTGCAATATACGTGCAATGTAATGAATACATCATTTATAGCATTCTTTTTAAAATTATACATTTAAAATCAGCCATCAGAAGGAGACACTAAGCAATATAAGAGGCTTAGCCAGCGCTCCTACAAGTATGGGTGACAAATATACCAAACCTCTTACGCCCTTGAGAAAAAAAAGAACTACATGATGATCGTCCTGTAAAGACACTACATAGAATAATGTTCCCTCTTCAATGATATACATATATAAATAGTTCTCTACTTTCAAAAGAACCCGGGGCACTAATGGATTGACAGCTCTTTGCAGTCACTAACGCATGCAATAAAAGGCCCACTGTATTCTGTGCATTTTTATTCGAGGACACTTTTGATATAAGACATCTCTACATGTAGTGCATTTCGGGCCTAATTTGCATTAAAGTACTTATCATCACTTTTATTTCTTAGATTCTCCAGGTGAGTACAGGTATCAAATCTTAAATTGCAAGTGTATCCAAACATACATCCAATGGAACACGGGTCTGCTTCACCTGCACAAATCAAAGTAAAAAGTAAATGCACTGTCAATATACGTGAACTTGAAGTTCGACTCTTATTTATCAAAAAATACCTATATAACAAACGTAGTCGCGTGTTCGCTTACACATCGTATAATCATGTATTATAACAATAGGTGATATTGCGCTATTATAGCGTCGATTTTTGGTGTTAATAGCCTTATTTCGTCTAAATCTAAGGTAAGCTCTCACTGAAAAAGCGATACTCTCCATGGAATACGTGGGGCTCTGCACCAATATAACAGTCCTACATTTTAATAAATTTCTCTTCAACTCTTTCAGTAGCGCGATCATCGGTCATTGTTATCCCGCTCGCGATGGTTTCAAACTCCGCTTTGGAGACATTCCGCGCCACTCACCGTCGCCTTGCGTTATCGCAGGTTAAATAGGAGAAATATATGTTTTGTTTTCTGAACAGTTAATTTTTTTTTACTTCAAGGCGGTAAATTTTCAACGTGATCCAACGTTTCTCGAACGTCAAAGTAAAAAAACAAAAATGATCACCTCCGGGAGCGGCACGCACGCTTCGAAAGATCGCAGGTCTCGTGATTCAGCTACGTCGGCTTCTGATTTGATGCATGGATCGAACAGCACCAAATCTGAAGATGCTGCCTTTTTACCGGAGTTTGACTCTGAGAGCGACGACATCGCATACCAGCCAGGAACATTGGCGGCCGCAGCCCGGCACACCCGTCAAAATTTCCGTCATTATACGGAAGAATTGAAAGTCAAAATACGGAGAGTATGTCATACTTCAAAAGTAAGGCAATAGCTCCCGTTATTATACGGAAAGTGCTCTTCGTTTTAAGCTTTACGGGCATTTTACTGTAATAATACAGTGCCTATACACTTATTTGCACGAAACAGACAGAATTACATATTTTTGTTATGCGAACATCCGTATTACGGCGGGGAAATTTAAGCTGTCTGAATGAGCGCTCGAACCCACAATGTTTAAGCTAACAATATTTGAATAAACACGCAAACTGTACGCATTATGAAGATACGTACAAATTGTGAGAGCTAGCCTTCTACCAAAAGCTACAATAACAAATCGGATAAATATGTATACACATCCTCTACGCCGGTCGCAGTTTGCGCGCATACGAGCTTTGTAACGCTGATCATATGCGCAAATATATGCATGTCCTTGCAATGGTCTAAAATGAAGCGCTTTTTAGTTAATAATACAGCATATAGGTTGAAGTGAACTAAGAGCCGTGGGCATACGGGCCTATGTAAACAAACATGCGGCACTCGTGGGCTGGTGCACTGAGAATGACGTTGACGCCAAAAATTCTGCGCACTATAAATCAGTACGGAAACACAAGGAGTAGTATAATGACCATAACTGCGTTTACACTTAGTAACAAATGATCTCGAAGGGAACTGGCGGCCTATAGATCCTGGTACAACGGTTGGATTAAATTTCCGAAGGCCATAAGCAATTAACCCAAGTGTGAATAGGCTTTGCTGAACTGCAATGTAGTTGCTTTAACTCATTCCCATAATATTTACAAAATATCTCGTCTCTCTCAATAACTGCCCATTCATTGAGACACATTGGTTACGCATAATCTTCACTGTTCATGTGTTAATTCTTGCAGTAAGATGTAATCACAAACATTTGACGCTTCAACTTGAAACAAGACCGTAAACGCGCAGGTTCTTGTCTGCAAACTACGGGAAGGTGACTGAAGATGAAGGACGTAGTACCATGCTAGTACTGCGTGTACTGACGCAAAAAAAAGACGGAAACAAAGAACACCCAGTGCCGAATTGTAACGATTCAAGCTTTATTTCTATTTTTTTTACCCAGAATGCAACACAATTTGATCCACGTGCTGTAGACCATTGGTAAATGTTATCACACGACTCATTATTTACCCGTTGCCTACATGCACCAACCAGCCCAAATTATCACTATACTAGATCTCATTGACGCATTGAAGTGCACTGCTTTGCACTGCATTGCAACCCAGGGGTTTGCTATCCCCAGTAGGAAACGGTTGGGTTGACCTCTCTGCCTTTCCGCTTCTCGCATTCTATCTTCCTTTGTATAAAACGCACTACCTTCTCGGAGAGAAAGCGTTCTCCTCTTTTAGAATTCAATTATTTGTCAAGCAATTATTTAGCTTTTCCAGTGACTAGAGCATAAATACAAGAACGAAACCGATCCTGTTCCGTTCTCCGCACTCACTGAATGCGGCACCAGGAGGCAGCGCGCGCTGCGCTTCCGATCTAAGGAGTGGTAGACCGAGGTGCACATGTGTAGTCAGCCGGCATGAGCAAGCCGCGTTGTAAAAATGTTTATTTATAGTAAATATCCTTTGATTTGTACTCAAGAGTGGAGCAAGGCCCCATGAAAGAGACATTGATGCATCGGGAGCGAAGACCAGAAGCGATGGATGGTTACGCTGCTTGCGTCTGGACTCGTTGGAATTTGCTAAATTGCGAATTTGCGTGTGTCGTCATTGCGCGGGGATATTTTCGCTGAACGTCTTTCCCTTCGTGTACAAAACTCCACACGCTGTGGCATCGAAGTTGTCCTTAGTTGGGTGTACGTATGCTCTTGGACACGCGATAGCCTGATCTCAACGGGTGTTCAACAGTCTACGCGCGCTCGTAACTTGCTCATAAGGTAAGTCCATCGTAATTTTATTTGGCTTGCGTAATGTAGGTGTTAAAATGATGTGTGGTAAGCCAGCATCGCGAAAAGAAATATTGTTGCAATAGGCCACAAGTCAGCGTCTTAGGGCAAAAATGACACATGAATGGGGAAAAGCATCTGCCTATATATTCAGATCGATTTCGGTGGTAGCGCGATTGGCTCGATCGCAATTGCCGCGTGACACTTCTTACCTCTTGCTTACTTGCGTTAGAAGCGTAGAGTAAAAGTGCATTCAGTTGCGCTCTTTTATCGAAGCTTGTATCGACTTGAGAGCATACTGTATCCGATACAAGAACTGCTGGAATACGGAGATAAACATTTCAGGTAATAGCAGTGGCTGACTGCCTGTGACCGTTACTTTCTTGCTTGGATGCAGGTTTTAATTGTAGTGGCAAAAAAAACTTCTTCGCTGTGGCTGCTCTGCTGTGTTTCCTTGGTGCGACTGCTTGCGGTGCAGCAAGACGTGTTCCTTCGAATGATGTCTGGGCACTCAAGGCATTCGTGTCAGTAAGCAATCAGTGAACGTTATATCAGTGCAAAAAAAATTTGGACATACGAGAGAAGCGAATGGTATCATCATCGACTGTCCTTCACGAATTATTCAGTTGTATTACTAAAGCGAAGAGTGGATATGCATGAAAATGAGATGGTGTTGATACTCAGCAGGAACAAGGTAACTCATCATTACTAATTAACGCTTTTGTTTTACTGATAGGCAACTTGCTGCTGTTCTGCTGGAGCTGAAAAGAGCTCTGCTGCCTGCAGTGGGTGCATCTCTCCAGTTATCGCAGTATTGTAGCCCTGAAGGTGAGTAGATTTTTTTCTGTTTCCTATTTGCTACGTGAATCATAACCATCTACTTAGCTGTGTAGGTGTCACTGTTAGTGACATTGGAGTGCAGGACATGCGCTCCTTCAATATTGCAACACATGACAGAGTGCAGCTGTGGCAGTATGCGAAGGTGTTGATATATAAGCCAGAATTCAGTTCTCTGAGTTAATAGTTAATATAATGAAGTCATTGGATTGTGGTCCAGAAGGCAAAAATGTTAAATAAGAAGTAATTTTAATTTGCACTTAGTAAGATGTGCAAGCAAGTCAGGCTGTTACACATTAAATGGGACATTTGTAAATGTCTTCTACACTGCTGCAGTCGTGAAGAGCTTCAGAATTAAGTTATACCTCTATAATTTCTTTGTAAAGGATGCAGCACGGTTTAGCATTGTGGGAGGCTGGCATGAACAGAGGTCTACTTACTGTGAAGTTCATATGAGGTGTTACTGTTAGGGCGACTATATATAATTGATGCTTTAGTTCTAACCTTGTATGAGGCAGACATAGTTTAACCACTTGGGTAAATAATAGTGATGTAATGTCTATGTATACGAGTATTACCCTTTCATTTCTGCCATCCGGACAATGGCAGAAATGCATGGGTAATACATGTACACGTAGACGTTACATCACTGTTGTTTAACCAAGTGGTGCCCCTGCATGCTAAAATTTGCAGGGCTATTATTAAGTAATGTCAACCTTCGTAACATTAAGGCAACGCATTTTATATTATTAGAGAAGACCACCATTGTGTATCATCATAGTCTGATATTCGCACTAAATATATTTGACTTTGTCTATAAAACCCTGCACACTGGTGCATCATAGATATGTATCATGTTAAACATGCCATGCATCTTACCGATTTGCATGGATATAATGCAAGGTGTTTTTCGATATTTTATGGCCTCGGAATGCACTTCACGTGATATAATTGTTTGCAACAAGAATATAATGCAGCATTCTCTTTTTATACTTTGTGACACTTCCAGTGGGCGAGCTAACCACTGGGCAGCAACACTGTAATCGCTACCGCGTGTGGAGCTGCCTTCAAAGACACATAAGGAAAGGCGGCTTTGCCTTGTTTGACTCTGTGTCGGGCACTTCTGAAGTGCGGTCTGTCCAATAACCTTGGTTGCATGGAAGTGCCGTCAAATTCTATAAGTTGCTTTCTGTTTCATTGTAGCATTACATCACATTATAATCGTAATGTTCTTTTTCTAAGAGACCCACATTCCTATCCTTGTCTTATATTTGCTTTCGCATTATCTATGTGCAAATGACCAGTGTTCCATGTTCCATTTTATTGCAAAGTGAACTACTGACAGCTAAACAGTTCTGTATAGCAGAAAACCAAAGCCGAACTGCCGAACAGTACCAAGCAGCAGTCTTAGTGCAGTCTCAAGTAGACAGATTGTATTGGTCATACAAAGGAGCACAGCATACCTCTTTATTACTTGCTGAACAAATCAGCTGTGTGAAAACTTAATATTTGTGTAGCTTCAACCACATGCTATTGGCCATTGCTCCTGCCCTCCGCGAATGTGGAAGATTATCACAGCTTTTCTTTTTCTAACTCTATTTTCTTCTTGCAGTGGGATTACTGCATGTGTAAGTCGGAAACGGATTACATAGGCAACCGAAAACCACCAATGTGTAAAGGTGGAACATTGATTGTACAGTTTGAGGACTCACAATAAGTAAATATACAGCTAAACGATTGGCAGTAAATTTTACTTCACACAGGGATAGAGCATACAGTAAGCATGCTGTATGCTCATACGGTGTCACGTAAATTATACTGTAGCTTTCCAGTGTAAGCTTCTATTGTTGCATTCTGTCAGAGGGATGGTAACGTTTCACATGTATAGTAACTAGCCTGTCTATATACAGTAGTAAAATTGTGCGAACTGTATTTTTTAATCATTTGATAGAATGTATAGAAAAATAAACCCATAAAATTAGAGCGCAGTGATGTGACTCTCTCTGCACATGTCGCAGGTTAAAAATAGTAAGGTGTGAGCAGTTGCCAAGGTTTCGAAATGAAAGGAAAGCCAGTAGAAAAGGGTCCACACCACTGATCCCTACTACAGGGGATCGACTGGTCTCGACTGAAGCCAACCTTGTCCCACAAGTTGGTGCTTCACAACTTCGCAGCAGCACTTTGTCTGCAAGGGTGTCTGGTAATTGTTTTGCTAAAATGCCTGCCTGATGTGCCATCAACTACCCAAGCAGGTCAGAGCAGTGTTTCGAGGTGTCCAAAAATTTTCCATTGCATGTCCACAGTGTCGCTAACACAAGTGTGGCGGAACGGGAACACTCGTAAAGGAGAAAGCACTTGATGTAAGAAAACACTATCGTATACGCCTTCAGATTATCATAAAGCGCTTACCAGACGTGTAGAGACAACACCTCCTCAAATGTGAAAAATCACGAAGAATAATGTTTACGGCAGCAATATTATCTGATCGCACGCACTAGTTAGTGCACCATACGCCCTGCTTCCAGGGCAAGCCCCTGCACAACACTCCATTCCCACTGGCTTCACCTGCATCCGGTGTGGAGTGCTGCATCCAGCAAAACATATTAGAAATCTGTGGTGCACAGTGTTTTCTGACCCCTTCCTCGACGCCAACCGAACACATGGTAAACTGTTTTCAAAGAAGAAAATCAGTGGTAAAGGGCTCTGAACACATTGCATTTGAAAGTGGCTGGAACTGGGTAACGCAAGTACTATAGCATAAGTAGATTTGTACCAGGCAACCTAGGAGCCAAGAAGACTACTGGTTACTTGCAAATGGCCAACGTATTGTTCGCGTGTTGAGGTTTGTTTTTTAATTCTCATCGCTTATTTAGGTAGTGGAGACAGCTTTCACAACTGGAAAAGAAGCGTTAGCAGCATGATACATTTCACGAAACCAGCTTCAATATACCATGCGTCTGCATCACTTTATTCCATGGCTGCATGAGTGAACCCACTGGTTAACACGTAAGAGTGTTCATGATGTTTGCCGTGCATTATCCACTTTATCTACAGGTCAACCCTATCTCGAGACTTAAGCTGATGTTAAGTTTAGAGAAATTATGACTGAGAGCCAGTTTGTGAGAATACAGAATGAGCTCAACAGATAAAACGCCAGAACAAGTCGTTGAGGATTTCAGATCGGGACTCTTCAAAGCCCAGTTCATTTTGTGGTGCTGATATTCTTCAATATGTTGTTGAATTTTACGTGGTTTTTTTCTGCATTTTCAAAACCTGGTTTCTTGTTCAGTTGAGATTTTCAAATTTTGCATTGTTTGTTATGTTGTGTCTTGTTTTTTTTTTCCTACAGCTTCTTAGTGAAACATCTAAATAGTGAAAACAATTGGACCTTTTGCTTGATTTTCTAGATTACACGCCCTTGCTGCAATACAATTTTACTTCAAAACTTCTTGTACCTTATTGAAGGAATCACTTGAAGCAGCCATAGCCATCAATCACCCGCAAGAGATGATTATGATCATTGTAATGTTTTTTTCCTCTATAGGGTGTCCTAACTATCATCCACCATAATTTAGAGATATGTAAATGCGATCTAACTATACTGAACGAAGGTAATGTCTGCGGCCGCTTGTAGATACTCAGATTATCTTTTGGATTCTGTCAAATTGCGTAATAATTCTGAATTAGTTAATAAGCTTCTCAAACAAATAAATGAAGCGTCAATGAAGAAATTGTAGTGCAAAATGAAAGATTCCCGATACACTTTTCTGTTACTCTTTGTGTGCTACATAAAACTGTTTTTCCAAGATCGAAGCCTGCGAATACACGTAGAATGCCTTGAGGGGCCAGTCGAGTGGATATTTTGTGTTGCAAAGCCAGGAATACAACTTAAGCGGGTTCCTTTAAGAAAAAGTGGCCAGGCTTAGCTTGGTTAAGCCAAGAATGCGTTGCATATGGCGCGCGTTGCATATTGCGCGGTCCGTGACGTCACGCGCCGGCGCAGCGCCCCTGGCGGCAGTAGCGAGAGTCAGGTGGTGGCTGCGGCCGCGCGCGACCGCGCGAGTTGGGGCCCAGCTTTTCCTCCGTGACGTCACGCGCCGGTGCAGCGCCCCTAGTGGGAGGAGCGGGAGTCAGGTGGTGGCTGCGGCCGCGCGCGACCGCGCGAGTTGGGGCCCAGCTTTTCCTCCGGCTGTCGTGACGTCACGTCACGTGGTTGCGCTAAAGGTCAATGGTGGCTGCCCGGCCGCGTCCAAGGGCTGAACTGAGTGATTGCAATATGCAACGCATAAAACTCTAGTGTAGGGGTATGAGCCACTATGATGGCTCATACACCCAATGGTGGCTGCCCGGCCGTGCCCAAGGGCTGAACTAAGTGATTGCAATATGCAACGCATAAAAGACTTAGCTCTGAAAATTATGCTTCTTTATGCAGCCTGTGGAGACAAGGTTTCTTAGACATGGCCATGGCCCTCAAAGATGCTGAAGCCACAGCACTTAACTGCAGAAGCCAGGACCACAAGCAGTTCCTCCGGTGACATTGAATAGATCCCCTGGGGCACAAGTCTAAATTGTCACCACTACCTTTCTCCTGCAGCTTTTTTGTCTACTTAGCTAACCAGGTGGTTCAAAGATGGCAAACGGTAAAGGAAGCTCAAGCTTCAAACATTCAACTTGCTTATGCTCAATGCATTTCAAGTGTGAAATTTCTCCCTTATTTGTCAAAGAACTTAAAATAAGTATATGGTATGGTCTTCGTACGGACACCTATTTCCCAGAGAGAATTAGCAGTAAGAAGGCAGCCTATGAAGGCTTGAATATTGGCCAGAATGATTTGGCATAGATATCGGCATAGATATCGAGATATTTAGAGATATTTATAGACATAGATATTTCGCATAGATATCGAGGAAGCTGAGCAGGTCTGCACTATCGCCCACGTGTGTTATGGGTGCTGGCCATCAATCCGCTCATCTCTGCCGCTAGACACCGCCCTCAACGTTGTCATTCATGACAAACCAATCAGCAACCCTCCCAGCTCAGCGACACCATCATGCAGGCGTTTAAAACCCCTGTGTGCGGTTCGCCTCATTAGTGGGCAGCTTGACAACAGCTACGGAATGCCGCCTAAATGCTGTTTCTTGCTTATGCAGGTATGTTACCACAAAAATGTTCATTGTTTAAAGTCCGACGATTGTTTTTTGCTGTAGCTGTACTGCCCTCAGCCACTTTTTGTTCAAGATGTATGCTCTGTTATGTTGACGGCCCTCAACCGCCTTCTCTTGAGTGGGGATATCGAGCTTACCCCTGGACCCACTACGGGAACCCGGTCGACTAAATCTACCAAAAAGGCTCGCGCTTTTTTGGGCCATTCAAGCCGCACTGGTAATTCGCCGAGGGCTTCTAATCCTACTGGAGAGCTGGTGGGTGAGGAAGCATTGTCGAACTCCGATAATCATGTGCTTGTACAACTTTTGACTGAAATATTGACTAACAATAAGGACATGGCTCGCGACATTGCAGAGATAAAAAGTTCTGTTGGTATGCCCTTCGAGGCACTTGAAATGCGCATTTCCGCTGTTGAAAAGGCATTGGCCACCCCTGCTTCAGGGCCTGAAAATGGTCAATTACATAACGAAATAGGTGCACTGAAGCGTGCTGTCACTGAGTTGACTGGAAAGTATGAAGATCTAGAAAATCGGTCTAGGCGGAACAACATTATTTTACATAGCTTATTAGAAACTGTTGATGAAACTCACGCCTTGGCAGTCTTGGCATTCAATGTCCTCGCATCGAACGCCTCCATCGTTTGGGAAGAGCTCGTGAAAACCATCCACGCCCGGTAATATTGAAAATGCTTGCTTTTAATGACAAGCTTACTTAGCTGAAGAATGGTTTTAAGCTTACGGATTCCGGACTTAGGCTTTCTAATGACTTTTCTCCCAGAGTTCCTGGTATCCGGAAGAAACTATGGGAGGCGTCCAGTCAGCATCGCAACAACGGGTCTTCTGTTAAGATTAGGCTTCACCATATTGTCATTGACAGCATTCGGTATAACTGGTGCGATTCCACCAACTCTCTTGTAAAAATCTCTAATCGTCGCAACTTTTCTAAGACAGCAGGTCCCGCATCACACTAATCAACATGTTGACCTTCTTCTACGACCCAAAGAGATCTTGCCATTATGCACATCAACGCTAGAAGTATAGCTAATAAATTTCCCTTTTTCTGAGTTGACTGGAAAGTATGAAGATCTAGAAAATCGGTCTAGGCGGAACAACATTATTTTACATAGCTTATTAGAAACTGTTGATGAAACTCACGCCTTGGCAGTCTTGGCATTCAATGTCCTCGCATCGAACGCCTCCATCGTTTGGGAAGAGCTCGTGAAAACCATCCACGCCCGGTAATATTGAAAATGCTTGCTTTTAATGACAAGCTTACTTAGCTGAAGAATGGTTTTAAGCTTACGGATTCCGGACTTAGGCTTTCTAATGACTTTTCTCCCAGAGTTCGTGGTATCCGGAAGAAACTATGGGAGGCGTCCAGTCAGCATCGCAACAACGGGTCTTCTGTTAAGATTAGGCTTCACCATATTGTCATTGACAGCATTCGGTATAACTGGTGTGATTCCACCAACTCTCTTGTAAAAATCTCTAATCGGCGCAACTTTTCTAAGACAGCAGGTCCCGCATCACACTAATCAACATGTTGACCTTCTTCTACGACCCAAAGAGATCTTACCATTATGCACATCAACGGTAGAAGTATAGCTAATAAATTTCCCTTTTTCTGAGTTGACTGGAAAGTATGAAGATCTAGAAAATCGGTCTAGGCGGAACAACATTATTTTACATAGCTTATTAGAAACTGTTGATGAAACTCACGTCTTGGCAGTCTTGGCATACAATGTCCTCGCATCGAACGCCTCCATCGTTTCCGAAGAGCTCGTGAAAACCATCCACGCCCGGTAATCTTGAAAATGCTTGCTTTTAATGACAAGCTTACTTAGCTGAAGAATGGTTTTAAGCTTACGGATTCCGGACTTAGGCTTTCTAATGACTTTTCTCCCAGAGTTCGTGGTATCCGGAAGAAACTATGGGAGTCGTCTAGTCAGCATCACAACAACGGGTCTTCTGTTAAGATTAGGCTTCACCATATTGTCATTGACAGCATTCGGTATAACTGGTGCGATTCCACCAACTCTATTGTAAAAATCTCTAATCGTCGCAACTTTTCTAAGACAGCAGGTCCCGCATCACAGTAAGCAACATGTTGACCTTCTTCTACGACCCAAAGAGATCTTACCATTATGCACATCAACGCTAGAAGTATAGCTAATAAATTTCCCTTTTTCTGAGTTGACTGGAAAGTATGACGATCTAGAAAATCGGTCTAGGCGGAACAACATTATTTTACATAGCTTATTAGAAACTGTTGATGAAACTCACGTCTTGGCAGTCTTGGCATTCAATGTCCTCGCATCGAACGCCTCCATCGTTTCCGAAGAGCTCGTGAAAACCATCCACGCCCGGTAATTTTGAAAATGCTTGCTTTTAATGACAGGCTTACTTAGCTGAAGAATGGTTTTAAGCTTACGGATTCCGGACTTAGGCTTTCTGATGACTTTTCTCCCAGAGTTCGTGGTATCCAGAAGAAACCATGGGAGGCGTCTAGTCAGCATCGCAACAACGGGTCTTCTGTTAAGATTAGGCTTCACCATATTTTCTTTGACAACATTCGGTATAACTGGTGCGATTCCACCAACTCTCTTGTAAAAATCTCTAATCGTCGCAACTTTTCTAAGACATCAGGTCCCGCATCACAGTAAGCAACATGTTGACCTTCTTCTACGACCCAAAGAGATCTTACCATTATGCACATTAACGCTAGAAGTATAGCTAATAAATTTCCCTTTTTATTGCGCTTGTTTTGTCCAATTCACCTGACATTATTGGTATCACCCAAACTTGGTTACATGCGGGTATACATGACTCGGAGTTTACGCCACCAGGTTACGTCACCGTGGGAAATGATCGTCATAATCAAAGAGGTGGTGGCGTTGCATTGCTTTTTCACTCGGATTTCAAATTCAAAGTCCTCTTCTCTCCACTAGACATAGAATCAGTCTGCTGTAGACTTTACTACGGTAAACGATTCTTAAACATATGCGTTTTCTATCGTCCCCCAATAGTTCGTGGGAAACTCTTGACAACCTGGACCAACTTTTACTGCAGGAGAATTTAGCTTCCTCAAATTTCGTCTTACTGGGTGATTTTAATGCTCCCGGAATCGACTGGACTCCTCTCTCATTTTTTGATCATGGTAATGCATTAAACAGAAAATTTGTTGAATTCTCGTTATCTCTTGGCTTAAAGCAGGTCGTTCACAGTTTCACCCGTGGTGACGCAGTACCGGATTTGATTTTTCTCATCACTGATTTTGCCAAGACGGGCTACAAGTACGGAATAATTGATGGTATCTCGGATCATAAAGCTGTTTTTCTATCTGTAAACCGGCCAATCCATAACCAAAGTTTTACGCTGTACACGTTTCGAAACTTTTCCAGAGCTGATGACGTCCGTATCATAGATGAACTATCCAATAATTTCGACGCATTTTTGGCACTTGGACTACCTAGTGACGTTGATACGCTCGTGGCGTGTTTTGAAAGCATAGTAAAATCATGTATATATCGATTCGTTCCTTTGAAAACTAACAAAAAAAGACTAACCTTCCCTGGATGAACCGAGAACTGCTGCACTTATTGCAACGTGCTGGTAGACTTCGCACTAAACGCTCGAATAATCCTGTGGCATGCGTTTTGTGCGCTCAGGTAAAAAATGAACTCCAGGAAAACACCACCTCGGCCAAAAATTTCTTCTATCATGTTCAGTTGCCGAAACAGCTCAAGTCTAAGCCCCGTAAATTCTGGTCTTTCATATTTCCTGGCTTTTTTTCTTCCACATAATTTAAAATCAACTGTGTTGTTAAAGATCCATTAGAGATTTCAGAAGCGTTTAATACATATTTTCAGTCAGTATTCGCCTCGTATGATCCCATTCGTTCAACATTTGCAACTAACGATTCATATGCAATTAATGATATCAACATTACCCTAGAAGGTGTTTTGAATCTCTTACTAAACTTAGATACTAAAAAACCAGCCGGCCCTGATGGAATTCCGAATTCCTTTTAGTACCATTCTCGCTATGGACATCTAAATATCTGTTCATTATATGTAAGAAGTCCTTTAATAGTAGCGTTGTGCCTTCTTCTTGGAAAAGAGCTAAAGTACTATCTTTATATAAATCTGGTGATAGGCAACCTTTATCTAACTATAGGCCTATTTCCTTAACTGCAACCTCATGCAAAATACTCGAACACATAATCTATAAGCATATAATACTGTTTCTTGAAAATCATAACCTATTGAAAAGCTTTCAGCACGGCTTCAGGCGCGGTTTTAGTACTGTAACACAACTTACGGAGTTCACTCATGACCTTTCCCATTACCTTGACTTAGGTAATCAGATTTACTCCATTTTCATTGACTTTAGCAAAGCTTTCGACGCAGTACTACACTCTAAATTGCTTTTGAAACTCCATAATATTCTAAATAACCCTCAGTTAGTGACTTGGATTTCCAGTTTCCTTTCTTTCCGTTCCCAATTCGTATGCTATGATTCTGCGGATTCGTCTGTAGTCAACTTCACTTGAGGAGTCCCACAGGGATCCGTACTTGGCCCTCTACTATTCTTATTGTTTATTAACTACCTTCCAGACCATATTACTTCAAAAATACGCCTCTATGCAGATAATTGTGTTATGTACAGCCCAGTTGAATCACTCGCTGATCATCAGCGCCTTAAAGATTCCTTTGTTTCATTTTGTGACTGGTGTGCTACTTGGAAAATGAGCATAAATTTTGATAAAGCTGTTATAATGTCTTTTACTCACGGACACATGCCCGTATGTTATGATTATATATGCAACGGTGTAACACTAACACGAGTTCTGCAATACAAATATTTAGGCGTCATTTTTACACCCACCATGTCTTGGTCTAAACATATAGATTGCATTTGTAGTAAAGCGTTAAAAAAAACTTGGTTACATCCGCCGGAAGTTGTCTCCTGCGCCAAGGGATACTAAATTAGTAGCATACAAAACACTGATTCACCCAATTTTAGAATATGCTTCCTCCGTATGGAACCCATATAAACTATGTGAAATTAATTGTATTGAGTCAACCCAGAGGAAGGCTATTAGTTTTTTTTACCGTTGCTTCCACCGAGACTTTTCACCGTCAGCTGATCTTACGGAATTAAACCTTCAGTTTCTTTCTACACGGTGGCATATAGCATCTCTGAAGATTTTCTATTCTTATAGGAACTCTCTTTGTCACCTATCAGATCCCTCCCTTTTAATGCCTGCTTGCCCGACTTCAACTAGAGCTTATCATGCTTCTAATATCAAACCACTCCATCCACGCACTAGCACTTTCAAATACAGTTTCTTCCGCCGCATGATTGAACAGTGGAATTTGTTACCTGCCGAAGTTCGTTTACTACCCATTTCTCAATTTTTAAATGCTATTGCTGATGTATAGTTCCTTCAGATATTTATATTTCTATGTTCTTGTTTCTGCATATCATAATCAGTTTTTCTCGCATTGCCCTAACGGGCTGCAGCATGTATAAATAAAAAAAATATGATAATGATTATGAACGTTTCTGGTGAAGATAGTGGCAGAGACTGAATAATAGGAGAGTATATATATAGATTAAAGACATATTTCATTCCACTCCCAAAATTTTCATCATCATCATCATCATAAGCCTGGTTATGCCCACTGCAGGGCAAAGGCCTCTCCCATACTTGTCCAACTTCCCCGGTCATGTACTAATTGTGGCCATGTTGTCCCTGCAAACTTCTTAATCTCATCCGCCCACCTAACTTTCTGCCGCCCTCTGCTACGCTTTCCTTCCCTTGGAATCCATTCCGTAATTCTTAATGACCATCGGTTATCTTCGCTCCTCATTACGTGTCCTGCCCATGCCCATTTCTTTTTCTTGATTTCAACTAAGATGTCATTAACTCGCGTTTATTCCCTCACCCAATCTGCTCTTTTCTTATCCCTTAATGTTACACCTATCATTCTTCTTTCCATAGCCCGTTGCGTCGTCCTCAATTTATGTAGAACTCTTTTCGTAAGCCTCCAGGTTTCTGCCCCGTACGTGAGTACTGGTAAGACACAGCTGTTATAAACTTTTCTCTTGAGGGATAATGGCAAGCTGCTGTTCATGATCTGAGAATGTCTGCCAAACGCACCCCAGCCCATTCTTATTCTTCTGATTATTTCAGTCTCATGATCCGGATCCGCAGTCAGTACCTGTCCTAAGTATATGTATTTCCATACCAGTTCCAGTGCCTCGCTACCTATCGTAAACTGCTGTTCCCTTCCGAGACTGTTAAACATTACTTTAGTTTTCCGCGGATTTATTTTTAGTCCCACCCTTCTGATCTGCCTCTCCAGGTCAGTGAGCATGAATTGCAGTTGGTCCCCTGAGTTACTAAGCAAGGCAATATCATCAGCGAATCGCAAGTTACTAAGGTATTCTCCATTAACTCTTATCCCCGATTCTTCTCAATCCAGGTCTCTGAATACCTCCTGTAAACGCCCTGTGAATAGCATTGGAGAGATCGCATCTCCCTGCCTGACGCCTTTCTTTATTGGGATTTTCTTGCTTTCTTTATGGCGGACTACGATGGCTGTGTAGCTGCTAGAGATATCTTTCAGTATTTTGACATACGGCTCGTCAACACCCTGATTCCGCAATGCCTCCATGACTGCTGAGGTTTCGACTGAATCAAACGCTTTCTTGTATTGAATGAAAGCTTTATATAAAGGTTGGTTATATTCCGCACATTTTTCTATCACCTGATTGATAGTGTGAATATGGTCTATTGTTGAGTAGCCTTTACGGAATCCTGCCTGGTCCTTTGGTTGACGGAAGTCCAAGGTGTTCCTGGTTCTATTTGCAGTTACCTTAGTAAATACTTCGTAGGCAACGAACAGTAAACTGATCGGTCTATAATTTTTCAAGTCTTTGGCGTCCCCTTTCTTATGAATTAGGATTATGTTAGCGTTTTTCCAAGATTCTGGTACGCTCGAAGCCATGAGGCATTGCGTATACAGGGTGGCCAGTTTCTCTATAACAATCTGCCCACCATCCTTCAACAAATCTGCTGTTACCTGATCCTCCCCAGCTGCCTTCCCCCTTTGCATAGCTCCCAAGGCTTTCTTTACTTCTTCCGGTGTTACCTGTGGGATTTCGAATTCGTCTAGACTATTCTCTCTTCCATTATCGTCGTGGATGCCACTGGTACTGTGTAAATCTCTATAGAACTGCTCAGCCACTTGAACTATCTCATCCATATTAGTAATGATATTGCCGGCTTTGTCTCTTAACGCATACATCTGATTCTTTCCAATTTCTAGTTTCTTCTTCACTTCTTTTAGGCTTGCTCCGTTCCTGAGAGGGTGTTCAATTCTATCCATATTATACTTCCTTATGTCAGCTGTCTTACGCTTGTTGATTAACTTCGACAGTTCTGCCAGTTCTATTCTAGCTGTAGGGTTAGAGGCTTTCTTACATTGGCGTTTCTTGATCAGATCTTTCGTCTCCTGCGATAGCTTACTGGTATCCTGTCTAACGGAGTTACCACCGACTTCTATTGCACACTGCTTAATGATGCCCACAAGATTGTCGTTCATTGCTTCAACACTGAGGTCCTCTTCGTGAGTCAAAGCCGAATACCTGTTCTGTACCTTGACCTGGAATTGCTCTGTTTTCCCTCTTACCGCTAACTCATTGATCGACTTCTTATGTACCAGTTGCTTCCGTTCCCTCCTCAGGTCTAGGCTAATTCGAGTTCTTACCATCCTATGGTCACTGCAGCGCACCTTGCTGAGCACGTCCACATCTTGTATGATGCCAGGGTTAGCGCAGAGTATCAGGTATATTTCATTTCTAGTCTCGCTGTTCGTGCTCCTCCACGTCCACTTTCGGCTATCCCGCTTGCGGAAGGAGGTATTCATTATCCGCATATTATTCTGTTATGCAAACTCTACTGATAACTCTCCCCTGCTATTCTTAGTGCCTATGCCATATTCCCCCACTGCCTTGTCTCCAGCCTGCTTCTTGCCTACGTTGGCATTGAAGTCAGCTATCAGTATACTGTATTTTGTTTGGACTTTACCCATCGCCGATTCCAAAACAGAATACAGTATACTGATGGGTGACTTCAATGCCAAGGTAGGCAAGAAGCACTCAGGAGACGAGGCAGTGGGGGATTAAGCATAGGCACTAAATAATCCCAAATAACTCTTTTGTTCGATAGTCTATGGGCATTGAGCGACAGTCAATCAATCAATCAATTTTTATTATTACATAAAAATAATATACAGATAGTGGTACACAGAAGGAGGTCCCATAGTCAAAACTGAATTGGAACCTCCTGTTCATGGTTAACATAAAAGTTCATTTGGCAAGCAACAGCAGCTCAATTAGTGCAATTGCAGTAATGATAAATAATGAGATACGAGTCTAAGTAGATGAAGTAATTAATAGACAATGTAACGGCAAAAAGCAATATTTCCAAACTAGATAAAACTAAAGTAAAAGAGGAAGAAAGAGAAAAAATTAAACAAAGAAAAATTAATCAGTTGTTGGAGTACATAAGAATGGCAGGTCTCAAACCAAATTTGAAATATATAGTGCATAGTGTCACTTACATATCACATAACAGAAAATTTTTCAGTTCATCACAATATCGATGGGGTTTCATGTGTTTTATGACACAAGGTAATGTATTCCATGATGATATGATTGCAAAGTGAACTGTTTGTTTCCCATTTTCAGTGCGCACTTTGGGCAGAATGCAGCGCAAAACGACTTGAGTTGGTATTTATTAGAGGTGATATAGGAATTAGCGATAAGGAGATTGTCATTTATTACTTTGAAAAGAAAAGTGACAATGTTGTACTTGACAAGGGCTGCAACGTAGAGAATGTTATTTGCGTGTAGTAACATATGAAATGAATGTGAAAGGCACTTTGGTGCGTATGAGTTGTGGTTAGGTGGAGTGGAGGTATTATCAAAAAGTAAATTACAATTACAGTGCTTCTTAATGTTTGCTTTTTGCTGACATCATTCTTATGTTGCACTATTCACCTTTTTAAATTCCCTGTTTCTCCATACAAGCAAATTAACATTCATCATAAGAAACCTTGTACTAGATGATTTCCAGACAGTTGCTGATGAGATTAGAGGGCGACATGCACCCCAGGCTTAGATATGCCTTCAGGAGCCTCCTATCTTGCAAATGTTAGAAAAACTCCTGCTAAGCAAGTTCTTGGTGTCATATACAAGGATATTTGCGAATACGAATTTGCCTAAATTGGAAAAACAGTCCATCTGAAACATGTGAAGCAATATCGCTGACAATGCAAACACATGCCAACTGAAATAAATGCAAATAAATATCGAACCAAATGCAAGAATCCTTGGCATGATGACATTCTTTCAGTGGAATAATGTCTGTCTTGCGGTGTACATTTGGAATTCTTTTCAATTCACACTACTAAATACCTCATGAGGGGTGCGACAGGAAATATACATGCTGTATTTATTCCTTATTTTTTAATTTAAGACCCAATAATGATTAAACAGCAGTGAGAGAAATGAGATCATAGTACTTAATACTTTATATTGCTCCAAGAACAGTTTCTAGGTCGATCGCCGCTTCTGAAACTAACAATTTTTGACAACAAATGTGAGACGGAAGGCACATAGCACTTAGGATGGCGCTATTCGCTTTGATTTTTTGTAAATGAAGCCCATAGTGTACATGTTAGGGTCCTACGTTTTATTATGGCCCTACAGCCCTACATTTAAACAGCAAAAAGGTTTGTGTTTAGCAAAACTGCATGGAGGTTTTTACTGTGTGCAATTTAAATTAGAAACCTTCACAATTTATACTAAATGCATTCGCCACAGCTTTAGGCTATACAGGTGCACTACTTTACACAGAACACACTATTTACCTCATCATAGTTGAGGTGGGAATTGAGGATCTTCAGAGGTGTTTTATTTTATGGGATGGTACATCGCACTTCATTTATTGGCAGAATACTGCATTTCAATTGTGTCACGTGAGATAAATTCATTAGAGAGCTTTAACTTACCCTAAATGGATTATAGCTGTGCACTGGTAAACTGACAGCAGCTTGCAGTGCTTGTGCAAAAACAATTGTAATTGCCATATTATAGGTAACTGCTAGTAGCAGGCATCGTGAACACCAATGGTTAGTGTACACTAGTTTCTTCAACGCTGGAGTATGCTTCCTCCACCAGAAAATAGTTTTTTTCCTCTGCCTGCTCTACCAGATTGGAATGTGAAATTGGGTGTAGCTTGTAGGTTATACTCTTGCATAGACTTCATAAGCATTTCTCCTTGTCTGTGTAACAGATCGTTGTTGCTATGACTTTAAAAGCAGGGTGCCTGTTTACAGCACCCGTAGAGAGCAGCCTGTGAATCTTCAACAAACAGTAAGCATAATGAATAATCGAGTAATTTTTACTAATTTTCAACAACTTTAGCACTCTTTGTCGTCCACTTTGGTGTTTTTCAAACGCTAATGTTGGCACAAGGTTTGACTGCAGGATGTCGTTTTGTGTGAAAGTGTGCACTTGTGCACATAACACCTCATGGCAACATTCTCCTGCACAGAATGTCATGAGCATTTGTATGCATTGGTCATCTCACAAACCGGCTGCTCCTTTGTTAGTTAGAATGTAGCTATAATATAAAGCACATTTGTGTTTTAACTAAAAGAATTGTGCACTCTTATCCGTTAATTCTACTCACTTGATACCTCGTGTAATAATAGCATGGTTGACACCATGAGAGTCTGTGTGGTGTATAATTGTGTGCATGGTTGGGTGGGGGTGTACAATAACTTTAAAACTTTTCCGGATCACTTGAATCAGTAGTATGGAATGCTGTTTGTTTCTTTCACTCATTGTTACCAAGCTTCTCGTTGGTTATGGCAACAAGTATAATGTAGTTTGCTACCGCTCCTGCCAACATATATAATGTGTAGGCATCTCCGTTGAAAAAAACACCAGCTACTGGTTTGGCAGGAGCTAAGGTCCATTTAGACGATTTAATTTTTAGCTTACACCTGTGGAAATTACTGATGAATGAAAGCCCACGCTGGAGAACTGCCCATAATATTTTCTTTAAATACAATAATGCAGAAGCTTCGAACAGCATTTGAACTTAGACTTTTTTAAGAAATGACCTATTTCCGTGTTCAAGTACAGAAAGGTTCCACAGGAAGACAGAAACTTGAAGGCGTCAACGGCCGCGTGAATATGTGGAACTCCATGTATGTGGTAAATAAATGAACTTGAACTTGAACTTGAATACAAAGAGCGCTGAACGTTTCACAATCTTACACCTGGTTATCATGTTTCCCATCCCATTTTCTTACCACAGGCGGTTCCTTACTGTTTTATGTCATACCCAGTTTAATTTTATTGTCCTTCGTTTTTAATATTTGGTCACTATACTTTTCCATCGGCTTTCAACAAAATATGTATTCATAATGTGCCTTCAGTGACCATTTACACTGATCTTAACCATAGGCATCTTGATGCAAAATTTATATTCCTTATATCTTCGTTGCCTTTTTCCAAATGGGCAAACTGTTTATCTTAATACCTATTTTGACTTCTGGGAGGATTGATGCAGTCTGCATTCTGCAGTCTGCAGTCTGCAGTCTGATGCAGTCTGCAGTCTGCAGTCTGCATGAAGTCTGCAGGATTGATGACTGCTTATATGTGTACATCGTTTCCTGTTTCGGTCACCCCTACTCTTTGCAAGAGCTGGCAGCAGTGCTCACACTCGCTCCATCACAATCACAACTGCTAAGTGCGCCCTTCCTGCCGTTATTTTAACACTTTGGCTTCTCTGACGTATTATATGCATCAGTTTCTTCTCCCCCAATGAGGCTAGGGGTCAGTGAGCTATGCACAAAGAAAACACTGCCCATGAAAACATTTGCTACCTTGATGACAAGCACCTATGTCGAGATGTCGGTTGCAGTAACAGCCCTTGTTCCAACAATGTTGGTCAACGTACATGTTTTCCTAATGCAGAAGTTACTGCTTTGTTGTGTTCTGTGATTATCCTTTATTGCCGCTTTGTTTAGGATGGAAATTAACGAATACTATTTGTTTCTCCTAATAGCAGCAAGTTTATCCTTGCAAGGTGTTTGGACTCAAGAACAACTCTCACCAGGAGAAGTGCAAGACGAGTTACTTAAGAAAACAAATTTGCTTCTGCGATCTAAGAACTTGATGACTTAAATTTTGCACCTTTCTGTATATATGCTATGCTAATCATTCATATCACAAAGTGCAAAGTGTTTTATCTCTGCAGCCTTGTCAGTGTGTTGGCGCGGCAATTTTCTCAGTGGTGACCGGCTGCTTGGGCTTTGAGCTGCCTTTATGACATTTACATTAAAGGAGATGTACAAGCGTGGATAAAAGTACCCTTGAAGTTCGAGTGTCGACAGAATTGCATCTCTGTGTTCAAGACCACTGGAAGCAGTGGGTCACGTATACACATTCCGAACACATATGTTATCGCGGCTGATCCCAGCAAATAGCAAACCAATGAAATTCGGTCGACTCTCGCGGGCAGTTTTGTCCCTGATGGTACATTCTCCAAACAACAGATATCCTCTGCAATAAGATATACGGGAAGCACCTATACTTTAACGGATATAGTGCAGATTCAACATACAGAGTCTTTCGTTTTGTGAATAAGGAAAGCACCTGTATTTTAACGGTTATAATACTGATTAGCATACAGTGTGTTCCGTTTTCTGAATACGAGCAGCACCTGTACTTTTACGGCTATCGTACAGATTCAGCATATTCCGTTTTACAGATACAGGAGCACTCGTATATTGTATTACAGTCCCTCTGTTAGAGCTGTCCGTTCCGCGGAAATGACAGTTCTGTGCGAAAAAAACGTTTGGTAACACATTACCAGCAGATTGTCTTTAAAATAAGGGGATTTTTTCTTACAGTGTGGTACGTCTAGGTAAATTGTTGTAGTGGAATAACTGTTCAATGAAGAACGTTGATTTTTTCGGATGTAGTGCCTATTAGATTGTAGTAAATTTTGCATAGTTTATAATATTTGTTACATGAGTTTCCTAGTAGATACAAGCGCGTCGTTACAAACTTTGTTCCATTTTATCCCACAATCATGGGTCTGCGGAAAACACACGGAAGGGAGGGGATGGAAATTCAATATGATGAGCTAAACTAGAAAAAGGTAAAAGCGGAGCCACTGTTTGCACAAGCCTACTTGTCTTTTACAAGGCTAAAAGAAAAGTCCACTGGGGAAACGTTGGCTCCCGGTTTTGCCTTGTTCTGTTTTGCTAATTGTGGTTCTGGTAATTTAAAGCACCTTTATGGCATCAATATTGTTACTAAAACTTTTATGCGTAAAAAGTGTATTCATTTTAGTTTTGTTTATGTATTACATAAAGTATTGAGTGCCTTAGTTGCTTCAAAAAAATCTGGCTTAACGTACAAAAATCACCTATTTTCCCCATGGTAGAGAAAGAGTTAAGCTATCTATGAATCAGGTTTGTCTTGTCTCCCCGCGGTATGGCTACTACTATCCCACTGTAGCCTCCGAGACGCACCACAAGAGACAGCTTTTTTTATAGAGTATTGCGTGTCAAATGCACGATAAGAGACACCCCGTTGTAAGGCACTCTGGAAATATTTTGACCACCTGAGGTCCCAGGTGGTCCCAGTAGAGTTGCATGCGTTTTTTTTCTTATTTTCGCTTTCATTCGAATGCGGCAGCAGCGGCCGAGATTGGTTCCTCGTTATGGGGCTGATCATTGCAAAACCAAAACCACTACGTCACGAAGGCGCGTCAGAGAGAGCGAAAACAAGTGTGGAATGCTGCTGCTAAGGACAGTGGCTATTGCTTTGCTGCTAGATTGGGTTAGAAAAAAGCACATGCATCTGATGCTTGAGGGTAAGTACTCAGAAGGACCTTTTAAATGTAAGAAGAAGAAACTTTATTAAGGAATAGTCAGGCAGTTCTTGCTGTGGTGGCCTCAGGTGACGGCTTGAGGTCCTTGGACTCAAGCGGCATTTTCGGCTTGCCGGACGGCCCAGAGCTGGTATGCCAGCTCTCAACTTGTTATAGCCTCATCCCAGCGGCGGCGACGCCTACGGAGAAAATCCCCGGCGGTTCACGCATCCGGGGCGGCGTCGGGAAGAAGCGAGCTCGAGCCTTCTCCTACTCTGGCAACGGCCGCGATTATGGACGCGTCGCGAACGGAGCTGGTTTGATTACCGTGGTCTCCGGCACACTCCCAGAGCATGTGTCGCAGCGTTGCTCTCTGTCTGCATGTTTTACGCGCGTCTGTTGGATATAAACGCGGATAGCAGTGAAGTAAGATAGCGGGGCTAGGGTAGGTGTGTGTCTGGAGCAAGCCTAATGTTACGGCCTCGTTCCTGTTCAATTTATCGTGCGGTGGCAGGAATGTGCGTCTTTCGAGTTTGTAGTGTTGGGTGAGGTCTCAGAACGTGGTTAGGCGATCCCCCGATCCGGCAGATCCGATGCCACGCTCTCGGGGGCGGAGGCGGCCACATAATCAGCGGCGGCTCGGCGTCCGAGACCTCGAGCTGTGGCGTCGGCCGCCTCGTTTCCCGTGAGCGGAACATCGGTGTGTGCCGGGGTCCAGAGGAGGAAGACCGTATAATTTCGGGGTTGCGAGGGCGATGACGAGTCGCCGTCGTGAGAAATTTGGAGTATGCGGGCCGCTGCCCGCCAGACACGACTGCGCGCGAAGCCGCGGATTGCCGCCTGCGAGTCGCTGATCACGATCGCAGCGTTCGGCACCGCGACGAGTGCTACGGCTATCGCGGCTTCTTCGGCCGCCTCCGTGTGACCCGTGGTCACCGTGGCGCTCGCGAGGCACTTACGCGAGCGGTCTACAGCCACTATCGCGTGTGCGCTTCTCCCTCATCCATATCGCGCTGCGTCTACGTACACTGCCTCGTTGCTGTTACCAAACTTCTTCTGAAGGTCGCTTGCTCGTTTGTGGCGTCTCCCGGCGTGGTGCGTCGGTTGCATGTTCTTGGGAAGCGGCGGGTTGATCAGGCGGTCACGAACAGAGGCGGGAACCACCGTCTTTTCTCCATGCTGAATGTGGTACGCGATGCTGAGCGACTGGAGGATGCATCGACCTGCCTTTGACTTCGATAATCGATCGTATTGCGCAACGTCGTGCGCCTCGATTAACTCGTTAAGGGACTTGTGAACTCCGAGCTCTACAAACTTGTCGGTGCTCGTGTTGAGTGGAACGCCTACCACCCTCTTGAAAGCCTTTCGGATCATGCATTCGAGTTTGTTTTTTTCGGACCCGAGCCACCTCAGGTAGGGGGCAACATACGTTATGCGGCTTATCGCGTACGCCTGCACGAGACGGATCGCGCACTCTTCACGCATACCATTGCGTCTATTCGTGATGTGACGGAAGAGTCGGATCGTGTCATCTACCGAATGACGAAGTATTCGCACCGTCTCTCCGTTATGGCCGTTTGCCTGCAGGTGTAACCCTAGGATTCTAATTTTCTCTACTTGTGGCACGGGAGTACCATCTGCCAATGTAATGCGTATTTGGAATATTCCAGTTCCTCTTCGCGCAGGGTTTTACGACCTCTCCTTGTGGGTTTGTAGAGCAAGAGTTCGGACTTGGTAGCCTCGAGGCCGGTTCCACGCAAGTAATTCTGACCCGCGTCCATCCACTCCTGCCTATAGCGTTCGCTCGACGTGACCGTCACATCCTCCCCCGGGAACCCAGAGGGTGATGTCATCCGCGTAGAGACTGTGATGTAATCCTTCTATTTCTGTTCATTTCCGGTAGACCAAGTAGAACTAAATTAAAGAGTAATGGTGATATGACGGATCCTTGTGGCGTGCCGCACGGACCCGTTTCAAATTCTGGCGATTCCTCGTCGCCGACGAAGACGCATGCGCGCCTACCCGCGAGGAAATCTCTAACGTAATTATACATTCTTTGGCCTAGTCCTAATGGTATAATTGTTTTTAAGATCGCTTCGTGCTTAACGTTGTCAAAGGCATTTTTTTTTTAATATCTAAGCCTATGAGTGCCTTAGTGGAGCTGGTAGTGTCGTCTACGATCTGGTGTTTAAGCTGAAGCAATACGTCCTGTGCGGAGAGGTTGCGGCGGAATCCTAGCATGGTGTGCGGGAAAGCGTCATGATCTTCGAGAAAGGCGGTCACGCGGGTGAGAACTGCGTGTTCCATTACTTTGTCGACGCAAGACGTAAGCGAAATCGGTCTTCGATTATCGAGCGTAACTTGCTTGCCAGGTTTAGGAATCATGATAACGCGTGCCCGTTTCCACGCTTCGGGAAGGGAACCCCCTCGCCAGCACTCATCGACGTAGGCCGCGAGTCGGGAGATTGACTAGTGGTCTAGGTGGCGGAGAGTCTTGTTGGTAACCCGGTCCGGGCAGGACGCCAATCGAGTGTTGAGTTCGAACAGGACTATGCGAATTTCCGATTCGCTAAATTCCGCGTCCAGTTTCTCGTTTGAGGCACCATCGTACTCGGCATGCTGGATGCTTTCGACCATATTAAAATAACGTTCAGGTATTGCGTCGAGGAAGTTATCGCCTCTATAACCTCTTACTAGTCTACGAGTATTGTGGCCTTGAGCGGCCCGTGTCTCCTCCACATCTAATAGGTGTCTAAAAAGGCGCCAAGCGCTCGCCCCGGTCATCTGCCTCTCGAGGCTGTTGCACGTGTCTTCCCATTGTGCCCTGCATACCTGAAGTGCGTGTTCTTCGATGCCTCTGTCTAACTGTGCTATGCGTTTACGCAACGCCTTATTATGTCTTTGGCATTTTCATCTCTTTAGGAGAGCTCGCTTTGCTTCCCACATGTGTAGGACCCTGCTGTCAATTATTTCGAGGTTCGCCTCGGGCGGAACGTCGCTCGTTGCTGCGCCTACGTCCCTTCTGAGCATCTCGGTCCACTCGTCTATGTCCGTAATTGGCTCGTTGACTCACCCCGCTTCTTCTCGCTTCTTGCGGCACGTGTCCCACTTCACGAGTTTGAGCGTATGATTTTTGCCCTCAGGGTTAGTACCACGACCTCTCGGGCCCGTGCCTATCGTGATCTCGATCAGCGCATGGTCGCTCGCCAAATCTTCCTGCGTATTTTGCCAGTACGTTGTTGTTACATTGGAAACGAACGCAAGGTCTGGTAACAAATCGGCACTCACGCTGTTCCCTCTGCGTGTAGGATTGGCGGGACTCACGATTAGTGGAAGCCTTTGGTCTTGCGAGTCTTTCCAAAGGTGTTTGCCCTTGGGTGTTTCTCGGGTGTAGCCCCAGGCTCCGTAGGGCGCGTTAAAGTCGCCCGCAACAAGTAGAGGCTCGCCGCCGGAAGTCACGCGCGTGCCCCACAGTAGGTCCCCGAATCTGTGCTGCAGCGTAGGTTTACTATACACGTTAAGGACGAAGAGTCCTCGGCCGCTCTTAGGAATTAATTCTACGAACACGTGAGGTATACTTACACAGGCAAGTTCTCGCTGCGCCACAGTGGCGTTACGTCGAACGAGCACGGCGGCGACCGGCAACGGGCGTGGCGGGGGAGGCGGCCAGCGCTGCACCATCGCCCCCGGCCCAGCGCCACCCGCCACGCGGGGTGTAGCCCGTTTCCTTCTTTGCCTGTTCTCCGTCGCAGTCGCATCTGTGGCTTTGTAGCCAGCTAGTTAAACCGGGTGGTTTGTCTCCTGTAAAAGTACCACGTCCGGTTTCGTCTCGCGGCTGCGTATGAATTTCTTGATATTACTCGCTTTCTTCTGTAGCCCCGGCAGTTCCACTGCCAGATTGTGTACTGTTGTTTCCCATTGCTACTGTGCTTCGTTGCGTGTGTAGCCATGACGATGCCTGCGTTTAATTTAACCCGTCACCATCGAGGCGACTTGGTTGCTGCTGCGGTTGCAGCGGCGGTTGCGTCTCTACGTCTATGAGCGTGTTTTGCTGTTGCTGATTGTGTTGTTGCTGTCTAGCGTTCGGCTTGCTCATTGTTCTGATTGGTCTGCCTGCAGCTGGCGACAGCTTTGCTTCTATGTCGTCTATGCGCGCCAAGTGCGCGGCGAACGTTTGTGTTATTTGTTCAGACAGCTTAGCTAGCGCGTTATTGAAGATTTCGTTCATATGAGCCGTCTGTTTTGTAAAACGTTCCTCGAGGCTCTTCTCGATGCTGTCCACACGTTTCTGTAGTTTCTCGTAACGGCCGCATCCCTGTCTTGCGGGATCTAGTGCGATCCTTTTCGCGGTAACTGGACGATCATCGCGCTCATCTGCCGTCTCCCTCGAGCTGCCCTCGTTGTCCGTGTCCATCCCGGGCGGCTCAGGCCGTGATGGAGTCGATGATCGAGGCGCCGAGGACGGCGGCATCGTCGTTTGGCGTTGCGATGGCTGCTGCGGTTGTGGAGCCACGTCTTTCAATTTGAAATTTTCCTCTCTAAGGAGCGCATTTTCGCGTTTAAGCTCGGTAATTATTGATTCTAGTGGTTCTAAACGTTGTTTTAGGACTCGCTCTATCGCTCGCTCGAGCTCGTTCCCACCGCCGCCGCCGACGGCGGGCACACCAGAGCGGCCCGCCGAAGCGCCTCCGCCGCCGGGAGAAGCACCGACAGCCGCCCAGCTCACCTGTTGCCCAGTGCTCCTGTGACCTTGTTGCTGCCACGGCTGCTGCTGCTGACTTTGTTGGTTGATGTGGCCCACAGCTGCGGTGCCCGGACCGCCGCCACCGCCCGTCATCGACGTGCTTCTTGGCCTCTGTGCTCGGTTGCGAGAGCGGTATCGGGATCGGGATTTTCCCGCACCGCCCTTCCCGCCGCGGCTAATCGAGCGTCCTCTTCGGTTGTCGGTGACTGAATGATGGTCTATCTCTGGAAAAAGTAGAGATAATAGCCGGCGTTGCCATTACAGTCGATGCTGCTGTTGTAACCGCTGCCGTACGCTGTGGCTGCTTCTTCCTCTTCTTGTCTTTTTCGCTCTAGTTGGTGACGCTTGACTCTGTATGGGGTCTTGTATCTCGCCTTGCACCTGCGGTCTCCCGTGAAGTGTCCCTTGCCGCACAGTCGACACCGCGGCTCGCATCGATGGTCAGGCGACGGATGTTGCGTCCGCATCCACCGGAAATCTTGTCGTTGGGATTGGGGCACACGGCGGCGCGGTGTCCCAGCCTTCCGCACTCGTAGCACACATCAATCTGCTTCCTGTAGAGGGAGCATCTGACGAGCATAGGTCCGTAATATACGTATCACGGTATGTGGAATCCGTCGAACAAAACAATTATGTTGTCCGTGTTGCTCATGCGTTTCGCTTGCAGTACTCCGAGGTTGCGCTGCGTCACTAGATTAGCGATGATGTCTGCCGGGCTCTCGCTCTTCGAAATGTTCCTAATCAATCCCTTGGAAGTGTTCTTCGGGGCGGCTTGATAGGTATTCGCCTCGAACTCTCGGTCTCTGATGCAAAGCTTGCTAATAGCTCCGTAGCGTTTGGCTCTGTCTTCAGACGGCGTGCTGAGCACCCCCACGTTCTGTTTAACGTTGAGGCAGATGCTATCTTCCCCGGCCGCTTCTCTGCCTGCACCCGCCGCGTCACGTAGGCAGCAGTAAATGCGATCCGTCCCGTAATCGCGCACGTTGAAGCCGCCTAGGGGGCGTACGACGATTTTCTAATCGTCCGGCGGAAACTCTGGCATTCGGCTTGCCATGGCAACCTGCTGCACTTGACGGGTGTACTTCCTTTTGTACTGCGCTGTCGTGACTCCCGTAGTCGACGTGGCTACCGTCCGTCACTGCATGTGCACATGCTGGTTATGCGCCGACTCGGTCGCACCGTCGGCCTGTTTCTTCCTCTTGACATCGCACCACCTCGCTCCCTCGCCGAAATCTTCCGGCCTAATATTTGTTCCTTCTACCTGGACAACTTCCATTTAACCTCAGGAAAGGCCTGGCACTTTGCCGTTGGAGACTGGGAGCTTCAATGAGGTCCGGCGACACGGTAGGCTTGGCATGCCCCGCTGCCGCGGCAGCCGGGCAATAGTGGCCTACGTGGAGATAGGCTTAGCTTGCCCCGCCTGCGTGGCGGCACGAAAGACGCTGCTTATGGGTGACAAGATGGGCCCACCTGGCGAAACTTGTCGTCGGGGGAGTCCTGACGAGTCCGCGGATCGCTCGTAAGAATTACCACGAGAAGCTCGATAATCCGCCAGAAACATAGGAAAATAGAGGAGCCGACACGAAGCGCGCCCGCACTCCGTGGTCTTCTTCTTCTCTCTTAAAAGTAATACAAAGATTTTACTAGAGTCCTCGGGTGAGTGGTCCACTCGCTATCAAACCACTGAGCCGCCTTTACTCCCACCGTCGTATACGACAGTTGAAAATCTGGACTGACCGCCTTATTTGTATTGTACTGAAGAAGAATGAGCAGTAGGCACTGCCTAGAGAAAGACGACGACGACGAGTGCTTAGAAGGCTTGTGCCTGTGTCGCCGAAGCTCTGTGTCCTCTCGCTGCGGTGCTCTGCTATCTGAGCGTTTTAGCAATCGAACTATAACGCCTCCTGACATTTGGTGGACGTGCTGGGCCCTTCCCAAACCTGGAACTCCGCAGCCGGACGCTCCCTACCGTTTCTGTCATACCACAGGACGCCGCGCAGCCCGATCCTCCCCTGGCATCGCCGGTCGTCTGCTCCGGTGCTCTACGCCAACGAGATCCTCCGGTCTTCAGCGGCAACGACGACCATAACGTGAAGGATTGGCTGTCGTCATACGATCGCGTGAGTGCGCATAGCAAATGGGATGACAAAGCTAAGCTGACTAACGTCATCTTCTATCTTTCTGGAGTCGCTAATCTCTGGTTCCGGAATCCCGAATCCAACTTCTCCACCTGGACAGCATTTACCCATTCTTTCAAAGAGGTCTTCGGCCGTCCTGCTGTGCGCAAGCTTCGCGCAGAAGAACGCTTGCGTAGTCGCGCTCAGCAAGCGGGTGAAAACTTCACAAGCTACATTGAGGACGTAGTTGACTTTTGCAGGCGCATTAATCCCGCCATGCCCGACTCTGAAAATATCAAGAATGCCATGAAGGGCATAGAGGATGACGCCTTCCAGATGCTCTTGGCGAAAAATCCTCAAACGATTGACGATGTCATTACACTGTGCCAGAGCTACGATGAGCTCCGGAAACAACGCCTTACTACGCGCCGAGCTGCCGTGCCCGACGACACGATTTCGGCTTTAACTGGCACTTCCAGTGCTGCTCCCGCCCTCTCTTCGTTCCTCGACCAAATCAAGCAATTCGTTCGCGAAGAAGTCGCGCGCCAACTGTCACTGCTGCCTGCTACCGAGTCGTCTGAGTCCTCTTTGTCCCCGGAACTCCGACGCGTCATACACGAACAAGTCAGCGATGCACTACCTCACGTTAATCAGCCACCCTCAGCGCCGGTTCCGCTCACGTACGCTGCAGTCGTCGCCAGGCCAAGACCACCGCCTGAAGGTTGCGCATTACACCCCCACAAGCGGCTTCTACGCCTCGCCTTCTCCAGCTGCGAACTACTTGCCCAGAAGCGGCTTCTGCGCGCCTCCGCGGCCCCTGCGCCCAGCTCAAAACAGTGCACCGCTACCTAGGCCCTCTGTTAATAACCCGTGGCGTACCCAAGACAACCGGCCGATCTGCTTCGCGTGTGGCTTTGCTGGCCACGTGGCACGGTTCTGCCGCCGGCGGGGCTGGTATCCTCCTGATACTGCGAGATGTCAAGGGGATACTACTGACTCCCAGTCCCGCTATTCGCCACCAGTTCCGCACTTCGCTCCTTCATCTCCTGTTCCCCGAAGCTTCAACACACGTCGGTGTCCATCTCCCCGTCGACGTTCCCTCTCCCCCATCGTCCGTCGCCCTCCAACTGTGGAGGAAAACTAAAAGGCGCAGTTCCGGAGGCAAGAACTGCGATCTGTTCGAACTGCTCAAGGCCTCGTTTATTGCCTACGAACATCATTGAAGTTTTTGCCGAAGGTGTCGCCGTTCACGCGCTTGTCGACGCGGGTGCCGCAGTGTCCGTGATTGCCGACCAGCTTCGCCGTACGCTCCGAAAAGTCGCGACGCCGTTTTCTGTCATTTCGCTACGTACAGCAAACAGCCAATTGAGCCCTTAGGAACATGTACCGTCAGTGTCGCCATACAAGACAGTCTACACCACATTGAGTTTGTTGTTCTTTCCCGCTGCTCTCATGCCATCATTCTAGGATGGGACTTCCTCTCATCTCATCACGCTGTTATTAATTGTGCCGGTGCGGAACTTGCGCTGACTCCATTTTGCGGCAGTCCTGAAGATTTGCCTCCACCTTCTGCTCGGGTGTTCGTCACCACCGACGCTGATATCCCTCCTTTCTCTGCCGCCCTTGTACCCGTTTCCTGTGCTGCTTTCTGTGATTCCACAGTTCTTTTCACGCCATCTCAACTTGCTGCACGCCGTCATCCCTTCTTGCTTCCCTTTGCCCTCCTTCCCTTTCGCCACGGCTCCAGCGCACTATACGTTTCGAATCCGTTTTCGTGTCCAACAAGCTTACATCGTGGCGAGTGCCTCGGCTTTGCTGACGAATTCGACACGACCACTGTGTACGATGTGCCTGATGACTCGACTCCTCTTCACGCTGACGCTATGGCTCTCCCTGCCTCTGCGCCTGCGCATGCATGTGACCGAACATTTGCTCTTTTTATTGACCCTAACCTCACTCCGAGTCAGCGCACGCAGATCGTTGACCTCCTTAACCAATTTCGAACTTCTTTCGTCCTCCAAAAACAAAGTTTAGGACGTACCTCTACAGTCGTTCATCACATCGACACCGGCAGCCACGCACCGCTACGCCAACGTCCATACCGTGTGTCCGCGATGGAGCGCCGCGTCATCGATGAGCACGTAGGAGACATGCTTCGACGTGGCGTGATACAGCCATCACACAGTCCCTGGGCTTCCCCGGTGGTGCTGGTCAAAAAGAAAGCTGGGACTATTCATTTTTGTGTGGACTATCGGCGTCTAAATAAGATAACCCGGAAAGATGTCTATCCTCTTCCCCGTATCGACGACGCACTCGACTGCCTCCAAGGCGCTGCATTCTGTTCGTGCTTAGACTTACGATCCGGTTATTGGCAGGTCCCCGTGGCTGACGCAGACCGCCCGAAAACAGCATTTGTTACGCCAGATGGCCTATATGAATTTACCGTGATGCCCTTTGGCCCCTGTAATGCACCTGCAACATTTGAAAGAATGATGGATAACACCCTCCGGGGTCTCAAATGGCAGACATCCCTTTGTTATCTAGATGACATTGTCATCTTTTCCCCAGACTTTTCTTCTCACCTGTTCCGCCTCAAACGCGTGCTCACTTGCCTTGCCGATGCTGGACTCCAGCTCAACTTAAAAAAGTGTCGCTTCGCCGCCCGGCAGCTAGTCATCCTTGGCCACGTTGTTTCGAAAGATGGTGTGCTCCCAGATCCAACCAAATTCCAAGCCGTTACCGAATTACCACGACCAAAGACCACAAAAGAACTCCGCAGCTTCATCGGATTATGCTCCTATTTTCGTCGTTTCATCCGAAACTTCGCCACCATAATAGCGCCTTTGACGCAGCTTCTCGCGGGTAACCACGACCTCTTGGCCTGTCCGCCAGTTTGCGATGCCGCATTCACGACGCTGCGCCGTCTTCTAACCTCACCCCCCATACTCCGACATTTTGACCCCAGTGCACCGACAGAAATACACACGGATGCCAGTGGCATAGGCATTGGCGCTGTTCTTGCACAACGAAAGACTGGGTTCGATGAATACGTTGTTGCCTTCGCTAGCAGCGCACTCACAAAAGCGGAAGCAAACTATTCCGTTACAGAAAAAGAATGCCTGGCTATCATTTGGGCCATAACTAAGTTTCGTCCTTACCTCTACGCCCGTCCGTTCGACGTCATCACGGACCACCATGCGCTCTGCTGGCTGTTGTCCTTGAAAGATCCCTCAGGCCGCCTCGCTCGATGGGCGCTTCGCCTCCAAGAGTATGATATTCGAGTGTTGTACCGCTCTGGCCGCAAACACTCGGACGGGGATGCCTTGTCTCGCTCCCCAGTGTCAGGCCAGCGAATCATCAGAAAGTACAAATATGCGAGTCCTCCCTCACCGCCACGGATATGCTTTCGGAGCAGCAGAAGGATCCCTGGATTCTTGCCATGCTGGATTTTCTGTCAGACCCATCAGGGCCTTCTACTGGCCGTGCATTGCGTCGCCAAGCACACCACTTTGCTGTTCGTGACGGGCTCCTATACCGCCGTAACTACCTCTCGGATGGACGCAAATGGTCACTTGTGGTTCCTCGGCATCTACGTTCAGATATATGTGCAGCGTTTCACGACGACCCGCAATGCGCACATGCAGGAGCACTCAAAACATACGCGCGCCTGCGAATTCGTTATTACTGGCGCGGGATGTACCGATTCGTCCGCCAATATGTCCGCTCCTGCCTCGCTTGCCAACGCCGCAAACATACCCCTCATGCCTTAGCTGCTCCACTGCAGCCATTGCCTTGTCCTGGACGGGCCTTTGACACGGTCGGAGTTGATCTTTATGGGCGCCTTCCGAGTACTTCAGATGGCAACCGCTGGGTGATAGTGGCGATTGACCATCTCACACGCTACGCCGAAACTTCGCCTCTGCCCAACGCATCTGCGCGGGATGTTGCCTGGTTCCTTCTGCGTAACATCATACTTCGCCATGGAGCCCCCAGAGAGTTGCTGAGCGACAGGGGCCGCGTTTTTCTGTCTGATGTTATAGAAGCCTTGCTCAAGGAATGCAACGTAATTCACCGTACCTCTACTGCATACCACCCGCAAACCAATGGCATGACTGAGCGCTTTAACCGAACTCTTGGCGATATGTTAGCCATGTACGTCGCATCTGGCCAAACCAATTGGGACCGAATTCTCCCCTTCGTGACGTACGCTTATAATACCGCCACACAGACCACTACAGGATTTTCCCCGTTCTTTCTTCTTTACGGACGCGAGCCTTCCTGCACAATGGACACCATCCTTCCCTATCGCCCTAACACAACGGAGGCTACTACCCTGTCCGAGGCTGCTGCACACGCGGAAGAGTGCCGGAAGCTCGCCCGCACATTTACTTCGGAAGATCAGCAGCGATAGAAGCACCTTCGGGATATTCCCTCTTCTCCTGCACCCTATGCCCCTGACTCACTAGTCTGGCTTTGGGTTCCCGCTACCAGTCCTGGACTTTCACCCAAGCTTGTGTCCAAGTACCAGGGTCCCTACCGTGTCATCAGTCAAACGTCTCCTGTGACCTATATGGTAGAAGCCCTTGAGCCGCCTTCCGATAAGCGCCGCCGAGGGCGCGAAATCGTGCACGTTCAGCGACTCAAGCCTTACTTTGACCCACCTGTGCTATCTTGCCCGTAGGTCGCCGAGACGGCTCCTCTTCCCCTGGGAGGCAATTGTACTGAAGAAGAATGAGCAGTAGCCACTGCCTAGAGAAAGACGACGACGACGAGTGCTTGGAAGGCTTGTGCCTGTGTCGCCGAAGCTCTGTGTCCTCTCGCTGCGGTGCTGTGCTATCTGAGCGTTTTAGCAATCGAACTATAACGCCTCGTGACTATATATATATATATATATATATATATATATATATATATATATATATATATATATATATATACATATATATATATATATATATATATATATATATATATATATATGTCGCCTCAGGCATGGGAGATGTGACAGGGATCGTGCGGCTTCGGAGTTCCAGGATGGCAATAAGTCCAGCACCTTTTGTATAGCTGTCCACATTTCAATAGTGTTCGCCAAATCCAAGGAGAGCTTCCCTTACACGTGCCTAAGCACGCTCTATGTTTTCAATCCGCTGGAAAATTGCGTGGCACCGGGATTTGAACCACGGTCCTCGCACACGAAGCGGATGCTCTACCTCTACGCGATCCCTACAATCTTATTATTTTCATGTCCGCACCCGTCGAGCACCTGTCAAGGCGCGTTACCCCTCGTTCATCTAAAGGACGTGTCACGACCTTTGCTGTATGCACAGGAGAGAAGTCCTGTTGGATAAAGAGTACCGATCCGAGTGTGGACCATGAAATGCACATATGACCATCTCCCGCATCAGCGATTTGCAATATGCAGCAACCGTAAATATCCCAGAAATTCTTGCAAGGGAACATAGGCGGTCATGCGAAATAGCCGCCGATGTTTACTGGCGTGTGTTCGCTTGCAGCCACCTCCGTATGTTCTCTGGAAAAAATAGTGTGTTCTCTATGCGCCACACTCTTATTCTGGTCCCAGCGGCTCGAGAAAGTAGATTCGTCGGAGATGATAAGATATTTCCAAACCGCCACCCTCCAGCTGCAGTGATCAACAGCGAAATTCTGGAGAGCAGTTTTGTTGGCAACTGTGAGGAGGGCTTCTGAGTGGCGATCCGACTTCACAGTGCAGCTTCTCTTAACCTTGGGAGTACCGTGCTGTCACCTGCATTTGCTAGGTCAAGAGTACTCCGCGTGTCCTTCACACTTCGAAGTGGCTGCTCATTCACTGCAGCAAACATTTGTGGGGGTGAGTCATTGATGCGTCACGGGGTCGCCTCTGGTTCGGCGCATTCTTAATGCAGCCTTCATCTTGGTATGCTTGGACTTTCCTGCTGACGGTCTTCAACTCGCAGCGTATCAAGACAACAAAGTTGCACTTCCTGAAATCTTTATTTGGCAATTCCACGACTTCTTTCGGCTACTGCAAAGGCACTTGCGACATTGTGCGGCGCGGAAACACAGATGACTGCTAGGCACAGAAAGCATTCGGCTATTTTATAAGCATATGGAACGAAAAAATATTAGGCAGATGCATCAATGCTGAGCCAACGCCATCAAGATATAAGCAATGCCTGTGAATCACGGCATATATATATATATATATATATATATATATATATATATATATATATATATATATATATATATATATATATATATATATATTGTTTGCTCGAGAGCAAGGCCTAGCAGTCATATTCGAAAAAGAGCATAGGAACGCCGCATAAATCGGCAGAGCGCGAAAGTGAAATGTGTCTTCACAGAAGCTGTTGTATATTTACTCTACGTGAAGAGGTAAATTGTAAGTAGCCATCAGCGGCACCGTACCATTGCACAGAGATCCTCGACAACCACCACACAAACGAAATTTGTCGAACGACTCCAGACCGGAAAATATCCGCCGTAGACGCAGCATCGCACACTGCCGGAACACTGCCCAGTCCGCCGTAAAGCACGGGCACTCGCATACCGCTCAAGCGAGAGCGAACGGGTTGTTATCGCTTCGTGGACTCGTGGTCCGTTGCAGCGAAACCGCACGATTTGCGGACCGGCGACCGTGATGCGTTCATATAGGAGGTTTACGTGTTTACAGGAGGTATTCAGAGACCTGGATTGGGAAGAATTGGGGATAAAAGTTAATGAAGAATACCTTAGTAACTTGCGATTCGCTGATGATATTGCCTTGCTTAGTAACTCAGGGGACCAATTGCAATGCATGCTCACTGACCTGGAGAGGCAGAGCAGAAGTGTGGGACTAAAAATTAATCTGCAGAAAACTAAAGTAATGTTTAACACTCTCGGAAGGGAACAGCAGTTTACGATAGGTAGCGAGGCACTGGAAGTGGACACGTAGTGACTGCTGATCCGGATCATGAGAGTGAAATAATCAGCAGAATAAGAATGGGCTGGGGTGCGTTTGGCAGGCATTCTCAGATCATGAAGAGCAGGTTGCCATTATCCCTCAACAGAAAAGTGTTTAACAGCTGTGTCTTACCAGTACTCACGTACGGGACAGAAACCTGGAGGCTTACGAAAAGGGTTCTACTTATATTGAGGACGACGCAACGAGCTATGGAAAGAAGAATGATAGGTGTAACGTTAAGGGTTAAGAAAAGAGCAGATTGGGTGAGGGAACAAACGCGCGTTAATGACATCTTAGTTGAAATCAAGAAAAAGAAATGGGCATGGGCAGGACATGTAATGAGGAGGGAAGATACCCGATGGTCAATAAGGGTTACGGACTGGATTCCAAGGGAAGGGAAGCGTAGCAGGGGGCGGCAGAAAGTTAGGTGGACGGATCACATTAAGAAGTTTGAAGGGACGACATGGCCACAATTAGTACATGAGCGGGGTTGTTAGATAAGTATGGGATAGTTCTTTGCCCTGCAGTGGGCGTAACCAGGCTGATGCTGATGATGACCGTGCTGCAAGTTTGCTGAGCAATCGGCATCCTGTCTGCTGGCGCCGTCCTGCTGCCGAGTCGCCTCGGCGAAGTTATGAGCATTGTGCTCCGGCTTCGTAGAGTTTTGAGCAGTCAGTTTAGTGGCGACCCGCTCAGCTTCAGAAATGTGACTAGCATAGTTCGCAACGTGCGCCGCAAAACGCGCATTGGCGTCCAGTTTCATGTTGGTGTGTCTCCCGCCGGACCAAACCGAGATTCGTCCATCGACGCGCTGCCTTTCTGCCCCGTTAAGCGCAGCACTTTGTTTAGTTGCAGTGATCGGAATTCTATTTGACCTTTCTGTGAAAGTCCTGGCGCAGGAAAAAATTCATTTCAGGCAGCAGCAAGCACTTTTGGCGCAGGGTCAAGGGCACGTATGCTAACGATAGCCGATTCAAATTCTGGTATAGTCGACATATAGTGGATTTGGCTTTGAGCGACGTATAAGTTGCGAGTGCGAAGACGGAAGGACGTGATGCTCGTTCACACTGCGCCCCACAAACGACGCTGCTGTCGGGTTCGTCAACTCACCAATACTGCTTGGTGTAGGCACCACCGACAAGGTGGATAAAGGGTGGTGGCGAAAGCTGGGCTCAAAATCTGTCGAACGCGACTACAGCATAGCCACAGGCTGAGGGGCAAAACATCCATATAAAGAAATATAAAACTACAAATTATAAAACTGTGCATGAACAGAAACGGAATAAATATTTTGAATCTTGTTTTCATCATCATCATCATCAGCCTAGTTTCGCCCACTGCAGGGCAAAGGCCTCTCCCATACTTCTCCAACTACCCCGGTCATGTACTAATTGTGGCCATGTTGTCCCTGCAAACGTCTTAATTTCATCCGCCCACCTAACTTTCTGCCGCCCCCTGCTACGCTTCCCTTCCCTTGGAATCCAGTCCGTAACCCTTAATGACCATCGGTTATCTTCCCTCCTCATTACATGTCATGCCCATGCCCATTTCTTTTTCTTGATTTCAACTAAGATGTCGTTTACCCGCGTTTGTTGCCTCACCCAATCTGCTCTTTTCTTATCCCTTAACGTTACACCCATCATTCTTCTTTCCATAGCTCGTTGCGTCGTCCTCAATTTCAGCAGAACCCTTTTCGTAAGCCTCCAGGTTTCTGCCCCATATGTGAGTACTGGTAACACACAGCTGTTATACACTTTCCTTTTGAGGGATAGTGGCAACCTGCTGTTCATGATTTGAGAATGCCTGCCAAACGCACCCCAGCCCATTCTTATTCTTCTGATTATTTCCGTCTCATGATCCGGATCCGCCGTCACTACCTGCCCTAAGAAGATGTATTCCCTTACGACTTGCAGTGCCTCGCTGCCTATTGTAAACTGCTGTTCTCTTCCGAGACTGTTAAACAATACTTTAGTTTTCTGCAAATTAATTTTCAGACCCACCCTTCTGCTTTGCCTCTCCAGGTCAGTGAGCATGCATTGCAATTGGTCTCCTGAGTTACAAGGCAATATCATCAGCGAATCGCAAGTTGCTAAGGTATTCTCCATCAACTTTTATCCCCAATTCTTCCCACTCCAGGCCTCTGAATACCTCCTGTAAACATGCTTTGGATAGCATTGGAGATATCGTATCTCCCTGTCTGACGCCTTTCTTTATAGGGATTTTGTTACTTTCTTTGTGGAGGACTACGGTGGCTGTGGAGCCGCTATAGATATCTTCCAGTATTTTTACATATGGCTCATCTACACCCTGATTCCGTAATGCCTCCATGACTGCTGAGGTTTCGACTGAATCAAACGCTTTCTCGTAATCAATGAAAGCTATATATAAGGGTTGGTTATATTCTGCACATTTTTCTATCACTTGATTGACAGTGTGAATATGGTCTATTTTTGAGTAGCCTTTACGGAATCCTGCCTGGTCCTTTGGTTGACAGAAGTCTAAGGTGTTCCTGATTCTATTTACGATTACCTTAGTAAATACTTTGTAGGCAACGGACAGTAAGCTGATCGGTCTATAATTTTTCAAGTCATTGGCGTCCCCTTTCTTATGGATTAGGATTATGTTAGCGTTCTTCCAAGATTCCGGTACGCTCGAGGTTATGAGGCATTGCGTATACAGGGTGGCCAGTTTCTCTAGAACAATCTGACCACCATCCTTCAACAAATCTGCTGTTACCTGATCATCCCCAGCTGCCTTCCCCCTTTGCATAGCTCCTAAGGCTTTCTTTACTTCTTCTGGCGTTACCTGTGGGATTTCGAATTCCTCTAGGCTATTCTCTCTTCCACTATCGTCGTGGGTACCACTGGTACTGTATAAATCTCTATAGAACTCCTCAGCCACTTGAACTATCTCATCCATATTAGTAACGATATTGCCGGCTTTGTCTCTTAACGCACACGTCTGATTCTTGCCTATTCCTAGTTTCTTCTTCACTGTTTTTAGGCTTCCTCCGTTCCTGAGAGCCCGTTCAATTCTATCCATATTATAGTTTCTGATGTCCGCTGTCTTACGCATGTTGATTAACTTAGAAAGTTCTGCCAGTTCTATTCTAGCTGTAGGGTTAGAGGCTTTCATACATTGGCGTTTCTTGATCAGATCTTTCGTCTCCTGCGATAGCTTACTGGTTTCCTGTATAACGGCGTTACCACCGACTTCTATTGCGCACTCCTTAATGATGCCCATGAGATTGTCGTTCATTGCTGCAACACTAAGGTCCTCTTCCTGAGTTAAAGCCGAGTACCTGTTCTGTAGCTTGATCCGGAATTCCTCTAGTTTCCCTCGTACCGCTAACTCATTGATTGGCTTCTTGGGTACCAATTTCTTCCGTTCCCTCCTCAAGTCTAGGCTAATTTGAGTTCTTACCATTCTATGGTCACTGCAGCGTACCTTGCCGAGCACGTCTACATCTTGTATGATGCCAGGGTTCGCGCAGAGTATGAAGTCGATTTCATTTCTAGTCTCACCATTAGGGCTCCTCCACGTCAACTTTCGACTAACCCGCTTGCGGAAAAAGGTGTTCATTATCCGCATATTATTCTGTTCTGCAAACTCTACTAATAATTCTCCTCTGCTCTTCCTAGAGCCTATGCCATATTCCCCCACTGACTTGTCTCCAGCCTGCTTCTTGCCTACCCTGGCATTGAAGTCGCCCATCAGTATAGTGTATTTTGTTTTGACTTTACCCATCGCCGATTCCACGTCTTCATAAAAGCTTTCGACTTCCTGGTCATCATGACTGCATGTAGGGGCATAGACTTGTACCACCTTCAATTTGTACCTCTTATTAAGCTTCACAACAAGACCTGCCACCCTCTCGTTAATGCTATAGAATTCCTGTATGTTACCAGCTATTTGCTTATTAATCAGGAATCCGACTCCTAGTTCTCGTCTCCCTGCTAAGCCCCGGTAACACAGTACATGCCCGCTTTTTAGCACTGTATATGCTTCTTTTGTCCTCCTAACCTCACTGAGCCCTATTATATCCCATTTACTACCCTCTAATTCCTCCAATAACACTGCTAGACTCGCCTCGCTAGATAGCGTTCTAACGTTAAACGTTGCCAGGTTCAGATTCCAATGGCGGCCTGTCCTGTTGTTTATGGCGGCCTGTCCTGCCTGTCATCTTGTTTCATGAAAAGGCAAATAATTTTGTGAACATTTCAGGCCAAATTAATTTTTTCAACACTCTCGTTTCGCCGACTCTTTATGTGTGTGTGGTGCATTGGCAGCGCGATCTTGCAGGCCTTGTTTCGCTTTCCGGCCACAGTGACGGGAGCCTACGAAGCGATTTCTTATCGCCAGCCATCTGCTACGGCGTGCCTGGGGACGTCTATAAATGGAGCTCGCCTGTGTCAAAATGGTCTTTTGCGAGGTCTTTGTCGTCTTTGCTCGTCGTTTCTCTGTCACCGTTTGGTAAGATTTGCACACCGGGCACCGCTGCAGCAGATTTCTTGCTCTGGTCGTTCCCTTCGGCGTGCGGCGGAGCGAATTCTTTTTCATCGTTGTATCACGCTTCATCCTGTTGGTTTGAAGTGCTTAGCGCTTCGTTTTATGCTGATCTGTGAAGAAATCATTGAAGAAATGATGCTCCGTGGCACATTGCGAAAGTGTGAGCTGCACCGTTGGTGTCTCACTGCACCGCTTCCCCATGGATTTCTTCAGGTCGGCTCTTGTCATTTTCGTCTGCTCCAGGTATGCATAATAGCCTCCGATATGCTTTTGTTGGGCTTCTCTGGCCTGTTTTATAGCTGTATTCATTTCGTGCGTACTTGGCTTCATATTTGCGGGGATTTTATGTAAACAGCAGAGCACACACTTTCAGTCCCAAGGTGTGCGTAAGACGCTTACCATTTATCTTATTTGCACTGAGTCCCATGCAGCCGACTGTCACCAACGTGAATTTGACACACGGCACTTAGGAAGAACCACGCGCCTGCTACTGACCGCAAGGTCAATTTACAACCAACCAGGAAGGGCATGTCAACCACTACTCAACTAATTACGTCGGTTCATGACTTTCTCAGCGTACTGGACAACTCGGGACTGATCGACGTTCTTTTTCTGGATAGGGCGAAAGCTTTTGACAAGGTACCGCATTCAAAGCTTCTTTATAAATTGCAGTTGATGGGTCTTCGCCTGTATCTTATAGAATGGGTCAGAGCATACTTAAGTGGTAGAACGCAGTCTGTTGATGTGAATGGCGCCCTTTCTGAATCGCTTGCTGTTACTTTTGGTGTTCCTCAAGGTAGTGTGTTAGGACCACTGCTGTTTTTAATATATATAAATGATTTAGTAAATGTAATTGCACGGTAAGTGTCAGTTAAATTGTTCGCAGATCACTGCGTTCTATATAAAGAAATAACATCAATAGAAGACCATAAATTGTTCCAAGAATCTTTGCTTAAAATAAATATGTAACTGGTGTGAAGAATGGAATGTGGATTTAGACTTTTATAAAAGTGCACTTCTCCGAGTTACACAAAAAGATATATTAGTTGTTACCAATATTGCTTCCACAACAGTTACATTAGCGAGGTCTCACAATTTAAGTACCTAGGAATAACTCTTAGCAACCGATTAACCTGGGGTGCTCATATTTCTGAGATATGTGCAACGGCATTATTGAAGCTCTGTTTCTTGAGACGAAAATTAAAACAAACTTCTAGCCATATTAAGCTCTTGGCTTATAAAACTTTCATCAGGTCCAAACTTGAATACTCATCTGTAATTTGGGGCCCCCACACTAAGAAAGAGGTCTATCAATTAGAGCTCATTCAGAGAAAGGCAGTACGTTTCGTGTTTCATAAACACAGAAGGTCAGACTCCCCAACACAACTGGTGAAGAACAATAATATCCCGTTGCTTAGTACGCGTGGAAAACTGAACCGCATTTCTTTCCTTCATAAAATTTTGGCAGGAAAGCTTAGCATTGCTCCCGTCTCATTCCTCAGGCGCTCCACTACTCGAAGGACCCGACTTTATAGCGAACATTCATTACAGCATATATTTGCTAAAACGAACTCCTTTAAGCACAGTTTCGTCCCTCAAACAATAGCTGATTGGAATGCGCTTCCTGAATCGGTTTTTCGCTCTCCTGACGTGGAACAGGAGCTTCAAACTTCAGTAGAAAGGAAACTATTTCAATGTTCATTGTTTTCGTATCTGCTCTGTAATCTTTTATTTTTGATTCTCTTGTATGTCACATGCAATGTAATCTTTTTTTTTCTTTTTTTCCAAGTGCGTGCTGTTATGATTTGTGTTTTCATGCCCCTCCTGCTTGGGCCAACCTGGCCTGCAGTATTGTGAAATAAACAAAAAATAAACTGTTCTGCCTGACAGCTCCGAGCAAGACACTATTTGATTTTCGAACACCGTGAAGCCAATTTGTGCATCCACTCAGCCACGTGTGGGTGTGCGGTCTTCTGGGTGCCTTGACGGAACACGCGCAGCAGGAGTATTGCCTACCTTCTACATATACATGACCGTCAAGCTTACTTTAAAGGCACTTCACTGCTTCGGTCTCGGGACTATTGTGGCATAAAAAAGCAGCTAGCCGCGTTGCACGAGGACGAGTAATAACCGCACTCTGAGAGCGCAGAGGCTTGGTGTGAGTATTTATTGGCGTAGTTAACATATAATGTACTGCAGTTAGCACTAAAAGGAATCATGACGTTTTGAGTACTTGGAATTCATTTCGGTGCAGTTATATAACGTGCATGTTGCATCATGTCCCGGTGCAAAACATGGGTGCAGTTCTGCCGCAACGTCAACCTGGAGAAGAGGACGCTGCGGCAGCTGCGAGACCTGAGGGTTAGCTCGAAGCACTTCGAACCGTCTGCCTATCTGAGGTCAGTGTGGATGCGGCACGATGCTTTGCATACTTGAGGAAGCATAGACGGTATATTTTTAATCAACCGGTGAGGATATACGCCACTCTCGAAATACCGACTTTTGTCAAGAAATGACATTTTCACTTTTTTTCGTACTTGTAAACACTCCACCGCCTTTTGTAAAAAGAATTATGTACAAAATATTTCAAAATTCGTGCCTAACTAATCCAGGTGGTAAACAGAATTTCATGTCAATGAATAAGCATTTGTTCTAGAGTAAAATCGTATTCTAACCGCATGCTGTGGATGGTATAGTTTGGAAATTATTAGTTATGAAGGTACTAAGTTCTCCTTTCTCTTTGTAATGATGTTGCCATTTCAGACAACTCAGGCTAACGCAGTAGCCACATGGACTGTGGAGCATCTTTGAGCAAAAATTTGGCATCAGTGCGCTGTGCCGCAGAACCGGGTGAGCAAGGTTTCATGCATACTGGGACCTGTCTTTCGCAAGCGGTAATAACTGAAAGCCCATTGGAATGCTTCCTTTGATAGCTACTGTCGCCGGTGAACCTGTGGCCAAGGGGTACATGAACAGCCAGTCGTCACAGTCGCTGCAACTCTTCCAAGATGGTGAGTGTTATTTCGAATATGTTGGAACATCCAGATAGGTACCGCACAGAAATATGCTACAATTCCTGGGCCCTGCGTTGTGCTGATTCAGATATTGCCAGTTCTACGGCGAAGCAAGTTCGTTCCCACGCCAGAGGCTTGATGATGGTTCTTGATTTCAGCTTTGGGGCTTAGTTATTTTTGGGGTTTTGTCTTCACTTTCCTAACTATGGTGTCACTGCATTTTGTTCTCTCTATTCTGCGATCGCAGCTGACCACGCGTGTGCACAACGAAGCTCTGAAGCAAGCATTTCATCTCGAACCTGGCAAGGCAGGAGTGGTCACCATTCGGTCAGGGAGGGCTGATCTATCATCAGGAGCTACGCTCAGCACTTTGCCTGTTTCCTATGAAGGTTAGTAGATTTGAAACACCGACAATATTTCGAACTTTTTGTTTCTGAAAGACTACATGTAGCTATGAGTAAACCACACGCAGCAACTTATTGCTGTTCTGTCGATTATCTACCCTTCAGGATCTTTCACCAGCCCCATCAGCGAGAGGCGGCCTGTTCAGAAACTTCGAGCCAAGCTGAGCCGGCTCCATGACCGCAACAAGAGGCTGCAAGGACTGCTGCTTCAATTCCGTCGCATGAAGACCACTGCTGAACTGGTAGAGAGTCTTAACTCCAGCTGTTGCTGCTTTTGTCTAAGCTCAGCTGAAAGTGCCTAATGTCAGCCAGTTTTGCTGTTGATGGAGCAGTCCAAACAAAGCCTATCCTTTAAGTTTATTCTTGCACAGTCCAAAAGGTTACTGATATTGTAGGACATTCCTAAGACTTCCATCTGTTCGGTTCTGTGCAGCTATACATAGAACTGAACCGATGGCTGTCTATGCAGTCTAAGCAGCTATGGTTTGCGCGCGGAGCACTGAGCGTTGGGTTTTACCCTGGAGGTTTCGATTTGATCAGCATACAACCAGCGTCTTTTCCAAGGTAAGACAGGGCTTGCACTATAATTTTTGATGAGATGCATGTCTCAAAGGAGCTGTCATATAACCCAGTGTCCGGCAGATTCGAAGGCCTTGAAGAGTATAGTGCAGTACAATGTCCAAATCTGTCAAGCAAGGCGCTTGTGTTCGTGTCTAAAGAAATATGCACGCCGTGGAAGCAGCCTCTTGGCTATTTATTGGTAGATAAAGCACCAGCAGCGACTGTTCTGCATGACCTTTTCAAATGCCACCAAATGTTGGTTGAAACTTGATTAGAGCCTGTGTTTGTGGTTTGGGATCAGGGGAATCAAAATGTTTTTGTTATTTGTTTTGCAACCTTGTAACCAATGAAAAGCCATACTAAATGTCAATCGTGAATTACTTTTCTTTATTTTGGATCCACCACAATGTCTCAAACGTTCACGTAATATGTTCTTCAAATACGACCTCAGGGTCGGCAGTTACACAATTAAAAGCTCGTACGTACGACCGGCTTATGCTGGCAATCGAGAATTGTAAGTTTGGTCCATTCCCAACCTGAGTGCCCGACACTTTAATTCGACTCTTGCTTCCAAGATGGTGAAACTCGCAGCATAAGTATTCAGCAACCATTGTGCTCCTGCATTGTGAACGCAGGCAACATTCCATCAATTACCTGCAAAAGCTATCCACATGACCAGATATATCGAGAGAATCGACAGGCTTTTTGATAGCCCAAATATCTGATAGAAGTGGGAAAAATCTCCGTACGCATCTGAAATGTTCGCAGGATCTCTGCATAAAGAGTTTTTGGAGGAGTGTATCGCAGTTCTCGATAAAATTAAAGTTCTAGGCTGTACATGGCAGCCTCTTTGCATCCGTGGGTTCTGCCAAACAATGAGGGCTTTGCTGCTGTATGGAACCACCTAGCCTCTCGCTATGGATTGGCATACCTCCTTACCAGACACCTGAGCCAGCATGCGCTTAAAACACCTTTGCATTTTTTAGGCAAAATCTGGAGTGAACAGGAGCTCGTCTTGCCCGAAGTTACGGGTGGCATTTAGACATATTTTTGTTAGTAACCATTTTAAAATATCCGAAACAGCAACTGTACTGAAGACGTGTCTAATCTTCTGGCCACTCTCCTAGCTTGTTTTTGTAAAGTTGTTTCTTCTCTCTATACACCTACAACATCTTTGCCAGTTGCAGTACAAGTTGTCTTATGATTATTCATCTGCAATAGTAGACAACAACATGGTCTATTTTGCGGGCTGGCTTGCGTATCAGTTTATTAATGGCCACAGGTGTGCTACAGGGTCACATAAGTGTCCGTTGAGAGAACAGAATGCAGTCTTTACCAATCAAAGTGAAGTTTTCTTGTACTTGAGCATGAAAAAACCTGGAGTAGGTGACTGGGAGCCTGTCTGTTTTTGCAGCCTCCTTTGTAGCTTTCATCAATCTTTGCGAGCGGCTTTTTCTGGCATCTACCTCCGATATTATAGGAAATGAACATGTAGGGCATGATCTGCGCTTGTTATTTTTCATACCAAGATAGAAAAATAGCTGTGTGGTGATGATGTTTCTGATGCTTTGTTTGGCCTGTTCGTGAAGGTGAGGCTGCAATGGGTTGCGCGCAGAAAAGATCTTGAACTCCGCAGTAAAACCACTCAACGGAAAACTACAAAGCAAGCACTGAGGCTACGCACTTGAAAACGGTGCAATTCCCAAGATACTGGCTGAATGTTTTGTGAAGTTACAAACTATTTGCAGTGTGTGCAACAGCTATGTTTAGGCTGGTTTAAGGGCTGTAAATGGTTTTTCCGGTTCAAACCTGGCTACATTCTATTTTATTATTTTTCTTGTGTATTTCGCTTTGCTAGGACGTGAGATGGTTGCTCACAGGGGCAATGAGTTGACGATGCGACATCTTTCATTATTTATTCACCTATGTCACTACATTACAGTACTTTAATGCAATGTACATGCTTTACAAATGTCCCCTATGTAGTTATGCACTATTGTCATATGAAGCTCCATTCCGATAAATCGAATCCCTCTCAAAGGAGACGCTCCTGGCAATGGATCCTACTGGTATCCGTGATGTTGGCGTCAATCTTTAAACTTTCCCGCCCCCTGTGATTTTTTGCTAACAGGTATGGCTAAATCAACCGCGTCTTCAAAACTATCACTCAGCACTATTGGCTGCAAAGCCACCTTAAAACAGGCTTGCGGCGTCTCCTTGGAGTCTTGAGCAGCATCGTTTGCAGCACTACGACATGTCGAAAAATAACGCTGAACAGCGCTTGAACTTTCTCTGGGAATATTGTAACTTACAGTGCGGTGATATATACTTTACTGCCATGTAAATGACCTTGCATTTCACTGTAAACTTTATTTCATGCAAGCTTTAGTTGGATTAGAAATGCTTCAAAATACTCTGGTTACCGACCAGAAGCAAGTCTGTCAGTTTTACGCAAGCTCAGTGTATGGTGTAATGTTAATATTTTCAGCAGGTTTGTTGATGCTAAAACTGGCTTTAACATTGTCTTGCAGATGATAACAGAGCTGCTTTATTCTTTCAGATGAATAAATGAAATGTGAAGAGTAATCCCAGTGCCCTATGCTCCGTGTTTATCTGATGCACCTACTTCTGTCATGTCATTTTTCCTCAATGGAAACTGTCATACCATTGTTTTCTGCACAATTATATTTCTTACTTGGCAGCGTTTGTGGCACTTCAGGGCTTTTTCCTATCCCCACTGTGACCTTTGGGATGCTAAGCCGGCCTAAACAGTGCTACTGTTTTTGCTGCCTGTAACATGCAATTTCTGCTGCGTTTTATTACTGTATTTCTTTGGTTAATGTAATAAACCATGAAACTTAAAACCGTACTTTCTGTAAATTCTATCGCGAACTTTGCACTTGAGGCAGTACTTTGTGGATCGTACCTTGATCTACTAAGAGACGAAGTTGTTGCACCACTATATTTGCAATACAAATTATGCATGCTTAGCCCGTGTCTGGAAGTGTTGCCGCCTTTTCACGCTGCCTTCTTTGACCGTAATCTTCACTGGGTCCACAATTGCACATAAAGGCATAAACAAGGACATAACTAACACGAAATGGAGCACATTTCACTGGTAAAGGTTGGCGCGCGCTGAAAGGCAGCAGCCTTCAATAAGGGCTCGAAAATCCGGATTCTATAAAACGGCCAGTTCATGTTTCACGCCAAAGCATACGTAAGCATACCCCCAGCATCCAGGTGCTCTGGCGTGCCCATGAGCCACCATTTTTGTACCAATGGGCGTCTATGGATCCTTCGCTACCCGTGTAGCCGTGCCTGCTTATTAACCGAGGATGCCACAAAGTGCGAAAGTCACGGCTTGTTCGCGAAGGCTCACCGCAAGACCGATCGAGCACACGCGCCTGCATTCAACATGACATCGTCCAGTACACTCATGTCCTCTCATGTGTAGGAAGTTCTCGAAGAAATTATTAGCGGCAGCATAACTAGGCATGTGCGGCACGCAAATGTATTTTTGTGTCGGCGACACTTTTTCGCCGGCATAGCGCACCGACTAAAGCTTGACAATTCTTTTACGTCAACAAACATGGCGGCACGCCTCGCAGTGGCGGTCCTCGCCTTGCACCACACTCTACCTCATTCCTAATAAATCTGCGGCTTTCTACAGCAATAAATGATATGTTAGCTTCTCGCTTTCTGTAATTTGATTCAACAAAATACCGTACAAGAGAAGATTGAGTCACCACATTTTATTTTTCCACCTTTGTAATTTTCGCAATAAAAGCGTACCTACATATCTTCCTCATCAATATGCGGCCGCCACTTCGCAAGCAAGGCTACCATCTGAAGCAAGCTTTGGGTACGGGCTAGTTGGTATTCGAAGTGACGATCGATGCCATCTAAAGCTCAGCAATGCAATACCATAGCAATTGTATATGCTCTAAGTGGCCGTAAAACAGGTCGCAATATTTGATCATGGAAATTAAGCTCAAGAACACATATAAAACGAGACTGCACAACCCCGTTAGGCAACCGAGGAACACTCGCGCGGTTCTCTTTTTCTGTTTTCTTTCTCGACGGTCGCCATGTGTTCACGCTCAGAACTTATTCATAATGCTAAAATCAACGGCCTGGCCGGTACCCGTGCAAGCAGTAAGCTGGTGGTAATATTATAAATCTTGACGTATTCATTACTAGGACATGCGGAAGCCGACAAGTGCTCGCTAATACCATCCCAAACTATGAAACGTGCAATTATGGTCACAGTGGCTCTATTACAAAGCCATCCTATCACGCACAAACATTGAAAAAGCTAACCTTTCATGCTAGAATGTGACATCCTCCTTCAACAAACTGCGGGGTACAAGGCGGGTATGATCAACACCGAAAAAAAGCGCCACCATGATTCTGCATCGGCACTACATTGTACGTCTGTCAGAAAAAAAAAGTGCAGGAGTGACAAACTAGATGAACCCGATGGGCCTCCGCTTGCATCGACAATGATGATCGTGACATGCTGGTGGTTCAGTTTATCTAGCTGCGAAGGATCGACGGAAAGAGGGTATCGCTCGTAGGCTTGCCTTTTTGCAGGATCAGGGGTATTTCCCGCTAAAATGCCACTTTTGCGCCGGATGGCGCAAGGGCGCACTCTCGGCGCAGTTGGCGCAGATGTTCCACCACTGTGGTTGGTGGAACAGCATGCATGCACCAGCACCAGCATGCGGCACGCTAACAACCCGTTTGCATTCATTGCACAGCTGTCCTTCGGCCTGCTGCTTGAAGCCGGGGATCGCGGCACTGCGCAAGCCGGGGTGACCAGGGCGGCGCAGGGACTCTACGCTTCCCGATGCTGCGTGCTAGATCCGCCACCATACTCATCATGAGAAATGCACCGTCAACACCGGAAGATAGCATCCTCGCAGATCTTGGCACATGATCTGCGTTCAGGGCCACTGCTCTCCGCCGCTTTAAATAGCCTGTCCGGTATCAACTCGGCCAGTGGGCACGGTGGCACTACCAGCATGGGGCATGCTAACAACCCGTTTGCATTCATTGTACAGGTGAGAAGGAATTTTGGAAATTGCATCCGCTCAAGTGACCCTTTCTTGCTAGTGCGGCCATGCCTACCGTTCTGTATCCTGGTTCTTGATGTCGCCTTGGCCTTGAGAAAATCGCTGCTATTAGGTGGTGATATTTAAACTAACCCTGGCCCCGCTCTAAGCCAAATTTCAAAACAGCTGAAGGATATTGCAGCCGACATGAAAGATAATAAAGAAAAACATTTTCTAGACATAGAAAACAAGCTTGACCTCCTTGCAGTCTTTGAAAATGGAGTTGAATCCTGTCAACAAGAAATAGCCTATATGAGCGAAGTTATAGACAGACTTCAACAAAAAATTGGTGACCTAGAAAACCGCAGAAGGCAATCTAACCTAATTATCTATGACCTGAAGGAAAAAAAAACGATGAAACTAATGAGTCGTTAGCGCACGCCATGAACAAAGACATTATTCAAGACACCCTGGGGCTAGAAAAAGTTGCCATCAAGCGTATACAAAGGTTGGGGAAACACGCCACAGACTAAACACGACAGGTAATAATTAGGTCAATTGACTATAAAGAAAAAGTAGCAATCTTAAGCTGAGGTTTCAAACTAAAAACAACTGACTACTCAATTGGCGAAGACTTCTCTAAAAGAATAAGGGACATACGGAAGGAACTTTGGGATACTGCAAAGTCAAACCGTGAAAAAAAGTAATAAGTATCACTTACTTTTGACAAGCTTTACATTAACAAACGCGCATATATTTGGGATGAAGAAAAGAAGGACAAAATACCGATGCAAAAAAAACGACACAGAAGCAAACCGCCGAATGTCCCACCGAGCCGCACAAGCCGCACAATCAAAAGATTAAAATTGATAACTGTAAACGCCCGCAGTGTCCTAAATAAAACAGAAGCCTTGGAAAGCCTTCTAGTCGACTACAAGCCCGATATTGTAGCCATCACGGAAACATGGCTATCACCCGCTATATTCGACCACGAAATTGCAACGCCAAACTACACAATCATCAGAAAAGACAGACCTTCACGGGGTGGAGGTGTGGCCTGATAGATAAAAAGCTGTCTTAGCTTTGTCCTTCTTCCCGAGCTGGACAACGCTGAAGCCGTTTTCTGAAAACTTCTGTGCGATAGGACGTAAATTGTAGCTGGTTGCGTTTATCGGAGCAGTTCCTCTGACAGTACACGCCGTTGAGGAATTCAACAATATATGCAGGGTCATGTGCATCAATCCAGGATTATTCTTGCGGGCGACTCTAACCTTGCTGACATAGACTGGCCCACAATGCATCACACATCAGAAGCCTCAGAAGTGCTAATAGAATTACTGCTAAATTTTAACCTACATCTTGTCACTCGTCCTACTCCTCGCGTTCAAGGCTCAACGAAAAATGTTCTCGACCTCATATTTCTTAGCAACCATTTTTCTACAAGTCAAGCACAAATGGATATTATTGAAGGGATATCTGATCACAGTATACCTATGTGCACATTCCAGCTTGATCATTGTATTACTACCCTGTCAACAGTCAGAAGTATTTTAGCTTTCATAAAGCAGATCACGCCAGCTACTAACTTATCTGTCGCATGAATTTGATCCCTTTTTAGAAAAAGCATCTCGGGAATTTACTGATATAGATGCATTGTGGCAACATTTTAAAAGCATTGTCCTGCACTGTATAACTAATTATATTCCAATGCAAAAGAAAAAAAAACACCACCTTAATAATCCATGGATCACCCGCCATGTCATACATGCTAAACGGCGCCCAAACTGGCTTCGTAAGGCAAACAAAAATAACCCAAAACCATCTACAACCTTGAAATTAAAATCTGCAGTTCTGCATTTCAAGTAGAAACTGAAACATTCGAAACAATACTACTATAGTGTCACTCTTGCTAGCTTCCTAAAAGATAGCCCACAAAGATTCTGGAAACATCTGGGCAGTACCGAGCAGACAACAATCAACTAACTGAAGAAGAAAAAAGTTCAACGGCAAATAAATATAATGATTTCTTCAAGTCAGTCTTCACAGAAGACAACGGTACACTTCCCCCTCTTCCGCAACCCTGTGTCTCAGTGCTTCAATCCTTTATAATAACGGACGCCGTAACCCACAATATTCTACTCAACATTGGCCCTAAGAAAGCAAACGGCCCTGACGAAATTCCAAACGAATTCCTAAAAAAATATGCTGAGTGGTGCAGCAGATATCTGGGACAGATTTTTCGTAATTCACTAGCAACTATTAATCTACCACACGACTGGAAATAGGCTAAAATAATACTGAACCAGTAGAAAGAAGGAAAAAATAATGTTCATAATTTCAGACCCGTATCTCTCACAAGCACTTCATGCAAAGTAACACATGACAGTGTTTCTAGAACGCGAGAATATCCTATCGCCTCACCATCACGGTTTTCGATGTGGCTAATCAACCATCACTCAACTAACAGACGTAGTTTATGACCTTGCTCTTAGTATTAATAATCGTTCTCAAATTGACATGATCATACTTGACTTACTTGTGCAGGGGTGCGTATTCGACAACCTTACGGCTGGCTTTTTCCTGCATCGGTTTCCGCGCTGGAAGGTCGAAACGCCCATCAAGTTGAATGCCGGGGTTTTTGAATATGCAGCTCAAAACGCAGGCCGGCAGGCTACCGAAACAAAGTTCGTGCCTTCGAAAACAAAATGACGTCACTTCTGCCTTTAACGGATATGGCGTCACGTTTTATTTTTTTCGCGGGAAGTGTTCCCTCAGCAAACAGATGGCGCTAAGCCTCATGAACCGCCGAAGAACAGCCATGTTTTGAACGTATGTGCTCCTATGGAAGCTTCGCTGCCAGGTATATTTACCTTGTGTAGCGTCCTTGCTGGGCTCCCGGCGTATTGTTGCGTTCCTTCTGGACTTCGACACGGCACCATTGCACAATTGGACTACGGCAAGGAGAGAAGTTTAGTTTGACAGTCTGCGACGCATTTCAAGCAAGTTTGGCTTTTACGGTACGGAACCGAGACTTGTGACGCAGCTAACAAAAAACAGCTCGGCTCTCCTGGCGTACTTCATTATACTTAATGACTCATATGGGAGATGGTTGCGACGCTTTCTATAAGCCCTTACTTTATTATAACCTTTTTTGGTAGTTTTTGGGCAAGCTCACCGCACCCTGGTATGTGACGCAATTAGCGAAAAGAAGCGCGGATGTGTACCGCAGTTAATTTCGCGTGTACTGAGTCTTACTCGGACAAGTTTCTGACACATCCTCTCACCTCCAAAATTATTGTAATATTTTTCGGTACTTTTTCGCTACGTTTCGGGCACACTCGCCGCGCCTGGGGTTGTGAAACAGCAAAAAGAAAGCCGGCCGTGGTGACAGTTAGTTTGGCGTGTACAGAATCTTAGAGAGATAACTTTGTGTCAGCTTTCTATGTGCCCGCCTCATGTGTCCTTTCGGTACTCAGGCTTGTCGAACACGCGACGAGAGATGGCCAAGAGTGATAACACTTGCGTTGCTTGCGCTTCGCCGGTAGAACGCGCGAAAGTTAACACCGAGGAGTTTTAAAACCAAGAAGTTGAAAGTTCTGTCTCTGGAGAGATTGAAAACAGGCTTTGCACCCAAACGTTTATTTTGAGTGCCAGTAGAGGGCATCCTGCGAGCGCCTGACATAGTCTGGCCGACAGCCTGTGTTGTGGCCCCCTATTTTTATGTAGCGTACTATCGCGTCGACTGTGGTCAAGATTTTTGTGAAACGCGCACTCGCCCGTAAATTTTTGCTCTTAAAGTGCAGGAAGTAATGCCAAAGAATGCGGGAATGTTTGCAAATCAAATGTTTTCTTCATAATTTGGAGTACGGCTCTTACAGTCAGGTATTTTCGATGCCATGCATGGAAACGCGAATTTCTTTCTTTTTTTTTTTGCAATGTCGCCCACTCACCACATTCGCACGTTTTCCTTCTACCTGCAGTATTCCTATATGGTCTAAGTACCTGAATAACACATTCTTGCAACTTATTATTTCAGCTGATGCTGTGCGGTGGGCCTTTGTACGGGAACTACTTATGCGCAACTGGGGCCACAGCGTTGAATGAACGCACTGAAAAGTCGGAAAGAACAGTTATATGGAGTAAAATAATCATGTTCCCTTTTACGAGACTACGTTACTTTATCAAATTGTACGTGGCACAGATTCTATGCAGGTACCAGGGTTTCCCGGTAAACATTACGGTTACATAAGCTGCAGTTGCAGAGAAACATAACAAGCAGTCAGGGACCTTGGAATGCTACTGCGTTCCACCCTTAAAGGCAAAGCTTAAGCGGCCTCTAATTTTCTTACCTTTCTTTGTGTCGTGTTAATTTAATTTATTTTTTAGCAACTACTGTGGTCATTAAAGACCAGGCAGAAAGGACGAAGAGATAATCAATTATGCACACATCAAAAACAACATATAATTATACAAAAATATGCAATGGGCGATCGATACAAAAAAAGAAAGATGACAGGGAAGAGACAGTAAAATAACGAAAGCCAATGTACCCGCCGTGGTTGCTCAGTGGCTATGGTGTTGGGCTGCTGAACACACGGTCGCGAGATTGTATCCCGGCCATGGCGGCCGCATTTTGATGGGGGCTAAATGCGAAAACACCCGTGTACCTAGATTTACGTACACGTTAAAGAAACCAAGGTGGTCGAAATTTCCGGAGTCCTCCACAGCGGTGTGCCTCATAATCAGAAAGTGGTTTTGGCACATAAAACCCCATAATTAATTATTTAAATTATACAAAACAACTAGGATATTGTGGAAGCAGGAACATAGTGTAAGCAGTACACAAAAGCTCAGGCTGAGTCAACGTTTAAACCGAGCAAAGCTTTCTCGAAGTCATCAACACAAACGATATCTGATGCCAAATTTTCCGCTGAACAATAGTTCGAGGAAAAAAAGAATGTTTGAGTATGTATGTCCGAGCAGTGTATGTGAGCAGGTTATGCACATGTCTATGCCTGAAAACGGGTTGGAAGCACGGCTGTATGTAGCTCGTCGTAGGTATATTTACCTTCCTATATTAAACGGAATGCAAAAATTTTGGCCCCACGATTTTACAGCGATTTTGAAGCACAGGGATGTTATTTTCCTTGATAAACTTGGTAGAAGAATATGTTGATCGAACCTTTGAAAAAATAAAGCGTACAGCGCACCCTTGAACCATCTCATTTTTTAAATATTTTTTTTTTGTTGAAGGGGTCCCAAACCACTGATATATGTTCTAACTTTGGTAAAACGCACAGTTTATAAGCGAGAATTTTCAATTCGCGAGGGGCTTTTTTGAACTTGAGTCTCAGAACACCAAGTTATCGTGAAGCTGATGCGCAGACGTTTGTTTATGTGTGGACAATGAAAGCCCATTAGTAACGGTTACTACCACGCATTTATATTCATTTACTTCATGCACTAGTGTTCCCTGTACGCGGTAACTAAATGTGAATGGTTGTTTTTTCTTAGTCAATCATAGAAAGACTGTTTTATCGGGGTTTAATGCCAATGCCCACTGGGTGCACCATTCATTAACTTTTGTTATGGGGAAATCAAAGTCAACCTGATCTTGTTGACAGGTTGCTTTCTAATATAGAACGCAATCGTCAGCGAAGAATCGGATATTAACATTACGATCAACCATATCTACTAAGCGGTTGATGTATATTAGGAAAGGAATCGGCCCTTATACGCTCCCTTGTGGAACCCCCGACGATACTGGAGGTATGTTAGAAGCGTGTCAATTCATATCAACGAACTCGGCGCGATTTGAAAGACAAGCATTTATCCAATTTATTATAAACGATGGAAGATTAAGGCTTCGGAGCTTCAGGAGAAGTTTTACGTGATGGACACGATCAAATGCCTTGCTAAAGTAAAAAAAAATTAAATCTAGCTGACCAGACGAGTCAAGTGTCAATGCGGTATCGTGGACTGTTGTTACGAGCTGCGGGCACGTTGATAACTGTTTTCCAAAACCATGAAGACCTGAAGACAAAAATTTATGACTTTCAAGAAAATTGGTATTAAAATGAGCAATAATGTGTTCGAGTACCGTGCAGAACGCTTACGTCAGAGAAATATGGCGGCAGTTTTCTTTTAGCAGGTGATCTCCTTTCTTGTGCACAGCGACAACGCTGGCGAGGCGCCAGTCATCTGGCAAAGTCGCTGTTTTGATCCATTCACAGAAAATAGTAGTTAAGATATGTGATACTGGTTGTGCATATTGACGCAGGAAAGAGTTCGGAAATCCGTCGGGGCCCCAGAAGATTTTGCATTTATATTAAGATAATGATTAGGATTATAAGCTATAATGTGAGAGTATAGGATGTGTTCGAGTAATTTGCAGCAAATAGATGTCAGTCCTATAGGGCTGTAATTGTTTGGGTCTGCTGTGTCACCAGATTGAAACACCGGTATCACTAATGCTGTTTTACTATCTCCCGGTAGGCGCCCTGCATCGAGTTATTGCTGGAATATAAGAGATAACAAAACTAAAGAGTAGGGCGAGGTTAATTTTATAACTAGCACTTATACCGTCATGACCTGGACTGTTTTTATGAGGAAGCTTGTTAATTTCCCGAGAGACACAATGTTGCGATAATATGATGGATGAAAAAGGGAATTGAATAGATAGTTGTTCAAGTATGTGAGTGTTATCAACGGCAGTTCGTTAGTAAAAACAGCAGACAAGCATTTGTTAAATAGCTCTGCGTTATCATTTGTGTTAAGCACTGCTCCGCTTTCGGAAATTAGTAACGCAGCAGTGTGATTTGGTTCTGGTTTAAGTACTTGCCAAAACTTTTTCGGATCAGTTTCTATAATATTGGGAAGGGTGCAATTAAAAACTTGTCCTTAGCTTCGAGAATTGTAGTTTCTGTATGGAGCGCTATGGTTTTGTAATTTTTCCAGTCTTCTAGAGCATTTGTTCGGGCAGCTTTTCTGAATGCTGTTTTTTTCTTGCTTATACACTTCTTCACTTCGCGGTTAAACTACGGATCGTTAGGACTTGAGGGACTTGAGCTGATGGTCATTTTTGGTATACGTGTAGTTTCAACTTTGAGTTTGTCGCGGAATGAGCTGCAGTTATCATCTACCGTTCTGTTTTGAAAATTGTTTGCAATGTCTGCTGTAAATGAGGCTAACACATCAATAATTCTGTTAGTGTCGGTGCGTGCGTAGTTGAGAATGCATTTTTTCGCTGTATATTTCTCGGCAGGTTTCAATGCAAAGGAACATTGCACCACCCTGTGATCACTTGGAAGTTCGCTGTTAGTCATGTCACTGGTAAGCCACGTTTCTGTACCTATTACTATATCTGTGGTGCAAGGATGTGTGACCGTTTTCAGGGCATCAATTTTGTGAGAAAGCTGCAAAATTTTGCCGAAAGCAACGAGACTGCAAGTACGGACGTAACCTTACGCCTCTCTATTGTTTTTCGTCAATTACTGCAAGGTTGGTTCTTGCAGCAGCCTGTACAACATTATTAGTGACTGAGTCAACCCGGTATACAGAAGCTTGGAAATGTAGAGACGTAATAGGAATAGAAAAACCTTTTCTTCACGATTGCTCTTAGCAAAGTCGCGCAACTTCCTACGAGCCAACTGTACCTTAGGCGAAAAGTCCTCTTCTATCCACAATTTAGGGGACTCAAGGTTTCTCTGTTTGTACGCATTTTGTAGTACTTCTGTTTTAGATTTAAACTTAAGGAATTTAATGATAATAGGAAGGTGAAAGCCCTGACGGCGCTGACGAATACGATTGGCACGTTCACTGTCACAAACGGTAACCTTCAAGTGAGTGGAACAAAATTTCTTTGCAATTAATGCCTGTTCAGTAAGAGACAAATTCATTCAGAATGCAGTTCGTGTTAGAGAGGTCTTCAGAAGTCAACCAGGTCTGCCAGAGTGGATGACGCTGTTCGAATATTTGACATTGCTCATTGTGTGTTAATAAGCGCCAGCCTCAAAGAGGCATATGCATTTTAACATCGTGACAATGTTCAGTGCATAAGAATGCAGACACTCCACTAGAGTTGTCCAAGTAGGCATGAGCATACTCCCAAATTTCAATGAGCCCATCACCAAATTAAGGATGGCGAACCAGAAATTTGATCTTGGCCCAGCCCGAAATTTCAGATTTGCCCACTGATAAATTTAGTTTTACACGTGGCCAAGCATTAGGTTGGCCCACCCAAATTACAATTTGGGTGACACCCAAAATTCAAGTTGAGCAACTCACAAAAGTCAAGTTGCCCAGCTTCCAAATTCAAGTTGGGCCACCCCCCATGGCATGTTGGTCCAACCCCCAAATTCAAGTTGTCTCACTCCCAAAATTCAAGTTAGCCCACCCCAGGTTTCAAGCTGACCGACCACGAAACTTAGGTTTGCTCACACACCAATTTAACGCTAGCCCACCCACAAATTTGACCTTGGCCCACTCCCAATTTAGGTTGGCTCACCAGTGAATTTCATATGGGCCCACCACAAATTAAGGGTTGTCCCAAAACATTAAGTTGGCCCATCCCCAAACTACAAGTTGGGCAACCCCTAAATTTCAAGTTGACCCATTCTCAAATGTCCAGTTGCTCTACCCCGCAAATTTCAGTTGGTCCACTCCCATATTCATGCTGGAGCACCCTTTAATGGGAAGCTCGCCCAGCCACAAATTCTAAATTTGACCACCGCCAAACTGAGGTTGTCCAGCCCAAAAGTCCAAGTTGGGCCTCTCCTTAATCTAAGTTTGCCCTCCCTCAGTTTTAGGTTGACCAACCTCAAACTTCCAAGTTGACCCCCCAATAAATTTAAGTTGGCCCACACAACACCCCAAAATTTGTAGTTCGGCCACCACAAAATTGATGTTGGTCCAATCTGAAATTTCAGTTGGCCCATCCCACTAATTATAGATACCCCATGCCCCTACCAAATTTCAAGTTGGCTCACCCCTTAACTTCGTGTTGTCCCACCCCCAAATCGAAGTTGGCTCACCCCAAAATGCAAGTTGGCCCGCTCCCAAACTTAAATCTGATCACCCCCTAATATAATGTCGCCTCGCACTTAAATTGAAGTTAGCCTATATCCAAATTTAAAGTAGGGCCACATCCAAATTTCCATGGGCGATAGCATCACGGGCATAAGCGCTAGCTGAAGGTGTGGTGGACGGAAGCACAGTGTCCAGTGGTAGCGTCGGTTCACGGCCATACAAGAGGTAAAAACGCGAAAAGCCAGCAGTTTCGAGACGGGAAGAGTTATACGCAAATGTAATGTAAGGTAGAGCCTGGTCCCAGTCACGGTGGTCGTCTGAAAGGTATTTGGATAGCATGTCTGTAAGGGTGCGGTTCAAACGCTCAGTGAGGTCGTTCGTTTGAGGGTGGTAGGAGGTGGTAAATTTATGCTGTATAGAGCAGGCACGCATGATGTCGTCAATGACTTTGGCTAAGAAAGTACGGCCACGGTCTGTGAGCAATTTACGCGGAGCGCCATGAATCAAAATGATATCATGCAGGAGGAAGTCCGCAACATCAGTTGCGCAACTGGTCGGAAGAGCGCGGGTTACGGCGTAGCGGGTCGCGTAGTTAGCCGCAACTGCAACCCACTTGTTTCCAGATGTACATTCCGGAAATGGGCCGAGAAGGCCTAAGCCGACACAATGGGAGGGCTCGGTAGGGATGTCAAGTGGCTGTAGGTAACGAGCGGGGAGCTGGTAAGGGTTCTTGCGTAGTTGGCAAAGTTAAGGAGCGGCGGCCTAACGTCGTACGAAACGGGCAAGGCCCAGCCAGAAAAAAACGGCGACGTACACGGTCATATGTTCAAGATACGCCGAGGTGTCCGGCCGTTGGTGCGTCATGAAGCACTTGTAGAACGGTTGAGCGGAGGTGTTTAGGTATGACAAGTAGGAACTCGGCGCCGTCCGGATGAAGGTTACGACAGTACAGTGTACCGTCGCGGAGGTCGAAGAGGCGCAGAGTTGCATCGGCCGGGGAGTGCCCAAAACGGTCGATGAGTGCTTTGATGTAGGCGTCACGACGTTGCTCGTCGGCGAAATGAAGCAGCTGCGACACAGAGAATACAGAAGGAGCACTGGTATTATTGGAGGAATCAGGGTCGTCAACATGGTAATGCGACAAGTTGTCACCGTCCTGGTGCAGGTGGCCAGACTTGTAGACCACGGAATATGAAAATTCTTGTGGCCTCAAAGCCCATCGACCAAGCCGGCTTGTAGGATCCTTTAGCGATGAGAGCCAGCAGAGTGCATGATGGTCAATGACTACGGATAAAGGGCGACCGTAAAGGTAAGGACGCAACTTCGCAACCGCCCAGACTACAGCAAGGCATTCTCGTTCCGGAATGGAATAGTTGTGCCCAGATGGTGTGAGGAGGTGGCTTGCATAAGCAATGACGCGATCCTGGCCACGCTGACGCTGGGCTAAGACGGCACCTACGCCACGACCGCTGGCATCTGTACGCAATTCTGTAGGGGCATCAGGGTCGAAGTGGGCGAGAATGGGTGGTGAGGAGAGAAGAGTGACGAGACGAGAGAAGGCGGCGGCTTCTGCAGTGCCCCACGAGAATAGTAGGCCTTTCTTAAAAAAATTAGTGAGGGGTCAAGAATTGCCGCAAAATCTTGAACAAAACGACGAACGTACGAGCATAGCCCGACAAAACTTTGAACATCTGCAGCTGTCTTCGGAACCGGCAAGTCTCGGGCAGTGCGAGTTTTGTCGGGATCAGGCTGTACTCCGGAAGCATCAACGAGGTGGCCCAGAACAGTAATTTGGCGGCGGCCGAAACGACATTTGGACGAGTTAAGTTGCAGCTTCGCCTTTCGAAATACATCAGGTCTAGCTGTTAGACGCTCAAGGTGAGTGTCGAACGTGGGCGAGAAGACGATGACGTCGTCGAGGTAGCAAAGACATGTGGACCATTTGAAACCACGGAGCAAGGAGTCCATCATACTCTCAGAGGTGGCAGGGGCGTTGCATAATCCAAACGGCATTACTTTATATTGGTATAGGCTATCAGGTGTGATGAACGCGGTTTTTTCTCTGTCCCTATCGTCAACAGCAATCTGCCAGTATCCAGAACGAAGATCAATGGAACAAAAATATCGGGAACCGTGGAGGCAGTCAAGGGCGTCGTCTATACGCGGGAGCGGGTAGACGTCCTTCTTAGTAATGTTGTTCAGATGACGGTAGTCTACACAGAAGCGCCACGAGCCATCCTTCTTCTTAACCAACACTACAGGTGACGCCCAGTGACTCGAAGACGGCTAAATGATGTTTTGTCCAGCATTTCGTTTACATCACTTTGAATTACTCGGCGTTCCGACGCAGAAACTCGATACGGTCGTCGGTGAATAGGAGTAGCATCGCCAGTAAGAATCCGATGCTTGATCGCGAGTGGCTGACCTAAAGGGCGATCGTCAAAGTCGAAAATATTTCTGTAGGACGATAATACTTGGTAAAGGTCTTCAGCCTGCGCGGAGGACAGGTTTGTCGCAACCATTTTCTGTATCTTGGGGTCGGCGGCCGAGGCTGGCACGATGGGCCTGCTAAGCTCGCAAGAAGCATTGGTCGATAATGTTGCCACGTGATGGCCGCCTAAACAATGAACGGTGGCAAGGCAAATACCTTGCGGTAGAATTTGCTTTGCCAATCCAAAGTAAAGATAGGCATGAAAGTGCGGTTTGCAGTAATAGTAAGTATACTGTGAGGAACGGTAACGTCATACTGTATTGGAATGTCGGGCAGAGGAATGACGAGGTACTCGCCACCAGGGACTGGTGGGGAAGACAAGAGTTCAATATAGGCTATTGATTTTGGCGGCAGGCGAATAAAGCCGGTCGGGCGTAGGTGGTGTGCGTCCGAAGGTTCTGCGAGAATCGGCAACTCAAGGCGAAGGGTGCTAGCAGAACAGTCAATAAGAGCAGAATGCGCGGAGAGAAATTCGAGGCCGAGAATGAGGTCGTGGGGGCAATTAGCAATCACGGTGAAGAGGACAGCAGTGTGGCGGCCGGCGATGCTAACACGTGCAGTGCACATGCCGATGATAGGCACACTACCGCCATCCGCAACGCGGACGACGCGTGCCGACGCTGGGGTGAGGGGCTTGTTCAGTCGTCGTCGGAAGGGAGCACTCATAATAGAAAGATGAGCCGCGCGAGGACGACGACGAAGTGGGTCTGTGCCCTTGGCGCGAGCGAGTGTCGGCTTGGCGATCTGTCTCCAGTGTAAATAGCCTGTATATAGCCTCTTTAATCTGTGTCTTTCAGCGCGTAGTATTCTGGTGGAGGTCAGCGATCGACGTCCTCACCACGGAACGCCGGAGTGGTCGGTACATCGAGCTCGCGCTGCCCGAGACTTTTCGGCTCCGCAGACAGCCGCAGACGTTCGAAGTTTTGTAGGGCTACGCTCGTACTTTCGTCGTTTTATTCAAGATTTTGCGGCAATTGCTAGGACCCCTCAGTAATCTTTTGAAGAAAGGCCTACAATTCTCGTGGGGTACTGCAGAAGCCGCCGTCTTCTGTAGTCTCGTTACTCTTCTCTCCTCACCACCCATTCTTGCCCACTTCGACCCTGATGCCCCTACCGAATTGCGTACAGATGCCTGTGGTCATGGCGTAGGTGCTCTCTTAGCCCAGCGTCAGCGTGACCAGAATCGCGTTATTGCTTATGCGAGCCGCCTCCTCACACCATCGGAGCGCAACTATTCCATTACGGAACAAGAATGCCTAGCTGTAGTCTGGGCGGTAGGGAAGTTCCGTCCATACCTTTACGGTCGCCCTTTTTCCGTAGTGATTGACCATCACGCTCTCTGCTGGCTCTCACCGCTCAGAGATCCTACAGGCCGGCATGGTCGATGGGCTTTGAGGCTGCAAGAATTTTTATATTCCGTGGTCTACAAGTCTGGCCGCCTGCACCAAGACGCTGGCAGCTTGTCGCGTTACCCTGTTGACGATCCTGACTCCTTAGATTTTACCAGTGCTGCTTGCGTATTCTCTGTGTCGCAGCTGCTTCATTTCACCGACGAGCAACGTCGTGACGCCTACATCAGATCACTCATCGCCCGTTTTGAACACTCTCGAGCCGATGCCACTCTACGCCTCTTCGACCTCCGCGATGGTGCTCTGTACCGTCGTAACCTTCATCCGGACGGCTCTGAGTTCCTACTTGTCATACGTAAACACCTCCGCTCAACCATTCTAGAAGAGCTTCACGACGCCCCAACGGCAGGACACCTCGGCGTATCTTGAACCTATCACCGTGTACGTCGCCGTTTTTTCTGGCCGGGCCTTGCCCGTTCCGTACGACATTACGTCGCCGCTTGTGAACTTTGCCAACGACGCAAGAAGCCGTCCCGGCTCCCCTCTGGTTACCTGCAGCCGCTGGACATCCCTGCCGAGCCCTTCCATCGTGTTGGCTTAGACCTTTTCGGCCCATTTCCGGAATCTACATCAGGAAACAAGTGGGTTGAAGTTGCGGCTGACTACGCGACCCACTGCGCCGTAACCCGCGCTCTTCCGACCAGTTGCGCAACTGACGTTGCGGACTTCCTTCTACATGATATCATATTGATGCATGGTGTTCCGCGCCAATTGCTCACAGTCTGTGCCGTACGTTTTTGGTGAAAGTCATTGACGACATCATGCGGGCCTGCTCCATTCAGCACAAGTTTACTACCTCCTACCACCCCCAAAACGAACGGCCTCACTGAACGTTTGAACCGCACGCTTACAGACATGCTATCCAAATACGTTTCAGATGACCACCGTGACTGGGACCTGGCTCTACCCTACATTACCTTTGCGTATAACTCTTCCCGTCTCCAAACTGCCGGCTTTTTCCCGTTTTACCTCTTTTATGGCCGCGAACCGACGCTTCTACTAGACACTGTGCTTCCGCCCACCAAAGCTTCAACTAGCGCTTATGTCCGTGATGCAATTGCCCGTGCTGACCGTGCTCGTCAGCTTGCGCGCGTTCGTCTACAAGTCTCCCAAGATAAACAGAAGCGACGCTACGACCTCCGTCACCGTCATGCCCACTTTGTGCCCGGCACCCTCGTGTTGCTTTGGTCACCATCGCGTAAAGTTGGCCTTTGTGAGGAACTGCTTTCCTCTTATACGAGCCCACATCGCGTGCTCCGCCAAGCGACCGATGTCACCTATGAAATCGTTCTAGCCACGCCCACAAAGTCCTCCGGTGTGACAACCAGTGACAATGTCCACGTCGCCCGACTCAAGCCCTACAACTCTCCACGTGCCTTGGACATTTAACAGCACCGTGACGGCGCTTTTGCCACTGGGGGGTAGTATTACGATATTATCGGTAGGTACCCGAGAGACGAGCAGCCGCGAGAACGACGACGAAGTGGGTCTGTGCCTTTGGCGCGTGTGAATGTCGGCCTGGCGCTCTGGCTCCAGTCTAGTGTAAATAGTCTGTACATAGCCTCTTTCGTCTGTGTCTTTCTACACGTAACAATATATTAGGTTGAAGTGATCAATTGACACGAAAATGTGGTGGTGATGGGGAAAGCCACCCGCTGCGGCACTTGCTTAACAGCAGCACGACACCGCTGTAACCACGCGCTGCTCACAGCTGCTATTGTTCCAGGCCGCACTGTCATGGTGCGTCCTTTCCTGGCTTCCTGGCTCTTTCCCTACGAGCTTCGTTGGTCCAACGCTGCTTATGCCGTTCCTGCCGCAATCCCAGCCGTGTTTGGACGCAACTGCTGCCTATGTCTGGCAACGCGGATTGGGAACGTATACCGGCGACGCAAGAACATCAAAGTATAAATTGGAGCCGGCCACCAGCGTCGTCGGGCACGATACCGCTGTAACCATGCGCTGCTCAGAACTGCTATTCTTCCAGGTCAGTTACTTTAACCGTGCCGCATGTGCCAAAACTAGCAATTGCTGTCTTATTGCGGTGTCATGCCCATTGGAGCTGTCTAGCGTTAAAAAGCTGTTATTGACTCGTTTGCAGTGTGTATCTCCTTCCCTCGTTAACTTGCTTCTCATGCTATCGGGTGATGTTGAGTCGAACCCTAGCCCAATGAGCAAGACTGAGTCCGCTGCTTTCGAATCCGCCCTGGAGGCAATCGAAAAATTGGAATCTGGGCTAAAGTCAGTTCTGCTTGAATTTAAGGGCATCAAGGACGAACAAGCCGCTACTAACGATGAAATCAAAAAACTTTTAGGGAGAGTCACTGCACTTGAAGCTAGTGGAACCGTAACTGCTACCACTGAAGTGGTTCCCCCTCAGAATACCCTGCAAGATATTTCAAGCCAGCTACAGCGAATAACAAACAGATGTGACGATGCATAAAACAGATGAAGACGATCAAACTTATTATTTTTCGGGATTGCGGATGACGAAAAAGAAGTTGGGCCACGTCAGAAGAAAATATTAAGACGTTTTGCGAAGGAAAACTCGAGCTTCACACAACCAGCATGCAGTACGAACGGGTTCATCGCGTAGGAAAATATGCTACAGTAAAAAAAGGCCCATAATCGCAAAACTTTGTTCATTCAAGGACAAGCAAAGTATCCGGTCCGCAGCACGTAAACTTAGGGGAGCAACATTTTTAATCGGTGAAGACTTCGCGCCATCAACACGTGTAGCTAGAAGAAAGCTGGTAGCTTTTGCCAGGCCACTTGAAAAGCCTTTTAAGTTGGTGCTCGACAAGCTCTATATAGACAAACAAGTATACGACACCACTAGCGACTCAGTAATACAGTCTACCAGATAGCTAGACACAAGCCCAAGCTCGCAAAATAATCAGCTGCCTTTCTTGCCGCAAGCCGCTCTCTCGCTCTCAGTGGCCTACACTAACATCCGAAGTTTGCTACCTAAACGCGATACACTTTGTGGTTTTTTAGAAGATAGTGACTCAGACATAATTGTACTAACTGAGACATGGTTGAATCCAGATATCGACGACAATGAGATGCTGCCAACAAATAATCTTTACAAAATTTATACAAACGACCGCATCGATAGGCGCGGTGGGGGTGTACTTATCGCCATTAAAAAAAACCCTCATTCATATTTTATTGATTCAGGGTCACCTCTCGAGATTGTGTGGGCTGCTTTTTATGTGTCCTCCAGTGGTGTACTTATTGGCGCCTGTAACCGGGCACCGGATTGCAACCATTCCTTTTTGAACGACTTGCGGGACAGTGTCACTAAAGCGCTCCTGCTGTGTCCATCCAACCACGTTTATCTTCCTGGTGATTTCAATTTTCCGCTTATCGACTGGGAACATATGCCATCTTGATGTCACGCGTCTCTGGAACTAATCTATCTAACGTTAGATTTTAACCTCCTCCAGATAGTGAAAGCCCCTACACGCACTTCCAATATCTTGGACTTGGTTTTCACAAACGCTCCTGACGCAATTACTTCCATTTCAAATATTAGCGGCTTTAGTGATCATAACCTCATCCAACTAGCTATTAGCATCCCGAAACCCGTGCCTGGCACAACAACTAAACAAATTCGCGATTATAACAGAGCAAATTACGATGACATTAACTTCCAACTAGAAGAATTTTTTTGCCAAGTGCTACTACCTTCATTTCATTGTCGATCTGTAAACGACAACTGGGTGCTCTTCAGGGACAAATTAACTGCATTAGTAGACCGTTACGTCCCGATAGACTCCATAACTAACGACAAATCCCTCCCTTGGTTCAACAACTCTCTTTGCAAACTAAGGAATAGAAAGAAGCGTTCTTATAACATGGCTAAACGCGTGCGCACTGCTGAGGCTTGGCAGATATACAAAGACAGTTTAAACAATTACTGCTCAGCGATATCTTCCGCCAAAGATAAATATTACTCTCAAGACCTACCATCGCTGCTAACTTCCAATCCTAAAAAATTTTGGCAAACCATATCTCCGACAAGAGATTCTAACACCATAACATTGCACGTAACAGAAAACATACCTATTTCTAGCGCCGAATGCCCCCCCCCCCCTATTCAACACGTTTTTTTCATCTGTTTTCACTCAGGAGGACTTATCCAATGTTCCAACTTTTCCGGAACTTGATGCCGCATACCAGGAACCAATTGTTATCACTTCTGAATGGGTTAAATTACTCATTAGTAACCCTAAAATATCTACTTCCACCGGTATTGACAACATTAATTCTAAGATTTTAAAGAACACCATCGCTGCCTCAAGCAAGATCATATGCCATATTTATCAACAATCCCTAGCATCTGGAATGTTACCCACCGATTGGTTAATAGGAAAAATAATACCAATTCACAAATCTGCAGATGTTCATACACCTGACAAGTATCGGCCCATATCTTTAACCTGCATATGTTGCAAAATGCTCGAGCACATAATCGCTTCCCACGTGTACAGCCACCTAGAAGCTCACAATTTCTTTTTTTCTAATCAGCATGGTTTTAGGAAGGGATTTTCTCGTGACAAGCAATTGTTTGAACTAACGACTGCCTTGTACTTTAACATGGACTGCAACCTTCAAACTGACTCTATCTTTCTTGACTTTTCAAAAGCTTTTGACCGCGTGCCCCACTGTCGCCTAATTTCTAAATTATCTGCCCTACGACTTGACTCTTTAACATCATCCTGGATTCGTAATTTGCCTTTTTTTCAAGAACAGTTTACTGTTGTTAACAATTTCTCTTCCCCACCTTCTTCTGTTAGCTCCGGTGTGCCACAAGGCAGCGTCCTCGGCCCCTTACTCTTCTTAATCTACATTAACGACTTACCCACCCAGATTACTTCCTGCATGCGCCTTTTTGCTGATGACTGCATAATCTACCCTCCTATTCACACGACTGACGATCAGTTGAAACTTCAAGCAGATCTTAACCTTATCGCTAACTGGTGCAACAAATGGCTCATGACACTAATCTTTACGAAGTGCCAGGTGATGTGCTTCAGCCGAAAATGTGTAAATTCTAAATATTCGTATCATCTTAATAACACTATGCTCTTCCATACTTCATCATATAAGTACCTTGGTGTTGTCCTTACAGAGAATCTTTCATGGGCCCCACACATCACTTCTACATGCGCCAAAGCATCACGTTCTCTTGGCTATCTACGACGCAACTTGCAAAATGCCCCGCCAAACATTCGAAAACTCGCTTTCCAAACATTCATTTTGCCACAGTTAGAATTCGCCTCCTCAATTTGGTCCCCTCATCATAATTACCTAATAAATATGACGGAAATGATACAAAACAGAGCAGGCCGGTTCATATCCCGTCACTACAGTATAAATTCAAGCATTACACAAATTAAACTAGACCTACTGTTGCCGCCATTATATATCCGCCGCAACATCGCTCTTCTATGCTTATTCCACAAATATATTTACAGTAATAAACGAACCCGGTTACAACTACAAATACCCCACTCTTTTTCACGCAGATTACATAATCAGTTCAGTTTCATGCGCATATACGGTAAACAAATTCATTTAATTCATCTGCACTACCACGTGCCATTCGTCTCTGTAGTGACCTCCCTGATAACATAGCCTCCATATCTAATCCCGACACGTTCCGCTCTCAGTTACCCATGCTTTTCCCATTTAATACCGTTCACGAGTGACCAGTCTAGTGTATGTTATCGTGCATTTTTGCCATGTTGTATTTCATTTTCATAAACGCTATTCCTTTGCTCTGTTAACAGTAACAAGTGTTCGTGTGCGTTCAGATATTGCTTTGTGTTTCTAGTGCCTTCTATATTGTGTAACACGGTAACCTTTTTATAGCACTATTCTTGTTGAAAATGTGTATTTTACCGTTTAATATGCCCCCCTTAATTTATGCCCTGCCATAGGGCCTTTAAGGTTCTTTTGAATAAATAAATAAATACGGAGAGCGCGCCCACAGGAAAATGAAATTGGCCAGTTGTCGGATATACGCCATTTTTTCCATTGCGATAGTAAGAAAAGTATCGTAATTGCGTAGCGGCAGCAACAGATGGTGAGACAGGGTTTTGGCTCAGGTTCATCGAAGGGATCACTCATTACCTGGATGGCCATGTTGCCACCTTCTAGCACACGATGTCTCAAATAAACTAAATTGAATCGAGGGTGATGTCAAGCACTCGTGAAAGATTAGAGGCTGGTGTCGTGGCCCACAGTTCTCTACGTATAGTTGAGCTCAAGTTCTAAGTAGTCTTGTCTGTTGGTTAGTCGGCAGGTCTTTGCAAGAAGTTGAAATGCTTTTGAGGAGTCTAGCGAATCGTCGAACTAGAACTAGAAACAGGAACTTTTTTCTTGCTCGAAGCGCCGGTACTGCGTAATATGACCATAACCGTCGAGATATTCTTCCAGAGAAGAAGACTGAAGGCGCTGTCGGTGAAGCCTTTGACTATATGACCCAGTTTGGCCGGTTCTGTTATATATTTGTCGACTTTCCGGTAGCTCAAGAGAATGTCATGAATATGCGTAACTTACTCTACTATTGCCGTCTATGCGTAGGGTGCAACACTTTTGCCGAACGGGCGGCTAAGATTCTGCATACAAATGTCCCAACTTGTGACATCCGCCTCGCATGTTACTAGCCATACGCTCGCCGTGCATACAAAACAATTACGACATTGGCGAGCATAAGCGTCGCAGAGATTACTGTCAATCAATCTATAAATAAGGATACGAAGAACTCTATTGAAAGAAGCGCCGCCCCTTACGGCGGCACTGCGGGCAGCTTCCACATGGAGCCACAACGTAGGCTTTCTGGACTCCCCACAGGTAACAATGGTATTCCGAGCTCTTGATGGCCGTGTTCCAGTTCTGTTCAGTGATTTAATGCAATAATTATCTCGTAACGAGGGACACCGCAAGAGCATGAGATGTAAATTGCATGTCCCCCTGCAGCTAGGATAATGTGAGCTAAAACATACTGGAATAATAGTGCATGTGGGCCAGACTAGGCTAAGAGCTAGTGTGAAGCGTCCTGAAGGTTGTACATTGATGTGAAAGTGAAAGTGAAAGTTTATTTTCCTTTCAACGAAAAGAGGGCGCCAAGACAAAAGGCAAGAGCCTCACAAGGTCCTGGTCACCCGCAGAACAGCTGGCATTGTCCACGAGCACTTCACAACAAATTCGTAGTGAATTCCTCAAGCGTTGTAAAAAGCATGAAGCGGTAAATTAACATAGATCAAATTTTACTAGAAAAGAATAAATCGAATACACAACGTATCGTATGAGCGGTATAAAGATACATATTTTTTTACAAACATAAATATATCAGTCCTAAAACAGAGAAACAATATCACAAAGCTTACAACATGTACGTTATAGAAAAGAAAAACATTTAAAAGGTAGTAAAATACATACAAAGTCTGTCGACTAAATAAATATCTCATTCGGTTTGTTCTAACACGTTTTTTAATTGTAGATTTAAAACGCTTTTTGTGAAAGGTAATGTTCGGTTTCAAAGGGAAATTGATTTATTACCATGGGAATTTGGCAGCTAAGTGTTTGCTTGCCATAACTGGTGCGTGTGATTGGAACAAGCTTACGTTTCGTTCGAAAAGCATAACGGCTCCTTTGAACTATCTGGACAAGAAAAGAACAATTTATGATGATGAATGTACTTAGGTAGACAGAAATTATATAGTTCTTTTACTCTAACGATGCCATTTCTGAAATAGCGGTGACGTAAGTAAATCTGAAGGTGTGCCATGAAACCCCTCAATAGCACGCATATCACTTTTCTGAACTGAACTTACCTTCAAGTAATTTCTGGACGTCGTTGTTCCCCAAACAAGGATACAGCATGATAACCTTGAGTACATAAGTACGTAATACATGGATATCTTTAACCAGGGGGCCAACAAATGAGGTATACAAACAGCCGAATGTTTTACTTAGATCAGACATTAATTTGGTGGCGTCAAAATTCCAAGAAAGATTCTGATTGAACTAAACACCAAGAAATTTCTGATCGGAAACACGCTTTAATCCAGTATGCTCGTCAAAAATTTTCATAGTGATACTTTCTACTGTAATTATAAGATGAAAAATTATGTAGTTTGTCGTTGATAAATTAAGGCTTAGCCTAGTGCTCAATAACCAGTTATGTAGCTTTGTTAAATATGCAGTTGCCGTAGCCTCTATTTTGACAAGGAGTAGGATGAAAAAAATATATTCGTATTCTTAAATGACCAGATTAGGCGATTTGGATATTCTAACGATATCGTTTATGTACACCAGAAACAATAACGGTCCTAATATTGATCCTTGAGAAACACCATGCTGAATTGCTATTTCTCTGAGGGTACGCCACTAACTTGAGCATACTGCAACTTGTTATTTAAATAGTTCTTTAGCAAGTCAGATGCAATACCACGTATGCCACAACTGTTAAGCTTGCGTAACAGGGAGTTGTGATGAACGCAATTGGATATCTTTCGGAAATCTAAGAAAAGACCAAGAGTGTACTGTTTCATATCAATATTCTGAAAGTTTTTTTCTTTTACTGTTAAAAGCACCTGCTCTGTTGATTTGCTTTTCAGAAATTCATACTGCGAGGAAAAAATAACATTGAACTTATGGAAAAAAATTTTGAGACGAGTATTAATGACACCTTCAAAGACTTTTGATAAAACGGGTAGAACAGAAATGGGTCTACAATTAGATATGCCCATTCTTCCCGCCACATTTATAAACTGGACATACATGTACTATCTTCAGCTGATCTGGGTACACTCCGCTTTCTAACATACGATTTGTGATGTAACACAACACGTCACATAATAAAGAAGATACATGTTTCAAAAGTACTGCGAGCATACCATCATGCCCCGGTGAAACATGATTTTTTACCCTATGTAATATTGAAGCTATTTCATCAGTAGTAGTTCGCATACGCGCAATAGAATCTTGTAAGGGAGTGATTAGATTAGAAAATGCGTCCGGCACTAATGTGGTCAACGACGTACATATAGGATCTGCTACATTCATGAAAAAATTATTGAAAGTGGTTGCGAGATTAGAGCCTGTAAGTTCATCATTGACTGTCATAATATTAATGGGAGGGTCTAGATTACATTTATAACTTAAAAAGGTATGTTCACTCCAAACTTTTCTTCTGTCAGAATGTGCTTTGGTAAACTGATCAATATAGTAAGTAGATTTAGCCATTTCAACGTCCTGGTTAAGTTTAATTCTGTATTTCTTTAAATTCAATAAAGGTGTTGGCATCACCACTCTTGATAAATTTGTGATAGAAATGGTTTTTCGTTTTATTTCTTTTGTATAGTTCCTCAGCCGTCCGAGACTTTTTAAACTTTTTGCACGTTTTAGTTTTCTTTAGTTGAAAGGCATCGCTGTAGCACCATAGAAGCTGTTTATTAAGTGCAATATAAGCTTTGGTTACGTCAGTTGTATCGTACACATTATCCCAATGTGAACTTTCGACTAATGCTTTGAACATACTCATCGTGTTAGCATTAATTGCTCTGTATAACCGTGGGACCTTCACATCTCTGTCGTACATGATGGGCAGGAAGCAAAAGGTTGGCTAATGATCGCCGATGTCATAGGACCGGACACCAGAGGGAATGTTAGTAGACACCAGATTTGTAATACATACGTCTAGTAGACTACTTGTTTCAACAGTTACCCTTGTGGGTAAGGATATGCAATTCTAGCAGGCACATGATGGAACGGTATTATTGAATTGCGCTGCACATTAATCGTTCGACAATAAGTTAATATTTATGTCACCCATAATAATAAATACGCATATGGTAGAAGTCAGACGCCCCAGTAAATTTTCAAGGAAGTCATAAAGTGCCATTTGTTACCAGTGGGAGGTATGTTTATTGCAACGACCAGTAGATTTCTAGTAGATACAGTAATACATTCCACATTAGAATCTATTACGCAATATTCATCTATTACAGAATGTTTGTACAATTTGTTTTCACACACATAGAGACCTCCACCGTTGCAGTGAAGCCTTAATAATCCATTATAAGTATAATTTTAAATGTGCGGATGATCCTCATGGGATGTTAGGCATATTTTTGTAAACATCAAAAAATCTAATTTATGAATATGGACGCAAAAAACATGTTCAGATGGTCACCCTTGTGTTTGATACTTCGAGAAATAAAATGAATAGCACTGAGCCCTTTCTCTAGGGAGCCGAGAGTCGTTCTGATACCTTCAACATTATAGCCAGCACAAGTTGACTCGCTGTTCATGGCGGTGCGACAGTTCATCTTAGGAAACGGACCTTGCCTAGTCATTTTTTCCAGATCACCATGATCAATGATCCTCAGAGCATCAGTCAGTTCACTTTGACGTGCGAACACCTTACCCCCTATAGTCCAGACATAATTCCAGGACACTAATTTCTTACGTGCAATGGCAGTACCTAACAACTGCTTATTAAACTGAGATAGATGCTATTTAACATAGACATCCCCTCAATTCGAGGAACCAAGCATACTGTTATTAGGTCTTTGTTTCCTTGCCTTAGAAAGGAATGTGTTCCTTTTTTCTCGTCGGACAACACGAACTCTATTGTTCGTCTCGTCCGAGTTCCGAGTGGGAATGCGGTGACATGTATCGATGTCTAATTCACTGACTGGTTCGCCAACAACTTCACCGATTTGTTTTATGACATCAGCAGGCTCTATATTCCCCTTCACACCCTTTACTTCCAAATTGTTGTGCCTCGTGTACTGCTGTAACTCTTCAACTTGTCGTGTCAACCGTTTGTTCTTGCTCCTAAAACCTTCATTACACTTAACATGTTCGCTGACTTCTTTTCTCAGTGCCTCATCCTCAGAGGTGATGTTCTTCGTCTCATCGCAAGTGTCTCTGTAGAATTTGATGCTCTCTTTCACAGAACAAAATTCTAATCTCATTTCACGCTTAAAATTGTCGGCAGCTTTTGCGAAATCCTTAGACATATTTGAAAAAAGAATGAGAAATTGAACAATAAAACTGTGAACTGTACGAAGTGTGGCAGCAGTGTGCAGCGTGCCGAAAAAATACAAGAAATTGCTCCCAGCGGGTGCTTTCTTGCAAAACCAGAATACCTTTAGTCGATGATGGCGTTGCCTGCACACTGCTGCCAACTAAAATGTCATGTGAGCTTCTCATGTGATGGAGGAAAGATTCTTCAGCTAATGTAGACATGCTTAGTGAATTCATTCAATGTGAATAGAGTGCACCGGAACTCTTGGACATTGGACTGTGACAAGGCCCCTCCTGCCGCGCGCAGAGTTAGGCTCCTCCTGCGCCTGTGAGTGCAATATGTCATTCATATTGATGAGCGCGTCCAGATTTAGGCCCAAGTATGCCTGAAACCAGGTTATTGAATGTGGAGTGATTGCCCTGTTCCTGAGAATACCATTGGACTTTTTCGGCATGGATGCCGAGTTGAATACCCTGACTGTCCATCTATAGACTGTGTATATTTGCGCTCTGTTGTCGTCCAAAAGAGCCCAAGCAACAGAAACCTGCTGTACTTTGGAAGTCGTCCCGACAACCGAGGCAGCCGAAACAACATGTCGTCTGTGATCTATTGCCCCTATGGCAAAACGAGACGATCAGCCATATTGTGCCGCATCCACAAAGTAGATCGATGTGGGTTCGTCCTTGATCTTCAGGATCCCAATCGCCTTGGCCCTACGCCTTCCCCTATTTGCTCTGTCGGTGTACGTTGCGAGAGATTGGCGCAACATAAATGCTTTCTTCTTACTCGTCAGTGATTTGATGCTTTCTCTCTTCAGCAAGTAATGGGTTAAGGCCAACCATGACCCGAATTCTTCTCCCCGCCCAGGAGCAGGACAGCCGAGCCAGATGGGCCAATTTCTGCACCTCGATAATCTGCTCCCATGAATTGTGTACTCTCATTTGATAGAGTCGTTCTGTACTGGCGGTCATAGGAATGCCGAGTACACTTTTGATGTTTTTCCGAATGAGGGTGTTCAACTTCTTTTTCTCAGATGTGTGCCGATAGCTGCTACATAAATGATGTCACTCATAACGAAGAATAGATCTTTATATATAGCGTCAGATAAAAGAAGGCTTCTTTTATCAGTAAGCGTTCTGCATATCTTACTTTTGTTTTCTGCTTTATGCGCTGTCACATTCCATAGATATTTACCGAGCTGCCGAACAGCAGACTCTACTAATCTTGTGTAATTTCTACTAATACTCAACACTTGTGTCATAGGCGCCTTACTGATGCTCTCCAAATATAAAAATGAGGAAAGGCGCCTACGGTTTACAGGAATAGAAAAAGAACGGTAAATAGGCTCGTCACCAAAGAAGAAAACAAATGGAACTTACGGCCCATAAGTCGCATGCAGGCATCACAGCATTTGCATTTTCCTATTTTTCGGATAATACCACGGCAAGGATGTCTCTCTAGTGGTTCACATTCTGTCAGTCTGCATACTGAGGGGCACATTTCAGGATCATATTTTTCTTCTGTGTCTTGTATGCAGTCGGTAGTTTCCTCTTGCAACATTGTTCCAGGCCATAGTACGAGGAAACTGATCCAAATTGACAGAATGAAGCTCACAAAGCCGTGGCCGACCATCCTGTGTAAACACACGAACGTTTAAGGCAAATGAACATACTGCGAAGAAATCAACATTTATCGCATGATGATGTGTGGTGTTTTATGGCGCAAGGGCCAGGTATGGCCAAAGAGCGCCATGACAAAGGTAACGTTAACGGTGCATTGTGAATGATGCAGGCAATGAATTAGACAATGCATTTTTCATGGTATATGTAACATGGCTGTAAAAAGGCCTAAAATATATAGTTGCTAAAATAATGACACTGCCTAAGTAGTGATGTGGGCTATGGTAACGGGTTTTGTTAAAAGCATGATACAATAAAACATAACATTGACAATTTAGCTTCAAGAAAGCCTGTGAGTACAGGGGTGTTGTACGGGAGCTAAAAATTTCCTGGCCAAATGATTTCCGGAGTATCTGTTTCAGCTAAAAACTCTAAAACTAGTTTCGGATTAAAAAGCGGTTCATTGCTGAGAAAAAATTTCGGGTGAAGAGGAATATTTCCGCGATATGCGGAAATGAAATACTTTTTCCTGTGTGCTTCTATTGCAGGGCATTGAATAAGAACGTGCAGGACTGTGAGATTTTGGCCGCACTTACTACAAGTGGGAGGATACCCCCCAGTCAAGAGGTAAGAGTGAGTGCCGTACGTGTGTCCTATTCTTAATCGGCAAAGGAGCACTTCGTAATATCGCGACGTTCTCTTGGATACCCAATATCCTAATTTGGGTCTTATCAAGTGCAGTTTATTTGATATCTCAGCATTCCACTGTTGCTGCCAATGGATTTTGAGCTTCTGACGCAAGTATGCTTTAAGATCTGTGGCTGGAATGGGTATGTTTATGTCCGTGTCACTAAAAGCTACTGAAGTAGCTTTCTTGTCAGCAGCTTCGTAGCCTTTTATGCCACAGTGGCCAGGTACCCAGCATAGGATGATCATTAGTTTAGCACTATAAGCTGAGCATAGCAATGTACACAGTCCATTAACGAGAGTGTATTTATGTTTACGTGCATTCATAAGGGCTCGCACTACACTCAATGAGTCTGTGAACACTATAGCCCTAGTAAGACTCGTTTGCGTGATGTACTTCACTGCAGAGAGTATTGCATATGATTCCGCTGTAAAGATACCTGTATGTGGGTTCAATGTAACGGATATTAAGAATACTGGTCCTAGTGCTCCGTAAGCAACACCAGAAGAAGGCTTAGAGGCATCTGTGTAAAATTCAGCACAAGAATATTTCTCCTGAAGCTGAAGAAAATGTCACCGTATGTGTGTCTCAGGTGCTCGTTTTGATATTTCTGCAAACGAGACGTCACATTCGATAATCTGCCACGCCCACGGCGGTGGAAGCCGCGTAGTTGCCATTAAGACATTCTCTAAAATCGGCGCACCTGTTTTTTCGGACAATGCTTCCAACCGAAGGGACAGAGGAGGTCTAGTGCCTGCGCGGTTACGGAAAAGCCTAGCCGTAGACAGGTCGCAAATAACTGAATGGCATGGATGATGGAAATCTGATTTCACTTTGAGGGCGTAAGAGAGACTTAAATATGTTGTTTGAAGATGTAGGGACCATTCGTTAGATTCAGCATACAGGCTTTCTACGGGGCTATTCCTGTACGCACCCGTAGCAAGACGGATACCCAAGTGGTGGACGGAATCGAGCATCTTCAAAGTACTAGGTGTCGCAGAGTTATACACAATTGCTTCGTAGTCAAGGCGTGACCGTATAAGGCTTTTGTACAAGCTCAAGAGGCATCTTCTGTCACTTCCCCAAGATGTGCGGGGCAAGAGCTTCAGTAGAATCATTGTGATCCCGCATTTCATTTTCAAATATTTTAAGTGTGGGATAAAAGTTAGTTTGGAGTCCAAAATGAGGCTTAAAAATTTAAGTTCATGACTGACAGATAGCCGTTCTCCATTAAGATCAATAACGGGCTCCTGTATTACCCCTCTCTTATTGTAGAAAAGAATGCATGTACTTTTTTCGGGGTTTAGTTTAAAGCCGTTCTCGTCTGCCCAGTTAGACAACTTATTCAGGCCAAGCTGCACTTGTCGCTCGCAAATACTAACATTAGATGACTTGTAACCTGTTTGGATATCATCCACGTATACGGAATAAAACATTGTACGTGGTATGATAGTATGGAGCCAATTCATTTTTACAAGGAATAAAGTACAGCGCAGCATTTTACCTTGTGGCACACCAGTCTCCTGAGCAAATAGACGAGATAGGACATTACCAATACGAACATGAAATGTGTGGTTGCACAGATAACATTGAATCACGTTTTGCAAGATGCCTCGATGCCCATTCCAGCTAGATCACGAAGAATTCTGTAACGCCAAGTAGTATCGTATGCTTTCTCCATGTCTAAAAATACTGATTAGAAAAAATGTTTGTGCACAAAGGCATCCCGGATATTTATCTCAATACGGACAAGTTGATCTGTTGTGGATCTATGTTCCCTGAAGCCACACTGGAAGGGATCTAGTATCTTGTTACTTTCAAGAAAATGCACCAGGCGACGGTTAGTAACTTATTCAAAAAACTTATATAGACAGCTTGTTGGGGCTATAGGCCTATAGCTGCTGGCCAAAGACGGGTCCTTGCCCTTTTTCAGAATAGGGGTTATGACTGCTTGCTTCCAGGCTGACGGGATGTAGCTGGCAGAGAATATGGCGTTAAAAAGAGTGAGGAGTGTTTTGTGTGCTTCGGGGTGTGGGTGTTCAATCATCTGGTAGACTATTCGATCGGTTCCAGGGGCCGATTTATTACAATTACGTAGTGCAGCCTGAAATTCAGCCATAATTAAAGGACGGTTGTAGGATTCATTGCTCTTGCATTTTCGACCCAGACGCAGTCGCTCAGCTTGTTGCTAGTATCTGAGGAATGAATTGGAGTAATACAATGAGCTAGAAATGTTTTCAAAATGTACCCCTAGAGAGTCAGCTTGGTCCTTAAGAGAATTTCCTTGCGTGTTTACTAAGGGTAGAAGATGAGTTTGCTGGCCTTTGATTTTATTCACTCTGTTCCAGGCTTTTCGTTCATCAGTATAAGAGTTATTTCTAGAAATATATCTTTGCGACCTTTCCCTTTGGGCACGGCGCCGCATTCTTCTACCCCCAGACTTTATTTTCTTGAAAATTATCAAATTCTCCGTAGTCGGAGAGTCTCGAAGGTTGTTCCAAGCTTTATTTTGATTTCTATGCGCTTTTTTGCAGTCGTCGTTGCACCATGGAACACGTCGCTTACAGGACGATCCCTTTGTTACGGGGATACATATTGGCGCCGCATCAACTATGAACGCCGTGAAATATGCCACTGCATCTTCGATAGAAAGTTTACAGATATCATTCCAAGTCAAATGTGTGAGCTCCCTGTACCGTGTCCAGTCTGCACAATCGACTTTCCACCGGGAGACATGTGGAGAGCACTCATCACCTTGTGTTAGTTTTATCACAATGGGGAAATGATCGCTCCCGTAGGGATTCCTAATCACGTTCCACTCCAGATGCGGCAAGAGTAAACTCGATGTGATGCATAAATAGATAGATGAAAATGTTTTGTTTGCGACACTGTAAAATGTAGGTTCTTTCCCATTAAGCAAGCAAGCATCTGTAGTGAGGAGGAAGTTTTCAACTAACCGTCCTCTGCTTTCACAACGACGGCTTCCCGAAAGGGTGTTGTGTGCTTTAAAATCCCCAACGACAATGTAGGGTTCGGGCAGTTTATAGATAAAGGTGTGAAATTCTGTTTTTGAAAGTTGGTAGTTCGGGGGTATGTATACAGAGGTAATTGTGATCAGTTTATTAAACAATACCGCACGGACTGCAACTGCCTCTAGAGTTGTTTTAGGCTGTAGTTGCCGGCAAGCAACACCTTTATCTACAATAATTGCCACACCGCCAGCTGCGCCGTTCCTTCGGCGTGTGAGACGCCGGATTTTTATTTGTATCCATCACCTCCTCTGAGGCGGTGGATAGTGCCTTCGCAGCGGGCACGTTCGCGGGGGTGGTGGGCCTATCTGCACGCGCAGTGGCCTTGGCTCCAAAAGGCCCGAGGGTGTGCTGGTCCTCCTTCATGGGGGCCGGTACAGTGCTGGCTTTTCCAGCCGGGGGGGGGGGCTGATGGTGTGACCACCGTCACACTTGGTGTGACTTGGGCGGCCACCGAAGGATGTAGCGCTGGCCCCTGGCGCGCCACATCGGTGTAGGATGGACTAGATTGATTGATGGAGAAGCGTTCGCGCGCCTCTTGAAAGGAAAGGTTCATTTTTACTTTGATTTCGATTATTTGTTTTTCTTCTTTCCAGGATGGGCAAGAACGAGAGTATGCGGGGTGATCCCCTTCACAGTTAGCGCAACGGATGGTGGAATTGCAAGTGTCGGACAAGTGCTCATTTGATGCACATTTTGCACAAAAAGCGCGCCCTCGGCAGCTTTGCGAACCGTGCCCGAACCGCTGACACTTGAAGCATCGGCATGGGTTAGGAATGTATGGCCTTACACGGAGTTTGCAGTATCCTGTTTCTATTGAGTCTGGTAAGTTGCTAGTTCCAAAAGTGATAATTATGTGCCTAGTTGGTATTTCTTTGTCATCTCGCCTTATTTTTATCATTTGTACCTTGACGACGTTCTGCTCTTGCCATCTGTCTAATAATTCAGTTTCGGTAAGTTCTAGAAGGTCATCTTCCGAGATGACACCGCGCACTGTGTTCATCGACCTGTGTGGGCCTACAGAAACGGGAATGTCCCCAAATGCTACAAGTTTTGAGAGTTTGTCATATCGTGGCTTGTCCCGAACTTCGAGTAGAATAGCCACTTCCCATCTTCGTTACTTTATAACCTGGGCCTATTGCTTCAGTGATAGATATGGCTACAAGAAATGGTGATATCATTCGGACTGTCTTCGTTTCGTGCTGACTGTTGGCAACGTGGTATTTAGGAAAGGACACTTTCGGTTGCATAAAAAAGTTGAATTGTTCATCGGTGCGCCCCCTCTACAGGGAGCGATCAGGTAATGGGGTAAAAGCTTCTGCCATAAAAGATTTGAAAATTCGGCGGCGATTGTGGCTACCCACCACCGAACCCAACAAGGGGACGCTACAAGATTAGAAGCCTGAAGACTCCAGCCATGCATCGCCTCTATAACCTACTATTAAATACCCAAGGTTGGATAATTACACCAGGTTAACCCTTGCCGCCAGGAAATACGGAAGTAAAAGAAGTGAGGAGAAGCCAGGAAAGATGCAAAAGTGGGAAAGAAAGACGAAGATTGGAGAGGAGGACAGCAAAAGGCGACTGCCGATTTCCTCCAGGTGGGTCAGCTTGGAGGTGCCGTCTATGTGAAGCCAAGGCCCAATAGGTGTGTTTTCTCCGCCGGGGGGCCTTAAAGGTCCAAACACCCAGCATCGGCGCAACCTCCTGGATCCCCCTTTGCCCAAACACGGCTAAGGCGCGTACGACTACAAGGGGGAGGGTCCAACCCTCGTGTGCTCGGGTACGTGGTGTAGCAACACACCAAATGCCTGCTTACGCAGACGCCCCTGCGGGGAACATTTATCGCATACAGAAGCAAATGTATGCCATTTTGATGTGCACTTAACGTCTCACTGAAATATGACCAATGATTTTCATAATGCAGTCTACATAAAGTATTTAATGGTCCTTGGGCACCATGACGTTCTTGCTGCGAGAATTTGCTTGTTTCATTGTGCGGGCTTATTGTTACTTTAAACATCCCATTTTCTGTGTGGAATACTATTGAGAAACATTTTATATTTTCACTTTTCCCAAAATAATCATCAACACAGTTTTTCTTCCACGCCGCTTATGTTCGATGTGACGCAGGTAGGACAGCTCGGATTTAATCTGGCGGCACACAAGCAATAAGCATGGTTCAACGCAACTCTTATTCTTGTGCATCTGCTTACCCTGGCTAGTTCTACAGCCGTCTTGCTCACCCGGAAAATCAGCTGGTGGCGCTCCATATCGTCCCCATGTGATACCCTGAAGAAGGACACCGCCTTCAGGGAAGCTGCAGTGTAGCATCGACCATAAAGTGCCCTTTCGACATGCAAACCACTGTTCCTAATTTCCAACTAGCGATCGTTACATCATAAGTGTCCCACACCACAGATTGTTCCACACTTCTCGCGCCTACGCGAACATAGCCATGACAACACCACACAAAAAGGACTCTCTTAACGTCGCAAATGGATTTCAAGCCACAGCGGCCCAGGCTTGTGAACGCGGCCACTCGAACGGCCCTCAGAAGAACGGGCCCCCCTTTTCGCCCCTCGGCACGGATCCTTGCGCGCGACGAATGGTGGCACCATGCATCGCCTTCACCCATTGTGTACGCGAGACTGAGCCGCGATCCAGCTCATCCTCACACGCTTGCTCTCGAACCCACAGCATAGGGCGTGGAGGGACGATTTTATCGGTCTTGGACTTGATACGCAACCTTACGTCGAGGCTCACTGTAAAAAGCGCCTGGAGTGTCCCTATATTTGCTATCACAATAAAGTGCAGACAATCACTGTTCAAAGTATTTAAAAGGTGCTAATCCAAAACAAAAAGATTGAACGCGCACACAAAATGACTCATTCTGTCCAAATAAAAAATATAACCATTCTTGTCAAGGTGGCCCACTTCAATGACAAAATAAGAAACCTGCATGCTTGCAGTAAAGACAATGTCTCTGACATTAGTATTGCGGGGATTTCTCGCTTAGTACACGGCCAGCTCGCAAACACATCATATCTTTAAAAAAAGTAAATTGTATCGAAGCTTCGCCTTAACAAAATATTGCTATTTAGTCAAGTATATACTTGACCGCACAAAGAACAACGTCAATTTAAAAGAAACGAAGCAGTTGCAGCAGCCATGGAATGGTCATGTTGAGAACTCCTTAGCATTTTTGTTTACTGTAATTAGAAGCGGGCCACGTAAACACTAAAAATCACCCAGTGTCATCAAGTCATCGGGCTCCCAACTTGGGCGACTAACGGAGGCATGCGTTCACCGATTCATCGACGATTCTTACGTTTTAATTTCTGTCTGTCATTTCTATGTACTTAGGCGTGACAATGAGAACAGATGAGGAGGTGGCATTCTGATAGCCACTAACCGCGACTTGTGTCGCACACCTGTTGCTATCGCCCCGGCCCGCGACATAGGTTTTGCGCTTTGCTAGGCCCTCTATCCGGTTGACGTCATTGGTGCCTTCTTACACCTGCCTGACCTGGATAAATAGTAATGAACGTTTCCATGACGTGCTGCAGCACATAACGCGCTACTATAATGACGCTAGAACATTGTTATTTGGCGACTTTACCTTCACTTTTATCACTAGGTAAAATTCATTGTAGAAAATATTATACAATACAGAAGTTAGGCTAATGGGTCGACAATTTTTCAATTCTTTCACGTCTCCCTTTTTACTGGCAGGAGCACCGCGTGGTGTTCTTGTTTCCAGCACAGCATTTCCGGTTCATCTCCTGAAAAGACTGAGGATAAAATTTAAAATACTAAAATAAAAAAATTCTGCAGTAGCAAGTTCATGGGTTTCATTATGGATAGCATATCCGAGCATTACTTTACTTACCAGTTGAGTTACTGAAGTGAAAGGTACATTTAGAATTAATTATAAATCTCGCAGACTACCAAGCACCAAGTTCAATATATATCATAAATATAGACAAAAGTAGTACAGAACAAAATTGATCGGTTTCATTATAGATAAGATATCGGCGCATGGATTTAGCTAGAAGTTGAAATACTGAAGTGTCTAGACTAACTAGAAATTACCATAAATAATTGAGACGAACAGGGATGATATACAACAAGAAATAAGTAAAAATACGAATATTGCATAGGACAATGTTCATGGGTATCATTGTATATATTGAATTGAATTGAATGGAATTTATTTCCATATTGAATGGGTGAAAGTCCGAACTAAAAAGTGAAAGTGAATTCACTTGACAGAGGTTCGGACCCCCTTTCTCATATATGATATGAGAATAAGTTGTTACAAGTTGAGTTACTGAAATGTTTGGAATAATTATAAATAATTATACATCAATGATTAACGCGCAGCAAAGACCAGAATCGCAGACTTTCGAGAACTGCCACGTGAGCAAGACTTTGGTGAAATTCCTGAAAACTTGGAAAGAGAGAGCGGAAGTAACGACGTCACTTATTAGGTCACACACAATAAGGTGGCATGATATTGACGCGTATATTCTACTTAGAAGACAACAACGATGGGGCCAATAACGGACTCCGTCCAGTGGCTGGACGAGGACGAAGAAGACGTGCCTCGGCTCCGTTTGTTTTTGTACAGCTTGTCCTGTTGTTCTTGAACGTCTCCCTGTCTTCTGTCCGCGTTGTACCGCGACACTGTTGGAGGTGCTGGGTATTGAGTTCGCCTGATGCTCCGAAGTCCTTGAGGGAGTCGTTTATCTAGCCCGGAGGCATTGTCACCAGTTACGACACCCATGCATCCTTTTAGTCACCGACTGCTAGGCCTTGCCCCGGAGTTTTCCCCTCTTCAACCACCTCTCTCGGGCAGCTGCACACATGTCGTGATGGCCGAAACCAGCTCACCGCAAGCACCCCAAAGCATCCGGTTCCCAATTCCACAGCAGGTAACCGTTCTGCATCCACTGGTTCCAGATCGCTATCGCGGTGCAGTCTTAGAAGACATTGAAGACTGGCTTGATAAGTATGAACGCGTCACACAGATTAACCAGTGGACTGAGCAGCAAAAGCTTTCCCTCGTCTATTTCGCTCTTGACGACAGTGGCCGTACTTGGTACGAGAACCGTGAAGCTAGCCTGACGACATGGAATGACTTTCGGCAGAAGATCACGGATACTTTTGCAAGTGCCGACCGACGCGACCGCGCCCAGCAGATGATGGACCTACGGGTGCAACAACCTAATGCGTCGGTCACAATGATCGCCGAGGACATGGCCCGCCTCTTTCGTAGAGCCGACCCGAACATAACCGAAGATAGGAAGTTGCGCCACCTCATGCTAGGTGTAAAAGAGCAGTTGTGCGCGGGTCTTGTGCGGAATCCACCAGTCACCATCGCTCACTTTATCAAAGAGGCTACGGCTGTTGAGCGGGCCCTTCATCAACGGTGCACGCAGTACGATCGACTGTCCACCAGCAATGCAATCAATGCCGCCGCGGGGACTGCCGAGTATGAGAATTCCTTGCGTGAATCGATCAGGGAGCTTGCCGGAGAGGAAGTGCAAAAAATTCTGACACCGACATTGGATAGACCTGTAGCATCAATCACCGAAGTGGTGCGCGACGAAATCAGGGAAGCGTTCCCGGCAGCCGCTTTTAAAGATCACCAGCGTCCCATGACTTACGCCGCCGCTGTCCGATGTCCACCATCCGTCACAACCACACCGCCGTACCACCAGCCTCCAACAGCCGCTCCTTGGTCGCCGCCGCAAGAGGATACTTCGAGGCCCGCACCCTTTATGCCGCTGCAGTCACGCCACCAGCCGTCGTTCGCCGCCCCTTGGTCAACGCCGCAAAACGACGCTACGGGACGGCCGCAATTTCGGAAAACCGACGTATCGCGCACCGTTGATAGGCGACCACTTTGCTTTCACTGCCGAGGCGCCGGCCATATTTCGCGTAATTGCTGGCATCGCGACACGTCATTTCGACCTGATCTTCCGTGGTCCCATGGTCAACGTGCAAATGACGATTTCATGCTATGCCGCGGCGACGCTACTTTTCGGGAACCTCCAATAGCGTACCCGAATGACGAATCCGTGCCCAATGATAGGTCCGATTTCGGCCGTCGGTCGCGTTCTCCAACCCCTCCACGTGAGATGGCTTCACCTACTGGACGTACTTTCGCTGACCTCCGAGGACGAAGGTCGCCCAGCCCACGCCGGGGAAACAGAAGGCGGCGACTTCTGGGGGTAAGCTTGCAGGCCCGCCGCAAGACAATTAAAAGCCCCCAACACTCCCGCTGCAGAACGTTGTGAAGCCGATAAACACCGAAGAAATTGTGAGCGCCGACATTGATGTTTTGTTGGACGGACAGCCAATGACAGCTTTAGTCGACACTGGTGCCTAGTTCTCGATAATGAGTCAGGAAATCGTCTTCCACCTGAAGAAAGTAAAGACGCCATGGACCGGACCTCATATAAGGATGGCAGGCGGTCAATTACTAATGCTCACTGGAAGATGTACTTATAGAATTGATATCGGGGATTCTTCTTTCGTGACCGCTTTCATCGCACTGCCTGTGTGCTGTAAAGATTTGATTATTGGAATGGATTTTCTGAAAGAAAATGGCGCCGTAATTAACATCCCGCATCGCATGGTGACGTTTTATAAGAGTCCTCGTTTAGTCTATTGCTTATCGCCGCCACACCAGTCCTTTCGTCTAACAGGAGAAGACGTTGTCATGCCACCCTCGATCATGTACCCTTGTTTCGGTAGCATGTGACGTACCGGTTCATTGCGAAGGCGTTGCCGACCAAATAACCACGTTGTTGTTCAATCATTGTATCTCGGTCGCACGAGGAATCGTAAATGTCACCGACGGACGCACGAACCTGTTGCTAAAAAATTTTTGCACAGAGCGACGGCGCCTTCCAAAGGACATGGCTGTGGCTTATTTCGACGGTGTTGCTGTTCACTACTCGAAGAATCACTTACGCATGACCCAGCTCCTGTAGTTGACGTCAGCACTGCTTTGTCGCCACACGATCGAGAACGGCTTCTTACGCTACTGGCCAAATTCAGCGACTGATTTGCGTCGATGTCCAGCGTCGGTCGGACACCTCTAACAAAGCACCGAATAATTACAGAGTATACGACAAGACCAATTCACCAAAATTCTTATCGTGTTGCTCCCAGAGAACGTGAAGCCATACAACCTCAAGTGACAAATATGCTTAAAGACGACGTGATCCAACCTTTAATGAGTCCCTGGGCATCTCATGTAGTTCTTGTCAAGAAAAAGGACGGCAGCTTGCGTTTCTGAGTGGACGACCGAAAACTAAATCAGGTGACAAAGAAAGATGTGTACCCGCTTCCCCGTATAGACGATTCACTCGAGAGGCTTCGACACGCGCGTTACTTCTCTTCAATGGATTTAAAAATCGGATATTGGCAAATCGAGGTAGACCCGAGAGACCATGAAAAAACTGCTTTTGCGACACAAGACGGCCTATACGAATTTAAGGTCTTGCCTTTCGGCTTGTGCTCTGCCCCTGCTACGTTCCAACGCCTCATGGACACTGTGCTTTCAGGCCTGAAAAGGAAATCCTGCTTAGTATACTTCGACGATGTCATCGTGTTCTCCGCATCATTTGAAGACCATCTCGAACGGCTTGAAGCGGTTCTGCAGTCCATCCGGTCCGCCGGCCTTACCCTGAAACCAGAGAAGTGCCACTTTGGCTTTGCGGAACTACAGTCTCTTGGTCACGTCGTCAGCCACGCAGGTGTCCGCCCGGATCCCGAAAAAATTGCCGCCGTCGCACAGTTTCCCGTACCATCGAATAAGAAGGCTGTCAGGCGCTTCCTCGGCCTCTGTGCTTACTACCGGCGGTTTATTGCAGACTTCGCTCATATTGCGTCGCAGTTAACTCGCCTGACGGGAGACGACGTTGATTTCGTATGGGGTGACGAAGAGCAAGGTGCATTCAACGACTTGCGGGAACGTCTCCAGACACCTCCAGTGCTCGCTCATTTTGATGAGACCACTCCTACATTTCTCCACACTGATGCAAGTAATGTTGGCCTGGGGGCTGTTCTTGTGCAACAGCAGGAGGGCACAGAAAGAGTACTTGCCGATGCAAGTCGAACACTCTCACACACCGAGGCTAATTACATCACGACTGAGAAAGAATGTCACGCCGTAGTATGGGCGGTTACGAAATTTCGCCTATATTTGTACGGCCGTCACTCCACAGTTATAAGCGACCACCATTCCCTCTGTCGGTTGACAAACCTTAAAAATCCTTCGGGACGACTGGCGCGTTGGAGCCTACGGCTGCAAGAGTTTGGCATGACTGTCAAGTACAAGTCGAGTAAACGACATACGGACGCTGACTGTCTGTCTCGATCGCCGATAGAGTCGTCTGGTCCACCCGAAGAAGACTCGGCATTTCTTTGTGTTCTGGACACATCCACCATCGCGCAACAATAACGGGACGACCCTGAGTTGCATGAACTCATCATTTACTTAGAGGGCAGATCTGCGAAACCACCTAGAGTTTTCGCAAGAGGACTGTTGTCGTTTTGTTTGCGGGCGAAAATACTTTACAAACGAAACTTTTCTTCGACCGGGTCCCCCTATCTGCTCGTCATTCCTGCAGCTCTTCGTACGGAAGTACTTGAAGCCTGTCACAACGAGGTGACTTTTGGTCACTTAGGCTACACGAGAACGCTGGCCAGAGTGCAGCAGAGGTACTATGGCCGAAACTTGCCACCACCGTGAAACATCACGTTCGCACTTGCCTCAACTGCCACAGGCGCAAGTCGCCTCCGTCGAAACCAGCCGGCCTCCTACAGCCCGTCCAGATTCCTCGAAGAACATTTGACTGAACCGGAATGGATATATTGGGCCCACTTCCTACTTCTACTGCAGGGAATCGCTTTGTTATCGTCGCAACTGACTATCTCACACGTTACGCTGAAACAAAGGCAATCCAGAGAATACAAGGCGCGGTTTTTCATTGAGCATGTTGTGTTGCGACACGGCGCACCCATCGTCGTAATAACAGACCGTGGAACCGCATTCACGGATGCACTGTTAGATCACGTCTTGCTGCTAAGTGGAACGTCTCATCGGCAGTCAACCGCTTACCATCCACAAACCAACGGATTGAAACAATTGAAAACACGCTTTCCATGTACGTGGATGTTGAACACAAAAATTGGCATGGCATCCTACCTTACATCACCTTTGCATATAACACGGTGAAACAAGAGACAACGCGCATGACTCCGTTCACCTTTGTTCACGGACGGGATCTACGAACGATGTTGGATACAATGCTTCCACACGACTTTGACGAAACTGATACGGACGCCGATGTGTTTACGCAACGCGCAGAAGAGGGTCGGCAGCTCGCATGCTTGCGGATCTGCCAGCAGCAAGACTACGACTCAGGGCGTTATGATCTTAACCGTCGAATGGTCGTCTATGACGTCGGCGACAGAGTGTGGGTTTGGACACCCATACAGAAACGAGGCCTCTCCGAGAAGCTGTTAAGACGATACTTCGGACCATATCGAGTATTGCGCCGACTCCGTGATGTCACGTACGACGTCGTCCCCGATAGTGCCATTTGTACGCGGCGTCGCACGCATTGTCCTGAATTTGTGCACGTTGTCCGCATGAAGCCGTATGTGAGCGAATAACTATGTGAGAGACTTCCTTCCGCGAGTGACATTTCTGGTTTAGCATCGGGGCGATACTCTTTAAGGAAGAGACAAATGACACGTATATTCTACTTAGAAGATAACGACGATGGGGGCAATAACAGACTCCGTCTAGTGGGTCGCTGAGATTCTGGAGAGGACGAAGAAGACGTGCCTCCGTTCTGTTTGTTTTTGAACAGCTTGTCCTGTTGTTCTTGAATGTCTCCCTGCCTTCTGTCTGCGTTGTACCGCGACAATATTTACCTGGCTAATTAATGAAAAAAAGCTCCCTGGCGTAGGCTACATCTGCCTAGCAGAGCAGATGTGACGTTACTCGAGGCCTCTTGCTCCCCTCTCCTGGCGCGCAACAGCTCGCCTGTTCGGAACAGCTGCGCACGCGCACTCGAAACGTGCTCCGAAGTCAGCGCCAGACAGGTCGTGTAGCTGTGGTTTGTGCGCCACTCGTTAGGGGGATACGCCCCGTCAGGTTGCGCTTGCTGGAGCTTCCTCCTCACGCTCCCTCCCTCCTAACTCGCATATTGTGCAACGGGAAAGGCGCTCGCTCGCTTGCTCTGACACCGAGTTGAGTTCGTGCGTTGTATTCACCTAACCTTAACCTAAAGAACACCAACGCCGAGGCGCGCGGGCCAATAAGAGACCCCAAAATCAAAGATTAGGGTCACCTAGCATTTTTTGAGGATTAGTATACAGTTGGTATTTCAGTTCTCTGGAACTATTGAAGTCGTGAGGTATTTCTCATCAAGGGCGGCAAATTTCTCGCATGCCATCTCCTCCATCTTTGATAATGTCGACTTTTATACCATCTGCTCTTGCCGCTTTTGATCAGGTCATGTCTTGTGAAGACTTTCTAAATTGGTCGCTAGTTATAAGGGGGGCTTCTGTATCCTATTCATCACTACTTCGAATGACGGTAGCATCACTGCGCTGGGTACTGTACAGGTCAGTATAGAATACTTCCGCTACTTTTACTATATCTTGGAAATATTGCTGGTATTACCCTACTTGCCTTTTTGTGCATACACCCGGGCTTGTCCTACGCCAATATTTCTTCTGACTGATTTCATGGTCCGTCCATATTTTGTTGCTTCCTGAGTCCTACGTTATATTTTGTAATATCTTGCAATTCCTTGTTGATCAGTTTCGCTGTTCTGCGAATTTTATTTCATCTCTTGAGTTGGACACTTTCATGCGTTTTCATTTCTTTAGTAGACAATTTGCTATTTGGGCGAGCTTACTCACTGGTTGCCTTTGTGCTTAACCTCCCATTTCATTTGCTGCTTCTGAAGCCAGGCTAGTTGCGGTTTTAACGCGACAGCGTTAAGGAGCTCGTGTCGCAGAAAAACCGGTGTCGTCGGCGTCGGTGGCGTTGGCCGTGAGCGATAAATCCCAGCAGGCACTTCATGAATAAAAAACAACTTGCAAGATGGGCTGGGTGGGAATCGAACCAGGGTCTCCGGAGTGTGAGACGGAGACGTTACCACTGAGCCACGAGTTTTTTTTCTTTATTACCGGCTTGGCAAGTACATACAAATATTGTCAAATAAAACCGAATGTTAAAACATCTAGTCGTTACTAAGACTGACGTGTCATGTTAAAATGGCTTCATCGAAGCCAAACTGTCCAACACTGAAAGCCAATTTGGCGGATCACTCAGCAGTTTCAACACTTCGCTTGTATAATTAACGTTCTCAGTAAAATAATACATTGCTGACCCTGCATGAACATCAGCGTTGCGTACAGCCATACGAGTTCGCCACACACTTTGCATACACAATAGCATCAACATGTCCACCGGCACACCGTCAGGTTCAGCACATGGCAAAAACCTTATTCCGAACGCAGTGATAGGAACGATGCTTCAAAGCGGTACAAAAGCGCCTCTAGTGAACGCGGCGTTGCCTTAGAAACTAGCTGTTTCTAAGGCTCAGGTGTGCGTCGCTTGCTCAGGCGCACATTTCGTTGTCGTGCCGAACGCTGCGTTGCTCGACGCTGACCGCGTCCGATGCGGGGCGCGTAGTCGCTGCGCCGTAGCGCGTCTTACACCCCTTGGCGGGTCGACGTGAACGCTGTCGCGTTCCACTCTTGATGGCGAAGCTTAAGCGTCCTCCAATTTTTTATTCTTTGCCTGTATGTCATCTTTATCTTCTTCCTCTAGAGCCGCGTATTTTTTTGCAAGCAGCAGCTTGAATTGTTCTGCTTTTATCCTTACTGCTCGTAGTTGTAAAATTTCTTCTTGACAAATTTTACACTTTCTCTCGTTGTATTGAGTAAAATCTGAGGCCTCACTAACCTATGATGACTGCACTTTACATTACCTAACGCTGCTAAATCCAGCACTATGCTGTGATTGGCTGAAAGTATGAAATCTATTTCATTTGTTGCTTCTCCTATACAGTTTTTCCAGGTCCATTTATTCTTGCTACGCTTCGTGAAGAAGGTATCATTATTCGGTGCTTATGCTTTTACGCAAATTCATCCATCATATAACCTGCAGTGGTCCTGCAATCGATGTCGCAGTTGCCGATAGCTTCTTCGCCAGCCTGCTATTTCTCCACTTTTCCATTGAAGTACCCCATGACTACAGTATACTAACTTTACACCTTTACCATCTCTAATTCAACATCTATATAGAACTGTTGTATTTCTCCATCATCGTGAGTGGAGGCTGTAGCGTAGGCTTGTACTACCTTTATCATACACCTCCTATTTATCTTTATTACGACTACTACAACCCTCTCATTATAGCTGTGGAAATCGTCAATATTGCTCGCTATGTCCCTATGAATTAGGAAACCTACATCGTATCGTTTCTTATCTGGAAGTTCTCTGTAGCAGAGGATGTGGCTGTTAGTCAGCATTGTATGAGCCTTCCCAGTTCTTCTAACCTTACAAAGGCCAATATTGTCCCACATACTGCCTCATAGTTCCCAAAAAAGTCCTGCCAAGCTAGCTTCCCCCTAGAGGGCTCGTGTGGCGAACGTTGGAAGGTTCAGTTTCTAGTGGTGGCCTATCCGGGTGCACAGGCTCTTACCACCGACTGCCGCGTCGCATGTCTGACCGCCGCCTTGGTCAGCGACTCCTCTTCTGTTCGCGATGAGGGCCGTCGGTTAATTATCGGAGTCATGAGGGAGATAGTGGCCAAATACTGCACCGGGGAGGCAAATTCCTGTTCCGGTGGGGGAGTATCTTTTCTTGAAGCTTAGTGGGTTTCCTAATTTTGTCCCACCGGGACTATTATAGCACCACTGGCTATTTGCATTTGTTTCTCTTTTAAGGTTGTTAGGCGCCACTTTGAGCCTGGTGGTATACGGAACAGGAGGAGGAGGAATATGTATTCTCTACCTCTTCTCCACGCTACCACCTCAGTAAAGCTACAAATGGAACACTTGTGATGGGACACTTTAGACAGAAAAAACAAAAGAGGGAATTTAATTTCTGACTATAGCAGCCGAGATAGCTCGGTCAGATAAAATTGTAGGCAGCGATGCCACCTTATGGCACAGTAGACCAGCCCAGATGATCCTATATGCCTAAGGCTCCCTTGAATTATGCGAAATTCAGGTACGCACGCAGATTCATCCATCAGATTATTGACGCATATAGCGGCCCCTGGCACTGTAGAAGCTTTTCATACTCCGGCCCTGACGAATCCGGGATTTTATGCCTCTTAATTGGCTAAACAAAACGGGTCTGTCGCCTCGGATGTGGTTTGTGCCCTTCGTGCAGGGGGACAGCCGTGTAATAACTGATTCAAGAATACGTCATGCGAAATTTCGAGGGCAGAGCCATCTGTCACCACTTTGGTAAGGTGGAAGGACACAGCAGACTAATTTCTAAATAGCTTTCCATGTGTTCTATAATCTCGACAAGGCCAGAGACATATTGCCGTTGCAAAGGAAGGGAAAGAAATGTAAACGAATAATGAAAACAACAGTTATAGCCATACACCAGCAACGTTTTCATGCTACAAGAATAACTTCCAGAGCATGATATGTCTACGTAACTCGTTATTCATAGGAAGCAAGGTAGAGCGTGTAACAATACCAAATGTTCGAAATAGGCGATACTTCAACATAACTCATGTAGCTTAATTTTACGGACCGCCTGTCCACACCCTATGCCGGTGGACTACTGATCGCATCCACTGAAACCGCTGAACAACTACGTCAACTCTGCTTATACTTACTGAATATCGAGCCAATTTTGTACTCACTATTTACGACGCAATTTGCGGTTCACGCAGATGTTTGCTGATGCTTGCTCACGTTTCTTTCTTTTTACAAGCAGGACACACTTTTAATGACCAACAAAATGAAACTTACGTAACTTACGCGCTCGCAAGAAGCTTCGAAAAATTGCGTCTCTTTTTCTCTTATTCCACGCACCCTAATAGAAAACTCAGAATGTTGCCGACATCAACACATACGAGCGACCCAGTCACATGCTGTTTGCTTCAGTCCGCACAGGACACATGTTGAATGAACTTGTCTGTACAAATTTTGCACTCACTGAAAGAAACCAATGCGCTTTTCCTTAAAGAAAAACTGGAAATGTTTCCAAACATTAACTAATACACTCAGTCGTCACTGTTAGGCTTTCATTACCCCTGACACACTGGCAAAAGTAAAGTCAATTGCAGTAAATCCCTTTTGTTACTGTAAACGACCCTTTACAGAAAGGAGCTGCGCTGATGACCAACAGCACCACACTAACTTTCTTAGGTGGTTCCTCAGGTGAATGCCGCAAGAAAAATGGTAATTCTTGTGAAAGCAGCAAAGGAGGAAACTTGTTTAAAACCTGCGTACTTAGACTACATTTAGCTACCGTGGAAGCTAGAAACATTTTTTTTTACATTGTAGATGGCCTATAATACGCATATTTGTTTATTGTATTCGTTTTTTGCGTGCTTAGAAAAAAATGGCTGTGGCTTAGCTAAGGTTAAGCCCAGGATGCGAAGCATACTAGCCTTTATTTTAGTTGTTGAACCACTGTTTAGCCTGGTGAACTGCTGTTGCTTGGCTATATTTGGTTCGGCTAGTAGAAGAACCAACTCATGCGTTACTCTGCTTCGCCTTCAAGAGTGGAACGCGAGAGCGTTCCCGTCGACCCGCCAAGGGGTGTAAGACAATGGGCTACGGCGCAGCGACTACGCGCCCCGTATTGGACGCGGTGAGCGTTGAGCAACGCAGTGTTCGGCGCGGCAACGAAATGTGCGCCTGAGCAAGCGACGCACACCTGAGCCTTAGAAACAGCTCGTTTCTAAGGCAACACCGCATTCACTAGAGGCGCTTTTGTAGCGCTTCGAAGCATCCTACTCGTGGCTCAGTGTTAAACGATGTAAAGCACGAAATTCAAAGCATGTTGAGTAATGAGAGTGTTCCTTGGGCAGAAGTATGGGAAGATTTTAAGGTTCGCGTTAAAATGGTTGCGATTGAAGTAGGAACTGTTAGAAGACACAATGAAAAAAAGAAAGAAAATGAGCTCCAGAAGGAACTAAATTATCTGATTTCTATGGACAGTGCGGAACCTGGAAAATTTAGTGATGAAATCAGAACAGTTAAAAACGCGATGGAAGCTATTGACACGGAAAAATATAGAGCAGCAGTTATTCGGGCACGGACGGAAAGACTGTGGGTTGATGGAACGCCGAACAAACGCGCCATTGCCGATGAAAAGAGGTACGCAAGGAAAAATGAAATAAGACAGATTAATTATCGGGATGAGGTTACTTCCGACTCGAATATGATTGAACAGGCCTTTACTGAACACTACCGCAAGTTGTTCGGCGTCCCAATCCACGTGGGAGCTGAATTTGAAGCAAGTTTCGTGAATTTTATGCCGCGCGTTGATGACGACGTAAAAGCCAGTCTCGAGGAACCGATCAGCGTCCGAGAAATAGAACACGCGATCGAAGAACTTCCTGCAGGCAAATCACCGGGTCCCGATGGCTTAGGAGCCGCCTTTTATAACGCTTTTGCACCTGGGCTTGCTCAAGTGTTGGAGCATGTATACTCTGAGGCACATAAATATAAGCGACTGCCACCTTCTTTCAGAAGTGCACACATGGTTTTAATACCAAAAACAGATGACCACAAGGCGCTTTTATCGGTTGGGTCATACAGGCCAATTAGCCTTACAAATACCGATTATAAAATACCCATGAAGGTATTGGCAAAGAGACTTCAAACAGTCATTACAAATCTTGTCGGTCCGCATCAAACTTGCGGCATAAAAGGCCGCACTATTACTACAAACAGCCACGTAGCGCGAAGCGTTCTAGAGTGTTGCGACGTCTTCGCTAGACGCGTCGCTTTGTTGCAACTCGACCTGGCGAAAGCCTTCGACCGTGTGTCCCACGATGCTCTTCTTCTTGTTTTGGAATATGTTAACGTAGGGAAAGTAATCTTAGATGGCGTCAAAATGGCCTACGACCAATGCACGACACAGATTATAATTAATAAGTCCCTCAGCGAGAAGCTGTCACTCAGATCTTCCCTTAGACAAGGGTGTCCACTAAGTCCATTGCTTTTTGCATTGTACCTCGAGCCTTTCTGTTTAGCAGTGATGCGCAATGAAAACGTCCGAGGATTTCGGCTACAGCTTTCTGAAGTCAAGGTACTGGCATACGCTGATGACATCGCAGTCTTCTGCGAGGATCGTGATAGCGTACTTGAAGTTGTACATCTTGTAAAGAAGTACTGTGAACAATCTGGGTCCCAGATCAATTGGCAAAAAGCATCGGTATATGGCACGGTCATTGGGACATTATACCAGCTCACTTTGCAAACATCCGGTGGTCAACAACGCCAACTAAGTACTTGGGTGTGCCGCTCGAGCACTATAATGATACCGCACAGTACTGGTCCGATGAAGCTGATAGAATGAGTGAAAAATCAAAGGGTTGGCTTGGCCAAGATTTGTCAATGTTTGGACGTGCATCTGTGTGCAATCTCTTTTTAGTAGCGAAAGTGTGGTATATTATGCAAGTGTTATCAATGTGTCGCTCAAGTGTGCAAAAAATGCATCGTGTATTTGCCGTATTCATATGGGCTTCCAGTTGGGAGAGGATAAGCAGAACCAATTTGTTTCGTTCAGCTCGAAGTGGTGGGCTAGGTCTGTCGCATTTGTTTATCAGACAAATTGTGTCGCGTTTTCTTTTTTTTCGGGATCAGAGAAATGATTTTCTACGCACATTAATTCAAGTTCGTTTGGGAAAAGCACTGCCGCAATATGTTGTAACGACCAGTGATGTGAAGGGAGGAAGTATTAGGGGATATCTGCGCGAAGTGGTTGATTCACTTCGTATGTTGCGTGTGCGGTTTTCCATGGAATATCTGTGCTCTGTGACAAGAAAAACACTGTATAAAGACTTAGTTGATACAATGTTGCCAATACCATTGTACAGGTCTGTAAACTGGGGAGGCCAAGGAGATGATGTACTTAAACGGGTGAAAAAAATGCCAGTTAGACCCTCTCAAAACACGTTTTTCTTTAAGCTACACACAAACACGCTACCCGTAAAAACATGGTTAGACGAAAAAGGAATATATGTGCCATGGACAGTAAACTGCTTACTTTGTAAAAAGCCAGAGACCATTGAACACGTTTTCATCGATTGCTGGGACCCAACATTTCATTGGGATATCTTACAACGTACACTTAAAAAAGAACTACCGATTACACCTCTTGGTATTCGATATTTGCCAACCGATAACGAAGGAGGAGTTCCGTACGATATGTTTATGCTCCTTGGCCTCCACAGTCTGTGGAAAACGAGAATGGCAGTGCGACACTCGGATGTCGATACCCGTCCGGCGAGAATAAACTTCATCGAAAGTGTCGCGTATATTCGGGAAATATATCGTGCCCAGAGTGAGCCTCCCGAGTGGGTGGCTATTCTTGATGAACTGATCAAGCTGAAGCGATTTTAATATATAATGTTAGCCAAAGTGTGGTTGACATGTTTTAGCATTTGAATGTGTTCTTTGTTTGTGCTGCAAACAGGCAATAAAGAAAAAAAAATACTCGTGGCTCAGTGTTAGCGTCTCCGTCTCACACTCCGGAGACCCTGGTTCGATTCCCACCCAGCTCATCTTGCAAGAGTTGAGCCAAAGCCACCTAGAAAAAGCGCAGCTGCTTATATACCGCCGCGACGCCGCGAGCGACGGCGCGAGTTGGAGCCCCGTTTCTCCTCTGTCGTGACGTCACGGTGTCACGTGGTATTGAAGGCGACACCGCCGCGCCTTAGGAGCTTGGTTGAACTCTAGTAATATGCTTCGCATAAAATTTAAATTGGCCCAGCAATTATGCACAGTCGGTGCTTTCCTGTGCACTCTATTTATTCTGGTGCTGCCCACGTTTCTGTCGTTCGTTTTCACGTTTTTCTTGTAGTTTCTTTCGTGCCTGCAGGCCTAACGCGTTTTGTTCAAGGTGTTATTCGCACAATTGTGATCGCGTGTCACACCTGCGCACTCACGCTCATACCTCTCGGATCTATCGAATATGAGACAAACGCAGCAAAGGCGAAAGCGGTAACCCTCAAAGATGAACTCATCATGAACAGACTTATGTTGGCTGCTTCGGCACTGTCACCTCGAGCCACCAACCCCAAAGGGTGGGCCTATATGCGCAACGAACGATGGCTTGAAGAGACAGTGCCCTTCCTTCTTGACGGCCACTTTAATAATGTTTTCCAGTGAGCCTAGCCGCCTCACGTTAGCTTGTGGACTCATGGCGTCCTTCGCTGGAGAGGTTCACAAAGAATATGCGCAAGTGAATTGCGGGGGAAAAAGTTGTGACCAACGGCTTATTCAAACTGTGCTCCGTAGCAGAGGACCGAGTAGCAGCTACTATTTTTGGCGTTGGACAATCAGCGGTAATTAGCATTTAGAGAGAGTTTTGCGAAGCCATCGATTCCGTCTTAGAAAAGGACTGGCTGAAGGCACTGCGTCCAGCTGACACGGACGAACACATTCGGGAATTCATGGCCGTCTGTGACTTTCCTCAAGCTGTACGAGCCCTGGGCGTCTGCCAATTTCCAGTGTCACAGCCGGATGAACATGCCACTGATTATTATATTTATAAGGGATGGTAAGTTGATTTCGCCATGTTCAGTAATTAACTTTAGTGCAAAAGACATTGTAATCAATGTAATCTAGAAATACACTTAATGTGGTTTTTTACGTTTGCTCGTTACAGTTTAGAAGCGCAATATAACAGCATCGCGTTTACATTGAATACACACCATAAATGTCCTAATAAATAGTCTTTGGCAACTAAACTTGTTTTTCCTCGAACGTACACCCGCACGTACAGTTTTGCAATTATAGTGATGCAAGCAGAAAATCCTCGCTACAATCTTGGGAGAAAGCTAAAAAGCCTAGCGAGACAAAGAAAGTATATATTATAAAGGAGATTTATTGGGGTTCGTAGCGACCGCCGGTTCTAGCATGCACCGAGGAGTTCCCGAACTCGAGCCTTTGCCGCGCGCTTGATCCTGCCGATGTTGCTGACTCTGTGCGCACGTTGGTTATCTTCCTTACAATGGCCCCGGGGAAATAAAGGAGCCATCCTGGCGACTTAGTTTTCTGGAAGGACGGTAGAATGGTGATACGGCTTGAGACGCTGAACGTGAACGACGTAGCGGTTACAACGTCGCATGTCGGACGGTGGCGTTAGCGGCTCAACCAGGGAATTAACGGGTGATATTCTCTCGAGAACGTGGTATGTTCCGTTGTACTTCGGAAGGACTTTTGAAGCGAGCCCAGGCGTGCGGTGTGGCACTAACTACCAGACGAGAGCGCCCGGGAGAAAAGTGAGAGTAGAGTTCTGGGCATCGTGAACGGCTTCTTGAAGGTTGTGGTCGTCCGAGGTGAATCGGCGGGCCAGCTGGCGGCATTCCTCGGCGTGTCTGGCGGCTTCCGCAATCGGCAGGCATTCGGATGGGTCCTGCCGGTAGGGCAGAGTGGTGTCGATTGTGTGCGATGGATGACGGCCGTAAAGAAGGTAAAAGGGTGAGAATTCGGTAGTGGCCTGAGTCGCGGTGTTGTAGGCGTAGGTGACAAACGGAAGAACTAGGTCCAAATTAGAGTGATCAGGTGAGACATACATGGCGAGCATGTCAACAAGACATCGATTAAAGCGTTCCGTGGTACCGTTAGTCTGTGGGTGATAAGCAGTGCATTTACGATGAACAATAGCGCATTCAGCAAGCAGTCGTTCAATGACTTCAGATAAGAAGGCGCGGCCTCTGCCGCTTAAAAGTTCACGTGGACCTCCATGACGAAGGAGAAAACGGCGAGGTATGAAACTGGCGACCTCTTGCGCTGTAGCATTTGGTACAGCAGCAGTCTCCGCATAACGGGTTAAGTGGTCTACCGCAACAATTATCCACCTGTTGCCGGTAGGAGTCAACGGAAGTGACCCGTAGAGATCTATGCCCACGCGATCAAAGGGGCGGGATGGTCATTGTAAAGGCTGGAGTTCACCGGCGGAGTTGTGCGGTGGCGCTTTGCTGCGTTGGCACTCATGACAAGAGCGGACGAACTTTCGAACGAAATTGTACATTCCCCGCCAGTAATAGCGGTGTCGAAGTCTTTCGTAGGTCTTGAAGACTCCCGCGTGGCCACACTGAGGGTCGACGTGGAACGAGGAGCAGAGCTCTGATCGCAAGCTTCTCGGAATGACGAATAACCAGGTGCGCCCCTCTGGGGCATAGTTGTGTCGATATAGTAGCTGGTCTCGAATCGCAAAATGAGGAACTTGGCGCCATATCCGAGAGAAGGTCGAGCAGAGATGCAGTCCAGGGATCATTACGCTGTGCAGCAGCGATAGTGTCAACGGCCAGAGAGGATAATGTGCACTCGCAGGGGGAGTCGTGACTGGCTTTAGGGCAAAGCGGCGATCGGGATAGCGCATCAGCGACGGAGTGCTTTCGCCCGGAACGCTAAACCACGCGAATGTCATATTCTTGGATTCGCAATGCCCAGCGGGCAAGGCGGCCCGATTGATCTTTGAGCGTCGACAGCCAACATAGTGCGTGGTGGTCGGTCACTACGGCAAACGATCGGCCGTGTAAATATGGCCGAAACTTGCGAAGCGCCCACAGAATGGCCAAACACTCCTTTTCTGTAACGCTGTAATCGGTCTCCGCCTTGGTTAACGTGCGACTCGCGTATGCGACGACGTATTCTGTGTGGCCAGCTTGACGCTGTGCCAACACAGCGCCAAGGCCTACACCGCTTGCATCGGTATGGATTTCGGTTGGCGCTTGAGGGTAAAACTGGCGAAGGGTGGGTGGCGTCGTGAGAAGACGGCGCAAAGTTGTGAAGGCGTCGTCACACGCTGGAGACCATGATGAGAGATGTCTAGCGCCACCAAGGAGCTGCGTGAAAGGCGATATAATTGACGCAAAGTTTCGAACGAATCACCGGAAGTAAGAGCCGAGGCCGATAAAACTGCGTAGCTCTTTCATAGTGGTAGGTTTTGGGAACGCAGTAACAGCACGTAGCTTCTCGGGATCCGGGCGAATGCCCTCCTGTGACACGACATGGCCTAAAATTGTGAGCTGACGAACAGCAAATCGACATTTCTTCAGGTTAAGCTGCAACCCGGCGTTGTTCAAGCAAGTGAGTACGTGTTGGAGGCGGAGCAGGTGCGTTGCAAAATCAGGGGCGAACACAACAATGTCGTCAAGATGCGCAAAGGCAGATTTTCCATTTGAGGCCACCAGAACATTATCCATCATTCCTTCGAACGTAGCAGGTGCATTGCAAAGTCCGAAAGGCATGACGGTGAATTCATACAAGCCGTCTGGTGTAACAAAGGCAGTTTTTGGGCGATCGGCCTCTGCCATCGGAACCCGCCAGTAGCCTGACCGTAAATCCAGCGAAGAAGAGAACTCGGCTCCCTGAAAACAATCCAGAGCATCATCGATGCGTGGTAATGGGTAGACGTCCTTCAGTGTGATCTTGATGAACCGTCGAAAATCAACACAGAAGCGGATGGAACCGTCCTTTTTTGTGACGAGGACCATGGGAGAGGCCCATGGGCTTCGAGAAGGTTGAATGACACCTCGATGGAGCATGTCATCGACCTGGTCTGCAATGACGCGACATTCCGTAGCGGACACGCGATATGGTGTTTGTCGCAGCGGTGAGTGAGAGCCAGTGTAGATGTAATGCTCAACCGTCGATGCACGGCCAAGAGATGTTTGCGCAACGTCGAAAGAATGCGGAAGTGCTGAAGGATTGCGAGAAGTTTAGATTGCTGTGAATGCGTCAGATCTTGGGCGATGAATGGGCTGAACACACCAGTTTATGTTGAGTTGGGTACGGATAGGGCACTCAGTTCATGGACGGCAGTAGAAGGCACTTCGTCGAGGTCGGGGACAATTCTTGTTGAATCGGCCGACTCGACGTGACCAAGGCATTCGCGGCGGAGCAGTGATAGCAGCGATGAAAGATGATTGTATATGGGCATCGTGCTGACACCAGCCGCAAGGTCAAGAGCTGCAAAGGACAAAGGACGCGCTTTTCGTGTAACAAAGGGATGAGAGGGCATGAAGAAACCATCCCGTCGTATATGGTACTACAGAAGACTGGTACGAATTCTGAAGAGCATGGGGGAATATAGCGCGTCTTCTTTCACGACAGTTTTAGCGGCAGAATGAGCATCGACGGAGGCCAGGTCACCAAAGTGGAAAAGGTCAATCTCAGCCCGAGCGCAACTGATGACGGCATTGTGGCGTGAGAGAAAATTCCATCCTAGAATAACGCCGGGGGAGCACGATGAACAAACTATGAATTCAATCGTGTACAAAACGTCCTGTATGGTCACACGTGCAGTACAAGCAGCGGTAGGGCAAATGGGTTGAGCACTCGCCGTTCGAAGCGACAATCCAGACAGAGACGTCGTCACTTTGCGAAGCGAACGGCAAAACGTGGCATCCATAACTGAAATAGCGGCACCGGTATCGACGAGGGCGACTGTAGCGACATTTTCGACAAACACATCAAGGACATTGGCAGGTAAAGGAGGAGGACTTCGCCATGTCGACACTTGCGCAGTTCTTGCCTCAGGAACTGCGTCGTCTAGTTTCCCTCTTCGTTAGTGATGGGTCGTCGACGCATAGGAGAAAGCGATCGGCGATGTGGAGAGGGTGATCGTATGCGTTCGAAGCGAAGACGGCGATCAGTCTGGGAGCGAGCTGGTGATGGGTCGAAGGGTCCGTAAGGCGCGTTTGAATCAGGCGGCACATAGGGCGCTCGGCGATCGTCATCAAACACCTGCGATCGGCGGCGGCAGAACGTTGTGACATCACCGTGATAACTACATCGAAGCATATAGGGCGATTGACCGGCGTACGCCATGTGTTAGCGACGGCAGTGTTGGTCCAGGAGACGGGAGGGGGAGGGCGTTGCACATGCTGCTGGAAGCGACTCACGGGCACCGTGCGAGGGGCCATTGCAGCAACCGTAGCATAAGTTACTGGTGTAGTCACGACATCCTGCTGGTGAACGCCAGCAGCGCTTCCGCGGCCTCTTCTTGGATCACGTTACGGAGATGAGACGGCAAAGTGCTGGCAGACTCCTGAGTAGCGGACGCCAGAGATAGCTGTCGTGCGACTTCTTCGCGGACAAATCCTTGATTTGGGTTATCAAGGAGGCTTGATCTTGGCCGGTGGTCAGGCTGCAGAGTGACTCCGCATTCGGAGGGGGATGTCGCCTTGTCAGAGCTCGCTGCTTACGTAATTCGTCATAGCTCTGGCACAAGCTGATGACGTCACCAACAGTGCGCGGGTCCTTGACCAGAAGCATCTGGAACGCGTCATGAGTGAGTGAAGTAACTTTATTTTGGTCCAGAGAAGACGCAGGGGAGATCCCGCGCCACCCGGCTAGTCCCACGTAGGGACCGCCAAGCCGAGCTTGACGGCCCGATCGCGGGCACTCTGGACGGCCAGGGTTTGGTCGTTGAGTTCGGGGCTGCCCAAGAGCGCAGCCCACCTATCCTCGCTGAAGGAGGAGCGGATGGCTTCAGACTCCCACAACACATGGTCCAATGTTGCCCTTAGTCCACAGGCAGGGCAGTCCGCACTGGGATATCTTCCGGGGTATATGGCATGAAAAACCGCGAGGTTAGGGTACGCACGGGCTTGTAAAAGTCGAAGGGTAACCGCCCGCGCCCTACATAAGGCGGGGTGCGGGAGGGGGAAGACCCGTCTTGACAGATAGTAGTGCGTAGTGATCTCATCAAACGTAAGCAAGGGTTCCCCGCGGGGCTGAGGGACTGCTGAGGCGGCGCGGTCAGTGAGTCCTCGCGCGGCCTCGTGTGCGCCCTCGTTAGGGTTAGAGGGAGAACCCTCAATCGACCCCAAGTGAGCGGGAAACCAAAATAAAGAATGCGGAGAGATACTTTTGGCGCTTTGGAGAATGCGGAGGGCCTGGGGGGAGACCATGCCGGTTTGGTAGGCCTTAATGGCTGCCTTGGAATCACTATATATTGCCTCTCTGCGACCATCGAGCACAGCCAGCGCGATTGCAACCTGTTCGGCTACCACGGGCGTCATCATCGATTCCCTTCATGACGTGCTTGATTTTTTCCACTTCCGTAATGGCAACGTTCGCGCGCCTGCACAAATCTAGAACGTCTTCTATATAGCTTGTAAATGTCTCACCCGTGTCCTGTGCGCGTGTACGCAAACGCTGCTCGGCTCGGAGTTTCCTGACGACGGGTCGGTCAAATACTTCTGTAATCGACGTCTTGAATGCCGACCACGCTCGTGATTTCTGAACCAGAGGCTGGCCACGCCCGCGAGGTAGAATGATACGTAAGCCAGTTTGTCCGAATCATTGCATTTGTTGTGAACGCTCACACGTTCGTAGGACGACAGCCACTCTTCAACGTCGTTGTCGTCGGTTCCGCTGAAAATGGGAGGCTCACGCTGGCGAACGGTGCCAGCGCAAGGGACGGGTGGCGATGGAAGAGTCTGCTGGTTGGCGTCCGGCATGGCGGAGGGTAGCGTCCGAGAACGGAGTTCCAGGATGGTAGAATGGAACGTTACCCAGAACCTCCACCACTTATAAAGGAGATTTATTGGGGTTTGTAGCGAGCGCCGGTTCTAGCATGCACCGAGCAGTTCCCGAGCTCGAGTCTCTGCTGCGCGCTTGATGCTGCCGATGCTGCTGACTCTGAGTGCACGTTGGTTAACTTCCTTACAGTATAATCATGTTCTCGTCAGGCGAAGGAGAAGGTATAGGAGAAGGAGAAACTTTTTTGCAATTCAATTTCGAGGCTTTGAAGGCGCTAAAACATTTTCACGACATAAAACTTCAATTGAAAATGTTGGCAGTAGTTGCTTGTGGGAGCTGTCAAATGCTACGAAGCGTCGTTGCAAGCAAGACGAACATAGCCCTAAATTTATTTTCTCGGCCTGTTAAAGAGCAAAGATATGACCAGTTGAGTCTGAGGAGATTGTACATATAGGACTATTGTTAAGAAAGTGCTTCAATATCAGGCTTTTGCCAGTGTTCTGAGGTGAAAGGATCATAGACGACACAAAGAAGATATATCAGGCGTTCGTCTATGTGCCTTTTACCTCAGAATATGCAACAACAACATGTCCGGTTTCCCATCCTAATGTCTTGTCAACGCGTTCATCATTTCTCTCATAAGATTAATCTATTAACATCAAAATCGCAAGCATTTTAAAATAAAAACAAGACGTGTTCTTACTGACACGACTATTGGGTGTTTGCGCAATTTTTTAGGTGCAGATATATTTTTCTGGCTCTCATAGAGCATAGGTACCCTTTATGGTATACAGTATAAACGTGGGTGTAGAAGAAGCCACGATTCTCATGTTTACCTAATGTTGAGCCTCTCGCAGGTGGGTGCAAGTCCCCTTTTTAAGGCTCCGGTCGCTGCAATTGAAGGAGTTGCCATCCCATCTCTAATATTGTGTGACAAAGCCTTGCCACTAACACCTAATCTCATAAAACCATTAGGGCAAACGGTTGACTGAAGGACGAGCAGAGAACATTTAATTACCAGATCAGCGGGGTAACACATATAGACTTAAAGCAAGATTTCGGTAAACGACGAAGAGAATGGAATGTGATATTGACCATGTCTACGTGGTGACTGGCGCATGAGGCGTGGTCAACAACATTTGTGAGAATTTCAGTGATGCGTTTCAGTTTCGTTGGCTCCAGGAATCTCGACGGCCTGACAACCAACTGCCCCAACCAGTGCGTAATATGGATTCTGAAGTTAGAAATGCAGCCCGTGTGCGATGTTCATTGTTGGGTTCCTATAGACAGCGGATGTAGACCTAGGTAACTCACTTCTAGAAATTCCTCCCCAGCATTCAATGCTCTGTGCTGACACTCGTGAGCAAATGACCTTTCTTTTTGGCTGAATTGTTATTTTAAAAGAAAACTGCATTTACGAGCTTTTCTTGAAGCTGCAGATGTTTTCTTCGGAAATCGAATTCAGTTTTTGGGACCGTTCAAGTTGCTCTCGCAGTATTCTCTGCTCAGCAAGCATGAAACTTTGAATTTCGGTTGCTGTGGCCATGTTCAGCCATCGCTTCCTCGTTACATGTACTGCTGTCCATGTTCCGGGTATCGGAGCAGACTGCATGGTGGGTGAAGGTGGTCGTGTCTCTTGAGCCGGCGTTCCCGGCACTGATATGCTGTCACTTTTGTGAATTCTGAAGGGAGTATGGCTTCTACGCCAGAGATCAGCTGTGAAAATTCAAGAAAAAGCTGCTACAAAGATTGGAATCAAAATATTTCACCAGAGACAGAGCATTTCAACCTCTTGAGCGCAACAGACACGGTCACTTCGTTAGTAGCCCCAATCACATCTTTTGATGATTACATTGAAGAAATATACTGCACAAATGGGGGTAAGTTTTTTATGATGCAGTGCAATATTGTGTCAAACAAATCAGCCTTTCAGCATCTAGGAGCATTCTTCAAGAAAACAAGCGCAAAATAACAAAATCACTTTTATTATGCAAATCAAAGGCATATTCAATTTGGCTGCACTCCTTGAAATAGCCAGAGCGCCGCACTCGCCTCTTCGGTTTGGCAGTGCAGGAAGTGATTGCACTTGTCAAGAATGGGCAGCTAAATCGAGGAGACCTAATATTTCCCAACTCTGTCAAAAGAAATGTAAACGCCTGTGCACCAAATTATAGCAAAAGGTAAAATTGTACAACATTACCAGTGTATATGCATGACTACTTACTCATTGCAGGGAAGTTGCACAATGGTGGTTTGTTTATTGCGTACCTTTTCAACATAGGCCCTGCTGCAGTTGCAGCAGCTATCCTCCATGAGGAATGAGTAACTTATAGGCAGACAAACAATAAACCTTTCAATTTCATTAATGTATAACCACAATGGGCGCGATCACCCAGCGGTTAGGTCTCGTTCATGTTTTCTAGCACAACGTAGACCACAGTCGATTGCAGTTGTGAAGCACAAAACACTAGGTCATTACATTATTAGCAGCGTAGAAACACAAGAATGCAACCTATGCAAGCTGCTCAGCAATTTATTGCTGCCTGAAAGCAAGTTCACCTGTGGGATAAACAAAAAGAGTATTTTTTACCATGGTAGATTCTTTAGTATTGAAACAAGGCAAATGAAAATCGTGCCACTTAAATGCTAGGCAAAACATCCCCAACTAGTATTTGCACAGGAGATAGCTGAATGTGGCTTTCCAGTGACGGCGCTATTTTTCGCCTCACAGGGCTTCAATGCTATTTTTTGTGTGCGAAGGCTGAAGCTTGTTTAAGGTTATGGTTCCCAAGACTTCAGACACGTAGAAATTGTAACCCTCGAGCACACCAGACTGACATAAAGAGACGCACCACGAGTCACGTGCTACCATGCCAGCGCGCTCGCGAAAGCCTTGCGGCCGACACTTCCTATGCGAACATAGCTGTTCTCACACTACCGCACGTTTTCTATTGTTGGCACGCCTTCGCTTACTGCTGAGTCAAAAAAGACAAGACGCAACACGGCTCTAGCATGCACCCTGCAGGGCACCGATCTCGCAACTTTCATTTTACCCATAACATATGTGGTTCTTTATCAAGCACAAACCCACTAAACATAAAAGCGTGGCACCCACGATCACACACAGCGGAAAGAACTACAAATAACTCTTACATGTACGTCTATGTCAAGTTGTCTATCTTACTGTAGACTTGGGCCCGCGTGCGGGGAAGGCCTGTGTTACTGATGCTTTCGGCAATCTTGTCACACACGCCGCCGCTGCATTTTTGTCTTCTTATGGCGTCCAGGTAGTTTTCCCACTGCTTTTTATGTGCCCCAGGTCGCCTTTTGCTACCACTGCAGGTGTTGTTTTTTCTAGGCCTTACCTGCGGGCGCAGATTGTGCAACCTCCATTTGACGATGTTGACACACAAAAGACGACGCAGCAAAGGATGGTCGGGATTCAACATGGCGGCGCTAGCAACGTGATCCGAGCGTTTGTGAGTGTAGCTAAAGTAAATTTTCACTGTTTCACAAGTCGCAATGCCGCTAAAAAAACATTTTCGCCTGGCAAAAAGCTAAATTACTACTTACGGGACACTAGTTTTGTGAGAGGTTCCCATCTATAGTGACGAGTTGTGCGCGCTTCATGCGACAGTAAACCCTTTCAGCTCGAAAAGTAGATAAGCAATCTCCTTTCCTGGAAAGGAACAGTGCCGTAAGGGAGGTACTCTGTTAACTTGTGTCACTGCGCTTGAACATCTTTCCTGTAGATGCCCGCTTACCTAAATAACTTGAGAGTGTCCGAGTGTCACGCGTACAAAATATGACCTTGACACGCCGTCACGCACAAAAAAGGAAGCCTATCTAATCATAAACAAAAATGTATGCTAGAAAGCAGCGCAAATATTACTGCGTGCAAATGATAGGATAGCCAGCAAAATATGACACGTTTTCCAAGTGCTTCTACTCTTGTTGTACCGGAATCGCATGTACGCATGTGACTGTGAACACGGGTAGGTGCACGACACATTTTCGACCAGCTTGAACAGTACCTAAAACGACTAGGGGAGAAAAGCACGGCGGAACGGGTCGCCTGGCTTACCCAAAAACCACGAGTCACGTACGCACGGGGATAGATCCATCAGCTTATTGTCTCTTATGAGCAGCCTATCGCATCAGAGAAGTATTTTCAGACACAGCCGCTAACGACACAGGATTGTTAGGTCTCTTTGCTAGACTAAGCGCGTCTGTCACCTCAGAAGTGGTTTGCACCCTTCGCGCTGAGGGTGACTGTGAAACACCTGACCACAGAACAAGTCACGCTCGACGTCGAGGGCCGAACCGTCCGTTGTGGTTCCAGTGAACTGGAATTAGAAAGTTAACTAATTCTAGACAGCTCACAGAACAAGTCATGCGCAATGTCGAGGGCCTAGTCATATGTCGTGACTTCGGTGAATCTTAAGTAGAAGGCTAACTTATTTCTAAAATCTCACATAACCTCTCGTAATAAAACATTCATGACTTAAGCTACACCCCCTTCCCAGATATCCACCGATCTTCCTGGGATCATCATTCTAAGACCTGGAAAGAGGCTGGAAATGTGCGGTAGGGTTGTCACGTTCAATAATTGGAACTAGGAGGACATCCTGCGTCATGTCTACTTGTCCTTGGAGGACGCTTGTTGAACGTGGCTTCCCAATCGAGAATAAACCCTGATGACAAGGGACCTATTTCACAATCATTTTTTAACACCTGCACCAGCGGCATGGGAAAAGAAAGGACCGTAGCTCTCCTAGAATCCCGAGTGCAACTACCCTAATAATACATCAAATATTCACAGATAGCACTCGCCTGTTCAGACACGCCTAAACCGAGATGTCAAAAGAAAAAAAAAACTTGGACGCTTAAGCTACGACTTTAAGAGCGGAACGCGATATCATTATCCTGCACCGTTCATGCTGACGCTGACGCCGTATATTCTGCGGCACGGGACAAAACAGAAAAGAATTATGGGCCTAACCCGACGGGAGGAGAAGACATAGCAACAGATCATAGCCCCGTAAGGCAGACCCTGCAAGCAGTGACTCATCAATGGTTTATATCACTGTAGGCAAGTAAAAAATTTGTTTGTGTTTACAATTCCGCATAGCCGCATTATGTTATTTATTTATTTATTTATTTATTTATTTATTTATTTATTTATTTATTTATTTATTTATTTTGTACCGGAGCACTTCGGCGCTAATTCTGTGCCAGTACAGAGAAAGAAGTTGACGTTCGTGTGCATCTCGATCTGACAGTTTTTTCGGGCTGTGGCTGCCATGTGTTAGTGGCCCTTTTCCATACACCGTGCCCACGTTACTGAGAACACGCCTGTTACATTTGGGGGAGGTACTGGGTTGTCCCTTTCCTCGTCCTGGAGCTGCACCGTCGTACTTCCGCATCGTCCGTTGCAATGACTCATTACGCCACTACCTTTCAAGCCGTACCCACCCCCGCGCCTGCCATGTATGCTGGTGTGGTTCGTCAGCATGTCCCTCAGACATTCAGTGCTACTGACGATCGCGATGTCGAAGACTGGGTGTGCGAGTTTGAACGCTGTAGTGCTCATAACAAGTGGGATGACGCTGCCAAGCTGACTCACGTCATCCTTTACCTGACTGATGTCGCCAGCTTGGGTTCAACAATCATGAAGCCGATTTTACGACTTGGTCGGTTTTCAAGGAAACCCTCAATTCGTTCGTCGGTCAGTCAGCCGTTTACAAGCTTCGCGCTGAACACCGCCTGTGTGGCCGAGCTCAACAAAATGTTGACCTTCACGAGTTATGTTGAAAAGCTCATCGACGTCTGTAGGCGGGTGAATGCTTCAATGGCAGAAATCAAGAAAAAAAGGCACATCCTGAAAAGCATAGACGACAATGCCTTCTGTATGCTCGCAGCCAAGAACCCTCGGTCAATCACCCAAGTATTGAACTGTGCGGAAGTTTCGATGAGCTGCGCAAGGAGCCCCTTTCCACGCGTAGTACCACTATGCAATCCGCGGAAATTTCAGCCTTGGAAACCACACGTGCTGGAGCTGAATATTCCGCCCTGCTGCCATAAATTTAGCTGTACATGGGCGAGGAAGTGCCGCGCCAGCTCTCCCTTGTGGCGTCTGTTCCCGAGGTCCCTACAACATTGGTCCACCCTATCCGTCATGTGATTCAGAAGCAAGTCGCTAAGGCACGGACATGCCCTCTGGTACCAACGCAGGTCAGAGTACCTCTCACTTACGCTGAAGCTTTGACTCGCCCACATTCCCGAACGCCGCCAGCGCTAAGCGGCCCTGTCACCAGCTCCTACTCGCCGCCACGCCCCAAACGCCCGGTTCACGTAACCAGCACATCCACCAAATGCAACAGGCGTATTCACCTCAGCAAGGTGGGCAAGGCGTCTGGAAAAGAGCCGCTAACACAAGGCCGCCACAGCCCGAAAAACCGACAGAGCAAGACACACACGAGCGTCATCTTCTTTCTCTGAGCTGGCAAAGAATTGGCCCCGAAGTGCTCTGGTACAATTTATTTATTTATTTATTTTATTTATTTATTTATTTATTTATTTATCTATTTATTTATTTATTTATTTATACATTAGTGCAGACCTTAGCGTGGCCCGAGTAGGAGCGGTATACGAATGATAATAAAAGATAATAGCATTAGCAGACTTAAATTAGCAGGGCGCAGAATACCGATCCGGTCCATCAGCTGCGAGTACACAGCAGCGAAAGAACACTTGATGACGTAATGAAGGAATTCGGAAAACAAGAAAAATGAAGAACATATGTAGAAGTGAATCATCAATACAGTTTAAGCTAAGTAAAAGAACAGTAACGCAACTATCTACTTGGCTAATCAATTCACAGGAGAGCAATTATGTTAATAATTGAGATGGTCAATAGAATCAATACTGGCTAGCAGCGACTGAGGTAAATTGTTCAAATCCGTAGTGGCGCGTGGGAAAAAGAATATTTAAACACTGTAGTTCTGGCATTATTCACTTTCCTCTATATTTTCTTGTATATTTGAAATATTTTCCTGCATACTCAAATTACAATCCGATGCTATCACATCTGTAGGTTGCATATAAGTAAGACTTTACGAATATTCTGAAGCATATTACTATAAGAAATTCAGTTAGTTCAGTAAAGGCTACGCGCTGCGCGGAGGGCCTGAGTGGTTCTATATAGGGATGATTTTTTTTTATTGACAACGCAACCGACGGCGGACGCCCACACTGACACCAGATTTTCAGCGACTCGAGGCCCTTAACTTTATCGAGGTGATCAGCACCCACAGAAAATTGGAAGAAAGAAATATGAAAAAAGGAGAGAATTTTGATCAGTCACAGAAAGTTCTAAATATTGCCATACTAAATAAATCAACATGCATGTTGTCACGCGTGCGCGAGCTAAGATGGATACGTTTGAGAGGAAGACTGTGGAAACTCGCTGTAAGAATGGTGCATTCAGGAAGTGTGGAAGCAGCAGCGGGTGAATTGAGCTTCGTGCTGCCTCTCGCATCAACATGAACTAAGCCGCGGAAACACTGCGCTCGGCGGAATCTGTGTGCGTTGAAAATGAGTACATGGTAGCACGGTGCACGCGGGCGCACGGGCCCACCAGGAGATCCCAGAGTAGAACACGCCCCCCCTCCCTACCCTCCTAGCGCAGCTCTGTGCGCGTCAGAAAAGGCGCGCCTCCTTTCGCATTTCCTCCGTGGCCTGCGTTTTTTGTCTACGCACTGTCTTTTGTCAAAATATGCCGAAGAACCCACCAGTCCACGTACAAACATTAGTAAGCCAGAGCGTCAAAGTTAACAATAAGGCGTCATTTTTACAATGGTTTGGCTGATTACAAGCGCAGTACACTTATAAGCAACGCGCCTATATGCAATTTTGTCTTTACAGACTGAGTTGCTTCGAAGTTTTTCTCAATTCTACGCCTAACCGCGGCTCTATGCGATTGGCATCCGCCGTGCGGGAATACGGCGGCGGCACACTCCCCCTGCCCGCCTCTCCCTTTACGCCTTGTGATTTGTTTTGAAACGAAACTGTATACCTCAACCGTAGAATTAAATTTTCGCGTCGTTGGCGTGTAAGCAAAAAACTCCCCGTACGTCGGAGAATCCCGGAGACAGTGCGATGGCGGGCCGACCCACGGTGGAGGTAAAGCAGGCTTTAAGCACTCCCCATACGTGGGCCGATCCCGAAGATAGTAGAATGCCGGGCCGACCCGCGGCGAAGGGGACGCAGGCGCTAAGCACTCTCTATACGTGGGCCGACCCTGAAGATAGCGGAATGCCGGACTGACCCATGGCGAACGGGAAGCAGGCGTTAAGCACTCCCCATACGTGGGCCGATCCCGAAGATAGAGTAATGCTGGACCGACCCGCGCCGGAGGTGCAGTGCGCCATTCAGAGGCCCACATACACAGCTTCGCTGGTCATCCTTCTTGATAGAGTGGAAGGGCACTGAGTTTTTTGCCTCGGCGGCCTCTTCGGCCGGCCGCATGCTGGCTCCCCACCCTTCACTTTGTTTTTGCTTCCTTCGCCACCGGTGACTCGGTCAGATAGTTCAAAAAGCGCTTGCCTAAGTTTTGATGCCCATCGACGCTGGCGGGAGGCTTCTGTTTACTGCAAGCTTTGGCATACCGGCTTGAGCACCGTCTCACTTCGCACTCTTCTCCCCGAACCATTTTGCAATACAGTCCCCCCTGTCTAGATACACGGATGCCTTTGCCCGCAGCTCTGTCGACGAAGTCACACATGTTAGCGCAATACATAGTCGTACACAATGATAGTGCGCCCTCGCCCTTCATACAGGAAGATAAGCTCCCCGAGCCCCGTCCGACGATTGGCGCCAAAGAAAATATACATTACCTATTTTCTAAAAATTCAGTTCTATGAGGTGGGGGGGGGGGGGGGAGGAGATCCGGGTGGCGCCACCACCATGCTGGCATCTGTTGAAGCTAGAGAAGCCCAACGACTCATTTACTAGCTCGCTCATACTGAGAATGCTTGATAATGCTTCGAAGCATCCCCCTCGGCTTTCTGTGCTACCAGTCCTGCCCTCCTTTCCAGCCTTTATTGCAAATAAAAAGCGCTTGCACACCGCATAGCCACATGCGCCCATGAAGCATAGCACCTGCGCCGCGCGGCTCCCACACGTAGCAAGTCCGCCAACACGGCACAGTGGGCATTTTTTTTTAAATTACCCGTGTAGAAAACAAACTACACGCTGTCAGCTTAGCTCTTAAACTATACATTTTGTTGTTGGAGTTTTGGCTAATTTAATTCGGCACCTAAAAGAAAGCAGGAACGTGAGTACACACAACTAAAGAAAGGGCTGGCAAGCCAGCCGAATATAACGTCGCCCTTCAACGTTAGGTGCATGACGGGGCCATAATCAACGTCATTTGCATTGACATGGAGCCCTTTCGTGTTGCCGTGACGGATGGTTTCAAACAACTCGTAACGGTAAGTTTAACAATATTATAAGTCACCTTTCATCAAAGGAACTGCTTTGTATTGTTTTAGATTCAGGTCACCATACCGACCTACATGTTGCCATCGAGGAATGACCTCAGAGAGAAGTTCTTGCCTGGGAAAGTATCAGGGCTGCAGAACAAATATCCTCTTTGGCGGGAAAGGGGTACGTCTGTATCATACTAGACGTATGGAGGTCGTGGTATAGGCAGGGCTTTCTAGTTGTCGAAGCAATTTTAGTGGACAGCGAATTCACGGCTCACACGTACCTCCTCAGTTTCCCTCACCTGACGGAGAGCCACACAGCTGCTAAGATCCACTCCGAGTATGACGCAGCGTTGCTGTTGTGGTACGTCGCTGACAAGGTGAAATATGTATTTGTGTACCATTTCGCCATCGCTAACTGCTTTTATTTCATGTCGTTGTCAGGTCCTTCACGGAGTGACAGACAACGCTTTGCCAATGATAAAGGTATTTGCATTCACCGGGTGGTAGATTGAAAAGGACGATGATGATGAGAATTTTGACGACTACCCGGAACGCTTAACCAAGAAGCTTTTAAGTGCATTACATCAGTTGGAGCAATGTTGATATCGTGTCACCGCACAAAGCCTGCTGCTCGCCGTAAAAGACGGAATTCGGCACGTATGCGCTAATAAATAACTCTTCAGTTTCATCTTACGTAGGTTGATACGTCATTCATATATTACTATTTTCATCAGCAATTGTTTGGGCCAAGCATTGGTAAATAATTTGACATGAATGCACGGACAAATAATCTATGGGTATTTTATTGTATCGCTCCTGTACTTGCTTGTCTTTTTCGTGTGACCGCTTTTCACCGTCTTTCAAATGTTACCGCTCACCGCGGGAAGCGCCCGCACGTGTCGGAAGTTTGTCGTATGTTATCGATGGTTCTTTTTGCTGTCTGTTATCACCGAACCTCAAGTAATCTGATTTCAAGTAGCGCAACGCGAATGGTGCAGACCTTTCTCGAAGACACGCGAGCACCAGCAATTAATCTAGAACCTTCGATGACTGATGTATAAAAGCCGACGCGCCTGACCCGCTGATCAGGTTTACGATGATCGCCGCCTGAGTTCGCCGCTGTTGCCGTTCTTTGAGTGTAGCCTGTTTTTGAGGGCGCAAATTCACCCAATGAAATCCTAGTTAGGTCATTCACAATTTTAATCATTTCTTCACCCTGACTACTAACTCACAATATTATACCTCAATTGGGAAGTTTTACGGGCCAAAACCACTTTCTTATTATGAGGCACGCCGCCGCGGAGGACTCTGGAAATTTTGACCACCTGCGGTTCTTTAACGTGGACCTAAATCTAAGTACACGGGTGTTTTCGCATTTCGCGCCCATCAAAATGCGGCCGCCGTCACCGCGATTCTATCTCGCGGCCTCGCGTCGGCAGGCCGACACAATAGCCACTGGGCAACTGCGGCGGCTTCGAAGTATCATAATTGCAGCTTGAAAAAAAAGGGCAGACAAACTGTCCTTATTACAGTTTGAATGCTTTATAGCTTTGCTATGCAACTATCCCCAGCTCATGTTTAGCCGAATTTTTGAGTGTGCTTTGATTTTTTATGTTAGAGATTCGCGGTGCATTTTCTGCCACGGCAAGGTCACAGTCATGAACTACGCTACCCATTAAATAGTGGCTGCGGATCATTTTTATGCCACACGCCAAGCACCAAACTTGCGCGATTTCGAGGTCTCCTCTCACCACGTAAATCAACCACTCTGAAATACCTCTAAAAACAAACAAAAACAAAACTGGCACACCTTGTAAAGAATGTCCATGGTGTCCCGAAGTGACGTCTTAAATTATTTGTATTTGGTTGATACCTTGTTCAAGCTATTTTTGTCCTAATGTATTTTGTGCTCCTTGTATTTTTTCTTCTTTCGTGATTTCCCTCTCCTGGATTGGAATACCTCCCCCCCCCCCCCGCTTTTCACCGCTTGCCATGATTGGACGAGGTGCCATATTATTTTCAGAATAGCTCAAAGGGCTCAAGAGAACATGGACTGGCCATTTTGCAATTACAAGTTAGCCGTCGCCTCGAAAACTGTTATGGTTTCTCCGAGTGCAAGAGGCGCACGCCATGTTCGTTCGAAACATGTATTGTGGCTGCCCTTCACCTAATTTGTGCACTGTCTTTATTCACAGCGTCTATTCACATGTCGTTAATATCGAAGTACTCCTCCATTTCTTCAGAATACTCTTTCAAGGATTGCACGGGTTGCTCTATGGGCTCGAGAACCTCGCTTTGATAACTTCCAATTCCAGGTTGACCCTCGTTGCCAAAATTGTGATTATTATCTTCGAACTAAGGGAGTGCCCACCATATTTGTTGGATGATAGTGCTCCAACTGCCCATGACTTAGCGCGCGCACTTCCTTTATTCAGAGCGTCCGCATGCACTTCGTTGGCAATAATTAACTGCTCAATTTCTTTCGAATACGCTTACCATGACTGGGCATAGGGCTCGCAGGGTTAAAGACAGCCTTGCTTTGGCACATTGCTATTACACGTTCGCTGTGGTCGTCAAAACTATTACGCTTGTATGTGAAAAAGAGAAGCGCGCACAATGTTTGTTCGAAGATCGCGCAGCGACTGTCCGCGACCTGGCAAGCACACTCTCTTTTTTCCTGCGTCCATGGACGCGTCATTGGCATGGTTGAACCCGTCAATTTCCTCTGAATATTCTTGCCGTGGCTCGACGTAGGCTTCGAAGTCCTCAAGAGAACTTTGTTTTCCCATTTTGTAATTACAAGTAGACCCTTGCCGCCAAAATTGTTATGATTTTCCCGGAGGGAAAGCGGGACCCACCATGTTTGTCAATGCATGTGTCGTGGCTGTGCGTCACCCGTTGTGGGCGAATCCTTTCTCAGAGCTTACCTTGGCACGCTGTTGGAATCGAAGAGCGCCTATATTTGTTCAGAATACTCTCGTTTTGTCTGAAGCACGTGTTGTGGCTGCCAGTCACCACCATTGTAGCAACGTCTGTATCGTATATCTCCTAGAGAACTTCGTGTAGTCAGTGAACAAATCAACGACATACTTTGCTGCGAGATGATACGATTTCGCAATAGTCCATGGAAATCCCCTGTCATCTTTGTTATAAAGACAGATGGTTTGTGCAGTTTTTTGCGGACTTCCGCCGCCTCAATAAGATCACTCGCATGGGCTTCTACCTTCTCCCTCGCATTGTCGACGCGTATGACAGTTTACAAAGCGCCGAATGTTTTCTTCTCTACATTTGCGCCTCAGGATATTGGAAAGCACCCATGGCAGACGCCGATCTGCAGAATACAGCTTTTGTCACACCCGACGGCCTATATGAATTTAACGTAATGCATTTTCCACTTTATACTGCGCCCGTAATGTTTGAGCGCATGATGGACACAAATCTGCGCGACTTGAAGTGGCACATATGATGCTTGTGCTATCTGGAAGACGTTGTTTTTATTCCTAACTTCACCATGCACCTTCAACGGCTTCAGTCTCCTTTAACGTGTTTGCCAACGCAAGGCTACAAGTAAACTTCAAAAAGTGCCGATTTGGTGCTTGGCAGCTGATAATTCTGGGTTACGTCACATCCAAGGATACAATACTGACCAATCCTGCCAAACATCGGGCCGCCGACGAATCCCCTAAGGCAATACCCGTTAAAGAATTGCGCTGTGTTATCGGTTGGTGTTATTACTTCAGACGCTTTATTCGCAATTTCACCTACACCATATCGTTTCTGATGAAGCTACCTAGAAGCAACGGGCTGCTCAGTTCGTGGAAGTCCGAATGCGGCCGGGCCTTCACAAAGCTCCGTCGTTCGCTAACGTCTTCGCCAATTTTGGATCATCTCTATCCGACAGCCCCTACCGAGGGGCACATAGACGCCAGCGGCGTTTGCGTCGGTGCTGTTCTTGAATAGCGCGTACAGAGATTTCCTGAATATGTCGTGGCTTAGGCAAGTCTTACGCTTACAAAAGCGGAGACCAATAACACAGTGACAGAACAGAATGCCTCGTCTTCATCTGGGCTCTCACCATACTATGCGCTTATGCGCTTATTTGTATGGGAATCCATTTGGTGCAGTCACGGACCACAATATAATGGTTGTCCAGCTGTGCGCTTAGCCTGCAGGACAACGATATTCTCGTGCTCTACCGCAGTGAATGCCAGCATTCTGACGCCGACACCGTTTCGCGCTCTCCATTGCTTGACGACCACACCTGCTGTTCACTATCCCGCTCTATCGTTCCTTCGCTCGACCTTATCACCATCGCCTCTGAGCAGCGCAATCACCATTGGATTACCTCTATTATAGACTTGCTTTCTGGCGCGGCGGAGCCCCCAACCATTTGCACGCTACGTCGTCAAGCTCACCATTTTTTTTATTATTTACGACAACCTGCTTCATTACCGCAATTATATTCCGATGAACGCTAGTGTTTATTAGTAGTACTTCGCGGACTCCGTTCCACGCCGATTTACAGTGTGCACACTCGGGACATTCCAATATTTATCCGCACCTTGTGCAGCAGCACTACTGGCGAGCGATATTCAGGTACAATGAGAAGTTCGTACTTTTGCCCCATATTCTCATCACCGGGTATTTCCACTGATCGACTTACAAGCCGGTCTGCTATTGCCCTGTACTACCCCGACGTTTGGGAGCGTCGGCCTCGATTTGTGTGGGTCCCTTGCCCAGAAATTGGCTCGAAACAACATGGCCATTATGTCGGTTGAACACCTCACAGTATACGGCCAAACTTCCGCGCTTCCGGCAGTAACAGCACGCGATGTAGACTCATTCCTTCCTTCTTCAGCGATTCATCTTTCGTCATGGACCACCTGAGGAACTTCTAGGTGATCGCGGACGTGTCTTGCTAGTTGAAGCCATTCCTAAAGAGTGCCACGTTGTTTATCACACAGCTTCTTCCGAACAAGCTTTCAATGTTTGGACGTGGGGATCGAAGGGCTGAAGAGAACTTTGATTTCATTGCTTGCAATTGCAAGATGACCCACGTTGACAAACTTCCCGTGATTATTTTCAAAATACTGAGGGGCGCGCTACGTTCGTTCGAAGCTTGTGCTGCGACTGCCCGTGTTCTGGCCTGCGCAGTTTCTTTCAGAGCGGCCTTTGGCATTTTGTTACCATCGATTAACTGCTCAATTTCTTCCAAATAAGCATTCCATGATTGGACGGGGAGCTCGAATGCCTCAAGAGAGTTTTGATTACTCATCTTGCAATTGCAAGTTTACCTTCACTGGCAAAATTGTGACGATAATTTCCAAACAAATGAGGTGTACGCCACGTTCCTTCGAAGCTCGCGTCGCGACTGCCCGTGTTCTGGGGTGCGCCGTGCCTTTTTTCAGAGCGTCTGTTGACATGTCGTTGACATCCAGGAACTGGTAAACTTTTGCCGATTGTTCTTACTATGCCTGGACGTAGGGCCTGAAGGGTTTAAGATAACTTTTTTTTGACATCTTGCAATTGAAAGTTGGCCCTTGTTGACGAAATTACCATGATTATCTCTAACTAATGAGGCGCATACGATGTTGGTTCGAACCTGTGTTGTGGCTGCCCGTGACGTGGTGGGCGCTCTTCCTTGATTCAGAGCTTCCATTTGCAGGCCGTTGGAATCAAATAAAACCTAAATTTCGTCATCATTGTCACCATTATCATCACTATAATAATAATAATAATAATAATAATAATAATAATAATAATAATAATAATAATAATAATAATAATAATAATAATAATAATAATAATAATAATAATAATAATAATAATAATAATATTAATAATTCAATGGTCTCTAAAAATCGCAGCACAGACGTTACATAAAGGGGGATACGTTGGTGTAAGAACGTCCTACATAAAAAATAGACATAAAAAGCTGAACGAAAATCAATAAGAAAAACAAAATCGGTAGAAAACGTTAGGCAATCAATACCATGCAAGTGGAGCAAAGTCGCAAAAAAATGATGACGCAATAGTGTCAACAGCACGGATAGCTGGGAGAGGAGCGCGTGCAAAGTGGCTATTATAGGTAAAAGTGGACGGTTAAAAGCAGCCGGAAGTTGGAGGGATTCGACTCGGTAACAATAAATTCGGGCAGATTGTTCCATTGCTCTATGGCGGTAGGAAGGAAGGATTTACATAGCGCGTTGAAAGAACCACCCAAATGCTAGATGCTGAGGGAGCTGAATTATCGGCGAGGTGAGCATAATTGTGCATGTAATAATTTTTTCCCTTGTACAAGAAAGTTAACATATGATTTATGGAAGAGACAAAGCATTGAAAGTTCTCGGTGATGTGCTACTGCTTCAATAGCTACAGATGATTTTATGTTAGTTACGCTGAGCCAATGAGTATACTGAGAAGTTATGAAGCGAGCTGCCCCGTTCTGGACGGTTTCGAGCGAGTAAATTAGGTAGTCCTGATGGGGATGCCATATTGCAGAGGCACAGTCCTGTTTGGAGAGGATGCATGTTTTGTACGCTACTTGTCTGGTGGATGGAGCGGACATACACAGTGATCTACCGACAAAATCCAGTTTTCTGGAAGTGCTAGCACAAAGCTTCATGTTGTGTAGTCCACCGAAGGGAACTTGTTCGTTATTTAGACACGTAGGTACCTGTATGAGTTTGCTAGGCGTAGTGCACCAGAGTTCATGCAGTACGGGAAATTGGTAATAGAGCATTTACACGAGACACGCATGCATTTATATTTCGAAGTATTGAGCTGCATGAGGCCACCGGAGCATTATTTCTGGATTCTGTTCAAATCGCCTTGTTATAAATCCTGGTCAGTATCGCCGGAGATGCGACGATAAATGACGCGTTCGTCCACAAAAAGGCTGACGGATGACGAAATCACATATGGCAGTTCATTGATTAAAATTGAACAGATAACCGGAGCAAGAGCCCTGGTGTACTCCAGAGATAACTTCAATAGTTTTACATGCGTGATCGGCGACGACGGTGAACTGTGAACGGCTTGTTAGAAATCAACGGACTCAGGATAAGATTAGAGGGTTGAGTGATAGGCATGGAAGATTACACATTAGAGGTTGAGAAGGAACGCGATGAAATCTTTGGAGAAATCCAAGCAAATGCCATTGGTTTGAAATAAAGAATCTAGATTTAGGTGAAGAACGGTTTTAAGTTCAAAAAGTTGAGTTTCTTAGGACAAGCCTGCCCTGAAACCATCCTGTTAAGGAAGAATATTGTTGTGGTCAGGGTGACTAAATGTGGGAGTCTCAAATATGCTCGAATATGCTCAAAAAGTGAAATAGGACGATTATTCACGGTATCGGTACGGCCTGGCACAATATTGCTTTTTTTCAGTCGTCCGGGATTTGACCGGCCTTTAGAGATTGGGAAAGATGATTTGCAGTATTTGGCTTATGAATTCGTTCGTTCCTTTGAAGAAAGGGGGTTTAACCGAGGGGCCCGATTTTTATTAGTCATATCATAAGAAGCCAACAAACACTGACACCAGGGACAACATAGGGGAAATTACTTGTGCTTAATAAATGAAATAAAGAAACGATAAATTAGTGGAAATTAAAGTGGATGAAAAAACAACTTGCCGCAGGTGGGAGCCGAACCCACAACCTTCGCATTTCGCGTGCGATGCTCTACCAATTGAGCTACCGCGGCGGCGTTTCCCCATCCACTTTCTTGGGTATTTATGTGTACTAGTAGAACCCTGGGAGTGTTAGCCAGCGCCACCACTCACAGACCTAGGCGGCGGACGTGGAACGTCGTTTTTGCCGCAGGCGTCACGAGAACGTGATCTTTTTTGGGTGAAGGCAACTGGTCAATAAACCCACATATGCTACCTGAAGGCATCAATGTTGCCGGATTCGAGACCCTCGTTATGTAATAAACGAGAAGAACGGGGGTTTAACAGAGGGGCCCGATTTTTATTAGTCATATCATAAGAAGCCAACAAACACTGACACTGGTGTCAGTGTTTGTTGGCTTCTTATGATTCGTTCCTTTGAGTATTTTAGCAAGGATATTGTTCCAAATGTTATTTATTTACAGGGTGAAACGAAGTCCAGGAGAATTAAGTCGACCCAACGCGTGCACACCCTACTTCCTCGTTCTCTTCCTCAGTCGCACAATGCCTCTACATTTCACCAGTGGCAGAAGCTCGCTGAGCGAGTTTAAGGGGAGTGTTATGGTACTGCTTGAGTCTGACCACGTAAACAACTTGCGTCGCACGTGAACGCCGATTACTTGCAGTCACGTTGGCGAAGACATAGTTCACATCACTAGAACGAGTGAGTGTAACGAACGGTCTAGGGTAAGTTGCGAGAAACTTGTGGTACAATCACTTTTTGGGAACAGGGGTGATGTGCAGGATGCGCCGAGTTTGGCGAAACTCGGGATCTTCACGAGCTCTGGCGACACTCCAAGATGAAAGCACAAATGGTACCGAGACACAGTTTATCTTTCCACAAGCCTCCAGTTTCTTTGGTTTATCTAGATTCACTCTGGGTGGCTATCATTCCTTGGGCGTTGCCTTCTGGGCGGTTGACAAACTGGGGCTCACCTGATCATACCGTCGGTGCATGGTCGTGCCTTCTTTCACTTGTTTGTCGTTACACTGAGTGCATTACACGCACAAGCGAGTTATAAAACAAATGCATCTAGTACAATATTATTAGTTAGTGTAAAGTGGTTTAAAAGCATTTTAAACCTTACAAGATGTAGAGAGATGTGTATTCGATTAATTTGTTATTTAGTACGCTTCGCATTATACCACGAGGGAACGCTGTGGTGGCGTGTCACATCCATTCACCGGGCGAGCATGGCGGCTAAACATCGAAGAGGCCCAGTGTAAACAAACGAGCTTGCAGTGCGCGACGTAGTGATCAGGCTCGACGATGACCACTATTTCTTGGATAGTTCTGTTCCTCCGTGAGCAATATTTCCGTGCACCCCGAAAGACTGCCAATAGCTTCGGCGATTTTACAGATCGCAACGCGCACCTAGTGTTCACGGCACAATCCTGAACAAACAACTTATCCGGTGCTGCTTTTGTGAGTGCGCTGAGTTCCTCCCCTCTGCGTGACTGCGAGCGTCACGAATATTGCTAGCATGTGCTAAAGGAAGACAGCCGATATAGCTACGATGCGACAAGGAGGTGGTGCCGATGATGGATCTCGCAACCAACACAGTGAAGGGGACATCGGCAAACTGCAGATAAGTATATTTCTACTGTTTCATATTTAGCATAGTAATAGTGCACGGATTAAGTCACTTTCGTAGTAACGAACTGAATGTCCAGCAGTTTAAAAAAGGCATTGAGAACCAATGAGTGTTTGTGTTTTTACATGTACGTGGGCCCGCGAAAATATGGAAAAGATAAAGGTAACCTTCACTAACTTGGTGAGGTAACAGAAATTCATCAGTGACATTCAGCCCGCAGAATCTATGGAAGAGTATCTTTATCCAGGTGAAATATCAATAGCAGGTGCTGATGTAAAGCAGGAAACTTATACAAACATTTCATGGTTTGAACAGCACATGGAAGGCATTACCGAATCGTGATTGCCACGTTACCAATATCATTCAAAAAATTTTGAATCACTGTATTCTACCGGTTATGGAATATGGGACATAAACCTGGAGGTTAACAAAGAAACTTGAGAAGTCGAGGACTGTGCGGAAAGCAAAGTAACAAAAATTGTTGGAGATAGCATTAAGGCAGGAAGACAGTAGCGTAGTAAACCGTGGCAACTGATATGCTAGCCGAGATTAAGAACAAAAAAATGGAATCGGCAGGCAGGTCATGCACGTCTTCAATCACTTGTTGCCAATTTATAACAGGTGATTACATAAGCGTGACAGAATGGATGTCAACAACTGCAGCCGAGGATGGTAGAAAATTGCGTAATGGGACAAAAATATGGTGTTTGTAGGCATTGGATGCAATCAGCTCGCATAAGACGGGATTGTAGGGAGCGGCATTGGTTTTGCAGTGAACAAAAATAGGTTTGTGGTGCTTACAGTAGAGACTCGTGAAAGTGCGAGGACACCTGAGCTGTTGGCACACTAATAAACATTACAATTGGCTCTGAAAAAACAACCCGTTATGAAAAATAAAGCAACGTTGTCCCGACAAATTGTTTTATTATGCATACACTAAAGGCTTCCACAGTTAAGGGCATTTAGTACCAGTAGTGCAATGAGCATTTTTGTTGGTATATAATGGTTTATATGCGGTTGATTCATTGCAACAATCCACTTTTTTGCAGCAAAACATTCTGCTGCTGGAGGCACTCAACCGCCTGGTGGCAGTAGGCGAGCGCAAGGCACGTACTCTTGAGAGTGTGGCAAGGTCCACAGGGCTGCACTGCAACAGTAGGGTCAGTGCCCTCACTGGTCTCCAGTCGAGCCCCCAGAACACACCTTATAAAGGAGCTTTCAGTTTATTATTTTGTTTATTGTTCAAGAGTATGAATAAAATTATTGCAGTAAACATTGTGCTTTGCATATTGGGACACTTGTAACATGCACTTGATGTCTCTTCACAATGGGCAAAAAGGTAAGACAGCCTGTGCCACTCTTGGACCGTGTAAATGAAAAAGACACTAATGCAGCATATACGTCATTGTGCTGTTTGTTCTTTCTATGTGCAAGAATACAGTGGGTGTTGATTAGCCACAAGATGAATGGTGTGTGTATTTCACAATAAAAAGACAGGAAACGGCATGAGCTTAATAATGCTATCACGTATAGACTGTGCATATGAATGCAACACTCCACGATTTAAACGTGCCATTACATGCATGTTCGATACCACATATTCTTTAACAATGTCATATATTTGCATGTACTAATTTTCACACAGCTTAAGCCCATGCATAGCTCACTTGGGCTGTATCCATTTCATAGGCCAAATAATTATACACTTTATCCTTTTGTGTTGTATAAAAAGCAGCATCCTCTAGTCAGATACAACTTCACAAGACAGGGGAGGCCCCGCCCAGATGACCAAAGCGCAGCTGCCCATTGCCTGCACGTCTAAAGATATAGTCCTTCTCCAATGAGCGGATATTAGTGCGTCCAGCGGCACGACGTCAGTGTAGAGTGTGTGCCCATTGGTGCAGGCTTGTGTTCACCTGCCATTGAAGTGCAGATTCTGCGGCGTCCTAAAGTTGTATCCGACTATAGAATCACGTAATGCCTTGCACTGGTTGCATAGACTTTAGCAACTTGATAGCACACAATGATCAGGAACAGAAATCTATAAAGGCACCCAAGTAAAGCTGGCTTGCCACACTTCCGTTATGAGGGGCTGTATAAAGGTCTCGCCAAATATTCCCACGACATCCTTGAAAAAGTGGTGGTGTTTGGCACTTCTCTAAAATCAAAAACAGATTGCAGTGAATGTTGTGAATTACGTGAAAACAAACTGAGCTTGGTTATCTGCACAGCATGTAATGGCAGCTTGTGCTTCACATAGGAAACAAACTGATCTGTCCAGTACAATTGTCGAGTTCGGTGTTGCACCTATTATGTCATTAGTGTCAACATCATCATCATCATCATCATCATCAGCCTGGTTATACAGCTATTATATACTTTTCTCTTGAGGGATAACGGCAACCTGCTGTTCATGATTTGGGAATGCCTGCCAAACGCACTCCAGCCCATTCTTATTCTTCTGATTATTTCCGTCTCATGATCCGGATCCGCCGTCACTACCTGCCCCAAGTAGATGTATTCCCTTACAATTTCCAGTGCCTCGCTGCCTATTGTAAATTGCTGTTCTCTCCCGAGACTGTTAAGCATTACTTTAGTTTTCTGCATATTAATTTTAGACCCACTCTTCTGCTTTGCCTCTCCAGGTCAGTGAGCATGCATTGCAATTGGTCCCCTGAGTTACTAAGCAAGGCAATATCATCAGCGAATCGCAAGTTACTAAGGTATTCTCCATTAACTTTTATCCCCAATTCTTCCCAATCCAGGTCTCTGAATACCTCCTGTAAACACGCTGTGAATAGCATTGGAGGTATCGTATCTCTCTGTCTGACGCCTTTCTTTATTGGGATTTTGTTGCTTGCTTTATGGAGGACTACGGTGGCTGTGGAGCCGCTATAGATATCTTCCAGTATTTTTACATATGGCTCATCTACACCCTGATTCCGTAATGCCTCCATGACTGCTGAGGTTTCGACTGAATCAAACGCTTTCTCGTAATCAATGAAAGCTATATATAACGGTTGCTTATATTCTGCACATTTCTCTATCACTTGATTGATAGTGTGAATATGGTCTATTGTTGAGTAGCCTTTACGGAATCCTGCCTGGTCCTTTGGTTGACAGAAGTCTAAGGTGTTCCTGATTCTATTTGCAATTACCTTAGTAAATACTTTGTAGGCAACATACAGTAAGCTGATCGGTCTATAATTTTTCAAGTCTTTGGCGTCCCCTTTCTTATGGATTAGGATTATGTTAGCGTTCTTCCAAGATTCTGGTACGCTCGAGGTCATGAGGCATTGCGTATACAGGGTGGCCAGTTTCTCTAGAACAATCTGTCCACCATCCTTCAACAAATCTGCTGTTACCTGATCCTCCCCAGCTACCTTCCCCCTTTGCATATCTCCTAAGGCTTTCTTTACTTCTTCCGGCGTTACCTTCGGGATTTCGAATTCCTCTAGACTATTTTCTCTTCCGTTATCGTCGTGGGTGCCACTGGTACTGTATAAGTCTCTATAGAACTCCTCAGCCACTTGCCAATTCTTGCCAATTCCTAGTTTCTTCTTCGCTGTTTTTAGGCTTCCTCCGTTCCTGAGAGCATGTTCAATTCTATCCATATTATACTTCCTTATGTCAGCTGTTTTACGCTTGTTGATTAACTACGAAAGTTCTGCCAGGTATATTCTAGCTGTAGGGTTAGATGCTTTCATACATTGGCGTTTCTTGATCAGATCTTTCGTCTCCTGGGATAGTTTGCTGGTATCCTGCCTAACGGAGTTACCACCGACTTCCATTGCACACTCCTTAATGATGCCCACAAGATTGTCGTTTATTGCTTCAACACTAAGGTCCTCTTCCTGAGTTAAAGCTGAATACCTGTTCTGTAGCTTGATCTGGAATTCCTCTATTTTCCTCTTACCGCTAACTCATTGATCGGCTTCTGATGTACCAGTTTCTTCCGTTCCCTCCTCAGGTCTAACCTAATTCGAGTTCTTACCATCCTGTGGTCACTGCAGCGCACCTTGCCGAGCACGTCCACATCTTGTATGATGCCAGGGTTAGCGCAGAGTATGAAGTCTATTTCATTTCTAGTCTCGCCGTTCGGGCTCCTCCACGTCCACTTTCGGCTATCCCGCTTGCGGAAGAAGGTATTCATTATCCTCATATTATTCTGTTCCGCAAACTCTACTAATAACTCTCCCCTGCTATTCCTAGTGCCTATGCCATATTCCCCCACTGCCTTGTCTCCAGCCTGCTTCTTGCCTACCTTGGCATTAAAGTCGCCCATTAGTATAGTCTATTTAGTTTTCACTCTACCCATCGCCGATTCCACGTCTTCATAGAAGCTTTCGACTTCCTGGTCATCATGACTGGATGTAGGGGCGTAGACCTGTACAATCTTCATTTTGTGCTTCTTATTAGGTTCCACAACAAGACCTGCCACCCTCTCGTTAATGCTATAGAATTCCTGTATTTTACCAGCTATATTCTTATTAACCAGGAATCCGACTCCTAGTTCTCTTCTATCCGCTAAGCCCCGGTAGCACAGGACGTGCCCGCTATTTAGCACTGTATATGCTTCTTTTGGCCTCCTAACTTCACTGAGCCCTATTATATCCCATTTACTGCCCTCTAATTCCTGCAATAGCAGTGCTAGACTCGCCTCACTAGATAACGTTCTAGCGTTAAACGTTGCCAGGTTCATATTCCAATGGCGCCCTGTCCGGAGCCAGTGATTCTTAGCACCCTCTGCTGCGTCGCAGGTCTGACCGCCGCCGTGGTCAGTTGCTTCGCAGCTGCTGGGGACTGAGGGCCGGGGTTTGATTGTTGTGTTCATAGGAGGTTGTGGCCAAGTACTGCACCAGGGTGGCCAATCCTGCTCTGGTGAGGGAGTGCGTTACCGGTTCTGGTCGCCGGGATCAGGCCACACTCCAGGCCTGCTGGTGCAATTTTATCAACACGCGGATTGTTTTTTTTAATCCGGTGGAAAATTGCCGGCACCGGGATTCGAACCACGGACCTCTTGCACGCGAGGCGGGTGTTCTACCTCTACGCCACCGCAGCACCCATGTGTCAACATACAAATTTTCAAAGGCCATTCATTTCACCATTATTTTTGTATGACGGTTCTTTCGATCAGTGGTTGTATTACATGAGCAGGTGGATTTGAAAGCAAAGCTTTGTTTGCAAACCTTCATACTTCCATAATTGTGCGGCAAGGCACTGGCATGGTGTCGAATAGCTCACAGTTCCTCAGTCCTGCACCAAAGAAGGCCAATGCTCTATTTGAAGTTGGACCGCGCAACAATTCGACGGCACCCAAAGAAGAGTAACACACACAGCAGAGCGTTCTGCTGTGTGTATTTCTCTTCTTTGTGTCCCGTCGAATTGTTGTGCAATTAAACTTCAAGCTTCTACACCAATACAACCAGTCTTCAGTCTCACCAATGCTCTAGTTATTAAGCCACAATGGCGCACATGTTTGAAATGTCCCAACACGAATTAGCTCTCCAACAAATCACCACAAGCGTAAAATTTTGCTGCACAGGTGTATGCACGTGCCATATTCTGTACCACTAAACTCGCAGGAATCGAATGGGCAAGCATTAACCAGCCTTACTGCTTCCGTTACCATCATCATCATGACAACAATTGAAAGACAGTGCTGCATTTCAGTAAAGGGAGTGCCGGGGGGAAAGGAGTGACAGCGAGGCTTATAATAAAAATAGTAGTTACAAGACTCGTTCAATGCCAAAATAGGCTACATATCGCTCATCCTGCTTTGGCATTGCGGCAAGGTTTTACACGTTTGAGCACGTCACAGTTTGTGTATTCATTGCTCTGAAGCTGTACAAAAGGTCTATTCCCTCTGCAATCTTTATTTTTATCTTGGCGGCTTAAAGACCCACTTTTCATTGGCATCTGCACCACATTTCTCCCGATATGTAATTTTGCCTTGGTGGTTCACAACATCTTCACGCACACCGAGTTCTGCAGAGCAGTGAATCTGCATTGTTCTACTGCTGAAGAATTAGAGCCCCATTATGAGACGAAAATATACGATTTGTCCATACAGAATAACGCTGCCCCTTCCCCCAAAAAGGAAACTGCGCTGAACCACTGTCAGATGCACAAACAGTGAACACAGCAAACACTCTGAAGTATTTTTTTCATGCAAGCCAGCACACTAAGGTTCTCAATGCATTTTCATTTCGCCATAAATGCATAGGCACAACCGGCTTGGTGCGACATCCGCACCTCGCACTGCAACGAACTTTGCAATGCCTTGCTGTTTCATAGTGCCGCCGATAGATGACGCATGACCATAATTCAGCATTATGCATACGAACTTGTACTAAGTACTAAGTAATCTCATAAAAAAAAGCAAGTTCCTTATGAGATTAGCATTCACAGGGTACTTCACACAATTTGTGATATCGATTTATCTATTCATACTTCATTAACCTCTTTCTCCAAAAAGTGAGCCATTTGGAAGGCACCCTCATAGATAAGTAGAACAATCTGTAAAAATTCAGCAGCCAGCGAAAAAGTCATTATCATATGCTGTCGCATGTGTGATGTCGGTAACACAAAATTTAAGTCGGCTACACAGAAGTGACAAATTTCGCAATATGGTGCTTCTAGACATTGCTTCAATGCTAATCACAGTAACGCTGACATTGAAGGCGCCTTAATTCCTACGTACGTTCCGTCGACACACCCGACTACGTTCGTAATGTTTCCGCGAAGTAAGAAGCGTTCTTTTATAAATTCCCGCTCAGCCGCAGTCTTCGAGAAAGCCAGCCACCGCTTCCGCAGTGCTGCATCAATAAGCGCATCAGACATCTCTACCACAGAGGCTCACAGTAGTTTGATGACGTCCAATGTAACGCTCGGCGCCGACGCTTCCCTGAAAACTCCCAGTCCCGTAGAAACTGAGGGCGCAGAGGACTTACTCTTCGACGGTGAGCGAATGAAGCCCGCCACGCTGTATCCATATACGAGAGTCTTCGCCTAGCTCGTCACACAGCCAGCGCATTGATGTCTTCGACAGGCGAAAATGACGCTGAAACTCCACGGCGGTCATGTACGTGAACGGGTCCAGACGGCCATACTGACGCTTGCTGCCGCTGGATGAAAAAACACAGGCCGCTGCTGCCGCCGCCATGTTCCCGAGTTGAACTCGGAAGGGGTTTCGCGATGCACGAGTTTAGCACGAGTTCGCCTGTCAATCAAAGCCATAGGTCACGCCCCGCGCGAGGCATGTAACTCTTGTGCGCGCATCACCACGTTTGGACCACGCCCAACTTATCTTTCGGCAACAGCGACGCGGTGCCGAGCTGACAGGCATCAGCAATATTCACCACCGACATAATACACGCACAACGCACTGTCATCGGTGTTGTACTGCGCACTACTATCAAAAACAAAGCGTTCACTGTCGCTGGCTTATGCACATGTCTTCTCGGGCTGAGATGGCCCCACAGCACGGTTTCATTGCCTGCATTGTGGTGACGTAGCGCACAGTAAATAATTATCGGCACGTCACTGTAGCTGCTTGCAAGGCGTCGATGCACGGAGGGTGACGACGATGCTGAGGAGTGCGTATCGCAGCAGTCGTTTGAGATGGCTGCTCTGTCATCGGTGACGTATCGGAGCCACAACGTCGTAAACACGATCAGCGTCCGAGGATTGCTCGCTCTTCTAGACCCAGTACAATGGCATTTCTTCATCACAAGCACTGCGCACTCAACAGTTCCAACACCTTCCTCAGTTCGAAGTCTCATTTCATAACCGTACACAAGAGCCCTCACCTGCCAAAATGCAATTGCTGCGGTGTCGTTACGGTATCCTTCTGCGATCGCTGCTGGCTCCAGCATATGTAATCCGCAAGCACCTTGGTGGGCACAAAACACTCAAATACTGGGTACATGCGCTAGGAGGCACTTTCACTGGGCAAGCGATGACAAGCGATGAATTGTGTCGCTGGGAAGCACGCACTTCTTTGCAATGCATCGCCGAGGCTTCGCGCACAAAGATAAACTGGTACATTTTCACTGAACTGCGTCTCTACAGGCACTACGGACCGCCATTTCGCAGCGACAGCCGTTGTTCCCGTATTTATGACTAGTGTTTCGTTTTTAGTTGGTGAAGCAGGGGCCTTAAAGCGTCTGCGATGAGGAGCCGTACCACGGCGCTGCGTTTCTATTCCCCTAATAGAGAAAGAGTGGTGATCCCTGACATTATTCAGAATAGTACTGTAGCGCCCCTAGGTGACTAAGTTCTCACCCTATGAACTGCCTCGGGCGTGCGACCCGCTTCAATGTATCCGCTTCGAAGCTTCCACCTCACTGTCGCCACTCGCGGCAAGAAGTGCAAAATTTAATAATTTGCTCGATCTCCGTTTGTCATCAGAAATTTCTAGCATTCAAAACGAAAAACAGACACTTAAAGAAATAAAAATGTTCGTTATCTTATTTGTTGTATTTTAACGTATTCGTTTGAGCGAAAGCGTAGGTGCAAGAATGCGCCGCACGTACCCTGTTTGCATTCGATGGAGGATAGAAAGATAGTCCCCGAAAGAGGAGGCACGCGCTTGACGCGCCCGCGAAAGGCGTGGCAAGCGGCTCACGGCAAGTGTGCAGACAGACAGCGGGGAAGTCACGGTATCGCTAAGTTGCGATAATCCGTTGATAACAATACGCGGCACTGGCGCGTTTCGTTGTGCAGCCGTCTGCGCTTGAAACGTGGAAGCAGCGTCCCGCGCAGGGTGCGCTTATGTTATCATACGCGGCTTTTTGTCTACGTATTTTTTTGCCTGCAGCCTTTGCGCGTCCCGCGCTATCTCCCTTCACTGACTGCCGTCGAGCAAACTCGGGTAAAACTCGGGTGAACAAGAAACTCGGCGCATCCTGCATAGCACCCCAGGTGTCCACAACCAAACATATTCACCAGGAGCAATGCTGACGGGGAGATGCCGCACAGCGTAGCGAATCTTGCTGTGGCCTTGCGAAGACAACGTCCTGAGATGCGCAAGTCTGCGTGCTTCTTCAGCACGACACAGAGTTTGGGCGATTTAGGGATCTTCTTGACACGGTAAAAGTAGAATGGTGTCCAGAAAGCTCTGGGGAGCGCGTGCGAACAGCAAAAACAACGGTGCATATCCAGTATCTTCATGCTTGGCACTATTGCACACGGACGTTACTAAAGGTAAGACAGCGTATTTTTGTGTTCAGCAGCGACAGTGATAGCATGTTGGTAAGGGCTTGATTCGTCCGCTCCGCCAGGCCATTTCATTGCGGGTGGTAAGGAGTGGAATGATGATATGCAGTTCAACGATGTGGGCGGTGAATTCCAGTTCGCGGTCACTCATGACAAACCGTGGAGCACCGTGTTGTAGTAGGACGTGATGAAGCAAAAAAGAAGAGACATCTGCTGAAGTGGCAGATGGAAGGGCCAGCTTTTCCGTGCAGCGCGTAAGATAATTCACGCATACTATAATTCTGCGGTAGCCAGCTGACGTCTTTGAAAGCGGGCCGAGCAAGTCGATGACGACTTTTCCAAAGGGTAATCTCTATGGCCTAACTGGTTGCAAATAGCCTGCTGGAGCTGTCGTCGTTTGCTTGCGGCACTGGAAAACAGTACAGCTGGCGACATACTGTTTCGTTGTTTTTCCAGAGCATGAGCCAGAAAAACCTCTGGCCAAGTTTGGTGTAGCGTGCCTATGAAGCCAGGGTGCCCGGACGTGATAGCGTCATGCACGGAACGAAAGACAGCAGGGCGCAGGTTTTCTGGCACAGCTAGAAGCAAAAGAGGACGATCAGCTGAGTAAATTTTCGTACAGAAAACCGTTACGACAATTATACTTTGTGGTTCCTGATGACTCGCGTGCAGCGGCCCGTACGGATGTCAAGGTATACGGTCGCAATGTTGCTCGCACTCGAAGGTACACAGGTCTGGAAATTCCGGAGATGCAAAGTCGATAGTCATCGAAGTCATCATGGTCAGTTTTTGTGTGTGGCGAAGTGAGACGGTATAGGCAATCAGCAGCCATGTAACATAGTCCCCTTTTGTTGACCGAAAATCATTTACTGGAAGGCGCGAAGTGCAACGGGCCAACCGGCCAGGCGGGTCGCGCAGCCCTACGAGCCAACAAAATGAACGATGGTCCGTCACTATAGTGAATGAGCTGCTGTCTAGATAGCTATCGAACTTCTGAATGGCGAAGACGAGTGCTAGAAGATCGAGTTCAGCACTGGTTTATTGCTTCTCTGCTTTTGTAAGCGTCCGACTACCTTTGGCAATGGCATGCTGACGGCTAAAGCAGATCTCAACAAACAGAGCCAACATCTACACCTGTGGCTTCAGTATGCAGCTCACTTGACACCTCCGGATCAAAGTGCCGCAAAACCGATCCAGAAATCAACAAAAAATTTCAGCTGCTCAGACGCAGACTCTAAGTTAGCAGCCCACAAGCATGTGGTGTCATTGTGGAGGAGTGATGTCAGGGGAGAGGCAAGCTGTGCGAAATTGTTGATAAAGCGCAGGAAGTAAGAGCAAAGACCCAAAAAGCTCGGAGATCTTTCACCGTGTGTGGCTGTTGGAAGTCGCAAACCGCTGCTGTCCTTCCAGGGCTTGGTCGTATGTCATCTTTGTCGACCAGAAAGCCTAGAACGAAGACTTGATGGTCACCGAAATGACATTTCGTGCTTAAAATAAGGCCAGCTTGCTGTATACAGTAAAGAACAACCCACAGGTGCTGGCTGTGCTGTCCGGCTGGAGATTATGACGTTGTCTAAACAGCACATGCAAATTTCTTATTTGATGGGACAGGGTAGGTCATATTCTTGCCATGCATTTTAGGCTATGTTCGTGACCCTTTTCTCATGATCTGCTGTGGTTAGAACATTAACCTTGGTGGCATTGTAATCAGCAATGTTAGGTAGTGTTACTGAACCAGGCTTATATTTTTTAATGATTAGTTCTTTTTTTCTTTTTTTTACTGGACGCACGAAATTTTAGTTCCAAAATCTGCAGTTAATAGCCTGTAAACAAAAATACCCGACAAGAATATTTAAAATCCTGGTTCAGTAGACTGTCTGTAATGTTTGCTCCATATCTGGAAAATATTATCTCCCTAGCCCTTGTAGTTTCTGAAAAAAAAGGGTCAAATGCAGCAAAATTTGGTGTTTTGAGATTATTGGCTTTGAAGTGGAAGAATAAGCTTTATTGCAATATAGGACTATAGAAACAAATTCTGGCGCATTTTTTCATTAGCCACAGGCCTGGTAGTCCCCTCCATCGTCAACACTTCTTTTCTGTGCCAGCTGCCTTGTTTTCCGGGCCTCCTTAGTGACCAGTCGTGTAGCCCTCTCTGCAAAGTGTAGTCGCAGCCGGTCAGCTTCGCGTAACCACTGGACTGTGAACCGTCCTGGAGGAACTCTGAATGGCCTCAAAATGTCGGCTCGAGCAATGCTGTGGGCATTAAAAGTTAGCACAGCATCCATTGTCGCTATTTTCAGCGTCTTGAGGCCAAGAAAGACATTCTTCCGAGTGCGCTCCCATACAACGTTGTTGAATGCCTCATTCGCGTTCTGAGTTTTTCCATGGAGACATTTCTGGACCTTAGTGTTGGACCTTAGTGTTGAAGCAATGAACGACAATCTTGTGGGCATCATTAAGGATTGTGCAATGGAAGTTGGTGGTAACTCCGTTAGGCAGGATACCAGTAAACTATCGCAGCGGACGAAAGATCTGATCAAGAAACGCCAATGTATGAAAGCCTCTAACCCTACAGCTAGAATAGAACTGGCAGAACTTTCGAAGTTAATCAACAAGCGTAAGACAGCTGACATAAGGAAGTATAATATGGATAGAACTGAACATGCTCTCAGGAACGGAGTAAGCCTAAAAACAGTGAAGAAGAGACTAGGAATTGGCAAGAATCAGATGTATGCGTTAAGAGACAAAGCCGGCAATATCGTTACTAATATGGATGAGATAGTTCAAGTGGCTGAGGAGTTCTATAGAGATTTATGCAGTACCAGTGGCACCCACGACGATAATGGAAGAGAAAATGGTCTACAGGAATTCGAAATCCCAAAGGTAACGCCGGAAGAAGTAAAGAAAGCCTTGGGAGATATGCAAAGGGGAAGGTAGCTGGGAAGGATCAGGTAACTGCAGATTTGTTGAAGGACGGTGGGCAGATTGTCCTAGAGAAACTGGCCACCCTGTATACGCAATGCCTCATGACCTCGAGCGTACCGGAATCTTGGAAAAACGCTAACATAATCCTAATCCATAAGAAAGGGGACTCCAAAGACGTGAAGAACTATAGACCGATCAGCTGACTGTCCGCTGCCTACAAAGTATTTACTAAGGTAATTGCAAATAGAATCAGGAACACCTTAGACTTCCGTCAACCAAAGGACCAGGCAGGATTTCGTAAAGGCTACTCAACAATAGACCATATTCACACTATCAATCAGGTGATAGAGAAATGTGCGCAATATAACCAACCCTTATATATAGCTTTCATTGATTACGAGAAAGCGTTTGATTCTATCGAAACCTCAGCAGTCATGGAGGCATTACGGAATCAGGGTGTGGACGAGCCGTATGTAAAAATGCTGAAAGATATCTATAGCGGCTCCACAGCCACCGTAGTCCTCCATAAAGAAAGCAAGAAAATCCCAATAAAGAAAGGCGTCAGGCAGGGAGATACGATCGCTCCAATGATATTCACAGCGTGTTTACAGGAGGTATTCAGAGACCTGGATTGGGAAGAACTGGGGATAAAAGTTAATGGAGAATACCTTAGTAACTTGCGATTCGCTGATGATATTGCATTGCTTAGTAACTCAGGGGACCAATTGGAATACATGCTAACTGACCTGGGGAGGCAAAGCAGAAGAGTGGGTCTAAAAATTAATCTGCAGAACACTAAAGTAATGTTTACCGTCTCGGAAGAGAACAGCAATTTACAATAGGCAGCGAGGCACTGCAAGTCGTAAGGGAATACATCTTCTTAGGGCAGGTAGTGACGGCGGATCCGGATCATGAGACGGAAATAATCAGAAGAATAAGAATGGGCTGGGGTGCGTTTGGCAGGCATTCTCAGATCATGAACAGCAGGTTGCCACTATCCCTCAAGAGAAAAGTGTATAATAGCTGTGTCTTACCGGTACTCACCTACGGGGCAGAAACCTGGAGGCTTACGAAAAGGGTTCTGCTCAAATTGAGGACGACGCAACGAGCTATGGAAAGAAGAATGATAGGTGTAACGTTAAGGGATAAGAAAAGAGCAGATTGGGTGAGCGAACAAACGCGAGTTAATGACATCTTAGTTGAAATCAAGAAAAAGAAATGGGCATGGGCAGGACATCTAATGAGGAGGGAAGATAACCGATGGTCATTAAGGGTTACGGACTGGATCCCAAGGGAAGGGAAGCGTAGCAGGGGGCGGCAGAATGTTAGGTGGGCGGATGAGATTAAGAAGTTTGCAGGGACGACATGGCCACAATTAGTACATGACCGGGGATGTTGGAGAAGTATGGGAGAGGCCTTTGCCCTGCAGTGGGCGTAACAAGGCTGATGATGGTGATGATGATTTCTGGAGAAGCTCAGGCTTTTACAGCCACTGAAACACCGGCGTTACGCTTCAAGCGTTCCGCCGAGCACGAAAGCTTCGATGCAGACGCGCACGTGGTGGCCGCGGCGCCCACTCCTGGATTGTGTTGCGGAGAATTGGCGTCATTGGAGATCGACTTATGCCGGTTTCCCTGGAAGAGACATTTTTTAAAGTACTTCTTTGGCTTCGTCATTGCATTACCGCTAACTAACCAGCACCAAAGTGTAAACAAATTTGATTGTCCGCGAAAACACGCAGAGCAAAACGCGGTGCGTTGCGAGTAATCCCGCTGCGTCTTAAGATTCGTTTGACTAAGTGAATTATGCTAGCTAGGTTTTCAGTTTTGCCAGATGAGTGGCAGCCATTACGCTAAACGTGACAAAAGATAGGCGGTGAACATTTTTTTTTGCAGTTTAGGAGAGGCACAAATACCGAGCATGTGTCAAAGGGGGCGTGGCTGGATGCTGCCTAGGTTTCGAGAAATGTTGATTTTGAGGTAAATATTTCGCGAGCGCGCAAATGAAAAACTGGGCCATGTTAAGGAAAGAATAGCGATTTTAAATTACAAAAAAACATAAAGTCGATTTTTTTCGGAAACTTTGCCTACCCTATTCCCTTGAGTCCATAAATCACTCGAATGTCGCTGGAACGTTGCATATGCCAAAGGCCATAACGTTGAACTCATAGACGAATCATGTATCACAAAGGGTGCCTTCTCCTTGTCTGACGGGGGCATAATCAGCCAACCCCCTGACCGCAAGTCAACAAAAGAGAAATATGACGCGGAGTGGAAGCAGTCGAGAGCGTCGTCAGTTAGTGGTAGTGGGTACACGTCTTTCTTGTAATGGTGTTTAGACGACGATTGTCCACACATAATGTCGATTACACGTATTTTTCCTTGACTAGAATCACAGGAAAAGCCCATGGACTACATGATTCCTGTGTCATTCCTTCCCGTAACATTTCTTCGACCTGCTCCGCGATGACTTTTCTCTCTGGAGGCGAAACACGATATGGCTTCTGACGAATAGGCATCGCTTGCCCTCTATGGCTGCGGTGTTGCATACAGGACGCCGTTGGCGCATGGGACGCTCGTTGGTCATGAGCAAAATCAAACACTATGGCATAGCGAGCGAGCACTCCTTGTATCAGACTCTGCAGATTAGAAGTCAGCGACTTGTTAATCATGCGCTTAAAATCAGCAGAATTATCCTGGCTGCAACTGGGGTTGAATTTTTTTCTCGCAGTTGACATTTCAGAGGCTCCGTCATTGACAATGGCTTGTTCGTCAAAGCTTGCCAGTTTAACTCCTAGCGGCAAAGTAATGGATTGGGTTGACGCGTTCACTGTCTACAAAGGAGTACAATCATCAATGGTGACAACCAGATAGCGAGGGACTATCACATTTGTCCTGAGCGCATTGTCGTAATCGGACTCAGCTAAACCGCAACAAGAACTCGTAGGAGGCTGAGAAGTGTTGACAGGTACAAACATTGCAGCCTGAAGGGGCAAAGACACATCCTGCGAAAGGGCGCGAACGTGCGCGGCCTCACTGGTGTTATCTGTCATTGCAGTTAGCGCGTCGCGGTGAAGAGAAATCGTGTCTGTGCCACAATGCAAATTCTCCCCGCTCGCTCAGGCAAGAAATCAGTTCCTAAAATAATGTCATGATATGCGCGTGCAAGCAGAGCAAATTCAGTTCGATATGTGTGATCCCGTATCACAAGCGACACAGAGCAGACTTCAAGTGGGCATAACATTTTCCCCCGAACTCCACGGACGGTTGGGTTGAGATTCAAAGAAAGCATAACTTTTTGTCCAAAACAATTTTGAGAGAGGCTCATAATAGAAACTGCACCTGCGGTATAAATTAAAGCAAAATTACTCACATTGTAAACTGAAACACACACTTCGTTTTTAAACATTGTTGAACAAGTGCGTCTTGATGAAGATAAATATATTGCGACCTCATCGCGGTCAGTCGCACCAGCTGGTTTCCCCGTGGCGGCGGTGACAACTAGCGGCGACGGTGGTGTAAGGCTTCGCACTGAAACGGGGAAGTCACTGCGGTTCGCGCGTCTCGGCTGCAGCCGTTGGAAGGAGTGCGGATACGGCCAGGGCTCGACAGCGCGCACCATGGGTGTATTGGTATTAAACCGTGGAGCACCCTGCTGGCGGCGGTGAAAATACCTAGAAATGTGTCTAGGCACACCACAGCTGTAGGAAACGTGGCCGTCCTGCCTTGTCGCGGGTGAAACCGGTTACATAGGTGTCAAGGACCGAAACAAACTCGCAGGCTGATAGTAGAAGGAGGAGCCTGCGCAACAAATCGTTGTGGTGCATTTTTCGGCGTCGCAGACTTGTCGGTTGCGGTCGCCATTTACTGCTTTCTGGATGATCAGCAGAAGCCCTTCAAGGCTTTCGTTAATTCTGACACACATAGCTCGCCGGCGGCACATGAAAGTGATCGTCAAATGCCCACTGATGGCTCACATGGGCGTCGTATAAAAGGTAAATCGTGCAAGCTCTTTAACCACTTGCCAAATCACCAAGGAGATGAGATCCCCGCTCACCTTGGATCATATCTGTCTTCCATGGCCAACCTGTACGCGATCGCCCACGTCCGAGCGCGCGAACTAACACACCGCACTGGGCAGCCTGGGTAATTATCGGACTCCAATCTAGCGATCTATAGGGATTATCAGCCCTATAACGTAAAATTATTCCAATCTTCCACCGAGTTTTCCACCGAGTATTATTCCGCCGAGTTGGACACTCGGTGGACACTCGGTAGTGAGCATTCTGACCGCTACACAGAGGATTTAGATCCCAGCCTGAGGAAGTACACCGGCTCGGTGGCGGCGGAAAGTCATTGCGGGCCCCCCTGGTTGTGCAGGGCCCCCGCCACTGATAAAGGGGCCAAGAGAACCGAGTTCTCTATGGCGGCTCCTCATGTATGTTCGTGCCCCGGGACACTGCGACGGTACTGCCCCAATATATGTCTCCCTCCAGGCACAGGCTGGCACGTGCAGTGTTCCACCCAAAAGATCCTCTCCCTTATTTGCCGGAAGGCGGCCGGTACCCCAAGAGTGGGTAATCAATGACCAAAGAGATATGACCTAAACCACCTTGAAATAGTTGCTACATGGCACGAACATAGTCTCGCAAACCCTTATCTGGCTGCTGTGCTCGGGCATCCAGCTCGTGTCAGTACGGTAGTCGTAGTCTACCGGTGCGAACTTCTCTCGGAACGCCTCAACGAATCTGTGCCAGTGCAAAAACAGAGATGCTGGCGCAGCCATTGTGCCACGGTGCCTGGAAGAGAAACGGGCAGGACTCGTTCGGGCAAGTCAAGCAGCGAGAGACCTGACACCCTCGTGTAATGCGCGAAATCATCCAGAAACTTAGTGACTGATTTCCCGGCGATTGGGTTGCTAAGCGTCGGAACGTCCAACATTACCTTGGTGAGTGCCACGGGCAGCGCGCGCTCGTGACCCGTCCACGTGGCGGCGGCCATGTCCGCGTCAATTCTGGAACAACCCGGTGATCTGCCCCAAAGGCGACGAGTCCATCGTCTCTTGTCTCTCACCTGCTTCATCGGCTCTAGCTTCCACCCTAGTCAAGGCTCCAAGTTTTTTTTTCAACGTGTTCTGCGACTACCTCGTGTGCTAAAGCGCGTGTCTCCAAGGAAAAAAGAGACAAAGGAAACCAGGCAAGAAGACGCAAAATGTACGGGCACACACGAGTAATGCCGCACGAGAAGCAGTAAGCCAAACACGAATGACTGCACAACCATTACTGTAAAAATGCCATAAACCGATGCTAACGAACGAGAAGCCTTGATACCCATCTTCTGAGAGCCACCAGCCGGCCCCGCATTAGAGGCCCTAAATGTGGGCTCAGGGCCGCGGCTTCAAAGCCAGTGGCCCGCTGAGGCTCTCAGAGACGACACATAGTGCAAAGCCTTCTGAGAGACAACCTTTACTGCCCAAAGTTCCAGCCCAACTGCCAGCTTTCTGGTCGCCACTCCTCACAATTCGGCGCCAGGCTGGCGGCGCGCCTAAGTGGTGTTGATGGCATCACAGCGATGCCGTCATATGGCCGGCGTCCCCACAAAATAAAAGCGCCGAGAATAGTTCGAACTGACTAACAAATAAAGCGCATATGTATTGCTTGATGAATTTATAGATCTCACTAATTCATAAGAAATCACACACGGGTTTAACAGTCTTCTTAGATCCCACCAGAGTATTTGGCATACAGGTTCACAGTCAATTGTTACGGAATGTCAAATGTTTGCCCTTGCTGAAGTTGTTTTATAATTTCTTCATTATTGCTCTGAAAATATGGTACAGTAGATTGCACGCAGATGTTTACGAAGACTTTACGGTGGTAAAGTAGATAGTGCAACACAGAAGCGGACTGGGGCTGTTGCTTTTCAATATATGTGTACCTCATCAGAGAATTTGCAAAAGTCGAACGAAGAGGTTTCAATATGCAGACGTTACAACCATAAAGAGTAGCATGAAACGGACGTAGCCAAACGCTGACTTCCTGTAATCGTCTATTTTCAGTGCAGTCACACGTAAATATAGCACACAGATAATCAGCTTGAGCAGGCGCAGTCCCTTGATTTATGAAATCATGAAACAAACATTCATGGAAACTAAGAATACTTTTCGTGATATACGCAAGCTGAAAACGTTATAAGCTGCGGAATTACGAGATCGCATATATCCTACATTGTAATGACTGTTCCTGATCGCTACCTGCAGTGTTGTCTCTCAGAAAATGCTATCTGCGTTCATTCTTTGGGGAAAGAATTTCCAAAAATGCGAACGATATTATTGCGCAGGGGACTTATAGATTGCGGCGGTCCAAGCTGAAGGAAAACAGAGATATATCGATACGTGTTCTTTTCAGGATTGTTATTTGCGGACACTCGTGGACTGAGCCACATTTCCTGCAGAAAACAGGAGCTGACGCTGCAACTTATATAAAATAATTGTTTATAGGCCGCTCTTCTACAAGCAGATTTTATATCTTTCGGAAAATCCTAGGACTTGCATTTGTCACAGGTATTTAGGTAGAATTTAAAGAGTGCGAGAGCATTGTCCGTAGAAAAAACATGTTGACACATACAACGTTGTCGGTGTAAGTACTAAAGTAAGGCATCCTGACAGATAATGCTTACCTTGTGTGGTTGTCAACACCTCCGGGGTTCAGTTACTACACTTGAAAAGTATGAAAAATTGATCTTGCTCACGAGCTTTCTATTTGACCTTACTACTGCAAAAAAGTATACTAAATGTGTTAGGCACGCCAGCTTGCCTTCTGATGTGCATAAAAAACTGAATCCGGAGAATATTATATAAATTTCGAGGAGACCAAGTGGCGTTATTGCTGCCACCTACCGGGAATAATGCATTTTGTAACGCGCAATTATTGTTCTTTCAATGACAATTCAATATGAATGCGGGTACAAATTAATATCAGGCCTGTTAAAGCATACCTTTGAAAACTTTTAGCAGAGAATCATTCAGAAGTCGCATTGCCTTCTTAAATTGTGATGTAATATCGACAGCTAAATACGCTTAGCATAAAAAATCATTTTTAACGCTAGACAACTTTTACATTTACAGATATTCTTTTGCTATTGTCAACCTTTCTAAAGCGGGAAGTTCGTGTATCAGGAGTCGTAAAGTGGGCAGCTTAACGATAGTAAGACACAGGTGGCGACTAAAGGATACTTTTTCTATGCAATATGCCTCATAAAACAATCATAGTGGCGGATTTCATTTGAGCCACGCAAAATAGTTCATTATTAGATCGTTGTTTGAAGTTTATCTCAATAAAAACATAAGCAGAACCCTTTGAGGAATGACTGTCGATGTGACTGTGATTATTTTTGAAGCGATTTCTTGACTAGAGCATCGCACTAGGTGCTTTTTTCGTTCAAGCTCGTCCCGAGTACAAAACTTTCATTTGACAATTTGACGCTGAGCTGGCCGAGCCTGAAATGTCCATACCAGGGCTGATAGGGCATGGTTTGACAAAATATTCTCTAAACCTAAATGATGCATCCCACGTTATTGTGGAGATACGCAGACGAATATACTCTATATGTTGTTCGCCTAATTAACGTGAAAATGCACATACCCAATGCACAGAAAAAGAACTAGGGACGGAGCAGGCTAGTAGCTGCTAAGAAGGCCATGCCCCATGCCTATGCTTGGAGAATATTTTCAAGTACTGAATTTCAATGCTTCAGAATTGTCACAAGGTGCATTGCTAAACATTTTAAATATGGCTAAAAATTATCCTTAAGACTATCTACGTCATGCTAACATTTCCTAATCATCGCATACCTTGCAAACATATGCGAAGTTTCGCTACGATGGCATGAAAACACTAGTACGACGACAACTGCAAGTCGACAACTGGAATATGACGTTGGTATGACGCTAGTGTGATAATATTTGTTGTGTCATAATGTTTTGATGACTGCTGCATGAGAAGCATGATATGACGACGATGTTTTGGCGAAAACTGCATGACGACGGTAGCATCACAATGCTAAAGGGGCAACGATGGTGTAACAACGAGCGCGTGACAACAGCACGATGCGAATGCTGAAAGAAGGTCAACCATATGACGTTATCATCATGGCGAAGACGATATAACAAAGACAATTACCGAGCATAAATGATGACGACGGCATCGCAACAACGGTATGATGACTTTTTGACGACCATTCCGTTTAAACTATGGCATGCGGGGTAAGAAATGTTGAAGCAGGAATTCAGGCAATGGCTCGCCAATGAAGGTGAGGTGACTTCGGGTTCACGGCGGTGAAATTGCTGCGATAGAAAGATGACAACCGGAGGGCTATGATGACATTGCAGTCAAATTAAGGTGAGGCCACGTAGTTGGCGACGATGCTTGAATGAAGACGATGATGCAATAATAACGACAATTGAAAAATCACGCGCCATTGACAACGGCTTGACACGGGCTCGATGGTTATAAGAAAAAGCAGTAAGAGCAACAGTATACAAATTCTAGAATGTTGACGACCAAACGAAAATAAAGTTATAAACACAATGTCATAAATGTTTTAAAAGGAGGTCAACGGCATAAACATGAAAGTACTTTCTGTTGCAGCTTATATCTGCGCTCACGTGAATTATCTACAACAAGAGGTCACCCCAATTTGCAATATGTCCGGTATTGACTTGCACGATGTCCGGTACTAGCTGCATGGGCAAGTTTAGCATTACTCTAATTGATGTTTTACAGGGATAACTGTATGGAGCCTCCGAGCGCATTTCTGCAGTCGGCCTAACCATCAACGTGACTGTCATGTTCCCTACAAAATCCAAGGCTAACAAAATCGTCTCACGCGCCGTATGGTGTATGTTCGAGTGAAAGCGCGCGAGGATGAGACGGCGACTGCGGCTCAGTCTCGCGCACGAAATGGAGGAAAAAGGGGAGGCATCGCGTTGTCTTTCGCCGCGTGCAAGGCTACGGGAACGCGTTCTACTCCGAGGGGCACTGAAGGCAGCGCGTGCCCGCCCGGGCCACTGTATCTTGAAAGCCATTTGCAACGGGGAAAGAGTGCACCATGAGCTCTGTTTTGGCGGCTTAGCTCGAATTAATGCGAGATCCCGCGGGAACGTCAATTTCGTCGCTGCGCCTGCCACGCTTCCTCGCGCCAGTGTTTTGAAAGCGCGTTTACGTGGTCATCATGAGAGATGCACTCATGCTCGCTTGTGCATGCTTGACGTCATGCTTGTTAATTTAGTCCATATGGTTTAGACTATGTTCAAGACTGAATAATTCGTGCCATCCTAACTACTGTACAATAAATTGTTTGTAGGCTGTAGGCACGGTGCTTTTTATAGATGCGCTATCTCCGCGATTGCCAAATATATTTGGCTTAGATCACGTGAAACAATGATAGTTCTAAATATAGACGAAAAAGTTTCCACTCCACATGTAAATTTTTCAACAACAAAGCGATCAGTCAGGAAACACACGTTTTCGGAAGTACAAAGGCGAGAAGTTTCCCATCGTCTGCACGAGTGTTTAAAAACCCCTGCTGATATTTACAAAACAAAAATTGTCCCCCCGATTCAAAGACATGCCTATTGTGAATAAAACTTTACATAGGCTTGATTTGTCGATCAAGAAATTTCTCATAAGCATTCACGCGGATATGTTCACAATTAACATTCGAACATGCGAGACGAGGGCTCAGAGTCAATAAGCGCAAAACTTCTGGAGCGTTAACATGCAAAGCGCTTCTAATCACACTTGCAAATAAGTTAAACCAATGGCTATGTTTAGAAAGAAAGTGCATTGTAAAATTATGTTCAGAATATTTTACTTCACTGCTAGTCAAATGTAAGAAGGAAGAACAGGGGTGCGGGAGAACACTTAATGCATCAGTTTGGTGGCGGGGTATTGGCATTATAAAATATAAAGAGAAAAGCGACGCCGCAAAGCACTTGCCTTGCCGCCTAAAGTTTTCAACTCCTGTGACGAAGCCTGCTCTGTTTTATTCGTAGGCTTTTCCATTTTCAGCTTGAGTCGAGCCCCGGAAGCATGTTTTACATGACATGTTAAAGATATTCATTGTTTCACTAAACAGAAATTTACGTTACAGCATAGTTGTGAAGACATTGTTTTTCAGCACCCGCCGTGTTTGCTCAGTAGCTATGATGTTGAGCTGCTGAGCACGAAGTCACGGGATCAAATCCCGGCCACGCGGCTGTATTTCTATGTGGGCGAAATGCAAAAACGTCCGTGACAGTGATAAGAACTTTATTAGAGTGTCCTGAGGAACTTGATTGGGGCGAATCGAAGGCTCCCCAACCAAGTTGGTGGCTCAGCCCACGAAGGGATAGGAAGCTGGTGACTCTCCGCGACGTCGCGGGCCCTCTCGACGGCCTGTAGTTGGTTCGTGAAATCCGAGCTCTTCAGCAAGGCCTCCCACTTGGACTTGTATTGAAGTTCGGAGCCCGCATTGTACGTGCACAGCGAGAGCGTGGGTTCGAAGGAGCAGCAAGCGAGACCGCATTTACAGCATCACAGCGGGAAGTCTATCCCACTAAGCTCTCTGGGGGTGAAGTAGGATCTCGTCTGTAAAATCCTGAAAGTAACGGCCTGCGCCCTGTTAAGTTTCGCGCTGGGGGGAGGAAGTGTCCTACTGCCGTGTCTGTAATGCGTTGTAATTTAGTGAAAGTTGATAGAATGATCTTTGAAGGGGCAATCCTGTAGGAGAACCGGACCATCAGCTCGGGCACGGTTCGTGAATACACGCGCCAGGCAGTTGGCCCGCTCGTTAGAATTGCAACCCGCTTTGTTGGTTACATCGTTCACGTGAGCCGGGAACCAGGCTATGGTATGACCTCCAGTTTCTTCTAGCGTAGGAATACGAAATGTTTTGGCAGCAGTGCGTGTGGGTTCTACAACACTCACCAGTCATTTTTTTGTACAGGTGCATTCTTGCTCGGCGCGATCCATCGGCTTTTGCGTGGCTGAAACTGCGCAACGAAGGCAGTTACCTGACGAGGACAGGCGCCGTTTTTGTCGGCTATCTCTGCACTGCTATCCGCCAGGATCAGCTAGTGTACGCCGACGTCCCCGCGTCTGCGCTGTGACCCACACCAAGCTACCGGACGCTGCCTACATATACTGACTGCCCTGCGTATTTCCTCCAGTTTGGCAGCAGTGCGTGTGGGTTCTACAACACTCACCAGTCATTTTTTTGTACAGGTGCATTCTTGCTCGGCGCGATCCATCGGCTTTTGCGTGGCTGAAACTGCGCAAGGAAGGCAGTTACCTGACGAGGACAGGCGCCGTTTTCGTCGGCTATCTCTGCACTGCTATCCGCCAGGATCAGCTAGTGTACGCCGACGTCCCCGCGTCTGCGCTGTGACCCACCAAGCTACCGGACGCTGCCTACATATACTGACTGCCCTGCGTATTTCCTCCAGTTTGGCAGCAGTGCGTGTGGGTTCTACAACACTCACCAGTCATTTTTTTGTACAGGTAAGATCGTATTACCTTTTCAAGTCCTGCCATTGTTGCTGCATGCACTGCTGCCAAACAGGAGTAACATTGTTTCCCTTGAATATTTTGTCATGGCAAGCGGGAGAGATCTGGGTAAAGCATTCGAGGATTTCAAACGTGAAATCCGTGCTGAACTTCGCTCATTCAAACAAAGTGTGGAACATTGCAGTGAAAGCTGTGATAGTGTGAATGCGCTCACCTTGGAAATGAAGACTTTACGTGAAGAACTTGTCGCAATGCGAAACAGCAACGAAAGACTCGCTGGTGAAAATAAACAACTACAGACGAAAATTGAAGAATTGGAGCAATACTCACGGGCGAACAACCTTGAAATTAAAGGCGTGCCTGATGAGGTAGAGCCTTTTGACACTGTCCAAAAGATTTGTGTAGCCGTGGGTGAGCCGTTGGCACGTGATGAGGTTGATATTTGCCACAGAGTTGGAACAAATAAGACTGGCGTAAAGAACATTGTGGTACGTTTTGTGCGGCGGGACAAGCGAAATGTTGTGCTGGCCAAGGCGAAGAAGGCACGCCTGTCTACGACAGTACTTGGCTTTAGGACAACTGGGCCTATATATGTCAACGAGCACCTAACAAGGCAGGCTAAGCAGTTACTGGGAGCCGCAAATGCAAAAAAACGAGAAGTAGGATGGAAATTCGTTTGGACGCATGGCGGAAAAATCTTCGCAAGGAAATCGGAATCATCAGACATGCTAAAGATTGCCTGCCGAGAAGATCTGGATAAAATGCAACGTTAAGGTTGGCGTTGATATAACATTTGTTTTTTGGGTATAACCTAACAGTCATGGCTGCCATGGCAGAATGTAGATACTATGATATTGAAAAATTCAACACTGACGTGTCGTCTACTTACTTCAGTGCATTCCATTTAAACGCTCGTAGCATTAAAAATAAAATGAACAACTTACGCATGTTTTTGGATAGCCTATCGATAAAATTTGATGCCATATTGTTCACAGAATCCTGGCTTTCTGCAAACGATAACCCACCAAATATACCAGGATATAATTATCACGGAATTACGCGGTCCACTAACCGTGGAGGAGGTATATCTCTGTACATCAAAAATTGTATTGCTTGTGATGTTGTTGATGAACTAACTTGTATTACAGCCAATGTAGAGTGTCTAGTAGTAAGACTTACGAATGTTGTTATTGCAGCAGTTTATAGGCCACCATTAGGACTTAAGTCTGAATTCTTTGAGTTCATGGAAACTTTGCTGCCCAGTCTACACTCAATGCGCACATCCTTTTTAGTAATGGGCGATGTGAACATCAATATGCTCAGTGGTGACGCACCCAGTGAACATTTTCAAAACATCCTTCGTACTTTTGCCTGCGCAAATCTGATTACGTTACCTACGCGTATTACTGGAACTAGCGCCACACTTCTTGATATCAGCATCGCCAGCCTTCCTTGCGACCAGTACTTAACAGGTGTCTTTTCCCTTGATATCAGTGATCATCTCCCGATTTTTACGTTTATACCGGTAGCTCCCAAAAAGTACAAAAATAACAACCCAACTTATCGCGACATTAACTCCGCTTCGCTCAACAATTTTTATTCTGATACTGAAATGATTGCATGGGACAATGTTTACGCCGAAAGTGATCCCGATCAGGCCTACCGTATCTTTCTCAAGAATATCATAGCCTGCTATGAAAAACATTTCCCTTTGATACATAACACAAAACGAAGCAAAAGAATACGCAAGCCTTGGATTACAAACAGCTTGCATAAAAGAATAAAAGCCAAAAACAAAATGTACCATAGATTCGTTCAATCACGTGATGCTGCCTTGCTTACAGAATTCAAATCATATCGTAATAAATTAAACGCTGATTTAAAAAAGGCTAAGATCTCCTTCTATCAGTCCCTGTTTGCTAAAATATACAACAGTCCAAGAAAATTATGGCAGGAAATCCATAATTTGTCTAATAACTCTAAGGTTCAGTGCTCGATTAATATTGCAGCTTTTGCTCAAGGCAAGACGGATGAAGACGCCCTAACAGAAATGAACGAATTTTTTTCCAACGTTGGCGACTACGTGTCTCCGCATAGCCATAGTGATTATACTAAAACGCCACAGTTTGCACGTACAATACTGGCTAATTCAATTATTCTTTCACCGGTTACTGCACTAGAAGTCTCAAATTTCATTTCCAGAATTAAAAACAACGTCGCCACCGGGTTGGATGGCCTGAGTGCTGTCCCTATTAAGCATGTGGCGTCTATTATAGCCTTACCGCTGACATTCATAAATAATCAAATGTTAGAGACTGGTATATTTCCCTCTGACCTTAAACTGGCACGTATAACCCCTGTTCACAAAGGTGGAGCCGTCAGTGATATAGCAAACTACCGACCAATATCTGTTCTGCCCATCTTGTCCAAAGTTTTTGAGAATGTCATTCATACACGGCTCGAAAACTTTCTTACTAAATACCGCGTTGTGAATGATTCACAATATGGCTTCCAGAAAGGGAAATCTACCGAAATGGCGCTATTACTAATCAAGAATGAAATTATTAGCAACATAGAAAACAGACTTTTTACTGTGGGATTGTTCATTGATTTAAAAAAAGCATTTGATTGTGTAAATCATAATATTCTGCTGTCAAAACTGCATGACTACGGCATACGTGGCGTCGCCCATGATCTCGTAAAGAACTATCTTTACAATAGAAAGCAGTGTGTAAAAGTCGATGGCTTGTCATCTCCGACTACTGTGGTAAAACATGGAGTGCCTCAGGGGTCGATTCTAGGGCCCTTATTGTTTATACTTTATATCAATGACTTATGTGATGTGCCTAATTCTCCCAAACTGGTCATGTATGCTGATGATACTAATATTTTCTTTTCCGCACCAACTTTAGCCCACCTAAACATAACAATAAACAATTACCTAATTAAGCTTGAACAGTGGTTGAACTCTAACAGATTAACCTTGAATATTAAAAAAACTAAATATATTATTTTTAAACCTCTCAACAAACAAAGCGATTTGGAACTCACCCTAAACTTTCAAGGAATGGCCCTGCAACGCGTTGCATCTGAAAAGTTTTTGGGGGTTTGGTTCGAAGAAACACTGTCTTGGAACATGCACGTTACTAAGCTCACGATTGAATTAGGCAAAGCAGTTGGTTGCCTCTACAGACTGAGGGAATTAATTCCAATTAGACTAAAGAATGCAATATATTATGCTAATTTTTACTCACGTCTTTCATATTGCACTTTAGTATGGGGCACTACAACAACCACCAACTATAACAAACTGGAGCGGCTCCAAAAGAAGGTATTAAGAATCTTTGAGAACTTTAATGAACACCCCAGCCTATTACCCACTGGTCCCTTATTCATTAACCATAATATGCTTAAAGCGTCTAAGTTATATGACTATAAGCTATCTCTCTATATGTATAAAAATAAACTCCCACACTATACACAACATTCCCCGTATGAGTACAGCATACGTAACAGGCTAATACCAGTGACGCGTACACGTACAAATTACGGTAGAGCTAGGCTGGATTACTGCATACCAACACTATATAACCTCTTAAAAAATCACATTAATTTCAATGCCCCACTTGGCACGTTTAAATCGGAGGTGCGTGATTACCTGATGAAGCAATGAACTTTTTCTCTTTTCCCCTGGCTGCTACATTTTCCTGCACCGTTTATGCATTCTGTGATAGTGTCCACCTTGTATGCTGCATCTGTATGAAACAAGTTAATTTATTCTTCATAATGTCTGTATCTGTATGCTGCATCAGTATGCTGCAATGTCATAATCTTTATGCTGCATCTGTATGAAACAAGTTCACTTCTTCTTCATAATGTCTATATGTATATACAGTTGTACGAATTTGTGAAATCCACTGCCTGCTGCTCTCTGTAGGCCCCCAGGTCCCGTCAAGCTGTCTGCGACAGCTTTTTGCCTGGGGGCCCCCAACTAGTGTGTTGGAAATAAAGTGGATTCTGATTTCCTTTCAATACCGGCTGCCTGTCTAAAAACTAGAGTGGACGAGAAAGGCCTGACCGGCGTACTCGAGTCATGAGTAAATGGTCGACGGCCTCTTCGCGGCATGAAGAGCCAAGGCTATCGCGGTTTCCACCGCCTTAATTGCGTGTTTAATGTAGATGGGCGCCGCGCTAAGTGCCGCCTGCGTCAACGACCGAGATTGCAAACCTGTCTTCGCTACCATATTTGGCGGCGTCGACGGAGAATGCATCTGCCGCGTAAGGATCGATTCGTTGAAGGATTCGTGAAAGTTGTCTTCTGCTACCTTCGTTATATATTGGATGGACGTTGCTCGGTACGGGTTCACCCGTTATAGCTTTCCGGGTTAATTTACACAGGGGGTGTCTGTCGACCGGTGTCTGTATAGGGAATACACCAGCTTCATCAAGAATCTAAATTCCCGGCTTAGTGGTCGAAAGCCTGGAGATCTGTGCATAAACTGTGCTTGAATTAATTCGTCTGTGTTAATGTGAGCTCCGAGTTTAAGTAGGTTTACCGTGCTAGCGGATTGTGGAATACCGAGTATTTTTTTGACGCCGGACCTGATGAGCGCGTCGAGTTTGTTCTTTTCTATTTTGCTCCATTTGGGGTATGGTGCCGCGTAAGTAATATGACTAATGAAGAAAGCTTGGAAGATCATGAGTAGGTTGTCCTACTTCAGTCCACCTTGTTGCTTGCGATTCTAGTGATGAGTCTTAGCATATTTTTCGCCTGCGTGCCTAGCGTGTTTAAAGCTCCTGCATTACACCCTTTGACGTTAAATAAACGTTCTAAAATTTTCATGGAGTTCACCCACACAATTGGATGCCCTTCTCGGGCTGTAATTTCGTCTGGCGACGTTTCCAGTGTCTCGAGGTTCCTAACGCCCTGCCTCGACTGTCTGTAGAGGAGGAGTTCGGATTTGGTCGGTGACAGCTTGAGACTCATGCATGTACGAACTTCTTCCGTTACATCTATGACCACCTGGAGAGGTTGCTCTAGATCGGCCAGAGATCCCCCCGGGGACCAGATTGCAATCTCATCTGCACAGACTGCGTAGCCTATTTTTTGGAGTGCGGCCAGCCTTTCGGAGAGTTTATGCATGACGATATTGCTACGGAACAGTATTTGCGATCACGAAGACGCGAGCAGTGTGAAGACGACGACGAAGATTAGAGGCTAGCGCGCATGGCCTCTTGGCCATGCGCGGCGTATTTTTTTGTAAATATAGTTGTATATAGCTTTTGATCTGCGTCTTCCTACGTAACATGTCTGGTGGAGGTGGACGTTCCCTGTACCTTGTCACGGAGCTTCGCCGTGGACGGTACGTCGAGCCTTGCTTCATGGCTCCCGGCGACGACAACTCGACTCCGCTGGCTTCGACACTTCCTGCCACTTCGAATACATCCCTCTCCCCGGTACCCGTGATCCTGGCGTATTCTCAGGCAAAGATGGGGAAGACGTCGACGACTGGATTAGCCTGTACGAATACGTCAGCCGCAATAACTGGTGGATTCCCACTATCATGCTCGCCAACGTGTTCTTTTACCTCGGTGGCACGCCTCGAGTTTGGTATCGGACGCACGAAGATGAGCTCACCAGTTGGGATTCACTTAAGCAACAGCTTCGAGACTTGTTCGCCAACCTCTACGGTCACCAACTTGCCGAGCAGAAGGCGCTTTCCGGCCGTGTGCAGATGTCAACAGAGCCCTATGCCACGTGCATTCAGGACGTCTTGGCTCTGTGCCGCAAAGTTGATGCCCACATGAATGAGTCTGATAAAGTTTCCCACATCCTCAAAGGCATTGCCGATGACGCCTTCAACTTCCTCGTTTGCAACAACGTAGCGACGGTGGAAGCATTTATAAAAGAGTGCCGCCACCTGGAACTCGCTAAAAGCCGACGTATTGACCAGCAGTTTGCCCGTCTGCCCAACACCTCAGCGACATCTTCCTGTGCCGACGCTCCTCGTCCCAACAAACTGCCGATGTTACCGGGATCGTCCGGCCTGAGATCGAGGCCGCCTATCCGGCTACCTTCGGCTCCAGTCCCACCAACGCATCTGCGGTCACGGTCTCCCTAATCCAGGCAGTTGTCCGCCAGGAGTTCGAGAACATGAGCCTTCACACCATCTGCGCGGCCCATCGGCCTTATACCCGTCTGGCTTATCGATTCCGCCTCATCCCGCATCTTATTACCCAGCACGTTTCCGCAACCCATCTTAATTGCGCACTGCTTACGGCAAACACTTTTGTATTCACTGCCATCGAATCGGGCACATGTCTCGGCACTGTCGCAGTCCCTAGAGTTCCCCGACCAAGTCTACTTATACTGCCTACTCCCGCCCCCCAGGTGACCCTTCTCGTCCCAATGCCGCACGCTCCGATAACGCCGCCGCTGATTCTCCTTCACCGAACCACCACTATTCTCGTTCGCCTTCACCCCAACGACGACAATCTCGCTCTCCCCAGCCCCGTCACTCCTATTCGCCGACACCTTTAGGACGCCCCTCCAAACAGGAAAACTAGACGATGCAGCGCCTCGACGTAACGCTGCACTGCTCCCTACGCCACTCAATCCTCTACTGACGTTGCCCACTCATCTGAACCTTCTTGGCGTGCAAGTCGACGGTGTTTCTGTGTCTGCACGTATAGACACCGGGACGCATTTGTCGGTAATGAGCGCTGACCTTCGTGACCGGCTCAAGAAAATTCTCACGCCCGCCACGACGCCTGTTGTCCGTGCCGCCGATGGCGGAAGAGCCCCCGTAATTGGTATGTGTACTGGCCGCGTCTCCTTCGCCGATCGCTCCACAAACGTGCTATTCACAGTCATCGCCCACTGTACCCACGACATCATCCTCAGCTTATACTTCCTCTCCGCACATTCTGCTCTCATCGATTGTTCCGCCTGTACTCTCCGCCTTGACCTGCCTGTTCTGGGTCCTGCTGAACCACACCCCAGTCGCCTCAGTTCCGTCGACCTCGTTCGCTTGCCACCTTCGGCACTGACCTACGTTGACTTGGTGTCATCGCCACCAGTCCCCGACGGTCACTACATCGCGTGTCCTATGCAAGACGCCCTACTTACACACGGGATCACAGTAGCTCATACAGTTTTATCTATTACGGCGAATTGCGTCTGCCTGCAAGTCGTCAATTTTGGCTTGACGACACAAGTGCTGCCACGCGGGATGTCTCTGGCCCAGCTTTGGTCATCCGAGGATAACTCAGTAGCATCCATTGCAGTAGACGACAATTCAGCCGATAAACCTCTACCATCGCAGTTAGTAACTTGTACCATCGCCGACTTACAGAAAATGATTGCGCCCGACTTGCCGTCCGAGCACGCTCGGGAGCTCTACCGCATTCTGTTTTCCTACCACAATATTTTTGATTTAATGATCGTCCTTTGTCCCAAACTACAGCTGTTAAACTTCGCATTAATACCGGCGTGCACCTCCTATTCATCGCCGCCCGTATCGAGTGTCATTGGCTGAGCGTCAAGTTATTCATGCAGAAGTTCGCAAACTGCTTGCCAAGAAAATTATTGAACCGTCATATAGTCCATGGGCGTCACCTGTTGTACTGGTCAAAAAGAAGGATGGCTCATGGCGCTTTTGCGTGGACTATCGGCACCTTAAAAGGGTTACCAAAAAGAACGTGTATCCTCTACCTCGGATTGATGACGCCCTTGACGGCCTCCACGGTGCTCGCTATTTCTCCTCTATTGACCATCGCTCCGGCTATTGGCAGATTGCCGTGCACTATCTCGACTGCAAGAAGACTGCTTTTGTAACACCCGACGGTCTTTATCAATTCAAAGTGATGCCGTTCGGTCGATGTAACGCCCCTGACAATTTTGAACCCATGATGGACTCCCTTCTTCACGGTTTCAAATGGTCCACGCACCTGTGCTACTTGGACGATGTTATAGTATTCTCCCGAACGTTCTCTTCGCACCTCGAGCGCCTCTCAGCAGTGCTGGACGTTTTTCGTTGAGCCGGTCTGCAACTCAACGCATCAAAGAGCCAATTAGGCCGTCGCCAGATTACCGCCCTTGGACATCTCGTTGACGTGAACGCAGTGCAACCGGAGCCAGGCAAGGTACATGCTGTTGCGCACTTCCCTGTTCCGAAGTGTGTAAAGGATGTGCGCAGCTTCTTCGGCCTTTGTTCGTACGTCCGCCGTTTCGCGAGAAATTTCGCCGCCATAGCACGACCACTCACCGACATTTTCAAAAGGCGCCCTTTTCCAGTGGGGCGATAACGAGGCCTCTGCATACTCGCATCTAATCGACATTCTGGCGACGCCTCCCGTTCTGGCCCATTTAGATTCTTCTGCCCCTACCGAAGTCCGTACTCATGCCAGCGGTGACGGAATTGGCGCAGTACTGGCACAACGCCAGTGCGGCCACGACCGTGTTATCGCTTACCCCTGCAGGCTCCTCTCATCCGCGGACCGGAACTATTCCATCACTGAGCGGGAGTGTCTGGCCCTAGTTTGGGCGGTTGCGAAATTCCGCCCATACTTATATGGCCGACCCTTTTCCGTTGTCACAGACCATCACACGCTTTGCTGGTTATGCTCACTGAAAGCTCCTACAAGAAGACTTGGTCACTGGGCCTTACGCCTCCAAGAATATTCGTATACTGTCACCTATAAATCTGGCCGACTACACAAGGACGCTGACTGCCTGTCTCGCTACCTATCGACGAGCCTGACGACGCCGACAATCGTAGCGCCAGCGGCATTTTCTCTGTGTCTGCCTTCGCTAACATCGCCCATAAGCAGTACCGAGACCTATCGCTGCGAGAACTTATCGAGCGTCTGCGCTCTACACCTACAGACGCATCCGTTCGCCGATATGTCCTCCAGGGCGGCATACTGTATCGAAGGAACTTCCTCCCTGACGGCTCTGATCCTCTACTCGTCGTGTCAAAACATCAACGACAGACTGTACTCTTTAGATGCATGAAGCACCCGCTACAGGACATGGGGTAACCCGCACATACGACCGCGTCCGCCGCCGCTTCTATTGGCCTGGTCTCGCTGACTCTGCTCGACGCTATGTTGTTGCCTGCGATCCGTGCCAGCATCGGAAAACACATCAGGCGCTACCTGCCGGTCATTTCCAGCCGATCACCGCCCCTGTGGAACCATTCTTTCGTGTTGGATTAGACCTCTTCGGTCCCTTTCCCACGTCATCGTTTGGGAACAAATTGGTAGCCGTCGCAACTGATTACGCCTTCTGATACGCTATGACGCGGGCTCTCCCTACCAGTGGCGCCACTGACGTCGCAGACTTTCTCTTGCGTGACATTATCTTGCTTCATGACGCCCCGCGACAGCTGCTTACTGACCGTGTTCGAAACTTCCTCTCGAAAGTTATCGCCTACATTGTGCGTTCCTGCTCCATTCAAAACAAGCTGACTACCTCATACCATCCTCAAACCAATGGCCTGACAGAGCGGCTAAACCGTACTCTTACCGATATGCTGTGCAAGTACGTTTCCAAGGACCACCACGAATGGGACATTGCCCTTCCTTACATAACGTTTGCCTACAATTCTTCCCGGTACGACACCGCCGGATTTTCTCCATTTTATCTACTGTACGCTCAAGAACCTACCTTGCCCATATACACGGCACTTCCTCCTGCTGCGATCTCAACAAGCGAGTACGCGCGACGCCATCGCCCTCGCCGACCATGCAGGCCAGTTTGCCCGTGCTCCCCCCCCCCGACTGACAGTCTCACGCACCACTCAGCATAGACAGTAGAACGCGCGCCATCGTGACGTACAGTTTTCACCTGGTGCGCTCATTCTCCTGTGGTTGCCCTCTCGTCACATCGGACTTTCAGAAAAGCTCGTTTCTCGATACACAGGGCCCTACCGCGTGCTGCGCGAGGTGACGCCTGTGGCATACGAAATTGCTCCTGTGGGTTCAACCTCGTCCTCTCCTCTGGCATCTAGTGATGTCATACACGTTATCAGGCTCAAGGCCTACCAGACTGCTTCCGACTCCGACCTTTAGTCGCTCCGGGACGGCCTTTTTGCCGCCGGGGGTAATGCTACGGAACAGTATTTGCGATCACGAAGAGGCGAGCAGTGTGCAGACGACTACGATGATAAGAAGCTACCGCCTGCTGTTGCCTCTCGGCCAAGCGCGGCGTATTTTCTTGTAAATATACTTGTATATAGCTTTGCATCTGCGTCTTCCTACGTAAGAATATTAAATAGTAGCGGGGATAGAACCGAGCCCTGAGGGGTTCCGCAGTTGCCCAGTTCGTAAGGACCACCCGAGATCGTGCCTAGTTGAAGGAACGCTTTCCTTTCCGACAGGAACGAGAGAGTGAAATTAAAGATTTTCCACCATAGATTGAGATAGGAAATTTCCTTCAACATGTGTTCGTGAGCCACCTTATCAAAGGCCTTAGCGAGGTCGAGTGCAATGATACCTCTTACGCCCCACATCTCGTTTTTGATTATGGATCTTGTCAGAAGGAGCATTGCGTCCTGTGTGGAGAGTCCCTTTCTAAAGCCTATAAGGTTATGCCTAAATAGTTCGTGGTTTTCTACGTGTTGAATGATTCGATTGTGCAATGCATGTTCGGCCACTTTGCGAACGCACAATGTTAGAGAGATGGGTCGCAGGTTATTTAGGTGCGGAGACTTCTCCGGTTTGGGGATGAGCACCACTTTGGCGTTGCGCCATTCTGACGGTACGTGCCCCGAGCTCCACATCTCATTTATCTCTGGCGTTAGGATTTTGATGGCCTTGAGTTCCAGGATCCGGAGGAGCTTGTTGAAGTCCCCGTCTGGCCATGGACCGGATCTTCCATTTAAGTGGAAAAGTATGTGTCTGATTTTGGAAATTGTAAAAGGTTCGTCTAATTCTGCCCTCTCTAGCCCCGTGTAACCCGCTCTCGCGTTTATGCCTTGCGAATCTCCTTCTTTGACCGGTAGGAAAGTTCGCGCCAGGTCGTTCACAATTAGTTCGTTTGTGAGGCCCGAGGCGACCTGCTTATGTATGAACCTATCGACGGCGAGATTTAACGCATTCCTAGAGTGTTTGTTGTTGAGGAGAATTTTAAGCATATTCCACTTACTACTTCTTCTCACGCGACCGTGCGCTACGTTGCACCTCTCGTCTCCTCTGCTGCAGGGCCAGTTATCGGGAATACCAATCTATTTCCTTCTTTAGTGACGTCAGTTTTGCTCGTAGTCGACGATTTAATTTCTGCATTTCCACCTTTCCCGAAGAGCGTGTTTAGCCTCCAGGACATGCGCTAACCAGGAGTCCACTTTGGGGACTTCAAGTTGTCTGCTGATTTCTTTGGTCGCGGTTTTGACGGCCTGTTTAAGATTGGCAATTAGATATTTGAAGGATTCGCTTGAGCGGGCCGCTCCGGCTTGAATTTCACGGAAACGATCACAATCGACATATTCGTATTTGACCAGAGGTTTAGTTTTTACCTGCACCGCGATTTCGAGAACGTAGTGGTCACTACCTAAGTCCTCTTAGAGATTATCTCACGTGCACTCCATATTTCCGAAGAATGCGGGGTCTGGCGTTTTGCTTCGACTGACCGAATTACCCCTTCTAGTGGGAAACCTAGGATCCGCAACAAGCGTGCCGTTAAAATTGGCTGCACATCCGGCTAAGTTAGTGCCCTACTTGCTGTTAAAGCCGTATCCCTATACCATGTTAGGAGCGTTCAAGTCCCCTGCACTTAAGAGGGGCGCGTTTCTGGCTGCTCTGATTGCAGAATGGTATAGTGCATTAAAGTCTCTGCTCCTGATTATATTGTGCTCAGTTTTACACAGACGATATTAAGGAAGGACAGGACGTGGACTGAAGTAGTGCAATTCCGTCCACGTCCTTTCCTTCCTTAATATCGTTTGTGTAAAACTGAGCGCAATATAACCATGAACGTTCACCAACTAGCCCCCTTCATTGCTTTACTCTCTGCTCCTACCTGCAGGCGAACTGTAGACGGTAAAAATAAAGACATTCGCGCTGCTCGATCTACTGGGAACGAGCTGGATCAGTTGTGCTCCTAGTTCGCTGCGATATTTTGGAACGGTGTGCTCCACAATGGAGACGCTCTTTTTAACTAAGACGGCGATGCCTCTCCCTGTTTCGCCTTTGCACGCTACTGCGTGATACCCCGACAGAGTGATCTCCTTCACCGCGCGCGTCTCCAGCAGTAAGATACCTTGTGGCTTCTCTGTCACCGATCTGACGAGCTGACCTAACGGAGCCTTGTGACTCTGAAAGCTAGCGTAGTTCAACTGCCAAATTTTACGGTATTTTATTTGTGATCGCCATCTTGTTTACTGTGAAATTTTTAGAAACCAGTGGCGCCCCCGTCAGAATTTGATCCGGTTGGGAGCGGTTTGTTGTAGCTTCCACGGGGCAGCTAGACGGAGAACCTACGGCATGAGCCCTAAACAGTCGGGGCGCGCAGCGCCGCGAACAAGAGCCGGACTGCTCAAGTCGGGGACGAGACAAAGAGACATTTTATTCCAGCGAGCAGAAACGCAGCAGGCAACTTACGCGTTTGGCGCTGAGTGGCGCCCTGACGTAAACGATTCGAAACCGAAACTGGAAGCTGACACAGGATACTACATCACCTCTCCCTTGAGAGGAAAATGCACTACTCGATGTCATCGCAACAAAAGCAACTCATGAGTTACAGAGGCACACATAAGTCTAAGCGTTACACAATGAAGAGTCCTTGTGTAAGTTTCGACGTTATCATTCATCATTATACAATGAATAGGATTTTTCTAGTAGTATCAGTTATGGACATGTGTCATCTAGACATTTTAGTTGGATTTGGCCAAATGGAAAAATAATCGTAGTGGAAATGCTGACTGACTTTACTGGAGTGCGCATGTTCGCACTGACACGCTTGTTTGGTGATGACATCTTTGTACAATAGAAAATTCAAGTACATGCGCCTACCACAGACTTTTTTTCTATGCGGACAACCTAGGCTTCCCCATTATAACAGAAACACACAACATCAGGACTGAAAATAATCACGATTGCATTACAGTTCTGAAGGGTTTCAGTACCAGTCTTGGGAAGACGACGAGGTGCACACTTGCACACACAGATCACACATGAAAAAAGAATAGTTCATAGAGTACAAAAAGTGCACAGTGCGAACATCTGTGTGCCCCCTGGGACAGCACTTATGCGTGGCTCATTCGCCCGGAGCCTGACTCAAGACAACCCTGTGGCTGTCGTGGATTGGAGACTGTGTGCATGAAGCACTTTATACTTCCAAGAACTTGGGAGAGTCCCCCGTGAGGATGCTAAAGACTTAAATAATGTTCAAAACTTTTCATATGAAAGACAAATTCGTTTGGTATGGCGGCTATTACCGTAGTGAAAATGTGCATACTACGTGCTTATGCTGCAAGAAATGTAACGTACGAGAATTGTATGGTATCCCTTCTACGGGGATGCTAAGAAATCAAGGAAAGCGTTCCTATTACTAGGAGCCACTGATATATCTTCAGTATAGCAGTAAGTACAGTGTGCGCATTGCACCCTTTATGCTGCCAGAAACCCCCCATTTGAAGGATACTACTTACGCACTATTTAACTAAGAAACATTTGACGTTAAGAACCGAATTCGCATGGGAGGGTTAAAACTTCTGTAGACAGTAAACCGACGCAGAAATCTACTTGGAAACATAATCTCTAAACCGTACCGGAGGTTGTCTATATCGTGTAGACTTACGGAGGACTAGTTCAGGTTGGCAGTGGCGACGACCCTGGTGTGCATCGCCTTACGCCTGCTATTTCCTTTGTTTCAGATTGTCTCTGGGCAGCCGCAATTGTGCGCCACAGCAGCATCGGCCGAGACCACGTGACCTGACACGCTACTCGGCACGCATCGACAACAGGAGGCGCGGCACTCATCGGCGGCACTCATATCTGCAACAAAGGCCTGACAAGGCGGATTTAAAGTGGTGGCGAAGGCAGGGCCGAAAAGTGGTTTAGCGCGACTGCAGCACAACCAGAGGATGGGGGGCAAAACACTCATATAAAGAAATGACAAAGCTACAAAATTGGAATGTAATCTGCCAATAGAAAAGAAAAAATATATTAGCACCTTGTTTTATGAAAGAGGTAAGTCATTTTATTAAAACCTGGCAAATTTTGTATTTTTGCAACACTCTTGACCTGCCCCTTATTCATGAGTGTGCGGTGCATTACAGCGCGTCTTTGCAGGCCTTGTTTCGATACCCGGCTAACCCGGCCACAGTGGCGGGAGCTTACGAAGCGATTTCTTATCGCCAGCTGTCTGCGATGGCGCGCCTGGTAAAGCGTATAAATTTAGCTCGCCGGTCTCAAAATGCTCCTTTTGCGAAGTTTTCGTCGTCCTTGCCCGTCGCTTCTTTGTCACCGTTCGGTAAGATATGCAGCCCGCTGCACCGCTGCGGCAGTTTTCTCAGTTTTGTCGTTTCCTTCGGCGTGCGGCCAGTGCGAAGTCTTTTTCCGTCTTTGCACGCTTCGCGCTCTTCTTTTGAAGCGCTTAGCGCTTCATTTCAAGATGAGCTTGCGGCATGTGAAGAAACGATGCTCCGTGGTACACTGCGACAGCGTGGATAGTACCATTGGTGTCACGCTAGACCGATTCCCGCTGGACTTTTATCTGGCTATATTGTAGCGTACAGTACACTGATTACATGCTTTACTGCCCCGCGAATGTCCTTGCACTTCACTGTACGCTGTACTTCATGTGTACTTTTGTTGACGTAAAATTACTTCAAATTGATCCGGCTAACGACTAGAAGTACTCTGGAGATGGTACGCCGGCTCAATGTATGGTATTTGCTCCTACGTTGAGCACGTTTGAGGGTGCTAAAGCTGGCTTTAACATTGCCTTGCAGATGTAAACGCACCTGCTATATTCTTTCGGCTGAAGAAATTAAATGTGAAGAATAATCCCAGTGTGCTCTATGGTCTGTGTTGATGCGCCTACTTATGTCATGTTATGTTTGCTTCAATTGAAGCTGTCGTAGCATTGTTTTCTATACTTTTCAATTTCCTAACTGACAACGTTCGTGGCACTTCAGGGCTTTTTCCTATCTGCACTGTGACTATTGAGATGATTAGCCAACTTAAACAATACTGCTTGTGCTGCCTGTGACATGTATTTTTTGCTTGTGTGCCAAGGGTGTGCTTTGTGCATGTATTTGTTTGGTTGCTGCAATAAACAATGAATATGCAACTATGAAAACCATACTTGCCGTACACTCTATTGCGAACTGTGCACTTGAGCCAGTGCTTTGTGCATCATACCTTGCTGTACTCAAAAGCTCTCAAAAGTACTAGCACCAGTATTTGCACTACGAATCATGCATGCTTCGCCAGTGTCTGGAAGTGTTGCTGCCTTTCTATGCTGCCCCTCCTTTACCAGTCACTTTCATTGCGTTCCCAATTGCACATTAACAAGGCCATAACTAGCAGGAACTCGAGCACATTTGACTGGCAAAGGTTGGGGCGCGCTGAAAGGCAGCAACCTTCGAGAGGTACGGGCTCGAAAACGCGGATTCTACAGAAAGACCCCTTTAGAATTCGCGCCAAAAGCATACGTATGCGTGACGTCATTCTACGTCACGTTTGCGTAGTTTGCCCCCCAAATTGCAGGGGGCGCTGGAGTGCCCACGAGCCGCCATTTTTTGGACCAATGGGCGTCTATGGAGCCTTCGCTACCAGTACATCTACCTTGGGCCTGACGTCACCAATTCCAGAGCTACAAAAGGAACTTTCTTGCGCTTACTGCATTCACTTGGCAGTGGCGACGACCCTGGTGTGCATCGCCTTACGCCTGCTATTTCCTTTGGTGCAGGTTAGTTAGGTTCTCTTTGTTATTTTCTTTTCCTTCTCGTCGCTGCTGCCAAGTGTGTGCCTCGCCTTGCCGGTTTGACGATGTCAAAAGAGTTTGCAAACGCGAAAGACGAAATCCTTCAGAAATTAAAAGATGATCTCAAGATAGAATTGAAATCGGCACCCGAAGCGTACGAGAGAGACCTGCGCAATGAAATTCGTGATCTGAAGAATCTGCAGCGGAACATGGCACAGAGCATCGAATTCGCGCATAGAGAAATAACCGACTTAAAGAAGAAAGTTGAAGCTGAAGTAGCAAAAAACACTCAGCTTTTGAAAGAGAACCAGGCAATCAAGGCAAAGTACGTTTCCTTGGAAAGAAAGAATGGCGAACTTGAGAACCAGGTAGTTCATCTTGAACAGTATTCTAGGAATGCGAATCTTGAAATCCAGGGAGTCGGTAAGGCAGAAAATGAAAGTGTTGTTTGCCATATTGTCCACTATCGGAGATGCTATTGAAGAACCGATCAGTGAGTGTGATATCGAGACTTGCCATCGCGTCCCCTAGCGTAATCCGGATAGAACTAACATTATCGTGCAATTCGAGTGAAGGTCGAAGCGCGACAAGACATTAAGGAAAGCTAGAAAAGCCCGGCTTACTAATGACAGCCTAGGACTTGGCAGCTCAAGTCATATCTATGTAAATGAGCATCTTTGTCCTACACTAAAGAGACTTCTCAGTATGGCTATCAGGCGTAAGAAGGACTGCCAGAGGAGGTCCGTGTGGACCTATAATGGAAGGATTTTCGTGAGGCTGTCAGACACTTCTGGCGCCATATCCATAACTTGTGAAGGCGACCTCAATAAGATACCATCGGTGTAATTAGCCCCCCCTCTTTCTGAGTACAGTTTAAGCATTCAAAATGCGCTACCAAGATTTTGCGTCGCCCTATGAAATTCTTCCAGGTTCTTCTATGTACGGTTCTGTTTTGCATATTAACACACGCTCTGCTCTCGCTAAGAATGACCAGATTGCCTATTTCCTAGATCAATTCTCTTTTCAGTATAGTATTTTAATGCTTACTGAAACATGGTGTTACGACGGGTGTACAATGCTCCATCTTAATGGATACAAAAACTTTTTTATCAATCGCAGTAGTCGTAGGAGCGGTGGCGTCGCTGTTTATGTTAAAGCTTCTGAATAATATGAAGCAATATCAGATTATACATGCATCACAAACGATTACGAGGTACTAAGACTGAAACAAAATGCTGACGTCATTACTGTCATTTATCGCCCACCAAATGGGAATTTTGGGCACTTTATGAACTTTTTCGAAAGCTTCTTGCAATTTGTTTCCTCAAATAGTCTGAAACTCATTTGCGGTGGAGACTTTAATATAGATACCCTTGACGCTAGCACTTCCGCTCAAGATTTCAACAACACCATTTCTTCCACAGTCTTTGTGACTATAATCACTACACCGACACGCATCACTGTACTAACTTCATCGACACTTGATTTGTTTATTACCAATGCGGAAACTACAGTCGCTGATGTAGGAACCATAGCATCTGACATAAGTGACCACTGCCTTATCTTCATGATTTTCTTCCCCCCCCCCCAAAGTTCCCAAAAATAGTCGAAGGGACGCAATCACAGTCCAGCATATATCAGACGATGCTTTACATTAATTTGAGCGTGACATCAGTGCTCAGGATTGGTCTTTTATATTCGGAACAAAAAACGTGAATGATGCATATTCTAAGTTCATTGAAATTTTTCAGCGAATATACGCGATACATTTTTCTTTTACAAGTTTCAAACCATCGAAAAGAATAAGAAAACCTTGTGTCACTCCTGCCCACAGGAAAGCTATCAATAAGAAAAATCGATTATTTCACACCTTCTTACGTACAAGAGTACCGTCTGATTTGAAAGATTTTAAAACTTTCAGAAATAAACTCAACACCGAGCTTCGGTCGGCAAAATTGCGATATTATCAGCGGTTGTTTTCTGATATAAAGGAACAGCAACCTGACGCCGCTTGTAAAGTGCTAAACAGGGTGCTCGGTCGCGAAAGTAAAACGAAACCGCCCACAAAGTTAACGCACAATAACCATGAAATTGTCGGTCAGGCGCTTGTTGATCATTTCAACCAAGCGTTTCTAGACCACACCCTTACAGATAGTAACCTACCGGTTATCAGACCGTCAAGCAATTGCACTGCTGAAAGCTTTGCTCTGCATGATATAAGTGAAGCTGAAGTTTATCGAACATTTCTAGGTCTAAAGAACAGCAAGGCTTTAGATACAGACAACCTACAAATAAAGCCCATAAAATATGTTATCGAATGCATTACACCTGCGCTCGCTCACATATTCAATCTCGCTATCCAATCAGGTCAAATTCCTGACGCACTGAAACGATCCAAGGTAACAGTCTTTCCTAGGGAGGCAATAAAAATGAGACAAAAAATTACAGGCCAATATCTGTGATACCAACTTTTTTTCTAAAGGCTTAGAAAAAATATTGTTTTCTCGACTGACTAACTTCTTTGACAAAATAAATCTTCTTTCCGACGCGCAGTTTGGTTTTAGAAGAGGACGCTCTACCAAAACAGCTTTATTAACTCCTAAAGAAAGTGTGCTACAAAACATTGAAAATAAACACATAACTCTCGGTTACAGTGGGGCATTCTATTCACTTAACCATAACATACTTATATTAAAACTCTCGGACTACGGGGTTCGTGGTAAGCAGCTCGAACTATTCCGTTCGTACTTAGCCAACAGGACTCAGTCTGTGTGCATTGGCAATTACCTTTCATCTCCCCTCGATATAAAATGTGGTGTACCTCAAGGCAGTATTTTAGGTCCTCTTTTGTTTAACGTATACATAAACGATATTGTCCGTATTCACACAAGCTCAAAATTTATCATATATGCTGATGATAGCACTATCCTACTCTCCGGAACTGATGAAGCCAATCTAGCGTCAAGATGTAATCAGGTCCTTGAGAAGCTCTTATTCTAGTCAAATTCTAACAGCCTCAAGATTAACACAGCTAAAACCAAGGTACTTTTCTTCCGTGCAAAAAAATAAAGTAATTAATTTAGAACAGGATATATACTGCGATGGGCACAGGATCGAAATCGTCAATGAATATAAAATTCTCGGAGTAACACTTAGCTCTAATCTCATATGGGATTCGCATGTTCACAACTTATGCAAGAAACTTTCTATGATCACAGGAGCTCTATCGTGTTGCCGTGCAATTCTCCCAGTAAAAGCCAAAAAACAAATTTATTCTGCATTGTTCGCTTCCCATACTAAAAACTGTAGTCTCGTATGGTTGACCACTACACAAAGGAATATTACGAGGATTTGTTTATTACAAAAGAAAGTTGTTCGCAATATCGCAAATATCGATTATTTAGCTTCCACAGAATATTATTTTAGGTTGTACAACATTATGGAAATAAAACATATGTATGAATTTCGTATTTTGCGTTAATTCTATGTGTCTTCACCCACTTTTAATAACTTTATTAGTACAATAGCACTGCTTGAGGAAAAAAGCAATGTTCGTACACGTTCTCTTGACTGTTGGATAATTCCGCGTTTTCACACTTTTTACAAACTGCAGTATTTGAAATATAATGTTCCGTTAATCATACATAAATACAAAGATATAGTAAAGCCAAGACTAGCATTACTTCAACAGCTATTTTCTTAAAAAAAATATCATACCTACCACTATTGTCGTGAAGCTACGTACATTCATAATTGTTTTTTTTCTTTAACAGAAGCTAAATACTCCTGCGTCTTCTTGTATTTCACATTGTAGTGTTTTTTAAATGTGATATATTTTCCTGGTGTATTATATGTGTTTCTGTATATGCATATGTGAATTCATGTAGGTACATGTATATGTGCATATGTATGTGTGTATGTATGTATGGGTTTATATATGTATATATGTACGTTAGGTTCCCTCTTTCTTTCATTATTGTTGACTTTTATATATATATATATATATATATATATATATATATATATATATATATATATATATATATATATATATATATATATATCTGCTTCTGTATATAAAGCATTATATCTGGTATTATGTATTCTTATTCTGATGAACTGTTATTTTCTGTACGTTTTTGTTTAACGGTTCGACATTCACGTCGAGGTCAATTCCTGCCTTGAATATGGTGTCCGGGCCTCTGCCAAGCTGCAGACCGCAGCTTTTAGCCCTGTCAACCACAAAACTTGTTTTGGAAAACAAAGAATTTAAATTTTAATTTGAACAGCAGAAGCGTTACTCGTATAGGGGCTGGAAGGTGTGCAGTGTCCTGAGTGTTTTCAGGAGCAGTTTCATGGGGATAAGTGTCGTACGGATGGTCAGGATACTTTTCTACACGGGGTGAAACAGGCAGTTGCAAAGAAGTGGCTGCCCCAAGAAAACGGCCACCAGTAGGAACTAGAGGAAAAGGTGGAGAACTATCGTCAAAGGTGTGATCTTTCAAAAGACTCCTTTCATTTGTTGTTTCGCCCCGACGTACCGAGTACTTCACCAGTTTAGAAGCATTCGAACGCTTGCCATTTTCAAGCTGGAAAGTACTTCGACGTCCTTCGCGATAAATCTTGAATCGACCGGAGTATTTAGGACTCCATTTCCGTGAAGTACGTACCCCAACCAGATCTCCTGGCTGAAACTGAGGACATTTGGTGGCGCGCCGACGATCCACATACTTTTTACTATTTTTCTGCTTTGGACCTGCTCTACTTGCACTTCACGGCGCAACTTTGGAGAAGCAAATTCATGATGAATTGGAGGCATATTTGTGACGTCCAGAGGAGTTCGTGGTTGCCGACTATGCAGCTGCATAGCTGGAGACACACTAGTAGCGATATGGCGAATAAACTGGTAAATTGCTAAGTATTCTAAGACCGCAAGCCTTAGGTCTCGCAGTTGTGAGATAGCAATCAGCATGAACTCTTTAAGGACACGGTTAAAATTTTCTACCTGGCCATTGGCCTGTGGGTAGTAAAGAGAAGACAAGAAATGCTTAATGCCTCTTGCTTTCAGGAAGTTTTCGAACTCTGCAGAAACAAACTGTGGTCGGTTGTCGGACACTATAGCATAAAGAAATCCTTCCCTACTAAATATGGACATGAGACTGTGTATGATGGCCTCGTGTGTGACGCAAAGCATAAAAGCAACGTCGAGCCACTTGGAACGATAGCCAACCATGACCAAAGCAAAACGTGCGTACTGTGGAGCTCAATCAAGAGGGCATATTATGTGTATCGCTAACTGTTACCATGGTTGTGACGGCCATTCGACAGGTTGTAATGGAACAAAAGATGGTTTGGCAGATCTATCTGCTTGTTTGCACACAAAGCAGTTTCCCACAAGTTCCTCAATTTGCATGTCCATGTGAGGCCACCAGTAAGTGCCTGTCAATCTGAGCTTGGTTTTCTTGATGCCTAAGTGACATGCACGAGCAATAGACAGGGGTGTCTGACGCAACGAAGCAGGAAGACCCATACATTCACCTCGGAGAAGCAGAATGTCCACGTAGAACAATTCGGACTGTAAATCATCATATGCCTCTAACTCTGGCGGAACGTCCGCCGCAGTTCTCCATCCTTTTACTATTTTGTCTTTTAATGCTTGGTACACTGGATCTGCTTGTGTAGCACCTTGAAATTCTTCCTTTGTTATACAAGATGAAACCATACACACTCTTTCCTCATCTAGTGCTGGTTCACATTCGCGAGGGACAGATAAGCGTGACAATGCGTCCGCAATGACATTTTGGTCACCTTTACAGTACTCAATGGTTAAATTGTAATATTGCACTCTTACACTCCACCTTAAAAATCTTAATGGTCGCTGTCCAGGACCCTTTGAAGATAGCAACGTGACTAGAGCTTGGTGATCAGTTCGTAGAGTGAACTCTCGACGCTAGAAGTAAACATGACAGTGTTCACACGCAAACAGACATGCCAATGCTTCCCGTTCGCCTACGGAGTACCGTCATTCTGCGGAAGATGACGTACGAGAAGCAAAAGCTACTGTAAAGAGCTCATTTCCGCATTTTTGCTATAGGACGTCTCCTATGCCAACGTCAGAAGCATCAACCGTCACAACAATAGCAAGATACGGTTCAAACATACGTACCACCGCGCGTGATGCACGTACGTCTTTAATCGTCTGAAAGCTGTATTCAGTATCCTGATCGCAGACAAATGCCTGTCCTTGCCTTAGGAGTTTCCTTAGCGGTTCCACTACGTTGGCATACTGCGGGATAAATTTAGCATATTATCCCGTGAGGCCCAGAAATGAATGTACAGCCTTCTTGACCTTTGGGTGCGGTTCCCCCACGATTGCCTGAATTTCGCATTCCATCGGCGAAATACCGCTTGCAGAAATTTTATGCCCTAGGAAAAATAATTCTGGGACACTGAATACACACTTGTGGAAAGCTGCACGGCTGCATTACTTATTCTAGACAGGACGGTTTGTAAATTTCTGTCGTGGTCACGTTGAGCGTAACGCTATACAAGAACATCATCAAGGTAGCAGAGGGTGCCTGGGCAGTCTTTTAAGCAGACGACATGATCTGCAGGAAGGCGGGTGGCACCGATGCCAAACCGAAACACACACGATTGAAGCGAAAGAGCCCGTCATGAGTGATAAATGTTGTAAGCTCACGGCTTTTCTCGGACAATAAAAGCTGATGATAAGCGGACTGCAAGTCCAACCTACTGAAGACAGTAGCACCAGCGAGTCGATGGAATAGTTAGTTAGCCCTCGGTAGCGGGAAGGCGTCGATGACGATAGCCTTGTTGGGGTCTCGAAGATCGACACAAAGTCGAATGGAAATGTCCTTATTCGGAACGACGACGAACGGAGAAAACCACTCGGACGCTGAGACTCGTTCGATGATATCAGCTGTTTCCAGCCGTTGCAGCTCGGCGTAGACTTGCTCACGGAGAACCTGAGGTAGAGGACGCAGTCTCACTGAGACTTGTCACACTTAAGCTAGGAGACGAACATCGTTGGTGAAGCCCTTCACAAGTCCCAATTGTACCGAGAACAGATGGGTAAACTCCGATGGAGCATTGTGCGGAAGACACGGAAGCTGAACGCTTGGGTCAGCTGGAACTCCTGATACTTGTTGAGATGTGAACGAAGACGCTTGAATGTCCAAAGCTTCATTATCAACATCAGCAGCAGCCTGGTTACGCTCACTGCAGGGCAAAGGCCTCTCCTATTCTTCTGCAACTACCCCAGTCATGTACAAATTGTAGCCATGTCGTCCCAGCAAACTTCTTAATCTCATCCGCCCACCTAACTTTCGGCCGCCCCCCGCTACGCTTCCCTTCCCTTGGAATCCAGTCTGTAACCCCTAATGACCATCGGTTATCTTACCTCCTCATTACATGTCTTGCCCACGCCCATTTATCTTTCTTGATTTCAACTAAGATGTCGTTACCTCGCGTTTGTTCCCTCACCCAATCTGCTATTTTCTTATCCCTTAAAGTTACACCCATCATTCTTCTTTCCATAGCTTGTTGCATCTTCCTCAATTTAAGTAAAACTCTTTCCGTAAGCCTTCAGGTTTCTGCCCCGTAGGTGAGTACTGGTAAGCCACAGCTATTATACACTTTTCACTTCAGGAAAAATGGCAACCTTCTGTTCATAATCTGAGAATGACTGCTAAAGGCACCCCAGCCCATTCTTATTCTCCTGATTATTTCCGTCTCATGATCCGAATCCGCGGTCACTACCTGCCCTAAGTAGATGTATTCCCTTACCACTTCCAGTGCCTCGCTACCTATTGTAAACTGCTCTTCTCTTCCGAGACTGTTAAAGATTACTTTAGTTATCTGCAGATTAATTTTTAGACCCGCCCTTCTGCTTACCCTCTCTAGGTCAGAGAGCATGCCTTGGAATTGGTCCCCTGAGTTACTAAGCAAGGCAATATCATGAGCGAATCCCAAGTTACTAAGGTATTCGGCAATAACTCTTATCCCCAAAACTTCCCAATCCAGGTGTCTTAAAACCTCCTGTAAACACGCTGTGAACAACATTGGAGAGATCGTATCTCCCTGCCTGACGCCTTTCTTTATTGGGATTTTGTTGATTTCTTTATCGAGAACTACGGTGGCTGTGGAGCCGGTATAGATATCTTTCAGTATTTTTAAATACGGCTTGTCTACACCCTAATTCCGTAATGCCTCCATGACTGCTGAGGTTTCGACAGAATCAAGCGCTTTCTGGTAATCAATGAAAGCTACATATAAAGGTTGGTTATATTCCGCACATTTCTATATCACTTGATTGATAGTGTGAATATGGTCTATTGTTGAGTATCCTTTACTTAATCCTGCCTGGTCCTTTGCCTGACAGAAGTCTAAGGTGTTCCTTATTCTATTTGCGATTACCTTAGAAAATAGTTTGTAGGCAACTGACAGTAAGCTGATCGGTCTATAGTTTTTCGAGTCTTTGGGGTCCTTATTCTTTTGGATTAGGCTTATGTTACCGTTTTTCCAAGATTACGGTACGCTCGAGGTCATGAGGCATTGCGTATACAGGGTGGCCAGTTTCTCTAGATAAATCTGCCCACCATCCTTCAGCAAATCCGCTGCTACCTGATCCTCCCCAGCTGCCTTCCCCCTTTGCATAGCTGCCAAGGCTTTCTTTACTTCTTCCGGCGTTACATATGGGATTTCGAATTCGTCTCGACTATTCTCTCTTCCATTATTGTCGTGGGTGCCACTGGTACTCTATAAATCTCTATAGAACTCCTCAGCCACTTGAACTATCTCTTCCATATTAGTAATGATATTGTCGGCTTTGTCTCTTAACGCATACATCTGATTATTGCCAATTCCTAGTTTCTTCTTAACTGCTTTTAGGCTTCCTCCGTTCCTAAGAGCACGTTCAACTCTATTCATATTATGGTGCCTTATGTCAGCTGTCTTAAGCTTGTTGATTAACTTCGAAAGTTCTGCGAGTTCTATTCTAGCTGTAGGGTTAGAGGCTTTCATACACGGGCGTTTTTTGAACAGATGTTTCGTCTCCTGCGATAGCTTACTGGTATCCTGTCTAGCGGAGTTACCACCGACTTCTATTGCACACTCCTTAATGATGCCCACAAGATTGTTGTTCATTGCTCCAGCACTTAGGTCCTCGTCCTGGGTTAAAGCCGAATACCTGTTCTGTATCTTGATCTGGAATTATTCTCTTTTCCCTATTACCGCTAACTCATTCCGTTCCCTCCTCAGGTCTAGGCTAATTCGAGTTGTTAACATCCTATGGTCACTGCAGCGCAGTTTGCCGAGCACGTCCACTAGTGTATGATGCCACGGTTAGCGCCGAGCATGACGCCTATTTCAATTCTAGTATCGCCGTTCGGCCTCCTTCACGTCCACTTTTGGCTATCCACCTTGCGGAAGAAGGTATTCATCATCCGCATAATATTCTCTTCTGCAAACTGTACTAATAACTCTCCCCTGCTATTCCTAGTGCCTATGCCAAATTCCCCCAGTGACTTCTCTCAAGCCTGCTTCTTGCCTACATTGGCATTGAAGTCGCCCATTAGTAGTGTGTATTTTCTTTTCTCTCTACGCGTCGCCGATTCCATGCCTTCATAGAAGCTTTCGACTTCCTGGTCATCATGACTGGATGTAGGAGTTTAAACCTGTACGACCTTCATTTTGTACCTCTTATTAGGTTTCACAACAAGACCTGCCACCCTCTCGTTAATGCTATGGAATTCCTTTATGTCACCAGCTATATTCTTATTAATCAAGAATCCGACTCCTAATTCTCGTCTCTCCGCTAATCCCCGGTAGCACAGGACGTGCCCGCTTTTTAGCACTGTATATAATAATAATAATAATAATAATAATAATAATAATAATAATAATAATAATAATAATAATAATAATAATAATAATAATAATAATAATAATAATAATAATAATAATAATAATAATAATAATATGCACTTTATTTCTCGTCCGAGCTAGGGGAGACGGACTGAAGGCACGAAAACCCGACAGAGGTCCCAGACCCCACGCTTTCAACAGCGGATAAAATCAGTACAAATGAATACACATATAATGTTCATACTTTTCGCACAAGTTATCAAAACTTCAGTAAGATAAATGATTACAATAGTTGTTCGTTAGAACCAATAAGTCGTATAGACATTAGCAGAAATTCTATCAGCATGCACTTTTTGTTAGGTCATACATGCCTACATACAGATGCAATAAAATGAAAATGTTAATAATTAATGAAAGCAAATTTCATCGGCGAGTAATAATGCATTAATCTGTCTTTTGTAGGAGCTTTCTGCAGCACCAAAGTTTAACAGTTCTCCTACCTTATTTACTATTTATGTCGACTGATATATGAATGTTTGTTTACCATAATTTTTTCTTGTTTTCGGTAAGTGTCTGGTATTCCGGCGTAGTGAATAACGAGGTATTTCATCGTTGTCTATTTTGCTGAATAATTGTTGTTTGTGTATGGTCATCAGAAGTTTCTTGTTATATATTCTGTCTTCTCGAAGAAGGGAGTAGCGTTGAAATAATGGAGCTGGTTCAAGGACTACAGAACGGCCTTGGCAATTGCAGTATATGCGAAGGATTCTTTTCTGTAAAAGAATTAATTTGTTGTAGTTTGTTTTTGAAGTTGTTCCCTGGTGCAGCATGCATACAGACGCTACTCAGATAGCAGGAATAGGAATGGCTTTTTAGGGGCGTGGCCGTGACGTCATTCTGTCACAACACTTCTGCCAGCTTTAATTTTCTTTTTAATTGTATCCCCATCTGTCTGGTTGCTTGCGTGTTCGTGTACTACGCCTTAAGGTTTCAGGAGTAGCCTGCACTGGAACCTACTCCGAGGTCTCGGGGCCGGACATCGCCTGGTGATCTTCAAGGCGCCCCGATGCTGGGAGCTCCTGTGAAGATTGGTTTTGCAGTGTCTGATCATCGCCCTGTGGACCGTCTGGAAGGGCTGTCATTTCTCGGGCCGCCATGGGGTCTGCTTGATCGAGCCGTCCTGGAAGTTGTAGGACTGAATGCGAACTTCTGGCGAGCTGGTAATCCGGGCGCTTAGCTGAAACGATATGGTCGGCATACACAAAACGTTCTTCGATATTCACCCGCACTGTATACGCGACAGCACTAATACGGCGCGTGATCGTGCGTGCTAACCAAAGAGGGTCGCCCGGACGAGTTCCTTTCAATCGCACCTCGTCACCTGCTGTGAACTCGCGCCACGTTGACCTTTAGCGAACAAAAGTGGGCTGGCACGATTCGTTCTTCAACCGGTTACTCAGCTCCGGTGCAAGAGGCTAAGACGTGTTCTTGGGGCCCACGTCAAAAACAACTGAGCGGGCGTAATCCCTGTCGATGCGCAGGGCGTGTTCCTGTACGAAAATAAAAACTGATCGACACAGTGCTGCATAGCCTTGCCATGCCTTTTGTGTTCTCCAATTTGCTTTAGTAGGCTTTTCTTGACGGTTTGCACAAGTCGCTCCGGCGCCCCATTCGAAGCAGGATGGTAAGGCGGAGAAGTGAGGTGGCGTATGCCATTGGAGGCAAGGAATGTAGAGAACTGAGCAGACGAGAATTGCGGTCCATTGTCTGTGACGACCATTTCCCGTAGACCGAAGCTCGCAAATATTCTTCGCAGCTCTTGCACAGTTGCTTCCGCTGTAGTTTTCATGCACACAACTTCTGCCCATTTGGAATAAGCATCTATCAGGACTAGTAACCAGCATGAGTTTGCAAAAGCGAAGTCCAAGTGCACTCTTTCCCATCTTTGGCGTGCACGGGCCCAAGGAGTGAAGTCTACCTGGGACGGCGTGTTTTGCCTAAATTGACAGACTGCACAGCTCTGGACAGTGTCTTCTATGTCCGAAGTTTACTGAGGCCATCACACATGGCTCCTCGCAAGCATTTTCATTCTACTCGCGCCTGGATGTCCTTCGTGCAGCAATTTTAAAACCGGCGTAACAAGCGCACGTGGCACAATTACGCGATTGCCCCAGGTCACGCAGTCTCGATCCAACGATAGTTTATGGCGTCTAGTAAAGTACGGTGCTAAATTTTCATCGGCAACTTTTGCTGGCCATCCATTTAATGTGAAGAAGTGAACCTTCGTTAGGACTGGGTCCTTGTTTGTTGCTTTCCGAATATCTTCAGCTGATAAGGGCAGTTCGTCTCTTGCCGAGAAAAACTGCACGTAGTCACTGACGTCAACTTCGTTCTTTAGCGGAAGCCGCGATAATGCGTCTGCCTTAGGGAGAGCCTTCCCTTTCCTATATACCCATTTGTAACGGTAGGCCGCAAGTAGCAGCATCCAGCGCTGCATTCGGGCAGCTGATAGTGCTGGAATGGGCTTGTTGTGTCCGAGTAAGCCATTTAATGGCAGGTGATCAGAGTATATAGTGAACTCTGGTCCATAAATATATTTATGAAATCGTTTGATAGCGAACACAACGACAAGCGCTTCTTTTTCTATTTGGGAGTACCCAGTCTCTGCTTTACCGAGTGTTCGCGAAGCGTAGGCTATCGGTTTTTCATTTCCGTCGATTTCATGGAAGAGCACCGCCTCCAATCCATATGCAGACGCGTCTGCTGCAAGGCCTATTGACTTCTCTGGATTGTCGAAGGTTAGGACACTGTCACTCGTCAACCAACGCTTGCTCCTCTGGAAACACTCTTCAGCGTCTTTGGGCCACTGCCACTGCCGAGTTCCCTTCAGTAATTAATATAGGGGTTTCAGCTGTGTGGACATATTGGGGATGAACTTGTAGTAAAAAGATAGCATGCCAAGGTACGCTCTTAGTTCCGATTCATTCCTTGGAGCTGGCGCATACCTAACAGCTTCAATCTTTTCCGTCCACGGCTTAATTCCACTTGCGCTAATAATATGCCCCAGATAGGTGACAGAGTCTTTGAAAAACTTACATTTCTCTTGCTTGAGCCGAACGCCATGCTCCCGAAACCGAGCAAGGACTGCTTCAACGCGTTGGAAACATTACATTTCCGACGCTCCCGTGACGAGAACATCATCGAGATAGCAGGAAACGCCCTCTACGCCTTTTAATACTTGATCCATCACCGACTGGAATATGGCTGGGGCACTGGAAATTCCGTATGGCATGCGGAGGCACTGAAATAAGCCAATGTGCGTGTTAAGCGTCAACAGTTTTTGAGAGTCAGGGTGCACTTCTATTTGTTGGTACGCAGTGGTCCGGTCTAATACCGTGAAGACCTTGCCTTCCGCAATTACTGCAAAGATGTCTTCGACTAAGGGTAACGGATAATGCTCTGTCATTATGCAAGGATTTAAGGTAATTTTGAAGTTTCCACACAGCCTCACCTTATTGTCTGCCTTGGGGACGACGACCACTGGTGCAGCCCAGTTGCTTTGTGCCACGGGAACCTGGACCCCGTTCCGTTCGAGCTGTCGAATTTCTTCTTCGACTGCTGTCCGCAGGGAAAAGGGAACCGGTCGAGCCTTGCAGAAAACTGGTCTGGCGTCTTCCTTTAGGACCAGCTGTGCCTTGTGTCCCTTTATTAGTCCTACCTCCGTAGAAAAGACATCGCTATACTTGAGTAGCAGCTCCTCCACCATTCCCTCTGTCTGCGCGGTGAATACGCTCTTCCAGTCAATCTTCAGTTCTGCAAGCCAGTCACGTCCAAGTAGCGACGGCTTCCTTCCAGGTACAACCACGACAGGCAACGTCTTGCGTTGTTCTCGGTAGACCACAGGCACTTCCGCTTGCCCTACAATTTCCAGTGGTGCGCCTCCGTACGTTCTAAGTTGCAGTCCTGTTTTGACAGGTGGCTGTGAAGAAGACAGGGACGAAAAGACGCTCTCGCTAATAATCGAGACAGCGGCTCCTGTGTCGATCTGCATCTCTACCGGCGTGCCTGCAATGCACACTTGCACTCGGTAAGGTCGAGTCGCCGGTCCACTTTGCTGAACGTGAAAAAGTTGTAATACTTCCACTTCTTCGTCGTTGTCGTTGAATGCATTAACCGTTTCTCGTTTTTTTTCTTGCACGCCCGAGCCTTATGACCGGTCTTTTTGCAATAATGACACCTTGCCTTTCGATATGGACAGTCTCCCGCATCGTGTTGCTCCGCACATCCGTAACAAGAGGCACCGGCGGCAAGACCCGCCGAAGTCCTCGCTTTTTGTCGTTGTTGGCCCTTCTGAATGACGTGGACGTCTTCGTCGAGAAAAGTCTTGTCAGAGGTTGGGCGGAAGCCTTTCGATTCTTTCCCAGCCAGTTCAGCGCTTCTGGCTACGTTATACGCAGTTTCGAAGCTTAGCTCCTTTTTCTTCAGAAGGCTGGCTTGAATCGAAGCGTCGCTGAGGCCAGCCACGAACTTGTCTCGAAGGGCATCGTCCAGAAACGGCCCAAAATCGCATCTTGCTGTCATATGGCGTAGTTCCACGGCAAATGCAGAAATTGTCTCACCTTCCATCTGGTAGCGGCGATTAAACTTGAACCTTTCGGCGATAACTTTGCTTCCCGGAGACGAGTGTTCCCTCAGGACTGCGACAATTTCATTGAATGATTTGTCTTCTGGCTTCACTGGTAGCAACAGGTCCTTCAGCGTTTTGTAGAGGCGTTTACCAATGGCCGTTATAAAGGCAGACTTCTTCAGGCTGTCATCTTTGTTTTGGGTCACTTTCCAGTAGTGGTCAAATCTTTCAACATAAGACATGAAATCTTCGCCATCATCGACGAAAGGCTCGAAATCCAAGAACTTCGCCATTCTTCGTGTCCTGCGCAATCTCGGCCTAAGTTACCGATCCCATCTTCGTCGCCACTTGTTGTAGCATGCATACAGACTCTACTCAGATAGCAGGAATAGGAATGCCTTTATTCCCAAACGCGCGCTGTTTATCTAGGTACGAACAGGGGCGTGGCCGTGACGTCATTCTGTCACAACATTCCCCAAACCAGTACCCCGTAGCAGAGGTTAGAGTAAAGGAGAGTATTGTATAACTGCTGTTTGAGCCAAATTGGAATCAGCTGGGTTATCCTGTTAGTGATACCGACAGATTTAGAAAGGTCATTGCATAGTATCCTTATATGCGAACTCCAAGATAAATGTTCGTCAAACCAAACGCCTAAGAATTTTTGTTCTTGGACATGGTTAATTGCTGTACCATTGTAATTATTGTTAATGTAATTAGGTATGCTCTTCTTAGGAGCCCTGAATAAAATGTATGTTGTTTTTGCAGTATTTAATTCAAGACTATTTGCAGTCAACCAAACTGATAAGTGATTTAGATACGTATTAACACTGACAGAAAGTTCAGAAGTGTCACTAGATGTAAAAAACACGTTGGTATCATCGGCATACATTGCCAAGTCAGGTGAGTCGGGCATTGGTACAATATCATTTACATAAATTAAGAACAATAGTTGGCCAAGTTTTGAGCCCTGTGGTACACCCTGTTTTATAGGCAAAATGTCCGATGTAATAGAATTTATCTCGACAAATTGGCTTCGATTTGTTAGGTAAATTCTTAATAAATCATCAGCGAGGCCGCGTATTCTGTAGATTTCCAGTTTATGGAATACTATTTTATGATCAATCGAGTCGAAAGCCTTCCGCAAATCTAGAAAAAGGCCAAGTGTAACCTTCTGTTTTTCGATGTTCTCAATTATTTTATCCTTGATATCTAGAAGGGCTTGCTCTGCTGACTTATTCTTTTGGAAACCATATTGGTACTTTCAGATTACCCTGTGTTTAGTCAAGAAAGACCACAGCCTGTCAACCACGACGCTTTCGAAAAGCTTTGAAAATATATTTTAGACCGAAATCGGTCTGTAATTTTAGACTTGATCTTTTGCGCCACTTTTATGGATTGCTGTTATGCGACCGGTTTTTAGCGCATCTGGAAAGATTCCTGAAGATATTGAAAAAATAACAATATAAGCTGGAATTACACTTATTTTACTTGAGACATATTTGATTGGCTCCGGTTGAATTCCGTGGGATCCGGCCGAAGCTGTGCTCTTCATTTTGTGTATCAGATTTTGCATCTCAGCGCCATCTGTGGGTTGCAGAAGAATGAAGCTGGTCACCAGTGGGATGTCGATTGCACAAACCACTCTTCTTTCGCCTCCCCTCGACGTACATGAACCAGCCTGATCGAAATGTTCATTCATGCTCGTCATTTGACTTTTGTGCAGTAATGGTATCTGGGACGCGATACGCGACTTTCCACTTGTTATATTGTTCACTGCGTTCCATATCAGTTTTGGTTCGTTACGTATGCTAGAAAACAGTTGTAGATAGTAATCTTGTTTAGCTTTGTTCAGTTTGCTTTGTAGGTGATTTCTGAACTTTTTGAATGTCGCCAACTGTTCTTGATCACGTGTTTTTATGAAAAGGCGGTACATCGCATTTTCTTTTTTATGTCATTATAACAATGAAGGTTTATCCAAAGTTTTCGTGCTTTTTTATTTCTGCTACCTTCATATCGTAGCGGGAAAGCCGATTGATAAGAAGTTTGTATGCTGGATAGAAAAATGTTGAAAGCTGCGTTAACATCACTTTCATTGTAGAGCGCCTGCTTCTTTTGGACTCCTAACTTGACTGAGCCCTATTATATCCCATTTACTGCCCACTAATCCCTCCAGTACCACTGCTAGACTCGCCTCACTAGATAACGTTCTAGTGTTAAACGTTGCGAGGTTCAGATTCCAATGGCGGCCTGCCTGTCCGGGATTCTTAGCACCCTCTGCTTTGTCACAGGCCTGACTGCCACCGTGTTAAGTTACTTTGCAGCTGCTGGGGACTGAGGGCTAGGGTTTGATTGTTGTATTCATATAGGAGATTGTGGCCAAGTACTGCACCAGGGTGGCCAATCCTGCTCTGGTGAGGGAGTGCGTTACCGGTTCTGGTCATCGGGATCAGGCCGCGCTCCAGGCTTTGTTTATGCAATTTTATCAAGACGCGGATTGTTTTTATTCCGGTGGAATATTGCGCGGTACCGGGATTTGAACCGGGGTCCTCTTGCACGCGAGGCGGATGCTCTACCTCTACGCCACCACTCGCCAAACTTGAATATCGTCTAAGCCTAGAAGAAAAGTACCTTTTTTTGTTACGTGGAATGCCACTACTGCGGCCTTGTTGCGGTATTTGACGGGCCCGGAGAAATGTCCCGAACGCAGAATTTCTCGTTGCGAATAATTCCTGAGTGGAAGACTCGAAGAAAATAATGGAAAAACCTTGAAATGTTCTTCGTACAGGGAGCTGTTCATCAGCGACACCATAGCTCATGTATCCACGAGCAACTTGAGTCTAGTATTCGCAATGAGGACTTCAGCGTGAATTGTTGCCGGACGGAAATTCGGTGCTTCAATTGTAAGCACAAACGGAATTGTAGTGGCTGATCCTGTATAAGCGGTAGCGGAAACAAGCTGCGTTCCAGCAGGAGACTGTCGCTGCGTTCGGTTTCTCGAACGGCAAACTGAAACGTAATGTCCCACTTTTCCGCATGCGTGGCAGGTAACGGGCTTTGCCAGACAGCCTGGATCAGATGCGATGTGTTGAGGTGAACCACATGAGTAGCAATGGACTGCGATGTCTCGATTTGCTTCTCGGAGTTCAGGCCCGGCGTCATCTTGGCCGGCCTCCCGAGAATGTGACTGTCCGCCATGCGGTTGAGTGCCATCTGGAAGCCACCTGGTCGCGGGAGAAGGATGGCGGGAACCGCCATATTGCGCACCCAGGCGATGAAGGTGATGGCTGTCGACGCCATCTTGACGTTGCGTCGAAGCGCGCTGAACAGACGAGCTGTTTAAGACTTGAAGTTCCTTCTCAACTTGCTGCACGGTTCGCTCGATTTCCTCGGCTTTCTTAAGCGTGAGAGACGGTCCTTCGTATAGTAGCCTTTCTCGTATTCTTCCTGATGTGACACCTTGTAGGATTTGGTCGTAAAGGGACTCGTCGTGTCAAGCACCGAACGCACAAGCATGCGCTAGCCTTTCTAGCGCGGTGACGAAGTCCTCCAAGGTTTCACCGGTAATTGCTTTCTGCGCGGAAGATAATGTGGTGCAGCAGGGGATTGGTGCTTTCTTCGTAATGCTGGAGGAAGATGCGAAGAATGTCTTCGAACGTAGTAGATGTCAGGTCCGTTTGCGACGCGAGGTCGTAGTAGAGACGCTGCCCCTCGAAGCCTCAGTCACTGAGTAAAATGACTTTCTTCCTGTCGTCTTGTGGTGCCTCGCCTCCGGTCGCCTGGAGAAAGTGCATAAAGAAAGTTTCCACGTGAGCCAAGGTACTGAAGGATTACCGGGTAATGCAAGGAAAGGCGTCATGAGGGTGCGAACGCCATGCTGTGCACCAAGAACAAAGGCGGGGGAGTTGACGTGGGCGGAGCAGGAGTAGACGCTGCGTTTTGCATACACGTAGCAGGATAGAAGCCGAAGTAGAACAGCAAGGGCGCGTAGGTGAAAGAGTAAATAGTTTAACTCGTCACCAGTTTGTTGTAGCTTCGACGGGGCGGCCGGACGGAGGACCTACGGCATGAGGCCTAAACGGCCGGGGCGCGCAGCGCCGCAAAAAAGAGCCGGACTGCTCAAGTCGGGGACCAGACAAATAATTATTTTATTCCAGCGAGGGGAAACGCAGCAGACAACGTACAGCGTTTGGCGCTCTTTGGCGCCCTGACATAAATGATTCAAAACCGAAAGTGGAAGCCGACACAGAATAACGCATGGTTCAGTATGTGTTGTTTGTCTAATTTTGGGCTGAGCCCTAGGTCTTTCTAGTAGCGCTACACTCAACTCTATGGCGGAGAGCATTTCCATAATCCTACTCAGGCTCTTTTCCAATTTACCCTCATTTTTGACGGGGGAAGCCGAGGTGGCGAACGGGGACTCGTCGACCTCGGTTATGGCGCCCTCTTCCTCCTCCGTGTCGCTAAATGGTTGCGGGTTGAGCACCTTGCGTTTTGACTGCCCGGCTAGCGGACCTGGGTCCCTGTGGCTAACCTCGGGCCGGTTTATGAGTTTTCCTTGGATGCTGTTAAAGGATTGCTTAAGCTCTGCGAGCTCGCGTCTAAGTTGCCTATTTTCCGCTTCGAGCGCTTCGATACGGTGATCAATCCTATGCTCTGGCTGTGCCTCACCTTTTGTTTCTTTGCTTGATGCGTCCTTTTTACCACATGGCTGCGTTGGTCTCTTGACCTTGTCGGCCCACGTGGCGCGCTTGACGGACTGAGCGAGACCGGAACCTCGATCTGGAGGAACGTTCTTCTTGCCTTTTTTTGGATTCTCTCCTTCTCGAGCATGAGCGCCCTCCGAATTCATATCGGGTATTGAGAATGGAGCCGCTCAACTCAGCTGGTGCAGCCAACGTGATGTGTTGAATTGCTTCGGTGACGTCACACACTTGGTCCAGTTATGCCTTCCTTGCTCTTTTGCAGCGCCTTCGGCGTCGGCGTCGTACGATGTATGCGATTTGATATCGCTTTTTGCACGTTCGTTCCCCGGTGACGTGGGGCCCGCCGCCCGCCTCCCAGTTGGGGGTGCATGGATGTTTGTCTTCGTCGTCCGCTTTTGCTTTTCCGCGATTGGAGCATTTACTTCCCTCTTCCTCGCTGCTGATGCAAACATCGGCACGGTGGCCTACGTGGCCGCAAGCATTGCAACAGTCGACTTGGCGTCGGTATAGAGAGCATGGCAGCAACGCCGTCCGCAGTTCACGTGGATTTGGGCACACACATGCCGCTGAATAAAATCACAACTACGCGCCAGTTCTTGATTCGTCTGGTTTCTACGGCCGTGGGATATTTTTCGTTCACAATCATATTTTCAGGCGTGCCTTCGTCGTGACAGGGGTCGGTGTGCCTTATAACGCCTTTGCACGTACCTTCGGGGGCGGCGATGTACGCCGAGACTTCGTAGGCTCCGTACTTAATATAGATTTATTTAGTCTCGCCTAGGACCTCTCATTAGAGGCGTGCGGAGTGGAGATGATTAAAATATTCTGTACCTTGTTTGGGCTCACGGTGTCTTCCTTCACTTGATGCTCAGGCAAGGCCGCCGCCATGGCCAGGGGTTGAGCGAGAAGTACTACGTCGGCTTTTGATACGTCGAGGCCTCCCTTGGGGCGCACGGTAATCTTGATTTGTTCCTTCGGGAGCTTCGGAAGTCGCAAAGCTGCCGTTTCTAGCCACAACAGACTTTTAGCGGGTCCCTTGACAGTGCGGTAGCCAGGCGGCTTGTTCACGGTGCCACATTGGCCATCTCGTAATGGCGGCCGCTTTTGTCTGCTATTTTTCACGGTTGCTGAGGGCGGTGATCTACCCATCATCGTTGAGATTTTCATCGGTGAAGTCCTCACCTTCCACAGTTGCAACTTTGGACACGGCTTTGCTTTCGATGAACGCACGTGTCGTCACTTCATTCGCGCACAGAGACGGGAAAACTCAACCATCGGCGGATTTCGAGAAACCTGGCGGTTCCGAAAAGATACACACACACACAAATATATATATATATATATATATATATATATATATATATATATATATATATATATATATATATATATATATATATATATAGATATCGTGCTTTAGCTCCTAGTTCATACTTCATAAAAGAAAAATCAGACATCCTTCCGTTCGTAGCAATTACTACAAAGGAAATCCATACGGGTCTCTTAAATGAAGAGCCTCAGAGTTGAAGAAACATTTGTCCTGCTCCGGGACTCAAACCCCGGACAATCGCCTTTCTGGGGCAGCCGCTCGACCATCTGAGATAACCAGACGGCTAGCAGTTGGCAGGGCGAAGTCGACATTGTTGATAGCAAGAAACAAAGGCAAGTGTTTGATGTAGCAGTTCTACTGAAACCCGCAAACTGCAGAAACGTAAATATTAATGGGAAAATCAGGCATCCATCCGTTCATAGCAATTGTTCCAAAGGAAAGCCATGCGGATTGCTGAAGAAAAGCCTCAGAGTTGAGGAAAATTTTCTCCACTTCTGGGGCTCAAAATGGAGACCATCGCTTTTCCGGGGCAGCCGCTCTTCCATCTGAGATAACCAGGAGGCTAACAGATGGCATAGCGAAGTCGAATTTGTCGACAACACGAATCAAAGGCAAGTGCTTGGTGTAGATGTTCTGCTGAAACCGACAAGCTGGAGAGACGTAAATATAAACAGAAAATCAGACATCCATTCATTCGTAGCAATTGCTACAAAAGAAACCCATACGGGTTCATACGCCTCAGACGAAGAAAAATTTGTCCTGGTCCTGGACACGAACCCGGGACCCCCGCCTTTTCCGGGCAGCCGCTCTTCCATCTGACCTAACCTGATGGCTAGTAGATTGCAGGGCAAAGTCCAATTCGTCTACAACCCGAAACAAAGGCAAGTGTTTCATATAAATGTTATGAGGAAAATCGCAATTTGGAGTGTAGTATTTAATAAAGGGAAAATCAGACAGCCACTGTTCGTAGCAGTTGTTACAAAGTAAATCCATACGGGTTCCTCAAATCAAAAGCCTCGGAGTTGAAGAAAAATTTGTCCTGGTTCGGGACTCGAACCCAGGACCACTGCCTTTCCGGGGCAGCCGCTCTACTATCTAGATAATGAGGCAGCTAGAAGAAGGCAGGGCGAAGTCGAAATTGTCGACAACACGAAGCAAAGGCAAGTGTTCGATGTAAAAGATATGCGGAAACTCGCAAGGTGTAGTGTAATATTTAATAAAGGGAAAATCAGACATCCATTCATTCGTAGCAAATGCTACAAAGGACACCATACGGGTTCCACGAAAGAAAAGCCTCCGACGAAGAAAAATTTGTCCTGGTCCTGGAGTCGAACTCGGGACCACCCTATTTTCAGGGCAGCCGCTCCACCGTCTGACCTAACCGGACGCCTAGCAGATTGCAGGGCAAGTCCGATTCGTCTACTACACGAAGCAAAGGCAAGTGCTTGATGTAACACCTCTGAATAAAGTCGCAAGGTGGAGTGTATGTGTTTAATAAAGGGAAAATCAGATCTCCACTGTTCGTAGCAGTATTTACAAAGGAAATCCATACGGGTTACTCAAATAAAGATCCCAGATTTGAAGAAAAATTTTTCCTGTTCTGGTGATCAAACAGGGGGCCATCACCTTTCCGGTGCAGCCGCTCTATCATCTAGATAACCAGGTAGATAGAAAATGGCAGGGCGAAGTCGAAATTGTCGACAACACGAAGCAAATCCAAGTGCTTGATATAGCTGTTCTTCTGAAACCCGCAAGCAGGAGAGACGTAAATAATGAAGGGAAAATCAGTCATCCTTCCGTTCGTAGCAATTGCTACGAAAATCCATACGGGTACCTGAAGAAAAGCATCAGAGTTGAAGAGAAAATTTTACTCGTCCGCGACTCGAACAGGAGATCATTGCCTTTCCGGGGCAGCCGCACTACCATCTGAGATAATCAGGAGGCTAGCAGATGGCATGGCGAAGACAAATTTGTCAAAACCGCGAAGCAGCGGCAAGTGCTTGGTGTAGCAGGTCTGCTGAAACCCACAAGCAGGAGAGACGTAAATAATAACGAGAAAATCAGTCATCCTTTCGTTCGTAGCAATTACTACAAAGGAAATCCATACGGGTTTCTTGAAAGAAAAGCCTCAGATTTGAAGAAAAATTTGTCCTGGTCCGGGGCTCAAACCCGGGGCCATCGCCTTTTATGGGCAGCCGCTCTACCATCTGAGATAACCAGGCGGCTAGCAGATGGCAGGGCGAAGTCGACATTGTCGACAGCAAGAAACAATGAAAAGTGTTTCATGTAGCAGTTCTACTGAAACCCGCAAGCTGCAGTGACGTAATTATTAATGGGAAAATCAGGCATCCATCCGTTCATAACAATTGCTACAAAGGCAAGCCATGCGGGTTGCTTAAGAAAAGCCTCAGAGTTGAGGAAAATTTTCTCCTGTTCTGGGGCTCAATATGGAGACCATCGCTTTTCCGGGGCAGCCGCTCTTCCATCTGAGATAACCAGGAGGCTAGCAGATGGCATGACGAAGTCGAATTTGTCGACAAGACGAATCAAAGGCAAGTGCTTGGTGTAGCAGTTCTGCTGATACCGACAAGCTGGTGAGACGTAAATATAAACAGAAAATCAGACATCGATCCATTCGTAGCAATTGCTACAAAGGAAACCCATACGGGTTCTCAAAAAAAAAGCCTAAGACTTGAAGAAGAATTTGTCCTGGTCCTTCACTCAATCCCGGTACCATCGCCTTTCTAGGGCAGCCGCTCTTCCATCTGAGATAACCAGGTGGCTAGCAGATGGCAGGACGAAGTCGAAATTGTCGACAACACGAAGCAAAGGCAAGTGTTTGATGTAAAAGTTCGGCAGAAACTCGCAAGGTGGAGTGTAATATTTAATTAAGAGAAAATCAGACATCCACTATTCGCAGCAGTAGTTACAAAGGAAATCGATACGCGTTCCACAAATAAAAGTGCCACAGTTGAATAAAAGTTTGTCGTGGTCAGGTGATGAAATGCGGGGCCATCGCCTTTCCGGGACAGCCTCTCTACCATTTAAGATAACCATGAGGCTAGCAGACGGCAGGACGAAGTTGAAATTGTCGACAACACGAAGCAAAGGCAGGTGCTTGATATAGCTTTCCGCTGAAACCCGCAAGCAAGAGAGACATAAATAATAACGAGAAATTCAGTCATCGTTCCGTTCTTAGGAATTACTCCAAAGGAAATCCATACGGATTCCTGAAGAAAAGCCTCAGAGTTGAGGTAAAATTTATCCTGGTCTGGGGCTCAAACCGGGGACCATCGCCTTTCCGGGGCAGCCGCTCTACCATCTGAGATAACCCGGCGGCTTTCAGACGGCAGGGCGAAGTAGAAATTGTCGACAACACGAATCAAAGGCAAGTACTTGATGTAGCAGTTCTACTGAAACCCGCAAGATGCAGAGACGTAAATATAAAGAGAAAATCAGACATCCATACATTCATAGCAACTGCAACAAAAGAAACCCATACGGGTTCCCCGAAAGAAAAGCCTCAGACGAAGAAAAATTTGTCCTGGTCCTGGACTCGAACCCGGGACCCCCGCCTTTTCGGGGCAGCCGCTCTTCCATCTGACCTAACCTGACGGCTAGTAGATTGCAGGGCAAAGTCCAATTCGTCTACAACCCGAAGCAAAGGCAAGTGTTTCATGTAAATGTTATGAGGAAAATCGAAATTTGGAGTGTAGTATTTAATAAAGGGAAAATCAGACATCCACTGTTCGTAGCAGTTGTTACAAAGGAAATCCATACGAGTTCCTCAAATCAAAAGCCTCGGAGGTGAAGAAAAATTTGTCCTGGTCCGGGACTCGAACCCGGGACCACTGCCTATCCGGGGCAGCCCCTCTACTATCTAGATAATCAGGCAGCTAGCAGACGGCAGGGCGAAGCAGAAATTGTCGACAACATGAGGCAAAGGCAAGAGTTTCATGTAAAAAATATGCGGAAACTCGCTAGGTGGAGTGTAATATTTAATAAAGGGAAAATCAGACATCCATTCATTCGTAGCAAATGCTACAAACGAAACCATACGGGTTCATTGAAAGAAAAGCCTCCGACGAAGAAAAATTTGTCCTGGTCCTGGAGTCGAACTCGGGACCACCCTATTTTCAGGGCAGCCGCTCCACCATCTGACCTAACCGGACCCCTAGCAGATTGCAGGGCAAGTCCGATTTGTCTACAACACGAAGCAAAGGCAAGTGTTTGATGTAAAACCTCTGAGGAAAGTCGCAAGGTGGAGTGTAGTGTTTAATAAAGGGAAAATCAGATCTCCACTGTTCGTAGCTGTAGTTACAAAGGAAATCCATACGGGTTACTCAAATAAAGGTCCCAGATTTGAAGAAAAATTTTTCCTGTTCTGGTGATCACACAGGGGGCCATAACCTTTCCGGTGCAGCCGCTCTATCATCTAGATAACCAGGTAGGTAGCAAATGGCAGGGCGAAGTCAAAATTGTCGACAACACGAAGCAAAGCCAAGTGCTTGATGTAGCTGTTCTTCTGAAACCCGCAAGCAGGAGAGACGTAAACCATAAAGGGAAATTCAGTCATCCTTCCGTTCGTAGCAATTGCTACAAAGAAAATCCATACGGGTTCCTGAAGAAAACCCTGAGAGTTGAAGAAAAATTTGTCTTAGTCCGGGACTCGAACCGGGGTCCATCGCCTTTCCGGAGCAGCCCCTCTACCATCTGAGATAACCAGGCGGCTAGCAGATCGCACAGCGAAGTCGAATATGTCCAGAACGCGAAGCAAAGGCAAGTGCTTTGTGTAGAAGTTCTGCTTAAACCCGCAAGTTGGAGAGACGTAAATCTAAAGAGAAAATCAGACATCCATCCATTCGTAGCAACTGCAACAAAGGAAACCCATACGGGTTCCTCGAAAGAAAAGCCTCAGATGAAGAAAAATTTGTCCTGGTCCTGGACACAAACGCGGGACCCACGCATTTTCTGGGCAGCCGCTCTTCCATCTGACCTAACCTGACGGCTAGCAGATTGCAGGTCAAAGTTCAATTTGCCTTCAACCCGACGCAAAGGCAACTGTTTGATGTAAAAGCCCTGAGGAAACTCGCAAGGGGGAGTGTAGTATTTATTAAAGGGAAAATCAGACCTCCACTGTTCGTAGCAGTAGTTACAAAGTTAATTCATATGGGTTACTGAAATAAAAGTCCCAGAGTTGAAGAAAAATTTTTCCTGGTCTGGGGATGAAACCTGGGACCATGGCCTTTGAATGAATGAATGTGTGTGGTTTAATGGCGCAAGGGCCAGATATGACCAAAAAGCGCCAAGAAAGTGTTAGTGATTTCGCGGTGTTATGACGGGTTCTGTGACGAAGATGTGACTTGGCTGTAAAGTGGCCTAAAAATAGTGGCGGTAAAGTGCGTAAGGTCTACGTGCTATAAAATATGGCGATGACTAATGACGAATACTACGAACATTAAAATCCATCGCAGAGGAATGATGCAAAATATAAAATATATAATATGGTAAAATTACTTGGAGCACTACTGCCTCGCCAGAACCCTTGAAACACAAGGGCCTAGAGGCATGTGCTATACCAAAGAGCTATCACAGAGGTATCCTTTGAAGAGAGGACCCGCTACGAAATTGTGGGGCTAAAACATGCCGGACAACATCTTTCAGGAAATGTAGGACTGCGTTGGTGTCAAATAAAGATTCTGGGCCGAGTAGCCTTATGGGATGTAGGGGGATGTGCTGACGGTAAGCTAGGGAATATGTTTTCTTCTTTCAGATTCGGCTGCCCGACACTCCAGGAGGACGTGGAGGACGTTCAGCCTCTCCCCGCATCTACCGCAGGTTGGAGGATCATTTTCAGTGAGTAAGAAATTATGCGTGCCAAATGTGTGTCCTATTCTGAGGCGACAGAATAGGACATCTGTTCGCCGCGATTTTGTTATGGTGGGCCAGAAACCTAACTGTGGCTTTATCACGTGCAGTTTGTTATTTACTTACTGCGTCCCACATACGTTGCCAGTGGTTTCGCAGTTTTCTTCTTAAGAAGGCTTCAGGTCTTTGACAGGGACCGAAGCAGTATGACTAACTGCATGCAATAAAATTGATGTGGCCATCTGATCCGCTAGAACGTTTCCCTCGATGCCCCTATGTCCAGGCACCCAACATATAATCACATGTAGGTTAGATGTATATGCTTTACACAGTACGGAGTAGAGTTCATTATTTCCGGATTTTTGTGGTTACAGAAAGACATAAAGGCCTTCACAACACTAAGGGAGTCCGTATATATAACTGATTTCTGGAGTTTTGATTTATTGATATGCTTTACGACCGACAGCAGTGCGTAAGCCTCAGCCGTAAAGATACTAGTTTCCGGATGCAGTACATCGGTTTCCGAGAAGGATGGACCGACGGCTGCATAGGACACCCTGTCGTGTGACTTCGATGCGTCTGTGTAGAACTCCGTGCAAGAGTATTTGTGCTGGAGTTCCCGGAAATACATTTGGATTTCAATCTCTGGAGCGTGTTTTGTAACTTGCATGAAAGATATATCGCATTGTATCAGCTGCCATTCCCAAGGAGGTAGCAGCTTGGGTGGATGCATTAGGCGAAGCTCGAGGAGTGGAACATGCATTTCACGACTAAGCTCCCTCACACGCAGCGAGAAAGGCTGTCTTACGGAGGGAGGATTGCGAAAGAGTGTAGCATATGTCATATCGTTAACGGTATTATAACACGGATGTTGAGGATTAGAGAGGACTTTCAAAAAATATGTTTGGCTGATGTATGGTCTCTGGATATGAAGTGACCACTCATTTAAATCTGCATATAAACTTTGTATGGGGCTCGTTCTGAAAGCTCCTTTGGCTAAACGGATACCTAGATGGTGAATAGGGTGTAGCATCTTCAGCGCACTCGGGGCGGCATAATGATAGATCAGAGCACCATATTCTAATCGTGAATGAATCAGTGTCTTATAGAGGATAATTAAGCACTTCCTGTCACTTCACCACGAAGTGTGGGATAGAAGTTTCATTTGGTTCATTGTTTTCAGACATTTTTCTTTAAGATGTTTAATGTGGGGGACGAAAGTGAGTCTGTAGTCTGGTATAACACCTAGAAATTTGTGCTCTTTGTTTACGGGTATTTGTTGTCCACATAGTTCTAAGCAAGGATCTGGGATCATTCCTCTCTTTCTTGTAAAAAGAATGCAAGAGCTTTTGTTACGATTGATCTTAAATCCATTCTTGTCTGCCCACAATGAGACTTTGTTCAGGCCATGTTGTACCTGTCTCTTGCAGACTGCGAGGTTACAAGATTTCAAAGCTATTTGCATGTCGTCCACGCAGACAGAATAAAAGATTGCCGGTGGTAACGAAGCGCAAAGCGTGTTCATCTCCACGATGAAGAGTGTGCCGCTGAGCACGCCTCCTTGCGGTACACCCGTTTCTTGCATAAAAGGCCGTGAAAGTACATTGCCGACTTTTACCCGGAAGGTACCACTGGACAGATAGCTTTCTATTAGGTTAAGCATATTACCATGGATGCCCATTTCTAACAAGTCTCTTAGTATTCCGTAACGCCACGCTGTATCATACGCCTTTTCCATATCGAGAAATATCGATAAGAAGAACTGTTTATGTATAAATGCGTCCCGGATATTTCCTTCAACACGCACTAGATGATTGGTTGTGGAGCGCCCTTCTCGGAAGCCGCACTGCTGAGGATCAAGCATTTTGTTCTGTTCAAGAAAATGAATGAGTCTCCGATTTATCATTTTTTCGAACACCTTACAAATGGGACTTGTGAGGGCTATCGGGCGGTAACTTGCCACTGAGGAAGGGTCTTTGCCTTGTTTCAAAACAGAGACCACAATGGCTTCCTTCCTTGCGGTTGGATGGTACCCTGCATCCCAGATGGTGTTGAAAAGTGAGAGTAGTGTAACTTGCGTGTCATTGTGTAAGTTTTTGAGCATTTCATACATGATTCTATCAGATCCTGGTGTGGAGCTTTTGCTTGCGCTCAGGGCAGCTGTCAATTCGGTAATACTAAAAGGACGGTTGTAAGGCCCATTCTCTCGACATTTTCTTGTTAATGGCTTACGTTCTTCTATTTGTTTATATTTCAGGAAGGATTGCGAATAATGATTTGAACTTGATACGCTCTAAAAGTGCTCCCCAAGTGAGTCTGCCTGATCTTGCAGTGTATCGCCCTGTGTATTTATCAGAGGGAGTGAATATGTTTGTTGCCCTCTAATTCTATTTACCCTGTTCCAGACTTTGGCCTCATCTGTAAACAAGTTAATACTCGATAAATACTTCTGCCAGCTTTCTCTTCTGGCCTGTCGGCGTGTTCTCCTACCGTGGGACTTTACTTTTTTGAAGTTGACAAGATTTTCTGCAGTGGGCGAAGCGCGTAGCAACCCCCACGCTTTGTTCTGATTCCTACGTGCGATTCTGCATTCATCGTTCCACCACGGGACATGCCGTTTGCATGCCGAGCCACTTACTCCACGTATGCATTTAGATGCGGCATCTATTATGAAGGCTGTGAAGTACTCCACAGCAGCATCGATTTCTAAAGAAGACATGTCATTCCATGATATACTAGTTAAGTTCCGTAATTTCTCCCAGTCCTCTGTGTCAATCTTCCACCTAGGAGCCTGTGGTAGATATTCGTTTTGTTGAAGTGTTCTTAATAGTATGGGGAAGTGGTCGCTTCCGTAAGGATTGTTCGCAACTTCCCATTCGAGTTCAGGCAGTATGGACAGGGAAACTATGCTCAGATGAATTGAAGAAAAGGTATTGTTTGCAAGACAGTAATAAGTGGGTTTCTTCTTATTCAGAGGGCACGCACCAGAAGAAAAAAGGAACTGTTCAACAAGACGACCTCGCGCATCTATAAGAGAGTCGCCCCACAGCGTTCTGTGCGCATTGAAATCGCCAAGAACAATACAAGGTTCTGGCAATTGATCTATAAAGGATTGGAATTCATGTTTCGTTAATTTGTAGTGTGGGGGCACGTAAAGCGAGCAAATGGTGGCGAGTTTACTTAGAAGAACAGCTCGAACCGCCACTGCTTCAAGGGGCCTTTGTAGCTGTAAATGCTGACAGGAAATACTTTAATGAATAAAAATGGCAACACCGCCTGATGATACGATAGCATCATCGCGATCTTTGCGGAACTTGACATAAGGTCGGAGAAAGTTTGTGTGTTGTGGTTTTAAGTGTGTTTCCTGTAGACACAGCATTTTGGATTGTGTTTTTGGATAAGCTCTTGCACGTCATCAAGGTTCCTAAGAAGACATCTAACGTTCTATTGAATAATTTGTGTATCCATATTGAAAGTAAATAAGTGCTGTGTGTATGGAAACGGAGGTGATGCCTTAGGTTACAGAGCTCTTTCCAGGCCCTGTAACGGGGGTTCTGCCCTTTCTGGAGCGTTCGAGTGAGCCTCGCCGCTCCTTAGGCGCTTGGTGCGCCTTGAGGATAGGTGTTGTGTCCACTGTCTCTATTGAGGCGCCGGACACGTGCTCTTGCGAGCGAGAAGTTTCCCGAGAGAGTCCCGCCTTGGAGGGCAAGGCCCCTGCGCCCACCAGCCCGGAGGTCGATGGGGCTCCCTGGGGGATTTGGCTGCGCCGGCTGTTGCCAGCGCTGGAAGGGGCCGGGGAGGTTGGGGCAGCCTCGGCTGCAGCCACCTTAAGGGTCGATGGCCCCGTTTGCTGAGTTGGCGGAGCAGCGCTAGCTGCAACCACCGTGGGGGCAGAAGGCGTAACTGCCGACTCACTGCCTGTGGGTCGGACAGCCGCCGTAGGCCGTTCTGACGCTGCCCCCTGACGCGCCACTTCGGCAAAGCTTTTCTTTGGCAGGTATGCTACCCGCCTGCGTGCCGCTTTGAACGATATGTTTTCCTTAACTTTGATTGGGACTATTTCCTTCTCTTTTTTCCAGGACGGGCACGACCGCGAGTATGCGGCGTGCTCCGCTTCAGAGTTTACACAATGGAGAGTGTTGACGCAAGCTTCAGAAGTATGTTCGTGGGCACTGCACTTCGCACAGGTTTTACGGCCTCGACAGCTTTGCGAACTGTGGCCGAACCGCTGGCATTTGAAACATCTGAGGGGGTTTCGCACATATGGCCTAACATTGAGCTTGATGTACCCGGCCTCTACAGTCTCGGGCAAACTACTTGAGCCGAAAGTCAATATAAGGTGTTTGGTCTTAATTTCATTGCTGTCACGCCTGATCTTAATTCTTTTACCATTGATAACATTCTGGTCACTGAAGCCCTCAAAGAGTTCATTCTAAGTGAGCTCCAGCGAGTCATCGTCCGAGACAACACCGCGGCTTGTGTTCATCGTACGGTTCGGGGTTACAATTACTTGGGTTTCCCCAAATGATACGAGTTTTTTTAATTTCTCATAATGTTTCTGATCGCGGAGTTCCAAGAGGAGATCACCGCTGGCCATCCTCGACGCCTTATAACCAATACCAAATAGTTCAGTCAACGTCTTAGAAACAAGGAATGGTGAGATTGTTCGAACTGGTTTAGCTGGTTTTTCAGAGTGGATCACGTGAAAACGAGGGAAGGATTCTTTTTGCGACCAAAAAACTGGAATACATCATCGGTGCGCCCTCTTTTCTGAGGGCGATCAGGAAGCGGAGGGAAAGAAGTTGCCATAATGGGATTGAATTTCCGGCAACAGCGCCAGCCACCCACCGTGGAGTCCTACAAGGGGACGCGACAGGGACTGTAGGAATAGGTCCTTCAAACGCTAGCTGCACGTTACCACTATAACCAAATATGAGATAACCAAGGTTGCTTATTCACACAAGGGTAACCCTAGCTGCCTGGAAAATTGGAAGTGAGCGGAAGCTAGGAGAAGACAGGAAAGATGGAAAGTAAGACAAAGACGAAGGTTGGAGGGAGAACGAGAGAAAGGAGAAGGCAACTAGCAATTTCCCCCGGGTGGGGCAGTCCGGGGGTGCCTTCTACGTGAAGCAGAGGCCAAAGAGGTGTGTTGCCTCCGGCGGGGGGCCTTAAAGGTCCTAACACCCGGCATCGACTCAACCTCCAGGATCCCCCTTTCCCCGGACACGGCTGAGCCGCGCACGGCTACACGCGGTAGGGTCCAACCCTCGTGTGCTCGGGTACGTGGTGTCGCAACACACCAAACGCCTGCTGACGTAGACGCCCCTGCGGGGCCCATTGCCTTTCGGGGCAGCCGCTATAACATCTCAGATAACCAGGAGGCTAGCAGATGGCATGGCGAAGTCGAATTTGTCGACAACGCGAAGCAAAGGCTAGTGCTTGGTGTAGCAGTTCTGCTGAAACCCACAAGCTGGAGAGATGTAAACATAGAGAGAAAATCAGGCATCCATCCATTCGTAGCAATTGCTACGAATGAAACCTATTTGGGTTCCTCGAAAGAAAAGCCTCAGAGTTGAAGAAAAATTTGTCCTGCTCTGGGGATCAATCAAACCGGGCACCATCGCCTTTCCGGAGTAGCCGCTCTACCATCTGGGGTAGCTAAGCGGCTAGCAGATGGCAGGGCGAAGTCGAAATAGTCGACCACACGAAGCAAAGGCAAGTGCTTGATGTAGCTGTTCCGTCAAAACCCGCAAGCAGGAGAGACGTAAACAATAAAGATTAAATCAGTCATCCTTCCGTCCGTAGCAATTACTACAAAGGAAATCCATACCAGCTCCTGAAGAAAAGCCTCAGATGAAAAATTTGTCCTGGTCTGGGGCTCGAAATAAGGACCATCGGCTTTTCGGGCAGCCGCTCTTCTATCAGAGATAACCTGGCGGTTAGCGATGGCAGGGCGAAGTCGAAATTGTCGACAAAACGAAGCAAAGGCAAGTGCTTTCTCTGGCAGTTCTGCTGAAACCAGGAAGCTGGATAGACGTAAATAATAAAGGGAAAATCAGTTATCCTTCCGTTCGTAGCAATTGCTACAAAGAAAATTCATAGGGGTTCCTAAAGAAAAGCCTCAGAGGTGACCGGGGACAATCACCTTTCCTGGGCAGCCGCTCTAAAATCTGAGATAACCAGGTGGCTTGCAGACGGCAGGGCCAAGTCTAAATTTTCGACAACACGAAGCAAAGGCAAGTGCTCGATGCAGCAGTTCTGCTGAAACCCACAAGCTGGAGAGACGTGAATATAAAGATAAAATCAGACACCCATTCTTTCATAGCGATGGCTACAAAGGAAACCCATACGGGTCCCTCGAAAGAAAAGCCTCAGACTTGAAGAAAAATTTCTCCTGGTCTGGGGCTCAAACCGGGGACCATCGCGTTTTCGGGGTAGCCGCTCTACCATCTGACCTAACCAGACGGCTAGTAGATTGCAGGGCAAAGTCCAATTTCTCTAAAACCCGAAACAAAGGCAAGTGTTTGATGTAAATGTTCCGAGGAAAATTGCAGTTTGGAGTGTAATATTTAATAAATTGAAAATAAGGCATCCACTGTTCGTAGCAGTTGTTACAAGGGAATTCCATACGGGTTCCTCAAATGAAAAGCTTGAGAGTTGAAGAAAAACTTGTCCTGGTCCGGGACTCCCACCCCGAACCACCGCCTTTCCAGGGCAGCCGCTCTACCATCTGAGATAAACAAGCGGCTAGCAGACGGCAGGGCCAAGTCGAAATTGTCGACAGCACAAATCAAAGTCAAGTGCCCCTTGTAGCAGTTCTACTGATACGCGCAAGCTGCAGAGACGTAAATAATAAAGGGAAAATCAGGCATCCATCCGTTCGTAGCAATTGCTACAAAGGAAATCCATGCGGGTTGCTGAAGAAAAGCCTGAGAGTTGAGGAAAAATTTGTCCTGGTCTAGGGCTCAAGCAGGGGACCATCGCCTTTCCGGGGCAGCCGCTCTACCATCTAGATAACCAGGAGGCTAGCTGAAGCATAGCCATGACATGCTCGCAATAACGCCAGACCAGTGAAGCATCAGCGTAGTCAGTAGAACAAAATGAACGTTTGTTCAAAGGTGTAGAGCGTATTTATAAATAGCTGAGGGACAGGAAGATATGAAGAAGCGCGTGTTAGTAGTGATAGTCCGAACTCTGAAGGATCGCCAGATGAGGCGATAAAAGGTGCGCGCACTTCAAAAACACGTGAAGTTGCAACATTCCTTCCTCCTCAGAAATGAAAACGTTGCACTGGCACTGGCGTGCGTTCTCTCGTTGAGTGTCTCAGAGTTTGTTGGTCGACACCTGTGTGCAACGGAGCCACCGGAATATCTGGTGCCGCAAAGTCTGGAGAACGGGTGCCATTGGGAATGCGCCTAGAAGTTATGCCTTCATCCGGATTCATCGTTTCTGGATGCTGTAGTTGTGTTCCTTAGTCTGGCTCACTTATATGTGTGGTGGTTGTAGTTACTGTCGGTTTGTCCCCTGGTACTGCTTTTCGATGGCGGACCAGGTATACGTGCCGCTGGACGACTCCGTTTGATGTTTCACCGGTCACCATTCTCGCTCCCGCCGTCGCCTTCACATGACCGGGCATCCACTTGCTCGTCACACCGTAATTGCGGGCATGCACTTCCCTTCCAGGTAGCGGCAGCCAGTCATCTTGTCCTCTTTTGGTCCTGCAAGTGCTGGAGGAAAGTATGTGTCCAAGCGTGAGCGTATTTGATAGCCCAGATGTTGCTCGGCTGGGGATTTACCCGATTTTCACGGAGTCCTCCGGTAGCTAAAAGTCAACCGTACTATTTTATCTTCCAGTTTCCCTTTCGTCATTTTTCGAAGACCATCTTTTGTAGTTCGCACTGCCCTTGCCACCGCACCATTAAGCGGGGCATGGTATGGAGCGCATCGAAGGTGCACAATGTTGTTGTTTGCCAAAAACAACGCGAAATCTTGACTGGTAAATGGGGTTCCATTGTCAGAAACGATCGTGCGCGGTATTCCAAACCTGCTGAAAATCCCACGTAGAGAGATAATGGTAGTCTGCGTTGAAGCATTCGACAAAGATATTGCTTCGAGCAATTTGTTGTGGGTGTCGACTACTGCGAGTATCATTTTTCCGCAGATCCGACCCGCGTAGTCAATGTGAATACGGGACAACCTTTCGCCTGTTTCAGGCCAGTTAACGACGGGAGCTGCAGTTGGCATCCGCAGCTTTTGCACACAGTACTGGGACTGTGCAGACACGCCTTCAATATTTTTGCCGAGGCCTGGCCACCAGTACAAAGAACGTGCGACAGATTTCATTGCCGGTGAACCTTGGTGCGCTCCATGTAGAAGATGGAGCACTTGCTCTCTAGGTTCGGTCGGTATTATTACCTTATTACCCCTGCACACCAGTTCATGTGCTACGGATAATTCGAGCTTACGGTCAAAAAACGACAGCACGGCCCGGCCCATTTCGTTTGCGTTTATGGGCCACCCATGTAATACGTCCCGTTTGACCTCGACCAAGACAGGGTCAAAAGCCGTTAATGCCTTCAGCTCACGCGTTGTTACGGTGCCATTGTTCAGCTGGTTTAGCGACAGTAAGTAATCTGGTGGCTCACTGTTATCGTTAGATTCCGGAGATCTCTGCGAAAGTCGGCTCAGGGCGCCAGCGTTCAGCATCTGTCGTCCAGGTGCGTACTGTAGCCGCTAGCGGTAGGCCCCCAGGTGGAGTGCCCAACGTTGTATCCATGCGGCATTTGTGGGCCTCTGCTTGTCTGGTCTTAGCAGGCCCAACAATGGCTGGTGGTCAGCCACCAAGGTAAATTCCCGACATAGAAGGGAGTCACTGAACTTCTCGACGCCAAATACCAGTGCCAGTGCATCTCGCTCGAGCTGCGAGTAGTTGCGCTCCGCCTGCGTTAATGTGCGCGAGCAGAAACCGATTGACCTGTGAACGTTACCGGTCGTGTGAAACAAGACAGCTCCCACACCATACGGAGACGCGTCACATTCAAGTTTAAGTTCCTTCGAAGGGTCGAAATTAACTAGAACCTTGGCTGTTTTATGGCTTTGCTTGGCGAGATCAAACGCGAGCTCTTGCGGCTGTATACATTGCCAACGTGCGTTCTTTTCAAGCACTTGATAGAATGGGCTGTTTGACATGTTATGCAGGAACCTCGCGTAAAAAGTAATCATACCCACAAATGACCGTACTCGCTGACATTACAGCGGCTCGGTGCCTTTATGATAGCGTCAAGGTTTTGCTCTGTCGAATGAAGGCCATCACGATTGATCCGATGGCCTAGATAAGTTACTGCTGGGCTGCGCAAGTTGCATTTGTCGAACCTTACCTTTACACCGCGCTCTCGGAAGCGCTCTAAGACTTTTTCAGCATTTCGCCGCCGTCACTCACTTTTTCGGAAATGAGCACATCGTCAAGATAAGCCTGTGCTCCTGGAAGGCCAGCCAATACCTCACCCATTTTCCTTTGCAATATCGCGGGTGAAGAGGCTATACCGAAAGGAAGTCGATTGTAGCAAAATAGCCCTTTTGTCGTATTATAGACGCAAACTTTCTTCGCTCTATCATCTAGCGCCACTTGATTGTATGCATCCCGTATATCAAGAGTGCTGAAATAGTCCCCATCGTGTAATCGGGCAAACATATCCTCAATGATTGGCAATGCGTATTGCTCAGTTGCACACGCTGGAGTTGCTGTATCCTTGAAATCGCCTCAGATTCTTACTGCGCCGTCTTCCTTAAGCACTACGACTCTGGACGTTGCCCATTCAGAGTGTGCCACCGGCGACAGCACGCCCAGAGAAACTAAACGGTCTATTTCGATTGACACTCGCTCGCGTAGCTCGTATGCAATGGGTCGGGCCTTGCAGAACTTGGGTACGGCACCTTCCTTTATGTGCAGGCTCGCTGGAGGACCCTTGATTAGCCCCAGTTCCTCGGAAAACACGTCGTTGTAGTCATTGAATATACTGTTCAGGTTGGATTCGCTCTGGTCTGGGGATCACACCGGGGACCATCGCCTTTCCAGAGCTGCCGCTCTACCATCTGAGATAACCAGGTGGCTAGGAGATGGCATGGCGAAGTCAAATTTGTCGAGAACATGAAGCAAAGGCAAGTGCTTGGTGTAGCAGTTCTGCTGAAACTCACAAGCTGGAGAGACGCAAACATAAAGAGAAAATCAGACATCCATTCATTCGTAGCAACTGTTACAAAGGGAACCCATACGGGTTCCTCGAAGGAAAAGCCTCAGACTTGAAGGAAAATTTGTCCCGGTCCTGGACTCGAACCCGGGACCACCGCCTTTCCGGGGCTGCAGCTCTACCATCTGACCTAACCTGATGGCTAGTAGATTGCAGGGCGAAGTCGAATTTGTCGACAACACGAAGCAAAGGCAATTGTTTGATGTAAAAGTTCTCCGGAAACTCGCACCGTGGAGTGTAGTATTTAATAAAGAGAAAATCAGTCATCCACTGTTCGTAGCAGTAGTTACAAAGGAAATCCATACGGGTTCCTGAAGCAAAGCCTGAGAGCTGAAGAAAAATTTGTTTTGGTCCGGGACTCAAACCGGGGACCATCGCCTTTCCGGGGCAGCCGCTCTGCCATCTGAGATAACCAGGAGGCTAGCAGATGGCATGGCGAAGTAGAATTTGTCTACAATAGGAAGCAAAGGCAAGTGTTTGATGTAGTAGTTCTGCGGAAACCCCCAAGATGGAGAGAAGTATTTATTAAGGGAAAATCAATCATCCACAGTTCGTAGCGTAGCGATTGCTACAAAGAAAACACATACGGGTTCCACGAAAAAAAATCTCACAGTTGCAGGAAAATCCGTCTTGGTACGGGACTCGAATCCGGGACCACCGTCTGTCGGGCGCAGCCGCTACACTATCTGAATCAATCGGGCGGTTAGCATATGGCAGGGCAATGTCGAATTTGTCGACAACACGAAGCAAAGCAGTTGCTGCAGTAGTTCTGCGGAAACCCGCAAGGTGGAGAGAAGTAATCAATGAAGGAAAATTAGAAATCCACCCGTTCGTAGCAATTGCTACAAAGGAAGCGCATAAGGTTTCCTCGAAAGGAAAGCTTCAGAGTTGAATAAACATTTGCCCTTTTACCGGACTCAACCCCGGACCACCGCCTTTCCGGGGAAGGCTCTCTACTATCTCAGATAACCAGGCGGCAAGCAGATGGCACGGCGAAGTCCAATTTGTCGACAACAGGAAGCAAAGCAAGTGTTTGATGTAGTAGTTGTGTGGAAACCCGCAAGATGGAGGGAAGTAAATAATAAAGGCAAAATAAGACACCCACCCGTTAGTAGCAATTGCTAAATAGGAAACACCATAGGTGGTCCTCGAAACAAAAGCCTCAGACTTGAAGAAAAACTTGTCCTGGTCCTGGACTCGTAGCCCTACCACCGCATTTCCGGGGCCACCGCTCTACCATCTGAGCTAAACAGGCTGCGCAGATGGTAGGGCGAAGTCGGATTTGTGGACAACACTAAGGAAAGACAAATGCTTGATGTAGTAGTTCTTTGGAAACCCACAAGTGGAGAGAAGTAATTATTAAAGGAAAAATCTGATATCCACCTATTCATAGCGATTGCTATAAAGAAAACCCATACGGGTTCCTAGAAAGAAAATGTAAGAGTTGTTGAAAAATTTGTCCTGGTACCGGGCTCGAAACCGGGACCACCGCCTTTCCGGGGCAGCCACTCTACCATTTGAGATAACCGGGCGGCAAGTAGATGGCAGGGTGAAGTCCAATTTGTCGACAACACGAAGCAAAGCAAGTATTTGATGTAGTAGTTCGGCGGAAACCCTCAAGCAGGAAAGAGGTCATTAATAAAGGAAAAAGCAGACAACCGTCTGTTCTTAGCAATTGCTTCAAAGGAAACCCATAGGTGTAACTCGAAAGAAAAGCCTCAGACTTAAAGAACTGGTCCTTATCCGGGACTCGAACCCGGTACCACCGCCTTTCGGGCGCAGCCGCTCTACCATCTGCGATAACCAGGCGGCAAGCAGTTGGCAGCGCGAAGTCGAATTTGTCGACAACACGAAGCAAAGGCCAGTGCTTTATTTTGTGGTTCTGCGGAAACCTGCAAGGTGGAGAGAAGTAATTGATAAATAACTTCTCTCCACTTTCTGATAAATTACTTCTTTGTAGCAATTGCTACAAAGAATATCCATACGGGTTGCTGGAAAGAAAAGCCTGAGGGCTGCAGGAAAATTTGTCCTGGTTCGGGACTCAAACCGAAGACCAACGCCTTTCCGGGGCAGCCGCTCTACCATCTAAACTAACTAAGTTCTTTTTATTGCCGGTCTTCGACGTACACATACGACAAAAACACATACACTAATAATGGTAAAAACAATGTCCTTCTTGGGCACTTAGGAATAGGTAAAAACACTTGATCACCTCTAGTTCATCCAACATATGCATCCATTCGGTGGTTCTGTTTTCGTTCTGTAAGCTTCGCGCAGATATAGCGCGCTTTCAATAAAATCTTCTCTCTCAGGATGAATAACAAGCCTCTCATGACGCTCATCCATTCTTGTTTTCTACACGCTATGTAAACATATTGCCATAAGCATGTCACATGGCATATCTGCGTTCTCAGTTGGCAAGAAGCGGATGCCGTACGGTGTTATCAGGAATTCCTTTGTCAACGTTTTTTACAGGATGTCCCTCAAGAACATTGCATCTGAACAATCTAGAAAGATATGCTCAATCGTCTCTGGTGGTCTGCATCTTGAGCAGTTTACAGACCACGCCACAAAGATTCCCCTTTCTCTTAGACATGGCTTCACGGGAGCGTTCCACTGTGTGATTGGAAGAAAAAGGTTTTTGCGGATGACCGTATCGGCATCTGCTTCACACCCTTGAGCACATTTCTTCCTCTGGATTCAACGTGGTGCATTGAACGATAGACAGGCACTGGCAATGATACATCAAGTAAATATTTGTACAGTCTTTTCCGTTTGCCAGATGCAAGGTAATTCAATGAAAAGCGCATATGTAGGAAGTCAAAGGCCAATACGACTTCTCGCGGAAAGTCTCTAAGCCTAGGTTCTGTGATGTAGTCGGAGGACACAACGAGTTGAGGCAAGGCGTTGCTCAAACGTCGTTGAATGACTGTGCACAAAAATGTATCTTTCTGATCACGTAGGAGCAAAAATCTCAACACGACTTCTCTTAAAAAGAGATGAACCAACCCTAGGCCCCCACTTTTCACTGTTCTGCACAAATTAGTGCGACTAGAGCGCGCCCATACGGAACCCCAAATGAAGATGGCAAACTGCCGGTGTATTCTTTGTATGCTGACTCTTGATGCGTACAATTCTTGTAAAACATACTAAACTTTGGCCACTAAAAACACAGTACGCACTGTTACTCTTCTGAATATTGATAGTTCTCTCCCACCCCGCCTTGCCGTTTTTGCCCTAATTTCTTCGACCTCTCCTTGCCAATAATCTTTGGTGTCCTGGTGATGTTGCAGAGGCACCCCAAGGCACTTGGTAGGCATATTCGTCCACTGCATTTTTGTAAAAAGTGGAGGTGCGTCCTCCCATCGTCCATACCATATCCCAATCGACTTACCCTAATAATTACACTCCCTGTCATGTACAATACTTTGTCACAACATTAACAGCACTGCTTACACTTTGCTTGACATCACAGACGACAACGACGTCATCCGCGTATGCTAACAATTTTAACTGACTGTAACCCACCCCAAAACTCCGGCGTGGCTCTCTTATATAATCTTTAGACACAGTGGCTCGAGATATAGGGCAAACAGTAGAGGCGATAAACCACATCCCTGTCTTACGGAAGACCTGACGGCAATGCTGGGAGACAGTGTTCTATTAACGATTACTTTTGTGGAAACGTCTGCAAAGCACATTCGGATCCCTTCTGTTAAGATTGTTCCCACATTGACGTGCTCCAAAACATTGAAAAGAATTGTGTGTGTCACTCTATCGAAGGCTTTTTTCTAGGTCCAATTGTAACATGGTCACCCTACCAGAAAATTCGTCACAGTGCTCAAGTACTGTTCTTTTTACGTGTACGTTTGTAATTATTGACCTGCCCTTAATGCCACATGTTTGATGTGTCCATATCAATCGTGTTATTATATTCTGTAGCCTTCTGCCCAAAACTTTAGTGTATCTTTTATTGTCTGAGTTTGTTATGCTGATTGGTCGGTAAGCTCGCAGGGATATCAGTGAGGAGGGATCGGTAGTTTTGGGTATCAGGACAATATGACTCTCTCGAAATATCTGTGGCAGTACCTGATTTTTATAGGCTCTTGTGATTACGTAATAAAGAGCTGCAGCTATGTCTGTTTTCCAAGCTTTATAGAATGATCTACTCAGTCCATCAGGTCCTGGCGTTTTCCCAGGGCCTGCTCTGTTTCCTTGATGTTTATTGGCATTTCTAATCTATTTCGCTGTTCATCATCTAGACTAGGCAAAAGGTGTAAGAATTTCTTTTTGAACCCCTGTTCGCATTGCGTTTCATGTCCTAAAAGTTCGCTGTTATATTCTACAAAGGCATGTTGGATGGTTTTCTTATCACGTACTATTTCATTTCGGTATATGATCGCATTTATCTCCTTTCGAGTGGCATAACTTTTTTCATCCGAAAACGAGCGCTTTGTTGGCTGTTCTTCGCACCATAGAAGTTCTGCGCATGGGCGAATGATTGCGCCAAGATATTTTTCCTTATCGACAAGTTCCAACTGTGCTTTCGTTCGCTTTATTTCTTTAGCGAAGCATCCAGGACGGATGCTTTCTATGCTAAAACACAAGTTGAGCTCACTTTGTATTTCTATTTCTTTTTTTTCTTGGTGGTGTAAAACGCTTGACCTTTCTGTGGCGATTAACTTTGTTTCTTGCTTAAAACACTCCCACCGTTCCGTGCAGTCACTGTGATCACCCGAAAACAGCTCTTGAATGCTATCTTCAATTTTAAAATAAATATCTCGTCCTGCAGCAATTTCTTATTCAATTTCCAAAGACCCCAGCTGAAACTTGACGGCTTCTATGGACCAAGCGAAAAACGAACCAAACTGTGGTCGCTAAAATAAACATGTTTGACTTCTTAATCAATGCACAATGGCAACGCTTCCCCGGAAACATAGACACGATCCAGTCTGGCATGGCTGTCGCCTTGAAAATGAGTGAACCGAGGTGTATCATTATTGGCTAAAACATCGCCTATACCCTCTAAATTATATTCTTCAACGAGTGCTGCCAAGAGAAGCGCACTGCCTTCGAGACCAGACAGATTACGGGCTCTGTCTTCCACTTTGCAGGCACAGTTGAAGTCTCCCATCATGACCATGGTTCTCTCACATTTCAAGTGATAATCAACGCATTCAAAAAACGCCCTGCGCTTGGCTGTTCTATTCGGCCCGTAAACACAGACAACACGAAACTTCAGATTGTAAAACATAAAATCGCACATTATAATACGCCCGGTATCATCACTAAATACATTTTCAACATTTATACCAATATTATTGAGAAGAAAGAGCGCACAGCCCCCTGCTCTACCAAGAACTTGAGAAACGCACACATAATATCTAGACATGAACGTTTGGACTAGGCGTTTGGTCCCTTCCTTACTTTCAATCCTTGTCTCTTGTGCAGCAATACTGTCCAGATTTTTTTCAATAAACAGGCAATTAAGCTGGTACTGCTTCTTCTTTGCTATAAGTCCCCGCACGTTAATCGTGCCTATGCGTAAGGGTGTTTAAAGGCGTATCACCGTTTTTACGGGAAAGAGATCAAGGCCGATAGATCCCAATAAATTTACAGCTCTGGTCGGCTACGGAAGATCACTCACATTAACGTGGCGAGTCTGCGTTCAGCCTGCACTCTTGTCTGGTCTTCCATCGGCAGCTCAGAAATAGCAGCATTTGCCACCACCACCCTTACCGACACCCCCTCCCTCCCACCGAAACGGGCAAAAACACGCGAACGTTCCACTTGATCAGTCCACTGCGTCGCCGCTGCCTTTCTGTCCGGTGGTATGGTTGGCGGCGGTCTAAAGTTGTCCTCCAGCCAGTTGCTGTCTTCACAGGTGGTTCGTTCGCACTTCGAGTGCTCGCCTTCTGCTCTTCGCCGGAACTTTCTTCGTGCGTTCTTTTGGCCGCTGCTGCTGCTTTGCTGGTTTCCGTAGTGTCCATTACGCTTGAATCGTCCTCACTCTTTGCTACGGAGGGTTTCTTGCTTGTACTTGCGTCATTACTTGTTTCAGCGTCCTTAGCTGATGTAGGCTTGCCAGATGTCGGTATGGCTTCACTCGCAACCTCCTCTACATCTCGTTTCGTAGAATTTATGGCTAGGTCTTTGTTTGAAAGTGGCGACAGAGACAGTCTCGACGCACTGGCACTTTTCTATGCCTCGACTTCGTCCATGAGGTGCTCGTTGATGACTTCCTCACTTCTCGCTGGCCCCGCAACGTTTGCATACGTGCGCACGCACTGACTTCGTGGCCGAAGCGTCCACACACAGAGCAAAGCGGCACGAGGCACTCCCGCCCGGATGTGTCCCGTACGGTTGCACCGAAGACACAGTGGAGCACGACCTGGCACGACCACTAGCGCCATTATGCCTGCTACTCGTAGCTGATGCAGTAGATCGTCAAGTGCCTCACCTGGCTTCAGCTTGAGGGTCACCGTACGCATAGACGACACCTTGTCCGTGATACCTGGTACACGCCATTGCTCTTTCTGGACCTCGGTTACTTTCCCGTATGGAGCAAACACCCGCGTGTGCGTCTTCTTCGTGCACATTGTTCAGCAGCCAGCGCGATTTAACCCGGACATCTCGGCTCTGTGGATCTACAACCAAACATCGTCGTTTTTTGACTTGAACTTCCGTATACTTCAGCATCTTCTTTGTCGCCTCTGCACTCTCGAACGTCAACGCCCCGACGTGGTTCATTTGGAATGCCCCCAAGGCGACCACCTCGCGGAGCAATTACAGATGAGCCAGCATGTCGCGAAAATCTTCGACACGAAATGGTCTCGCTTCCACGTCGCCATGAAGAAAAAAATGTGTTTAAAACACACGAACCTGTAGGCAGTGGCGGCAAAACAACATGGTATTCCGGTTCAACGGACGCAGGCATCCTGTTTCCACGGCTTGGCATAGCCGCAAACACCGCCCCTACGGAGCGCGACATTCGACGTCCGTCCCGAATGGTAGCCGGAAGTACAATCTGAGCTAACCAGGCGGCTAGCAGTTGGCAGGGCGAAGTCGAATTTGCCGACAACACGAAGCAAAGGCTAGTTCTTGATGTAGTTGTTCTTTGGAAACCGACAAGTGTAGAGAAGTAATTAATAAAGGGAAAATCAGACATCCACCCATCCGTAGCGATTGCTACTAAGAAAACCCACACGGGTTCCTAGAAAGAAAAATGTCAGAGTTGGTGAAAAACTTGTCCTGGTACGGGACTCGAACACGGGACCACCGCCTTTCCAGGGCAGCCGTTCTACCATCGCAGCTAACCAGTTTTTTTTTCTGTATTGCCGGATTTCGCCTCGTACAATGGACAGGAATTCTTGTTGGAATTCGACATACATACACTTAAGTTGTATTAAAAAGGAGACCCGTACTTTGTCTCGTGTTGTTAGGTAAGTACGGCTCTTGTGTTAGCAACTGATCAAACACAGGTAGCCATTCCGGAGGATTGAAAAGTGTCCTGTAGACGTCGCGGACGTACATAATAGCCTCTCTGAAGTACACTTTTGACGGTTGTGATTTAGGATTCTCGTGTCTTACATCCATTCGCGTCTTCCATACACTGTGCATTCTCAACAACATCAGGAGATCACACGGCACGTCCCCTGTCTAATCAAACAGCAGAAATCGAATCCCATGAGGTGTAATTGGAAGTTGCTTTTTGAGTGTCCTTTGTAAAATGTCCCACAAAAAAAACAGAGTCGGAACAGTAAAAATACGTGCTCGGTGGTTTCGGGCATGTTGCATGTTGTACAGTTAGTACTCCAAAGGACAAAAATACCTTTTTCTTTAAGCCAGTGTTTTACAGGGAGCGTGCCGGTGTGAAGAAAGAAGAAGAACGTCTTGGTCGATGCTCTAACAGGCATCTTCTTAACGCTACCTAAAACATTACGTTCTCGTCCTGGTACATATAATGAATGATAGATAGGCACAGGACACATCACATCAAGCAAGTCTCTGTACAATTTTTTGTTTGTTACAGCCGAGAGATATTCAATCGAAAAGTGGCTTTTCAAAAAACGAAAAGCATCAACGACTTCTTTCAGAAACCCTTTCAATGGAACATGATTAGTAAAGTACGATGACACTATGTATTCGGGTAATGCCTGGCTCAAAAACACTTGACAAATACTCTGCAGGAAAGCATCATTCTGGTGCCTCAAGAAAGAGAACCGTGTAACAATTTAAGAAATAAATGCGTTAAGCCTAGCCCTTCATCTTTAACCAACTGAAATAAGTTCATACGACTAGTACGCTCCCCCTTCGACCCCCAGATAAAAACAGCAAACAGTCTGTGTATCTTTTGCAAAGACATCGTTGCCATACAAAGCACTTCCATCATATAGAAAACTTTTGTTACTATGAACCTATTACACACAGTTGCATCTGTAAAGATTGAGGAATCACGTCCGCCCCATTTTGTTGTTTGGGATTTACAATATTCCATATTCACAATTATTTACATATTCACAATATGTCGTGGGCAATGACTTTGCTAACTTGAGCGTCGTGGTTTCCTCCGAGTTATTGCATTTATGTGCGTGTTTGTTCGAGGCGTGGGATGAGCTTCACTCCAGATTGCACCTGAGCTAGCGCACGACATTTATTGATGAAAAAAGCATAAGCAATTGTAGGCTCATTCCAATAGATGTCTCGGTAGTCGATGTTCTGCACCACCGCCACCACCACCGTTGTCCGTCGCAGCTATCCCCAGGAACGAGGAAAAAGAAAAAAGCCAGTTCCGCCAGATACCCTGACCGGACACTTTTGACCCATCCCCCTCTGTCTCAAACGGCGACCTTCGTGGTGACACATCAACGTACTGCCCTACCGGACGCTGAATCATCGCCACCTGGTGAATGCTGCGACTGCGTGGATTCATCGTGGCCTGCTGACATCATCAACAAGACTACCACTGGAGGTCGCTGCCCGGAGCAGCTTCCCTTTAAATAGCACGCACCGACGCCCACCCTTCACTGGCAGCAGTGGCATTGCATGAGCCACATCTTTAAAAAAGTTCATCGTTTATGCAGGTATTGTTACCAACTCTTTTCTTTTTCTTTTCTTTTTCCATACCACTGCCACTGCTGCCACCAACTGTGTTCTCCTCCTGCTTGTGTTCGAGTTTGTATTTTATTTTTATACCATGCCAACTAATGCTGAACTCTAAAAAAAAATCGAGGATCTAGAGGCTAAAATTAACCGTTTAGCTAAAGACACCTCTGATAAGGTGTTCGGCAGATTCTTGCTAAAAATGAAAGATTCCGGCATTGATGTTGCGGAGTTAAAGAAGGAAGTTGAGTCCCTTCAATCAAGTGCACAACACTTGAATCGACTTGTCGAAGATTTACGTGGCCAAAATGTCTCATTGGCAAATGAGAATAAAGAACTAAAATCTCAAAACTCTTCACTCACTCGCAAGGTAGAAGAACTTGAGCAATATTCACGCCTCAGCAATGTTGAGATCAAGGGCGTTCCCTGTTCCCAAGGAGAGGACTGCGTCGCAATCATGGAAATGCTAGGGGAGAAGGCTGGATGTTCCATATCGCCTCATGATCTAGACATTGTTCATCGCGTGCCCACACGGTCTACTGACAAAAAAAACATCATTGCTCGTTTCTGCTCTCGAACTAAAAAATCTGACTTCATCAGTAAAGCACGTAAGGCCAAGCTTTGTGTCAGTGATCTAGGCTTCTCTAGCATTTCTAACGCACCTATCTTCGTAAACGATCATCTGACCCCATGTAACAAGGACCTGTTTTCCAAAGCTCTAACACTGAAGAAAGAAAAAAAGTGGATGTTTCTTTGGACTGACAACTGTCAAATCAAGGCTAGAAAGACTACTAACAGCAGAGTTCTGTGAATCCGTGATCATTCCGACTTGACTAGAATAGACTAATACTATAGCAACCTGTGTACATTGTCTCACAGCTTATCATGGCCTCTTTCCTGGAACCTAATCAAGTTAACTCTTTCATAAGTGGATTTCATTCCGTCATTCATTTTAATGCTAGAAGCCTTCGCAAACACTTTGAGGAGATTAATCATTTCCTTTTTTCATCCTCTAGCTCATTCTCATTAATTGCCTTGACTGAAACTTGGTTGTCAGACGTTGACAAAAATCTTTATTGCTTCCTTAACTACAATTCAGAATATTGTAACAGATTAAATAGCAGTCATGGTGGAGCGGCAATATATATCTCTCATGATCTTACTTATCGCAGACGACATGATCTACATTTACCCATCACTAATTGTGAATCTGTCTGGATTGAAATAGTTAATTGTTCGCCCTCTAATGATAACAGAAATTTCATATTTGGATGCATTTATCGTTCGCCTTCATCGTCAGTCGACGACTTTTTTATAATCTTGATCATACTTTACATACCCTTTCACTAGAAAATAAAAATGTCATTATAATGGGTGATATCAACATTAACCTACTTAATGACACATCACCAACAGTTATTTCTTACACCAGTCTACTACAAAGCTACGAATATGAATGCTTAATTGATGTTCCTACACGACAGGTTCCTAGTGGCACAGGGACGCTAATTGATCATGTCCTATCTAACATAATAACTTCACCAGAGGCAAAAGTTCTTGATATGGACATAACAGATCATTACCCATTGCTTCTACGTTTTAAACATAACTCGAGTCCTTGCCCTCTTCCACACTTCAAATATGTTCTGGACAAAGAGAGCTTCATAACTGCCATTGCTAATATAGACTGGTCTGAAATAAAAACATTTAATGATCCTCAGAAAGCATTTTCTAAATTTCTTACTGTAATTATATCACTTATTCATAAATTCACTTGTAAACGGAAATGTAAAAAAACCATTGCATTCTCTCACAATCCATGGATGTCTAAAAAGTTATTAGCAGCTTTGCGTAAACGCGATAACCTGCACAAAAAAACTAAAAACCAGCCTTTTAATACCAAATTAATTGCCCGATATAAAAGGTTACGTAACTCTATAAACAACCAGTTAAAAGTGGCAAAACGATTATATCTTGAACAAAAAATCTTACAAGCCGGCAATAACAGCAAATTGAAATGGAACATCATCAACTCTTTTCTAAACAGGAATTCTAAACCAGAACAGCTATCAAAAATTATATACAATAACTCGGAGTATAACTCCCCTAACCAAATAGCCAACGCCTTCAGCTCCTATTCTTTTGATAATGACACACCCTCTCCTTCACAAATAACTAAACTTAATCGTCTCCCTCACACATTTTTTATTTTCCCCACAACGCCAGAAGAAATATATAACGTTATATGTCACCTAAAACCCACCAGTGCTGGAATAGATGAAGTTCTACCTGCTACAATTAAAACGATTGCCCACCTAATTTCTGATATCATGTCTCATATTACTAATTTGATATTCAAGACTGGTGTGTTTCCCAACGAGCTTAAGCGCGGTAAAGTCATTCCAGTTCTAAAAAAAGGTGACAGTACATTAATTCATAACTACCGCCCTATTTGTATTTTACCTTTTTTCGGCAAAGTTCTAGAGAAATTAATTGCATTGCGTCTAACCAAATATCTCACTAAATTTAATATTCTCGCTTCATGCCAATTTGGATTTCGTAATGGATACTCCACAGATTTGGCACTCATACATCTAACTGACCAATTAAAAAAAATAATTGACGATGGTCTATTCGCAGGTTCAGTTTTCATTGATCTAACAAAAGCATTCGACTGCTTAAACCATATTATTCTTTTTGCTAAGCTTGAGGCTACCGGCGTTCGTGGTCCTGCGCTCTCATTATTCAAAAGTTACTTATCAAACAGGGTTCAAATAGTGTCTGTGTCTAACGTCTACTCCAGAGAACAAACCACTAACATTGGCGTCCCTCAAGGATCCAGCTTAGGACCACTACTGTTTTTGATTTATATCAATGACCTACCTAACTGTTTGACCTGTACTAAGTGCATTCTGTACGCTGACGATACTACCATATTTTCCTCTGATCAACACATGTCACTTCTTATTAACAAGCTAAATACTGATCTACAAAATGTTTTAAGTTGGTGTAATGCCAACCTGTTATCTATTAATGCCACCAAGACTAAATTTGTTGTATTTTCCTCACATCAACAACATCCGGCATTCTCCCCTTTAACTTTCGGCTCACACTCCATCTCTCCCAGTCCATGCTCATCTTTTCTTGGTATTTCTCTTGACTGCAGCTTAAAATATAATGATCACATTTCTCACATCAAAAAGAAAATAGCATACGGTATTCGCGTTCTAATTAAAACTCGTCCCTTCTTCACACATAACACATTAATCTCGCTATACCACTCATTCATTCACTCTCATATTAACTACGGCATACTATGCTGGGGTAACACTTATAACACCCATTTGGCATCTCTCCAGGTAATCCAGAATCAATCCATAAGAATAATCACAAGGAGTTCACGCTTTGCTAATGGAAAATCCCTTTTACATGAAAACAACATCCCAACCATTTCAGAACTCACCAAATATAATCCAGGAATTTTATTCTACAAATATATGACTAAGGAACTACCATCAATCTGCTTCTCACCTTGTGACCTAATAGCTCATAGTCACACTAGATTTGCACTCAATAATAATTTTCTTCTACCTAAAGTGCGAACTAACTATGGTAAACAGACTGCGGAATTTTCCGTAATATCGCTTTGGAATACTCTACCACCTATCATCAAAAATGCAAAAAATTTATACCAATTTAAAGGAGAACTAAAATCATTCATAATAAATACTTACTGAAACTCTCCTTGTTTTTTTTCGTTTTGTTTTTTAGGTTTCTTTATTTTTTAATTTTATTCCGTTTTTTTATACCGTCTTGCTGTTAAGAAGTGTTGTTATTACTCATATGCTATAAACATGTTTTGATATTACTCCTCGCTCTCATCTGTACTACTGTTGCTTTAAACATTGTATAACATCACAAGTGTCTTTAGAAGGAGGTCCCGATACAGTCTTTGACTATGGGACCTCCTTATGTATACTACGCACATGCAATTATCTGTATTTTTACTAATAAATAAATAAATTATAAATAAATAAATTATGAAACCCGGTCAATTTCACCCGCGCATTGGTCTTTGTTTCAACGAATGTGTTCCAAAGGAATGCCAAGGTATTTGCCCGGCGTATCAGTAAACCTTATATCTTCGAGTTGTGTCGGCCTCTCGTCCCATTCACCGTGCCAGAATCCTAAGCATTTTTGCCAACCTATGGCGCTTCCAGTTAGGCTGCAAAATGTTTTTGCTTCCTTAATGGCACTTTCGATGCTTTGTTGAGTTCGGCAAAAGATTGCGATGTCGTCTGCGTATGAGAGGATTTTAATTTCGTGCGTTAAGAAGCCGTAGCCGCAAATCGTTTTGTTGTTCAGAATTTTTAAACAGAACGGTTTAAGATATATGGCGAATAGCAGGCTTGAGGCTGGGTATCCTTGGCGCACACTAGACCTTACTGGGATTCCTTCGCTAAGCTTTTTGTCAATGATAAGCTTAGTAGTACAGTTTTTATAAGCCATTTTCACGCCTTCACTTATTACATTGCCTACGTTAACTTGTTCTAGCAGTGCGAGCGGAATGCCATGTGCGACTTTGTCGAAACCTTTCTCTAGATCTAGTTGAAGCATTGCTATCTTTCCGAAAAAAGCATCACAACCTTCTAGTATGCTTTGGGTGGTATGTATTTTGTGAATATGCTTCTGCCTTTGATCCCGCATGTTTGACGTCGGTCAACCATAGCTGGAATTACTGAATGGAGTCTTCTTGCTACTACTTTCATAAAGATCTTATAAGCTACATTTGTCAAACCTATGGGCCGATAAGACTCTACCGACTGCAATTTGGAAGGTTCATCGGTTTTAGGAATTAGAACTACATGACTTAGTTTGAACGATGGAGGCATTTGTTTACTATCGTAGGCTTCTGCTACAACATGGTAAAGTATTTCTGCTACCTCATTCTTAAAAACTTTATAGAACGCTGATCCGAGGACGTCTGGCCCAGGCGTCTTCCCTTTGCTCAAATCTTCAATTGCTTTTTGATTTCATCGCTACTAATTTGTCTTTCAAGCTCTAGTGTAACATCCTCGCCAAGCCTTGGCATTTGCTTAACACTGTCGTTTATAAATATATCATTTACTTGCACTTCGTTGCCGAGCAAACTACGGTATCGCTCTACAAATGCTCCCGAGACTTCGTTCTCGTAGCGAAATTCATTTATTTCGTTTTTTTCTTGCATATCTTTTGTCTTCGCCAATCGCCCTCTTAGTTGGTCTTTCGCCTAACCAAAGCCTCTCTGAACGCGCTCTAATAACAGCGCCTTTATATTTTTCTTCTTCCGTAAAGGCAAGTGTTTGATGTAGCAGTTCTGCTGAAACCCGAAAGCTGGAGCGACGTAAATAATAAAGGGAAAATCAGACATCCATCCGTTCCTAGCAATTGCTACAAAGAAATCCATAGGGTATTCCTCGAAAGAAAAGCCTCAGACCTGAAGAAAAATTCGTCCTTGTGCGGGACTCAAACCCGGTACCGCCGCCTTTCTGGCGCAGCCGCTCTACCATCTGAGATAACCAGGCGGCTAGCAGTTGGCAGGCCGAAGTCGAATTTACCGGCAACACGAAGCAAAGGCAAGCGTTTAAGTTAGTGGTTAAGCGGTAACCTGCAAGGTGGAGACAAGTAATTATTAAAGGAAAAAATCAGATATCCACCCGTTTGTAGCAATTGCTACAAAGGGAACCCATATGTGTTCGCCGAAAAAAAAAACCTCAGACTTGAAGAGAAATTTATCCTGGTCCTGGACTCGAACTCAGTACCCCAGCCTTTCCGGGGCACTCGTTCTACAATCTGACCTAACAAGACATTTTTTCTTTATTGCCGGCTTCGACGTTCTAAATCAAAGTTTACAAAGTATAAAACGTGTGAGTCGCACTTTGGCCAACACCGTACTAAAATCTTTTAACCACCGCTAATTCATGACATACAGAAATACATCGCAGTGGCTCAGGCAGCGCTTTAAAGCCTTTCTCACACACACGACACTCTCAATGAAATTTTCCCGAACCGGTCGAATAACAATGTCTCCGATTTGGAATTGCAGTCTAGTTTTCCACATTGCGTGGAGGCTCAGGACCATAATAAGGTCATTCGGGACATTCTTGGTGTTATCAATCGGTAAGAAGCGTATTTCATAAAGGTCTATGGGTAAGTGTTTTTTCAATGTTCTCTGCAGAACTACCCAGTGAAAGATGGCGTCTCAGCAATCTAGGAATGCATGTTCTATTGTTTCCGGTTTTTTACATAATGAGCAGTCGGTGCTCCAAGAGAAGAATATACCCTTTTCATGAAGCCAGGTCTTAACGGGAAGTGTGTATGTCTGTAATTTGAAGAAGAAAGATTTAACTGAAGGCCATATTGGCATTTTTTGCACTCTCTTTAGAACATCTTGTTCAGGGTCTCTATGGTGTGGGAGACGGTACAAAGGTGCAGGGAGCATTGTGTCCACGAGATCTCTGTATAGATTTTTCTTTGTAACGGTGGACAGGTATTGCGGTGACATACGTACATTCAACATCCTCAATGAACATACCACTTCACGCAGGTTTTCACTCACGGCTCCTGGCACATTGTGAAATGTCGAAACAATGAATCCTGGAATTTGCCTACACAGCCGTACTTGTATCACTATTCGGAGAAAAGGACCGTCTTGATCCCGTAAAAACACAAAACGTGACACAACTTGTGGCTGAAACAAAAGAGCAAGACGAAGCCCACCTTTCTTGACAGGGAGGATCAAGTTCTTGCGACTCATCCTCTCCCAGATAGAGGCCCAAATGAAAATAGCGAAAACTAGGCGAACTTTTCGTACGCTTACCCTCGCAGCACACAACACATTCATAACGTACCATATCTTAGAAACTAAAAAAAGATTGCAAACAGTGCCTCAAGAAATATTGACAGTTGCTTTCCTCTCCACCCGTCAGCCTTTTCCTTTGCATTCGAAACTTGATCGAGCCAGTACGATTCAGGTTCACGGTAACTTCCGAGTGGTACACCCAAATACTGCGTTCGTAACGACGACCACTTCAATCGGTAAAGGGTCTCCGGCTTGTCCTTCCAACTACCATGACAGGAGCCGTAGCTCTTATTCCAGTATATCTGGGCTCCAGTTGTATCACAAAACTTTTCAACGACAGTCGTGGCCTCCTTAATGCTCGCTTTGTTTGTGCAGAAAATCGCGATATCGTCGGCATATGCCAACATTTTACCGTCCGCTGCCTGCAGCCGATAGCCTGCTATGCGCCCGTCATTTTCAATCAAAAAACACAGTGGTTCTAGATACGTAGCAAATAGAAGGGGCGACAGCGGGCATCCTTGCCGCACTGACGAGAGCACGCGAAATCTATCAGTGAGCTCCCCATTAACAATGATGCGCGTTAAGCATTCTCTGTACGCCATCGTGACACCTTTCGTTATGACGTTGCCAACGTTTGCATGTTCCAGTATGCAGAACAAAGCCTTGGGCGAGACGAGGTCCGAGGCTTTTGCCAAATCGATCTGCATCATCGCGACGGGATCGCCAATCGCATCGCAACACTCAATCACACTTCGAGCCACGTGTACATTTGTTGTGATACTGCGGCCTTTATAGTCACATGTCTGGTGCGGCCCTACCAATGTTTTAATTACACTTTGTGGTCGTTTGGTCAAAGCTTTCGTGAATATTTTGTAGTCGACGTTGGCTAGAGTTATCGGGCGATATGACCCTGGCAACAAAACATTTTCCTCGTCATAACTCTTAGGAATTAGCACGATATACGAAGTAGTCAAAGACAAGGGCAATCTTTTTCGCTCATACGCTTCGCTGATAACTTCGTGAAGAAGACGAGCCAATGCAGACTTGAAGGTTTTATAGAAAGTGGCTCCCAAGCCATCAGGCCCTTGTGCTTTACCGATGGACAACTCAACTATTGCGCACTCTATCTCACTCAGTCTTATTGATAGTCCCAGCCATGTCCTAACTTCTTCATCGAGCTTTGGCATCGATGGGAGAAAGTCCTTTTCGTAGCTATCTTTAATGTCCCGCGGATGACGTAAGATTTCTTTAAAGTGATTGGCGATCCCTTGCATGATGTCATTTTTGTAGGACGCAATGTGACTGCCATTAGCTAGCTGGCGGATTTCCATCCGACATGTGTACCTTTTCTCGTCTGATAAGGCTCATTTCGTTGGAATTTCTCCCGCCCACAACTTCGCCGACCTTGATCTCACAAGTGCTGCTTTGTATTTTTCCGTATCCATCCTTTCCCGTTCAGTTTTCCCTCTCTTTTATTCGTTAACATACACACATTCTATGCTGACAAAAAATTGCAGTTGCTGGCGAAGATTTTTTCAGCTTGTTTGAGCTTGTGTCTAAAGACACGGCTTCTTTCAGTGGCTAATGTTTTGACTTTCTGTTGAAATTCTTCCCATTGAATGGCTAAGCTTACTGACTTGGCTGAAGTCAGGTTTTCTAGTTCCTTCACTACAGCATCGACAAAAACATCGTCTTGCAACAACTGCGCATGCATTTTGCAAAGATCCCAGGTGAAGGACTGTTTGCTTTGTCTTTTGCCGAACGCGGTAGTTACCAAGCAGTGATCGCTCTATGCTACAGCTTACACATCATATTCATATCATACAGCTTACACATCATCTATCTAATCGAGCGTGGCTATCACGCTGGAACTGGGTAAATCGCAGGCGAGTCCCACTGGCAAAAACACTGCCCACATCATTCCGTTCATAATCGTGCACCACACCGTTCAGATATTCAGCACTCTTATCGTGAACGCGTAAACATTTTGTTCGATTTTCAGCTTTGCATACACAGTTAAAATCACCTACCAGTATTACGACCTTGGAACAGTTTAAGTACACTTGAAGACGCTCAAAGAAAGATCGCCGGTGCGTTTCGATATTCGGCGCATAGATACAAATAGCACAGTAATCCACATTACCAAAACAAAAATCAGCCACTAAGAGACGATCAGTTTCACACGAAAACACTGACTGCACACAAATGCCAAAATTATTTCGTAGGAATATAGCGCAGCCACCTGTTCCACCAACCGTGTGACTATCGCAGACGTCAAAGTGAGCACGAAAAATTGCACACCATTATGTCGGTTAGCTCTGGGCTCTCAATTTTCGTTTCTTGGATTCCTACTATATGTAAGTCATTATCCAAAAGGAGCTGACTTAGCTGACATTGCCGCCTTCTAGCACTGCGCCCTCGTACATTTATAGTAGCTACCCATAGCGTTCCTCCGATATTAACCGCCATGGCTAGAAGGTAGAATGGTGCCATCACAGTTACACAAGGATGAGCGCTCATAAAGGTCCTCTGATAACCATGTCGAATGCCTTTAAAGAAGACGCAGCTCGTCCTTCCGGAAAGGGCACTCAAGGGCAGCTTGGGCGCCCCTTCCTGACGAGGTTCTAAATAACTAGCGCTCAGGATGATGGCCATTGCAGTCACCACCCCCCAACCCCATTCGAGCTAGACAGCACGCAAAACGGAGGCGGTTTACCAGCCTGTCATGTATCGACTTTAATGTTCGGCCGGGGCTTCAAGGTCGGCCTTCTTATACCTGACGCTTTGAGCGGTGGCTCGTCTCCACCGCTGCCGTCCTGTTTCGCCGTCCGGCTAGCGGTCTGGTTGTGGGCCCGTTTCCCCGTCGGTTGGCTGCTTGGGCCGGTAATGGTGTCCATGCCTTCAGGTTCAACGAGGCAGGAGGTCCCCTCCGTCTCAGGTGGGGTTTTCACTTCAGCACTCGGCATGGCCGCAATGCCTTCTGCAGTGGCTTGTTGGTGTCCTGTGGCGACAGCGTGAGTGACTTGTTTCTGCTCCTGTTCAAGCCATACTGCCGACTTTGCCACGACGTCAGCTGTTTCACCCGCCGCGGACGACGTGTCTTCCCTGTCCGCCTCGTGCATGAGTAGGCCAGAGTAGTCCTCGTTGCCCAAGGGTGCGGTGACGCTAGCGTACGTGCGTTCGCACTGACTGTCGTCATGACCTAAGCGTGCGGCAGGCACCACACCGTGGAATACGGCACTCGCGATGAATGTGGCCCGTGCCGTGGCAGCGTAGGCAGAGAGGAGCCCTGCCTGGCACAACCACGAGAGCCAGTTCCCGGCGACGCTCACGTGATGCAAAAGGTCGTCGAGCTTTACTCCCGGCTTCAACTTCAGCGCGAGCACCCTTTTTGTTGAGCCCTTATCAGCCACGCCGTAATCCCTCCAGCGCTTGCGGACAACGTCCGTGACCTTTCCAAACGGCGCGAAGGCAAGACGTACGTCCTCGTTAGGGACGCTTGGCAGCAGCCATAGCACTTTCAGGCGTACATCCTTGTTGGCGGGGTCAATAACGAGACACCGGCCCTTTTTGAACTGCAGCTCTCCAACACTGACGATCTCTTTCACCACGTCGCTGTCCTTGAAGGTCGCGGCCCACTCATGGCTCATACGATAGGCCCCGAGAGCAGCCACTTCCGGCAGGCGCGATAAATGAGCGAGCGCATCGCGAAAATATTCCAGCCGGTATCGGCGGGCCCTGATATCACAGTGTAGAAAAACCATATTCAAAACAAAATGCCCTGTTGGCAGACTCGGCAAAACAACTTGATACTCCTTGTCCGAGGCTGATATACTGTTACCGCGGCCCGTCTGGGCCGCTGAAGCCGCTTCTACGGAGCCCATGACAAACACATCCGTCTCGCTCGGTGGCCGGAAGTGGAATCCGGCACACCACCCTAACCTAACCAGACGGCAACGATATTGCAGGGCAAAGTCCAATTTTTCTACAACCCGAAGCAAAGGCAAGTCTTTGATGTAGTAGTTCTGCGGAAACCCGCGAGATGGAGAGAAGTATTTAATAAAGGGAAAATCAAACATCCACCGTTCGTAGCAACTGTTACAAAGGAAACCCATACGGGTTCCTCAAATGAGAAGCCTCAGATTTGAAGAAAAATTTATCCCGGTTTGTGACTCGAACCCGGAACCACCGCCTTGCCGGTGAAGCCGCTCCGCCATCTAAGGTAACCCAGCGGCTAGCAGATGGCAGGGCGAGGTCGAAATTATTGACAACAGGAAGCAAAGGCAAGTGCTTGATATAGCAGTCCTGCTTAAAACCGCCAGCTGGAGAGACATAAACAATAAAGGGAAAAATCAGGCATCCATCCGTTCGTAGCAATGGCTACAAAGAAATCCTTACGGGTTCCTCGAATGAAGAGCCTCGGAGCTGAAGAAAATTTCGTCCTGATCCGGGACTCGAACCCGGTACGACCGCCTTTGCGGCCCAGCCGCTCTAGCATCAGAGATAACCAGGCGGCTAGCAGTTGGCAGGGCGAAATCAAATTTGCCGGCAACACGAAGCAAAGGCAAGTGTTGAATTCTGTGGTTCTGGGGAAACCCGCAAGGTGGAGAGAAGTAATTAATATAGGGAAAATCGGACATTTTGTAGCAATTGCTACAATGGAAACCCATAGGGGTTCCTCGAAAGAAAATCCTGAGACTTGAAGAACAATTTGTCCTGCTCCGGGGCTCAAACACGTGACCACCTCCTTTGCGGGGCAGCCGCTCTACAATCGGAGCTATCCAGATTTCTTTTATTTATTGCCGGGTCCTTCGCAAAACACACAATATACAAATATAACACACCAGTCGTTATTGCAATGCTGCGAAAGAAAATTACAATAATGCCATTCGCCCATATAGGACCGGCGTTGTCAAATTAAAATTCTTCATGGCTGTCAGAGCTTCGAGCCTCGGTAGCCAATCCGGTGCACATTCTTGCATTTTCTGTGTATCAACAAACCGCGACATACACGCTTTGAAATATATATGAACCGGCCGTGCGTTGGTATCGCAGTGGTACCCAGCCATACGAGACCGCCATATACAGTGGAGTGCATTCAACATAATAAAGTCATATGGAACCCCGTCTTCATCCTTAATAGGCAGATACCTGATCCCTTAGGGGTTTACAGGTAATTATTTTTCAAGGGTTCGCGTCAAGACGTCCCAGAAGAACACAGCCGCCCAGCACTGCAAGAACACGTGATCTATGGTTACGGGCTTATTTTATTATTTTATTGTACCCTCAAGACCGAAGTATTACACAGGGGAGTGGGCAGCACTTCTTGCAGATCAAGCAGTGAGATCTGCACGGTACGAGACAGCCTCGTTCTTCCATAAACGTCTTGACAGAGAGGGTCCCAGTGTGAAGCTTAAAAAAAGATGTTACGCCTGGTGGCACCTGCATGCGTTTCACCCGTTTAATAACGTGCTGTCCTTGCCCTCCACTGTATATGGCTCTCTATAGCAGCACTGGGAAAACAATATCACATAAATCTTTATACAGCGTTTTCCTTTTCACTTCACACAGGTAATTATTTGAAAAACAAACAGTAGGGAAACGGACACCGACGACCACTTCCTGAATATAGCCACGAACTGTTCCATTCATGCTTGCCGTACTGACATGTGCCGGCAATGCGTCGCTTGATCTGAGCTGAAATACGGTGCGCAGAAAAGGATCGCGCACATCGCGGAAAAAAAATTCGGTTGACCAGTTGTCGATCAAAAAGATTGCCGATGCCACAACCCCGTCTTTCACTCTTCCGAACAAATTTATTCGGCTGCAGCTTTCCCAAGTTGAAGCCCATATGGCAACCGCAAACGCACTGTGCAGCCTTTGCAAATTTTCTCTAGAACAATACAAGGCTTGTATAACATAGTATCACTTGGTGATTAAAAAGATGTTACAAACTGTCGCTCTTGCAAAAACAGACAGGATGGTACCTTTCTATTTGTCGGCTTTTTCTTTCATGTCACTTTTTGGATCATCTCATGTTCATCACTGCTATTGTAACTGTCCATGGGAAAACCGAGATAGCTCGTCGGAGTTTTCACCCAGCTAACACTCGCGAAATAGACTGGTGCGGAAACCCAGTCCCGTGCCACAGCCCGAGCGATTTGCCCCAATTCAGCCTGCTACCCGTAATTTCGCAGAAATGATTTACTGCAGATATTGCTTCAGTTACGCTTGGTTTATCTATGCAACAGACTGAAATGTAGTCTGCATACGCCAGTAGCTTGGATTGTCAGTGCAACACACAGCAATGTCATCTGCATAGGCGAGTAACTTCACTTCGGTCGCTGCCAAACTAAAACCACGTATGTTGTCATTTTGATTGATTTCCACACACATGGCTTCTATATAGATAGCAAACAGAAGTGGGCTGAGGGAACAGCCTTGGCGCACTGAACGCATAATGGTAATGGGGGCCCCCAGTGACTTATTAACAATAAATCTGGTCGTGCAATTCTTGTACGCCAAGGCTACGCCCTCAGTGATGATGGAGCCGACATTAACGTGATCCAAGATGGCAAACAATATAACATGAGCGACACAATCGAAAGCTTTCTCGTGATTGAGCTGAAGAAATGCAATGCCGCCTCCGGTAACGTCACAGCACTCGAGAACACATCGCATCTTATGGATGTTCGAAAAATATAGTTCGACCTTTGATGCCACATGTTTGGTGGTCTCCGATTATTTCTTTGATGACGCCTAGGAATAAGGTAGCTAAAATCTTCATAAATATTTTGTCATCAACATTTATTAGTGATATTGGCCTATAGAATGACACTAAATTAAGCTTATCTATTTGCTCGCTCTTAGGTATTAGTATAATGTGCGCTTTTCCAAAGGAAGAGGGCAAAAATTTCTGCTTATACGCGTCATTTAATACCTCTGCCAACAAAAGAGCCAATTCTCTACTAAACACCTTATACCCCCCTGCGCAGAGGCAACCAAGTCCAGGCGACTTTATCCTGTTAAAATGGCCTATTGCCTTTTCGACTTCCCCCTTAGTTATTTTGACTTCTAATCGTTCTTTGAAATCATCACTTATTTGCGGCATGCGATTAAGAAAATTGGCTTTAAAACCCTTTACATTAGCTTCCTGATATGCAAAGAGCGACTGGTAGTACCCGAAAAAGGCGCGTCAAATGCACTCACTGTCTTTAACGACAGTCGCTTTGATTAGAATTTTATCGATGTAGTTTGGCCTTCCGTGCGCCTTCTCTAGACCAAGCGCCCTTTTTCTGAGCATATCCCCTGCCGCTAGTGCATCTGCTGGCACACACACGATGGCACCTTGATAACGCTCTTTGTCAAACTGTTCGTTTTTCCTTGATGTTTCGCTCATCGTCTTTGTACATTCCAGGCTCTCTACACTGAAGCGTCATCAGTTGCTCAAGCAGTCTTCTTAAGCCCTTTGCTTTCATTTGCCTCTCGAATTTTATGCAACTCGATCTTTCTAAGGCTTTAATTTTAAACTTCTGTTTAAAGCATTCCCACTTTTCCATTATTGTTTCCGTTGTATCATCGAATATTTCATTAACCGCATCCCTTACTGTTTTTAGAAACCACTGATCAATTACTAAAAAGCTATCCATTTTCTACAAAGCCCAATTAAAGCATGTTTTGTTTTCACTACGCCTGTGGGATATTTTACGAGGCAGTGGCCCGAAAACGACACGGGCACTACACAATAACTGTGGCATCTTGGAATCATGTGTAAGGACATGTACATTTGATTCAGTCGTGCATGACTACTGCCTTGAAAACACTCGAAAACATCGTCAAGTTCACTTACAGCTTTGGTCCCGCACACCGGCATTATTCACTCGGCCTCTGGCATTCAACACACAATTAAAGTCCCCTAAGATAATAACTCGCTTATCACAACGGACATGATTAGAAAGGTTAGAAAAAAGCAAGAAAGGCTCCTCCACTGAATTCGGAGCGTAGACGCATATAACGCGCAATTCCACATTACATGTCAAAACATGGCAAAAAAGAATCTTTCCAGATTCTCAGGAAAATATATTCTGAATCTGCAGTCCAGGTAGCTTCTTCAAGAAGAGAATGCACACCCCGGATGGGCCTACCGCATGGCTAACCACCGATTTATGTGTGCGTGAATCATCGCAACATGCTCCCGGTCTGCTCCTCTCCGTCAACCTTCGTCTCTTGGACGGCTAGTACGCCTATGTTGTGGTCAGTGACCAACCGTAGGAGCAGACTTTGGCTACGAATCGCCACCAACCCACGCGCGTTCCATGTGGCAATAATAAGGAACGGTATTTCAGCCATCTTTAACTAGCGAGAAACGCAGGCCCGAAGCATGGTGCTTACCCTTCACGACTAGCCCTCGGCTAGCCGCCTACGGGACCTCCGGGCTTGTTTGTGTAATTAGGTGAGGCCGTTTTCCCCACAGGTTTCTTTTCAGGTGGTAGATTAGGCTTTGGCTTCTAGCCCATCCGCATTACTTGAGGCGCCTTCGTCGGCGTCCCCTCGCTGGTGCTGGTGGCACCACCGTCCCAGTTCTTGGTCTCGTCGTGGGGGCGCTTGACTGGGGCACCGAGAGTCACAGTCCACTCCCCATCGTGACCTTCTTTGCCCTGCAGCATTGCCGTCGTGTCGTTGTCGGGTACCTCTTCGTTAACGCCCCTCGTAGCAAGGCTCACTACAGTCAGGACCTGTACCAGTTTTCCCGTCTTCTCAGCATCCTGAGCCGTCGTGCTTTCAGCGCAGGCGGAAGTTGACCCTCAGAATGTCGCTGTCGAAACCAAGCCTCCGGTTCCTTTGGCGGCGCCCTCTGTCTCGACCACGTCCATGACGTGCTCAGCAGCAACGTCACTCGCTGCTGGTCCTGTGACGGCAGCGTAGGATTTGGAGCAGACAGCATCAACGTGGCCAAAACGTCTGCACCTGGAACAGCGCGGAACTTTACATTCTCGGCGGACGTGCCCCGTGCTTTGGCAGCGCAGGCACTGCATGGGTCGACCGGCCAAGACCACCAAGGTCAACTCTCCGCCAACGCGTACCTGATGAGGCAGGTCCTTTATTTTGACGCCGCTTTTCAGCTTGAGGAGCACATTCCTGTGGATCGACGTCTTGTTTCCCATGCCTTCGGCTCGCCACCGCTCCCAGCTCACCTCTTCCACATTGCCGAAAGCCGCGAAAGCTCCACCATACAGCAGCCTGTGAAGCCTAAGCTCCACCTGCTGGTCCAGCGGGTCCACGGTGACGCACCCTTGTCCCTTCACTTGCAGTTCCTTAAGGGAAAGTAATCTTTCCGACGCAGTAGCATCATTCAAGGCCACCACCCAGGCGTGGTTTATGCATACCACGTCAGGCAGCAGGCCTGTCGGCAGTAGGGCGTCCCTGAAATCTTTTTGGCCGCCGGGCGTCCCCGGCGACCAAAAGTGGCGGCGGCCGCTGCCCCGGAAGAGGTCATGCACCTCCAATTCGAACAGCTCGGCTGCCGGATGCAGAATGATCTAAGCTATCCAGTGGCTCGCAGATTGCAGGGCAAATTCCAATTTGTCGATAACACGACGCAAAGGCAAGTGCTTGATGTAGCAGTTCTGCTGAAATCCGCAAGCTGGATAGACGTAAATAATAAAGGGAAAATCAGACATCATCCCGTTCGTAGGGATTGCTTCAAAGGAAATCCATAGGGGTTCCTAAAAAAAGCCTGAGACTTGAAGATAAATTTATCCTGGCGCGGGACTCGAACCCGAGACCACCGCCTTTCCGGGGCAGCCGCTCTACCATCTGAGCTAACCAGGCGGCAACATGATACCAGGGCGAAGTCGAATTTGTCGACAACACAAAGCGAGGGTAAGTGCTTGATGTAGTAGTTCTGCGGAAACACACAATGTGGAGATCAATATTTATTAAAAGGAAAATAAGACATCCATGCGTTTGTAGCGATTGCTTCAGAGGAAATCCATACGGGTTCCTCGAATGGAAAGCCTCAGACTTGAAAAAAAAAATCGTATTTATCCAGGACACGAGCCCGGGACCACCGCCTTTCAGGGTCAGCTGATCTACCACCTGAGCTAACCAGTCGGCTAGCAAATGTCATGGGGAAGTCGAATTTGTCGACAACACGAAGCAAGCGCAAGTGCTTCATGTAGTAGATCTTAGAAACCGGCAAGCTGGGGAGACGTAAATAATAAAGGCATATCAGACATCTACCCCTTCGTAGCAATTGCTTAAAAGGAAACCCAGTCAGGTTCCTCGAAAGAAAAGCCTCATAGTGGGAGAAAAATTTATCCTCGTCTGGTACTCAAACCGGGGACCACCGCCTTTATGGGAAAGCCGCTCTACCATCTAAGATAACCAGGCGGCAAGAAGATGTCGTCGCGAAGCCAAATTTGTCGACAACACGATGAAAAGCAAGTGATTCACGTAGTACTTCGGCGCGAACCCGCAAGGAGGAGAGACGTAAATATAACATGGAAAATCAGACATCTACGCTTTCGTAGCGATTGCTACAAAGGAAATCCATACGGGTTCCTCGAACGACAAACCTCAGAGTTGTAGAAAAATTTGTCCTAGTTCGGGACTCAAACCGGGTTCCACCGCCTTTCCGGGGCAGCCGCTCTACCATTTGACTTAACCAGGCGGCATCCAAATGGCAGGGCGAAGCCGAATTTATCGACAACACGAAGCAAAGGCGAGTGCTTGATTTAGCAGTTCTAGTGAAATCCGCAAGCTGGATAGACGTAAATAATAAAGGGAAAAACAGACATCCAACCGTTCGTAGCGATTGCTTCAAAAGAAACCCATAGGGGTTCCTCGAAAGTAACGCCTGAGATTTGAAGATAAATTTGTCCTGGTCTGGGACTCGAACCCGGGACCACCGCCTTTCCGGTGAAGCCGCTCCGCCAATTAAGATAACCAAGCGGCTTGCAGATGGCAGGTCGAAGTCGAATTTGTCGACAAAACAAAGCAAAGGCAAGTGCTTGATGTTGCCGTTCTGCTGAAATCCCCAAGCTGGATAGACGTAAATTATAAAGGGAAAATCAGACATCCACCCGTTCGTAGTGATTGCTTCAAAGGAAACCTATAGGGGTTCCTCGACAGAAAAGCCTGAAACTTGAAGATAAATTTTTCCTGGTCCGGGACTCGAACCCTGCACAACCACCTTTCCGGTGAAGCCGCTCTACCATCTGAGCTAACCAGGCGACAAGACGATATCAGGGTGAAGTCGAATTTGTGGACAACACAAAGCACGGGCAAGTGCATGATGTAGTTCTGCGGAAACCCAGAATGTTGAGAGAAGTATTTAATAAAGAGAAAATCATACATCCACCATTCGTAGTATTTGATGCAAAGGAAATCCGTGCGGTTTCCTCGAATGAAAAGCCTCAGAATTAAAGAAAATTGTATTGGTCCAGGACACGAACCCGGGACCACCGCCCTTCCGGGGCAGCTGCTCTACCACCTGAGCTAACCAGCGACTAGCAGATGTCATGACAAAGTCTAATTTATCGACAACACGAAGCAAGGGCAAGTGCTTGATGTAGTAGTTCTTTGGAAACCCGCAAGCTGGGGAGACGTAAATAATAAAGGGAAATCCGACATCCATCCGTTCGTAGCAATTGCTGCAATGGAAATCCAGACGGGTTCCTCTGAAGAAAAGTCTCAGAGTGGAAGATAAATTTTTTCTGGTCCGGGACTCAAATCAGGAATCAACCCCCTTCCGGGGATGCCGCTCTGCTCTCTGGGCTAACCAGGCGGCAAGAATACGTCAGGGCGAAGTCGGATTTGTCGACAACACTAAGCGAGGGTCAGTCCTTGATGTAGTAGTTCTACTGAAATCCGGAAGCTGGCGGGACGTAAACAATACAGGGAAAATCAGACATCCATTCGTGCGTCGCATTTACTACAAAGGAAATCCATACGGGTTCCTAAATAAAGCCTCAGATTTGAAGGATATTTTGTCCTTTTCCGGGACTGAAACCGGGGACCACCCATTTCCGGGGAAGCCGCTCTATCATCTGGGACAACCAGACGGGAAGAAGATGTCATGGCGAGGTCGAATTTGATGACAACACGAAGCAATGCAAGTGATTGATGTAGTAGTTCTGCTAATATACGCAAGCTGGCGAAAGGTAAATAATACAGGTAAAATCATACAACCACCGTTCGTAGTATTTGTCACAAAGGAATCCCATACGGGTTCCTCGAACAAAAAGCCTCAGAGTTGAAAAAAAAATCGTATTGGTCCAGCACTCGAACCTGGGACCACCGATTTTGCTGGGCAGCTGCTCTACCACCTGAACTAACCAGCCGCCTAGCAGATGGCAGGGCGAAGTCGAATTCGTCGCCAAAACGAAGACTGGGCAAGTGCTTGATGTAGTAGTTCGGCATAAATCTGCAAGCTGGAGAACCGTAAATATTGACGGGAAAATCAGTCATCCACCCATTCGTAACAATTGCTAAAAAGTAAACGCACATGGGTTCCTCGAATGAAAAGCTTCAGAGCTGAAGAAAAATTCGTCCTGTTCCGGGACTCGAACTGGAGACCACCGCCTTTCCGGGGCAGCATCTCTACCATTTGAGAAAACCAGGCATCAAGAAGATATCATGGCGAAGTCGAATTTGTCGACAACATGAAGCAAGGACAATTGCTTGATTTAGTAGTTCTTTGGAAAGCCGCAAGTGGAGAGGAGTAATTAATAAAGGCAAAATCAGACATCCGCCCGTTCGTAACAATGGCTACAAAAGTAACCTATACGGGTTCCTGGAAAGAAAACCCACGGACTTAAAGTAAAAGTTGTCCTGGTCGGGGCTCGAACAGTGGACCACCGCCTTTCCGGGACAGCCACGCTACAATCTGAGATAACCAGGCGGCAAGAAGATGTCATGACGAAGTCGAATTTGACGACACCACGAATCAAAGGCAAGTGCTTGATGTAGCAGTTCTTTTGAAACCCACATGCTTGGGAGACGTAAACATTAAAGGGGAATCAGACATCCACCCATTCGTAGCAATGGCTAGAAAGGAAACCTATACGGGTTCCTGGAATGAAAACCCTCGGAGTTGAAGAAAAATTCGTCGTGCTCCGGGACTCGAGCAGACCACCACTACCTTACCGGGGCAGCCGCTCTACCATCAAAGATAACCAGGCGGCAAGAAGATACCATGGCGAAGTCGAATTTGTGGACAACACGAAGCAAAGTAAGTGATTGATGTAGTAGTTCAGTTGCAACCAGCAAGGAGGAGAGACGTAAATAATAAATGAAAAATCAGACATCCACCCTTTCTTAGCGATTGCTACAAAGGAAACCCATACGGGTTCCTCGAAAGAAAAATCTCAGAGTTGAAGAAAATTCGTCCTGGTCCGGGACTCAATCCGGGTTCCACCGCCTTTCCGGGGCAGCCGCTCTACCATTTGAGATAACCAGCCGGAAAGAAAATGTCATGGCGAAGTCGAATTTGTCGACAACGCAAAGCAAGGGCAACTGCTTCATGTAGTAGTTCTGCTAAAATCCGTAAGCTGGCGACACGTAAATAATACAGGGAAAATCAGACATCCATCCATGTGTCGCGTTACTACAAAGGAAACCATACGGGTTCCTAAAAAAGCATCAGATTTGAAGAATATTTTGCCCTGGTCCGGGACTCAAAACTAGGACCACCCCATTTCCGGGGAAGCCGCTCTACCATCTGAGATAACCAGACGGCAAGGAGATGTCATGGTGAAGTCGAATTTGTCGACAACATGAAGCAAAGCAAGTGATTGATATAGTAGTTCTGCGGAAACCCACAATGTGGAGAGAAGTATTTATGAAAGGGAAAATCATACACCCCCCGTACGTAGTACTTGTTACAAAGGAAACCCATACGGGTTCCTCGAATGAAAAGCCTCCGAGTTAAAAAAAATCGTATTGGCCCAGTGCACGAACCCGGAACCAAGGCCTTTGCGGAGCAGCTGCTCTACCACCTGAGCTGACCAGCCGCCTAGCAGATGTCAGGGCGAAGTCGAATCTGTCGACAACACGAAGCAAAGGCAAGTGTAGCAGTTCTGCATAAACCCGCAAGGTCGAGGGAAGTAATTATAAAGGGAATATCAGATATCCACCCATTCGTAACAGTTGCTAAAAAGTAAACCCACATGGGTTCCTCGAATGAAAAGCTTCAGAGCTGAAGAAAATTCGTCCTGTTCCCGGACTCGAACTGGGGACCACCGGCTTTCCGGGGCAACTGCTCTACCATTTGAGAAAACCAGGCATCAAGAAGATGTCATGGCGAAGTCGAATTTGTCGGCAAAACGAAGCAAGGGCAAGTGCTTGATGTAGCAGTTATTTGGAAACCCGCTTGCTGGAGAGACGGAAATAATAAATGGGAATCAGACATGCACCCGTTCGTAGCAATGGCTAGAAAAGAAACCTATTCGGGTTCCTGGAAAGAAAAGCCTCGGAGTTGAAGAAAAATTCGTCGTGGTCCGGGACTCCAGCAGAGCACCACCACCATCATCAAAGCGGCAGCAGTTGCGGTCCAAGTGTTGCTTGCTAATGCGTTCTTCTACGGTTCACAGAATTCTACGGCCCGGTGCTATCATCTGCTAGCGAAGCTGTTTGCTGCTCCATACCGCACGTGGGTGTAGTCGCTGCTCCTCCAGGTGCGCACAAGCTCCGCTACATGGCGACGGGATCGCATCCAGAGTGCCTGCGCCAGACCATTTGAGCCCTTAAAAGCCGTCGGATCGACACCGGCATCAAAGCGGCAGCAGTTGCGGTCCAAGTGTGCGCTTGCTTAAGCATTCTTCTACGTTTCACAGGTTCGTACTTATTTCCCCTATTGATAGCACAAGAGTATTGGTGACCGCAACTACTGCTGCTGCTGCTGCTGCTGCTGCATTCGCGTTTCGTAATCCATCGTTTTTCAAGCTTCTTTTCCGTTATGCCTACCAATGCGGAGTTGGCCAAGCGACTCGATAATCTCGAGGCGCAATTTAAAGATAGATTGCAAAAACTGGTCGAGAAACTTGTTTGCGATGTGAAAGGGAAGCTGCAGGAAGCTGGACTGGATAACAGCACCCTGGGTAGCCAAGTTTCTGGCATGGATGGCAGTTTGACCATGGTAAATGAAATTGCCGAGAACACGTGTGCCCAGCAAGCTGAGATATCGGCATCAAACAAGGCTCTGAAATCAGAAAATGAAGCCCTTAAAAAAGGCTAGCCGAGATGGAACAGTATTCTGGAATCAACAATGTTGAGATCAAAGGAATACCATTTACAAAGGATGAAGACTGCATTTCTATTGTAACTGCCATTGCCGATAAGGCGGCATGCTCTCTTGCTCCCATCGAGATCACGAGATCAAGATAGCGCATCGTGTGCCCACTAAATCAGGTGATCAAAATATAATTGCCAGTTTTTGCTCCCGCGCTAAAATAAATGATTTCCTGGCAAAGGCTCGCAAGGTCAGGATGGATACCGGCAGTCTTGGTTTCTCTGGAGAGAACGCAGGGCCCATCTTCATTAACGAACACCTTACTCCTGACAACAAGAGGCTGTTTGCTCAGGCCTTAGCACTCAAGAAAGGAAAAGGATGGCGCTTCCTCTGGACTGATATTTGCCGTATTAACGCACGCAAGTCCGAAGACAGCCGAGTTCACCGCATTTACTGTGAAGCGGACCTTTCTGTTATCTCTTAACCTGAATCACGTGCATAATGTTAATCCGTCCCCAACAGACCTCTTATGCCTGCATACTTCACACCGTCCGAACTAGATTCTTACCTTAAGCGTCCTTGCCGATCCCTCGTACATTTTAATGCACGCAGCTTACGGAAACATTTTGATGATATTTATCATTTCCTATCATCCAGTCAGCACCACTTCTCGATCATATGTGTAAATGAAACCTGAGTCTGCGAAGCCGATAAGAACTTGTACACTTTTTCATCTTATACACCACAATACTGTCACCGAAGTGACAGCTGTCATGGCGGCGCAGCTGTCTTCATTTCATCAGAGTTAAAATATTCCAGGCGTCGGGACTTAACAATTAATCAAAAAAATTGCGAATCAGTGTGGATTGAGCCGAAGGCATCATTTCTCGATATTGACGCCAAAAGTTTAGTGGTTAGTTCTATATATATCGATCGCCGTCGTCATCCTTTAATGATTTTTGTTTAGAACTGAACCATGTTTTGCACACGCAATCGCTAGAATGTAAAAAACATCATTATTATGGGTGACATCAGTATTAATCTTTTAGATGTTCACAGTTCATCAAACACTGCTTATACAGATACCTTGAATGGACATGGCCTCGAATCACTTGTAACTGTACCTACTCGGCGGAATATAAATGGTCCGGATACACTAACTGACCATGCATTGTTGAACCTCATGGTTACTCCTGGATCTGGTGTCATTGAAGTTTCACTAACTGATCATTATCCAATATTCATGCGTATAAATTCCAGTATGAATATTCCAGATATACACGTTGGCCAGCCTTTCTGAGGCACCTTATCCCTGTTTACAAACTTTATACCACAGTGTGCTATTCCATCTGTCAGCCGCTGTCTTGATTTTCCACTTCTCAGGGAATTATTAAAAAGATGCAACAAGTGAGTACCTAGAATATCAGTATTGCTTTTTTTATGAGTATCACAGGCATTGCGTCTAGGCCTGCTGATTGACCTATTGAGAGACTGCTGACTGCTGCTGTCACTTTATTGATAGGTCAGGTATTGCGAAAGTATTGTTAACGTGCTCAGGCATTCATAACAAGGCTACATTAATATTAATCCGTGAGGCCAGCGAAGGTCCTATGGAGGCAAAATGGGCAATACATAATTGAGCCGCATCTTCGTTAGCTGATACAGGCAAAACATCCACTCTTGAACGAAGGCCCATTGCATCGTGAACTATGTGCCACATTTTTTTTTCGTATGACCCTGAGTCTCTTCTACAAGTAACGAAAAATATTCGTGGAGAAGGATATAGTTTTGGGTTAAAGATAATAGATCAATATTAACATCTCCCACAATGATTACATTGCATTTCCCCATAAATATTTCTGCATGGGTAGTTTCAAATCTTTCAAGAAAAACCGTTATCGATGAGTTAGGTAGCTGGTGTAATACCGAATCTATAAGTCCACTGGAAAGCTTTATAAAAAAGTGTTTCAATACAATTATCACAAGGAGATGCCACGGTCAACACTTTGTAGACAAGGTTATCTTTCACAAAGCGTCCAACCCCGCCTCCTCTCGGATGTGATTCACGAGGTCAAGACAAGAATTTGTAACCCGGAAGACAAAATAATTCATCATCCTTGAGCCACGTTTCACTCAACGCAATAACATCAAAGGAAGATTCGTACCTTGACAAATGGGCAACCAAATCATTGTTTTTTCTAGCACTGCGTACGTTGCAATGAAAAGCTGAAAATACCTTTTTATCGCGCAACAATTCTTCAATTTAGGAAAATGAAGAAGCCGTGGTGAAGGACAAGCAAATTTCACATCCCCCAAAATATGGGAAAAAGCAGACACACACGCGTTCATCAGATCATTCTCACATGTGACGCGTAATATAGCGGAAGCTTCTGTTGTGCGCACCAAAACTTGCATAGCAGCTGCGTGCGATTTCTAAAGATACATAATGGGAGGGGACGTAAATACTAGCACAGCATCGAAGGAGGCTATGATACAAGTTACTTGCCGTGATGTTAGTATACTACTGCATACGAGAACCAAAGATTACTCACCGCAATTGGCGTGACTGGCCCCGTCACCGTTGACGATAGCGAAACGTTTGTGTTATATGCATCTCCAGGAGAGTCGTGTTAAGGAATATTGTTGCAATATAGACTGTTAAGCTACCACTACTTTAACCATACCATTAATACAGTGGTTGAAGCGTAACCGTTGCGACAAGTGACCGGGAAGGATAGCTACGACTTTGGAGTATGTCGTCTCTCTCCGAGCACCTCTACTGCAAATCTGTGCCTGCGCCGTGCAAGCCGTGCTTTCTGCTAGAGAGATGGTGGTTTTGCTTTATACCGACGTTGGAGTTCGTCAGTGCCCTGCAGCTTTCTTGAATCCCGGCACTTGACACAGTGCACAACGCTGCCATACCCATGTGTTTCCCATTAGTTTGGCCTCCCGTTCACGCCTGGGCCCATCCGTTTCCCCGTACCATTGTGCCATTATTTAGGCTTTTCATAAGTTTCAATTGTCCCTCTGCATGTTATCTTCGAGAGTGTCTGCTTTTCATACGCGCCGACGGCCGTATGTACAACGCGGAAGTCACCAATTTGTAAAAGCTTGTTTCCATTTTTTTTCTCGGTACTGTATTGTAATGTTTGCCTTTTAAAATATACATCTTCTATTGTTTATCGGCGCTTCCTGTCTCTAGTGTCGTGCACGCTACACAATGTATTACGGAGAAGCCGCCGCTGGCGGGCGGAGACGTGCAGGAACCAGCACGCATGTGACGCTGGCTATCTCGTCGCATGGGCGCTCGAGCGCCTCCTCGCCCTGACGGCAGGATTTTTGTTCTAGCTGTTGATTTGACGGAATCACTTGTGGCAGTGATGCGCTCACATCGGCCAACTACCTGTCGACGCCAATAGCAAAAATGTTTTGCTTTCGCTTCAAAGCCGTCGCGGATGGCACTTAAAAACGGCCACAAATGTATACATTTGAGGTACCTTGACCTTCTCCTGATCCTAGTTTCACGTATCAAGACGAGAAAGGCTGGCAGACATTTGCGTGTCTAAGCTGAGGTGCCCTACTACGGGCGTGTCTCGCTGTGCGTCAGCAGTCGGGCGCTGCTTTGCGTTTAACTATTATCGTATCGCAGCTCCAGTTCGAGCTAGAGGTTTGACACTGGTGGTGCCTTGTCATAAAAGGTTTAGACCTCATGCTATGCTACTTGGATTTACTTTACGTCAAAAAGAAGTTATTGTAGCCGATCTTCGGATCACCATACGCACCGAAGGGCGACCATTACTCCCCTTTTGATTGCCACAAGAGGGCGCGACATGGGAAGTACTTGCGAACGAGGAAGTGACTGGCATGAAGGAGGAAAACGGCATGTTCCACCTTACTCGCAGTACTAATTCGATGCGATGATCAATTGATTCGTTGAAATTCACCCCTATCCTCGACATCCGAGGCGCACCAATAAAGACCGTCTGCACAGGATGCTCAATGGGTGACTGAGGTTCGAAGGACAAAGACGCTAAAGTATGAACAAAACGTGTATTTACAGATAACATTACGAAGTTCAGCTACAAGATTGCATAATTTTAACAGTACATTGGCTGCAAAGAGTTACACTGGTTTGGAGGACATAGGGCGACCCTACTTCGGCAGAGCCGATGGTGCTTAGCACCGAAGCAAAGTACACCACTCCGATCGTAGCGCTCCGGATGGCTTTTCTAGACCCAACGCTCCGCCCAAAATCTGTGATGGCGAATTGCTGCCGGTGGGCGTCCCAACTCGATAATCAGTTCACAAATGCTTGCGTTTGGCACAACTTCCACGTGTGATTGGCCAGTCGAACAACCATCCATCTCGGAAGAATGTTTTAGTACAGTTCACACTGTAGAACCCTCACCTAAAATACACAATATACAAGAACAAAGGAATGAAGCTCACGCCAGCTGTGCACGTCACAATTTCCTAGAAACTTTTTCACGCTAGGGTCACACCAGCTGTGCCCTTTCTACGAAATTGTGACGTGCACAGCTGCACTTTTCGGTGAGCACTTGTTACGCCACAACTGGCGCAACAAGTGCTCACCAAAAACACATGCGCAAAACGTAAAAGCCAGGAAACGTCGAGAACGTGTTGTCTGTCTTGGAACACATGCCCGACGCAACCAGATTCCAAGGAGCCGAAGGCCATGTGGTGCCATCAAGAACAACTCGTTTGCAAGCCAAACTGTAACTGAGGAGCACGAGATAATTCTCCACCCGCCAAGGTCGGCCCCGTGTCCGGGTCGTAAGCCGAAGCAAACATTCGCTCGCCATCTCGGAACCGAGACAAAACCGTATGCTCTAGTGCTGTTCCATGAAACCACATGGCCGGTCCGCGCGCGATGCAAACACCTAAAAAGTAATGAAGCTCGTGCACCCGGTTCAAACCCGAATCATGCATACTCCAAGGTTAGCCGCCAGAGCACCGCGGAAGTCAGATGCGCACACCCATTAGGGCGTCTGACGCCCAGTATTACGACCTCAAGCTGTAAATCCGTTCACACCCACCGGCAGGCGGCGCGCAAGGAAAACGCCTGCGGGGATACTGAGGAAGCGCAGCGCGACGGGAGTTCGAGGCTGTTTTTTCACTGTCATGTGCGACCGCTACTGTGGCGCTGCTGGTGCTCTCCGCTCCGCGAGTGCCGCGGTAATTAGGAGAGCCGGCAGCGTGTTTACTTTGCTTGCGTGCAAGATCCCACTCTGTGCGAACTGTTGACAGCCATTACACAAGTGAAAAACGAGCTCATCGAGACGCACGCCCGCTGCCCAGATGACCGCGCTGCGTTTTTGGCTTTGCTTTGCCGCAGCCCGCGGCGGGGCTTACACTCTCTCTCTCTTTTTTTAAGAGTGTATGTGCAGTCAACATAAGTATGGTTACACACGAGGTGTTTAATACAAAACCTGGTGCATAGGCGTGTTTTGAGATAGATGCCGAAGCAGCTTGGCTAAAGTCGTTCTCTGCTTTCTTCTACCTGGTTGTATGTACGGCAGCAGTGGTTCATGACTGAGCTCGTGACATTTCCCCGCTGGCAGACGAAGCCCGCCGAGCGAGTTAGTCATCTCGTGGATTTTAACACCTCAGACGCGCGACCAATGTCCCTTCAGCCTTGGCCTAGCGTCGTCCACTGCTCCTGAGACGCGCAATACGATAGTTGAGCACTGGCACAAGCGTGGCTTGTGCCATAATCGCGGGCGAGGGGATGGCGATCGGGAGGCTCGGAAGGCTGGTGGTGGCGTCAGAGTACGGTCGGAGGCAGGGAAGCGGTAGCGGTTCCGGGTTCTTTCTTCTCCAAAGTAGGTCTCCTGCGCAGTGCATCAGTCCTCTCGTAAATGGCTTCTTAAAGTGGAGTCACCTCGCCACTCAGTGCGCATTGTACGACCGCTACACCGCATAGTCGGCGCTGATGGTCGATACTTAGTTCGATGCTTGGCGTCGGCTACAGTACCTAGCTATATGACAAGGCACGCCGCAGAAGTAACACATTGGCAAAGCGCGAACTTCAGAATGCGGATAGAAGTATTCTACCGAAGACATCTGTTGAGAGTAACGAGGCTCTTCCCTTTGACAGTCGTAGGTAGCGGCAAGTCTTCGTGGATGAAAGTTGCGTGGGCGTGGATCAAAACGTTGAGGGGGCAAATCGTTGCGTAGTGGTTCGGTAGTACCGTAATGCGGTTCGTCTCTGGAGCCGTTAAGATCTATGACGTTAACCGAGTGGTTCGAAGTAGCCGAAGGGGGTTCCCAAAGCGTGCCTCGGAAAACGGAGGAGCCGCAACGTGGTGCCGCATAACGTTCCTGTTCGTCATGCCGCTGGAGCTCCTCGCGGATTATCTTGTGGATGGCGGACGAAAGGTCTAGGTGCGGAGGACTCGTGTCAATACTTGCTATGGTCGTTACATTGGCCAGCCGTCCAAACTTTTGTGTAATTTGGCGAGTCTTCAGCGCCTCGAAAGTATGGCAGTGCCGTATCAGTTCTGATACAGTGTTCAAGTTCTCTCTAGCAATGAGAAAGTTGTACACGTCTTCCGATATTCCTTTAACGACGTGCCCCACTTTATCTTCCTCTGTGTTTTGAGGGTTGACGGTTCGGCACAGCTTCAAAATTTCTTGAATATCGGTAGTACATGTCTCGCCGGGTACCTCAGTTCTCTGAGCTAATGTGAATTCCGCACGTTTCTTCTTTGCGTCCGAGTCACCGAAACACTTCTTGGTCTCCTCAACGAAGAGTGTCCATGTAGTTAGCATGTCCGCGTGGTTGTCATACCATACCAACGCCGTGCCGACCAAGAAGAAAACAACGTTCTTACGCTGACTGACCGCGTTTTATTTATTGTCTTTGCTTACCCTTCCGTAATGGGTTAGCCACACATCCACATCTGCCTTTGACTTCGCCGAGAACGTGCGTGGCTCTCGGTAGTGCTGGATAAGGACCGGGCTTGCCAAGGCACTGCTCGTGATCCTATATCGTTCTGTGGTCATGACTGAGCGCGACGGCAAAAGTCCGGCGATGCGACGGCTTCGGCGTAGTTCTTGTGCTAATGGATCCGCTGTAGGTCACGGGAGTTACCCAGCACCTCCACGAAATGTTACACACCGGGTGTTTAATGCAGAACCAGATGAATCTGGTTGATAGACACGTTTTGAGAGCGGTCCCGAGGCAGAATGGCTAACGTCGTTCTCTTCTTTCTTCCACCTGGTTGTCTACGCGGTAGCCGTGGTTCATGACAGAGCTCGTGACAATATCGTATACCCGTTGCACTTGTTAAATTCCACCTGGAAATCTATCTATGCCCGCAGTGGGAGTTCACATGTGCTGAGTTCGCGTAGAATGTCATACCTGTCATAGTTTACATCTCCATTGGGTTGTGAACTAGGCGTAACTACGTTTTTCTTGCTATTTTTTTATTATGCATAAAAGCTTTCATCGAATGCGTTTCCAATTTTGTTTGAATTATTCAACATTATTTTCAAGGATAGCATGATGGAATGAAATCAATTACAGCTATGTGCTTCACCTAAACGAGTTTTGCACATTGTTCTCTTGTTTTCAGGTTACGTTCGAAAGCGAACTAAGGTTTGCAAGTAGGATTGATGAAAATGAACAGAAATGGAAAAAAGGCCCTTATGATTGTATAAAAAGCAATGAAATTTTCTGAGCCTTCATGCGTAGCTTTAGAAGCGTGCTTGTGACGCAGGCTTGCAATGCATGCCCTCATTATTACGGCGAGTTTACCATCTTTTCCATATCGCCTACTGCTACATACTTCTGAACTGCAACATGTTCAGAGCAGTCATTAGAAGAAATATGAGAAACAGTGAAATCAGTGTAGAAGCCATGAAAAAGCACGCGGTCTTCGTTAGCACATTGGGTCTAAAAGAAACATGCTTTCATTTTTAAAGTATTACACTTTTGGTATTAAGAAATATTTCTCTTTTTTTTCTCTGCTAGTGCGAGGTGATTTTATATTGTCTTGGGGGAATCAATGCTCCTCATCTACGGCTGTGGGCAGGAAAGCAATGACATCCACGTTGTCTCATCCTTAGAAACTGGTGGTTGAATTCCCGATTCCGCCTTTACAGACTTTTCTCGATACTGGTGGCGTCGTGGAAAAACTTTTCAACAGTCTTCGATGGGCTTCGTATCATTCCGTTCTTGATTCACACCTCGATTGAGTAGGCGAACTTTCTTCCCTTGGAAGATCTCCGGGTCGACGTGGTAGAATAGGTGGTTCATTTCCTCTGAAAAAATGGCTATGTTCTCGTTTTGTAGCTACACTCGGAACTTCAATAAACCTTTGGTCCTTTCTTTCTCAACAACGCTCGTGAAGGACCCCAGGAAGTTACTGCAGAACGTTGTAAGGGTGGACTCTGGGTTCTCGAACCATGTCCTCGCAGAATCGTCCAAGGAGAAGTATACATGTCGCAGCTTATCCTCAGAGCTCCAGTTATGGAAGGCTGAGATCATTTCGACAGTTTCGCGCCATATTTCTGGATCGTCCGACGAGGCCCCACGGAAGGTAGGTGGCTCTCTTGTTGCTGAAGCACGAAGCGGAACGCTGAAGGTGCCGTTGTTATTGCTGAGTTAGCGAGGATTTTCCCGGTTGTCTCAAGCAAAAGTCAATGAATCGGGCTCGCAGCCTGGGGGTACCTGGAGCAAAAGTCCGTGCTCGCCGCCTGGGGCTACCTTGCTTGTCCTTGGCTATATTGGTGTTGGCTTGCGAGTTTCGACATAGATAGCGGCTTTGTAGAACCGTCCGGTACACGAACGCAAATAACCCCCACCAGTTGTCACGAAGCAATGACCGTGAAGAACACAACAGTAAAATTGTGGACGAAGCTATATTGAGCTAAGCAGTGTCCAAAAAAACAAGGCACACTGGAAACACAACTATAGCGGATAACACAATCAGTGATAGTCGAAATTTCATTTGCGGGTGAAATGTGTGGGCTTCTATAGATGAATTATCGAAGGTTCCAGAGTAATCGCTGATGTGCGCGGCTTTTCCAGAAAGTACTGCAATATTCGCGTCGCACATACAATCACATTACAGAAGTTGCACTGATAAAAGACAATGGATGAAACCACTTAAACCATTCGAGAAAATTCCCATACATGCAGGCGCGTCCTGCGATGAGCGATAACTTTAATATATATCAGCCGCTGAACAGCGGCCACCTAAGCACACGTGTTAATATACATTCTCCTGTGCTAACGAATGTGTTTTTTGATACGCTCGTTTTTGATACATGTTTTTATGTCCGTCTCGGTCGCGCTGCTCCTTTTGTATATCACTTCGGGAGTTTTTATGCATTCTATATGTGAGAGGAAGTGAACGACGGGTTCTGTAAAGAAGTTTACTTGAACAGATTTCACGACTAGAGCGTGATAAACACATTGAATTTTCCGCTAATGAGAAATAGTGGTACTGTTGAAGTCTGAATTTTTTTTTCCAGATGAAACTATTTGCTGTATTAGCTAAAGTGACATATAAATAGTGGTGCTTCTACTATTTTCTTTAGATATATTCTCTGTGTTGTAACGATAGTGTTTTTGATAAGCCTAACTTGGAAGTTTGTGTATATTTCATATGTAATAGAATGTAAGGTAATAGTTCCTAAAGGTTTCTGAGTAGAACAAACGTCAAGACACGAACCTGATGAATATCTTTACTTTTCCTATGATAATTTACACCCGGGCTGAACATTGAATATGACACTTTTCCGTCACAAAACTGGCCTTGCTAGATTACCTGCTAGTGACATAACCGTGGTGGTTCTACCCATCAGTCATGCTTCTACCCTTCTCCTCAGATACATTCTTCGGTTTGATGACAATTAGCTCTTTCCATTGTATTCTCCAAAACCGCCCGCGCGGCTTTCAAGGCTGTTTCCTTGTTGATTGACCAAAGTGACTGAGTTAATTTACTACCATTGATGCGTTCATACCCCATTCCTTGCTTTTGCTTACTGCATTTGCGAAATTATGCCACAGAATAACCTTCCCTAGCTTGCCCTGTGTGTGTGTGCTGTCGCGTGCGCCTTCCCTGTTATAGAATGTATTTGTATTCAATAAGACATTCTGCGGTTGAGTATGAATGTAGTCTTCCCCAGATATAATTAGGTTTCGGTAGCGCATGTATACAAGCATCCCTCTGCCATTGAACTATTTTTTTACATAAATGTATTTTCCCTAAATAATCATCTGTGTCTATAATAATAACGGTAAGTCATGCCACTGCGTCCTAGGTAATAAAAGTTAATATCTGTATTACACAATTACAGTCTACCGTTATTAAATGTGTTGATTGCTTACGAAGGTTCCAGCCAGCCGGTGCTATATTTCAACTTGGGCGATAAAGAAAATCTGCAATTTGTTCAATTACTTCGGATTCGATTTTCGTGATCCTTCTCAAATGAGTATTCGATCACATTTTAAGTACGGAAGGGCGACCCCAGAGCCAAGCGCTAAATCTATTCATGAATATGAATTTGTTGTGCCATTCGGAAATGTCCACACTTTTTCATTAAAGGGGCAAGCAGCCGAGGTTACGAAACAGCGGTCAATCACTCGACGTGTTTGCGTCGCTACGGCGGTCACCCTACAGACAGTTGTGTGCATTGAAAGCGCCGACAGCATCGGAATGTTCCGCCAGGGGGTGAATAAGGCTATGGGATTCTATTTTTCTCATTTAGGTATTGGAACACACGTAGACAGAGCAGACAGTGGCCTACTTCTTGAACTGAAATGCCTGTATGATACTGCCTCTGGGGACTGCAAACCAGCTAAAGCGTGACTGGGGACTGACATATCCACTACAATTGCTATTGCATCGGAAGAAGCATAAGCGTTGTCACTGTTACATGAATGTCATATTGAAAAGCGTGTGACAGTCCGGAGTTTAGGTGGGTGGATTGCGCATAGGAAGCTTAAGACATGATACTCGTATACTACATTAGTTAGGTAAAGATGGCAAGCAAGTTCCTTCCCATTCATTTGCTCGTTCTGCGCCACCGAAGTATTAGTAGTGTCAAATTGTACTGTGTGTTATAGAGAAAGTAGAGATTATGTTCAAGGACTCATTAAAGGATTCTTGTCCTTTTTTGCCCGTTTTCGTCACGGTCATGGAAACCGCGTCGTTGCGACATCGCCGAAGGCGCTGGTTTTCAGTTCCTTGCGTCCCGGGAGGCGCTGGATGCCCGCGTTTGAAGGCTCTTCGCGCATGTGTCACGACTAACCTGGTGAGGACACACCTCACGGCTTGACTGGCCAGGAGCCACTGAGCTCTTTTGCAGAGTAGGTGTAGCAGTCTTAGCTACTGCCACCGCAGTGGTGTGTGCGAGAGCCGAAGGATCGCTGAGCACGTGAAGCGCAGGTCGCATGGATGGATGGATGAATGGATGGATACTATTCCGTTCCCTTTAGAATGGGGCAGTGGGTTGCGCCACCAAGCTCTTCTTAATATATTTCCTGATGTCCTACCTATGTTAGGAAAAAAAATGCGACGAATTCCCATAACCAAACTTTCACAACCCCTATTGTGAACTTTGCTTTTGAACGCCGTCACTGTCCGTCATTGTTTGTCGCTTCCATACATTCCTGCCGCGAATCTTTCAATCCCCTGTTACTATTTTCTATTGCGGACATGCTCACTGTCCCCCTGCCCTCACTGGATCAAGTGGCGTCAACGAGGCCAGAGGTGCCTAAATCGACCAATGGGCAGCTACCGCCACATTCTAATATTACATGCTGCATCTTTCCCTACAGTTATCGCAGCGAGCGCGTTCTTCTTCCGACTTATGTCTCACTTTATAAGTGCGCGTTCTAAGGCTTCTTGATTTCGCTTCGAAAACAATGAGCTTCCCCTTGAGTTATCAAAAATTGTTTCTTTGCTGATTTCGTTTTCCCCCTTAAATAGTTGCTCATAACAGGCGCCTTTTCCGTTTTCGCCACCGAGCAGATTATCTTAGTCTCTCAGACTTTCCGCTTGATGCTCCTTGTTGCCATGTTCCTCAGCATACAGGTCGCATATTTGCTGGTAAGCTTCCTAGCTCTTTTCCTCCACTGTGAATAAATGTTTTTCCTGTACGACTACCTCAACACCCTCCCGGCCCATTTTATTTCGTCCATTTTCCTCAGAGGTTCTTAATAATCAATTTTACTGTGAGCGTCGCTCACTTCAAAACTTGTCCAGCCCATGTCACTCTTCACATCTTAATTTGTAGTCTTCTTATGGCAATGCAACTGGAGTGCAGCGCGGCCCCCAGGCGTGCCGCATCCGCCCAAGCCTTCGTGTGAAATATGCCACACATTTTCGTGCTTCTTTTAATGAAATATTATCCTTGATTTCCAAAGATAATAGTTGTTCCTCCATTTTTCGTGTTTGACAGGATCGCAGTTGGGTGGGTGGTCCTTATCACAGTACACAGCTTGTGGCGTGACAGTACAGTTATCTGAGGAATAGTGTTTCCCTGCCCATGCCGCGCAGGTGAGTTGACCTCGCGAGCTTGAGAGCCATAGACATACATCTGGTTCATAAAGCACCGACGAGGGTTAGGAATGTCTGGTATGATTCCTGTTTCACTGTAACATGTATCAAGCGTCACTGGAAACACAATGCATGCAAGTCTGATGATGTGATGTTTTTTTGTGTGTTTCTTTGTCGTCCCTCGTCCTCTTAATTTTGTGGTGCCTTGATTACATTTTGCTTCCCAGTTTTTCAATAGTTCGGCTTTGGTTAGTGCTAGCGAGTCAGCATCCCATATCACGTAACGATCTGCATTTAGGGAACGATGTGCATAGGGACACTGCTAGGAGGACGTAAGGAGATGTTTTGCAAACATGTCATCTTCCAGCTTTTCACGAACCTCCAGGAGGAGATGACTGGAAATTCAATACAATAAAAGGCTGTATAGATGTTACTATTTTTTTCCGATTTATCGCTGTGAATAACGTGGTATCTTGGTCATGACTGTTTATGAGTAACGAAAAAGTTTAGGGGTGATTCGGTGCTTACGCGCCAGGCCGAGGTATGGTGAAGTAGCAAAGAGAAATAAGTTATGTGCATGTTGAATGCAGTTATTGCAGCAGCAATAGCAGCCACCCGCCATGTGGCGGAACCAGGAGACACTGCAAGTTTGACACGGCAATGGCTTGAACACGCCAGCCGCGCGTCGCTGCTATGACTTGATGTGCCATACTCAAGGATAGCCACATCATACCAGGTTAACCTAAGCCGCATGAGACATAAAGAACATGGGGAAAAAGATATGATAGGACAGGCAGCAATGCGCAACAACTTCACCTTCACATCGTCTTATACACTACGTTCTTTACGCAACCTGCTTCAAGCGTGGAATCAAGCAACGATATGTCCCATCTACGGGCGATTACATCAATCATCGCCTGTATGGTGTGAGGCGAGGTCACTTCTACTGCGCAGTGCACAACGGGTCCTCGACCCTACATATATAAAGGGACCATCCGCTTGTGTGATTTTCAGTTTGGCAGCAGAGCGCAACGACTTCACATCGTCTTATTCAATACGTTTTTTCCGCAGCCTGCTTCAAGCGTGTCCACAGTGAAATGCTCCGGAAATCATCGAGGATCCGTCCAAACTACCGGCGACCACATCAGTCATCGTCGGCTTCGTGTGAGGTGAGGTCACTGCTACTGCGCAGTGCACAACAGTTTCTCGACCCTGAATATATAAAGGGACCATCCACTTGTGTGATGTGCAGTTTGGCAGCAGTGCTCAATGACTTCACATCATCTTATACTCTACGTTCTCTACGCAGGTGAGATTTGTTTTACTTGCCTCATAAAATAAGGGCACTGTCCCTCGCACTGCTGTTAAACAATAGGGCTTGCGTTTCCTGTCATGGTGAAGGATATTAACAAAGCGCCCAAGGACTCTAAGAGAGAAATTCGTGCGGAACTCAGAGGTTTCAAGCAGAGTGTTGATCACGGTAATGAAACTTGGGACAACGTGAACTTGCTCTCGGAAGAAATCAACGTCTTGCGCGAGGAACTCGCAACGACGAGGAAAACGAATGAGCAACTGATTCCAGTAAAATAGGCAGCTGCAAACGAAAGCAGAAGAGTTAAAACAATATACACATGCTAACGGCCTTGAGATAAGGGTGCACGTGATGATGGAGAACCACTTGATGTTGTGAATTTGTAAGGGGTGTAATTCAGGAGCGAGTTGCTGAATCTCACATTGATACCTGCCATATGGTGGGTACATGTAAGCAATGAAGTAGAAGCAGTGTTGTACGTTCTGTGTTCGTGACAAAAGAAATCTTTTTCTCGTGAAAGTCAGGAAAGAAGGGCCCTCGGCTAGAAGAATTGGTTTTAAGACTTCAACTCCAATCTCTGGAAACGAAATATAACCCGCCAGGGTAAACAATTACTTGGTGCTGCGGTGGCAAAAAACCATAAGTTGGCTGGAAATTTCTGTGGACGCAGGGAGGAAACATTTTTGCAAGGAAATCGGAAGCATCAAAGACGCTTGGAATCTGTTGTCGGGAAGATGTTGATAAGATGCGTCAACAGTTAATTTCATGATATTTCGGGTTTTGCAAGCGGCCTCACTATGGCTGAGAAGGCAGGTTGACAATAATACGACCAAAGTAAGCCCTATCATATCTTGAACGGGTTGTCTAAGCAGTGCGCTGCGTTTCATCTAAATTTTTGTAGTATTAGAAACTGGATGTGATTTAAACCGGTTATGCCTGGCGTGCGTAGCGAGAGGTACGGTTAATCTTGTTGTTGGAATTGGTTTTTTCCACTGTTACATCTTTATCGTTTAGCTTCGTACGTCTGAGTGTTTAGGTTTCGTTGTTACCGCGCTTTGAGTTATGGTTACAGTAAAGAGCATACATTTTTAAAGCCTAACGCATTTATTTGCAAAGTCGTCATCTTGTTGTTTCTCAGTTGCCGCAAAGAGAGCCCGATGGTTGGTGAAATAGCAAGCAGCCGTCTCAATGGCTCCAACACAGTACTTTGAGGCCAAGGTTTGTCTGTGGTAAACCAGGTCGATCGCGGTTCGCCATTGTGTAGTCTGCATGTTAGGGTCACTGGTCAGATTGAGGTTGAACTGATCTTTAAGTGGAACTTTAAGCAAATATTTCGCAAAGGTCGCACACAAATCAAAATGGATTGTCTGCAAAATCCATTTGGAACATGCGCGTCGCACTTGAACTTCGAGCCAGCCGAATCACATGGTCCCTCACACGGCGAGCCTTCACGACCTCCAACTGCGTTCTGTCGGCGTCTAGGCACGCCGCTATCTAAGGTGCGTCATTTTGCTGTCTCTGTTCGATACGTTGAGCACGTTCTTCTTCTGCCCCGCGGCTTCTTGCTTCTTCCTGGTTTCTTTCTATCGTTCATCCACGGCCCTGGAACGAAATGCCGAACTAGACGAAGAACCATCCTCATCTGAATCCACTAGCCTGGCCGTTTCGTACTTACGACGCTCGGCGAGGCATGCGGCTTGTTCTTCCTCCGTCTCCTCGGCTCGCTGCCTCCTCTTGGTTTCGTTCCGACGACGAAGCCCGGTTTCTTTCAGTCTCTCCGGCTCACTTTCCATATCTGCCAACAACACCCACCGAGCCGCCACTCCTATATATACGATGCAACGCCGCCTCCTGCTCGGTTGTTGCATCGCGGTTTAATCAGCTCCTCCTCTGACATCACGCCAGATGGCGCGGCGAGCGGCACTTCCAGCTGCGGCGGTCACTTCGTAATAGCTCAGCTCGCAGTGTGGCCACCGGCGACAGCCAAACGGCGAGAATGCGACCAATGTAGCTCTCGTTACAAAATATAACAGATAGCCCCAGTTTGTTTTCTTGAGCGTCTTAACACTAAATTTGATGTTTTGTTATTTACCGAATCCTGGTTAACTCCGAATGAGAGACTACCATACTTTTTAGGATGTTTATAATAGCATTGTCCGTCCTTCTAGGCGACGCGGTGGAATTCGTCTGTAAGTTAGATTCCCTCACGCATGCTTGTATTGACGAAATGACCTGTATGACACCTAGTATCGAATGTGTCACAGTGCGTGTGCAAAATGTTATTGTTGCAGCTGTTTATCGACCTCCGAGCGGGTATAAGGCTAAATTTTTTAATTATATAGAAAGGTTACTGCGAAAATCCACTAGATGCGTAGTTCATTTGTTATCTTGGGCGATGTAATCATTCACATGCTAAGTGGGGACGCACTTTGTGAACAGTTGGAAACTATTGTTGATTCATTTGCATGCTCAAATGTCTTTGCACAACGTACTCGTCTTACTCACCACAGTGCCAGCTTACTTGACTTCAGTGTCAACATCAGCCTGGCTACGCCCACTGCAGAGCAAAGGATCTCAAATACCTCTACAACTACCCCGGGCATCTGCTAATTGTGGCCATGTTGCCCCGGCAAACTTTTTAATCTTTTCTGTCCAACTAACTTTCTGCCACTCCCTGCTACGCTTCCATTCTCTCGGAATACATTCCTTAACCCTTAATGACCACCGGTTGCCCTCCCTCGTCATTGGTGTCGACCAGTGTTGGCAGCAGCGGCAGGGCTCGCGCACCAGCTCACGCATTCCTTTCTGCTTGTACAGGTTAGTTATATCATCTGTCGTTTTCTTTGTTATCCTGTTACTGTACCTGCCGCCAAGAACTGCTTTTATGCTACTTGTGTCCTTGCATTAAGGTTTTAGTGTTTTTTTTTCAGTTGTGCACTGTTAGATATGCCTACCTGTGCTGAGCTCGCTAAGAGAATTGATGAACTGGAGTCAAGAAATCTTATCGAATCGGATCGATTTACTGATTGCATTGTTGACAAAATTATCTTTGACATTAACACATCTGGGGTTGACGTGCTCGAGATCTAGAAGCACCTGGAGAGAATTTAATCCAGTCCAAAATTTCTTAATGATGTGGTCGACAAGCTGCACAGCGAAAAGGCCTCACTTGTGGCAGAAAACAAAGGCCTGAAAACGGAAAATTGTTCACTTTCCCGAAGGGTCTCCGAGCTCGAGCAGTAGTCTCGCAGGAACTATATAGAAATCAGGGGTATCCCCTGTACAAAGGGCAATGACTCTGTTCCAATTTTGGAGACAGTGGGTAGGAAAATTGATGCTCCGTGACTTCCTCTGATGTGGATGTTGTTCAAGTCTCCACTAAAGATAAGGGTAAGAAAAACTTATTTGCTAGGTTCTGTATCGAACGAGAAAGAAAGATTTTATCAGCAGGGCACGAAAGGCAAGGCTCTGCCTGAATGACATCGAAAAATATGACCACCTTTCCATATTTGTTAATGACAACTTCATACCACAAAATGAGGCACTCTTTTCCAAAGCACTGGTGCTAAAGGAAGCCAACCGCTTGAAGCACTTGTGGACGGAATATTGTCAGATTAAGGCTAACAAGACCAATGAGAGCCGTGTTTGTGGTATTGTGGGTGAGTCTGACCTTTCCGTTTTCAACTAAGTGCCTCGATTCTGACTCTTAAATGTCATTACCATCCACTATAGATTCTTAGCTCTCAACATCTGCGCTGAATAAATTCATGTCGCGCGACTACCATTCAATTATTCACTTGAATGCTAGAAGTCTCCGCAAACATTTTAATGATTTTGAGCTGCTCTTTTCAACACTTAACAACGCCTTTTGAATAATATGTGTGTCTGAAAGCTGGCTTAGTAATGATGACCAAGGACCTATTCTGCTTTCACTCATACACTTCTGAGTATTATCACAGAGAGAAAACTAATCACGACGGTTCAGCTATTTTTTTTTATTTTAACATTCCATATAAACGACGGCCTGACTGGGAGTTGAACATTACTAACTGTGAATCTGTGTTTGTGGAATTTGATTCCCCCATCTTCAGTATAGACAAAATGAACTTAGTGGTTGGCTGCATTTATCGCTCAGCTTCTTCTTTAGTTACTGAATTCTGTAGTGCCCTTGATCAAACTATGGAGAAAATATCATGCGCTAATTGTAACGCAATAATCATTGTCGATATCAACCTTAACCTCATAGATACCGGTTCATCTAATTCTTCTAGTTATTCAAGCATCTTCCATAATTTTGGATATGAATGTTTGATTTCTCTCCCTTCTCGCCCTAACATTGCCGATGGCACCTTATTGATCACGCATTATAAAATTTAACAGATCCAGCTGAGGCTGGTATTATTACCACCGATATTACCGATCACTATCCTATCATTCTACGCCTGCGCAATCATTCAGGCTTATCTAACACGTCATTTTACAGAGTAATGCTTGACAAAGAGATGTTCCTTGCTAGCGTAACTAAAACAGACTGGTCAGAAGTTGTATAATCTAATGAACCTCAAAAAGCTTTCTCGCAATTTTTGACGACACTTTCATCGCATTTAGAGTGCCGCTCTCATAAAATATTATGCAGAAAAAGGGTATCATCGCCAGAAAATGCGTGGCTTACAGATAGCCTACTGAATGCAATGCGGTCACGTGAAAATTTGCACAAGATAACAAAGAAGCAACCTTTCAATCCTAAATTACTTGCACGTTATAAAAAATTATCTGACTCTTTCTGCACAGCTGAGAAGTGCGAAGATAAATTATAATTAACAAAAATTATAGAATGTCGTAATAACACTAGGAAAAAGTGTAAAATGGGTAACACCTTATTAAACAGTAATTCTCAGAACGTTATTTCGAGAATAATTAACAATGACATGGTATACGTTAATCCCCTTGATATTGCAAATGACTTTTCTGATGCTTTCTTCAATAACACTTCTGATTCCGCTTCATGCTGTAACATGTCCTTTAAACGCTTAGCTCATTTATTTTTCCTTTTTGCAACAACACCTGATGAAGTAATTTTAGTAATAAAGCCCTTCAAGCCACTAGTGCTCGCCTAGATAATATTAACGCCTACCACATTAAAATGATTGCGAAACATATCGCTAACGTCCTCTCCGCTATCATTACCCTATTTTTAAAACCCGGGTTTTCCACGTGAACTTAAACGCGGTCGAGTCATCCCCGTTTACAAAAAAGTGATCGCAGGCTTACACAGAGTTACAGACCCATTTGGGTTCTTCCACTTTTTAATAAAGATATTGAAAAACTTAACGAAAAGCGTCTAAATAAATATTTAGATAAATTCAGTATTCATTCCCCTTATCAGTTTGGCTTTCGTTCTGGCTTTTCAACTAATCTAGCACTTATTTCTATTACTGATTATCTTAAAGAAAGGAATTGATGATGGTAAATTTGCAGCCTCGATATTCGTTGATCTATCCAAGGCCTTCGACACATTCAATCACACAATTCTTTGTGCTAAACTTGACGCCATCGGAATAACTGCTCTGGCTCTACTCTAATCCTAGTTCATTACAAGATAGAAAAGAAGTCGTTAACATTTCTGGGTACTGCTCTAAAGAACCTACTACTAACATTGGAGTACCACAGGGGCCCATATTAGGCCCTCTACTTTTCCTAATTTATACTAACGATCGGCCTACTTTCTTCTCCTCATCGAAGTGTATTTTTACGCTGATGATACCACTATATTTAGTTCTAACATTTGCATATCAATGCTAACACGTGAGCTAAACGAAAATTTCGCGAAACTTTCTACCTGGTGTCAACTTAACAAGCTGCAGATTATCCATAATAAGACCAATTTTGTCGTCTTTGCCTCACATCAGTGATCGCCTGAGCTCCTTCAATCTATTTCCATCAACAATCATGTAATCACTGCAGTTGATCATTGCACCTATTTTGGTGTGGAATTTGATCGTCATCTGAAATTTCACCTTCACATACCTAATGTGAAAAAGGAAATGACATACAAAGTACAAGTTTTAATGAAAGCACGACCATATTTCTCATTTTGAACTCTCAAGTCGCTTTATTATGCTTTTGTTCATTCACATATTAACAATAACATTGAATCATGGGGAAACACTTATAACATTCACCTAACTTCGTTGCAAGTCATTCAGCTGTTACACGCATATAATACTTTGAATGTGACTGACCTTGTTAAATATAACCCCGCCATATTTATTTTTAGGTGATTAAACAATGACATTCTAATACCCACATTCCAAAGACATCCCTTATTAATGTAAATAATACTAGATTAGCAGGAAATATGAAATTCATTTTACCAATCATTCGCTCCATCTATGGATGGCAGTCATTACACTTTTCAGCTTTAACTCTGTGGAACACCTAACCATTCCCTTTACAATTGTTCAAAGCTCACAGGTTTTGTACAGAACTTAAGTATTATCTTTTAGCTTCCTCCGACTTTCCCATTTAAGTGTACTATGTGTTGTATTTTTTTTTCGCTTTGTTTCTCTACATGTCTCTCGCATTTTTACTTCTTTTTTTCTTGTCAACCCATTTTTTGTAGTTTCACCTTCTGTTGTCTAAACCAAAGCCTTGTTATGTCTTATTACATTGTTGTCTAAATAATGTTGTCTAAACCAATGCGTTGTCTCCTGAAACCTTTATTATCGGAAAATTCACATGTTGCTATTGTTGTTTTAATAATTCCAGTCATCATGCACAGGAGGTCCCATTTCAGTTCCTAACCACGGGACCTCCTTTGCCCTGCAGTGGTGGTTACGACCACTGCAGGGCAAAGGCATCTCCCATGCTTCTCCAACTACACCGGTAATGTACTAATTGTGGCGATGTTGTCCCTGCAAACTTCTTAATCTCATCCGCCCACCTCACTTTCTGCCGTCCCCTCCTACGCTTCCCTTCCCTTGGAAACCAGTTCGTAACCCTTATGACCATCGGTTATCTTCCCTCCTCACAACATGTCCAGCCCATGCCCATTTCTTTTTCTTGATTTCAACTAGGATGTCATTAACTTGCGTTTGTTCCCTCATCCAATCTGCCCTTTTCTTATCCCTTAACGTCACACTTATCATTCTTCTTTCCATAGCTCTTTGTGTCGTCCTCAATTTAAGTAGAACTCTTTTCGTAAGCCTCGAGGTTTCTGCCCCTTACGTGAGTACCGGTAAGACACAGCTATTGTACAATTTTCTCTTGAGGGATAATGGCAACCTGCTGTTCATGATCTGAGAATGCCTGGTAAACGCACCCCAGCCCATTCTTATTCTTCTGATTACTTCCGTCTCATGATCCGGATCCGCCGTCACTACCTGACCTAAGTAGATGTATTCTCTTACCAATTCCAGTGCCTCGCTATCTATCGTAAACTGCTGTTCTCTTCCGAAACTATAAATTTTTTCACCCACTCTTCTGCTTTGCTTCTCCTGAACAGGGAGGATGCATTGCAATTGGTCCCCTGGGTCACTAAGCAAGGCAAAATCATCAGCGAATCGCAAGTAACTAAGGTATTCTCCATTAACTCTTATCTCCAATTTCTCCCATTACAGGTCTAAGAATACCTCCTGTAAGCACGCTGTGAATAGCATTAGAGAGATTTTATCTCCGTGCCTGACGCCTCTCTTTATGGGGATTTGGTTGTTTTCTTTGTGGAGGACTACGGTGGCTGTGGAGCCGCTATAGATATCTTTCAGTATTTTTACATACGGCTCGTGCACACCCTGATTCCGTAATGCCTCCATGACTGCTGAGGTTTCGATTGAATCAAACGCTTTCCCGTAATCAATGACAGCTATATATAAGGGTTGGTTATATTCCGCGCATTTCTCTATCACCTGATTGATAGTGTGAATATGGTCTATTGTTGAGCAGCCTTTACGGAATCGTGCATGGTCCTTTGGTTGATGGAAGTCTAAGTTGTTCCTGATTCTATTTGCAATTAGCTTAGTAAATGCTTTGTAGGCAAAGGACAGTAAGCTGTTAGGTCTATAATGTGTCAAGTCTTTGGCATCCCCTTTCTTATGGATTAGGGTTATCTTAGCGTTTTTCCAAGATTGTGGTACGCTCAAAGTCATGAGGCATTGCGTATACAGGGTGGCCAGTTTTTCTAGAACAATCTGCCCACCATCCTTCAACAAATCTGCTGTTGCCTGATCCTTCCCAGCTGCCTTCGCCCTTTGCATAGCTCCCAAGTCTTTCTTTACTTCTTCACGGTTTTAGGTTTCCTCCGTTCCTGAGAGCATGTTCAATTCTATATATAATACACTTCCTTATGTCAGCAGTCTTACGCTTGTTGAATAACTCAGAAAGTTCTGCCAGTTATATTCTAGCTGTAGGGTTAGAGGCTTTCATACATTGGTGTTTCTTGATCAGATCATTCGTCTCCGGCGATAGCTTACTAGTATCCTGTCTAACAGAGTTGCCACCGACTTCTATTGCATACTCCCTAATGATGCCCATAAGATTGTCGTTCATTGTTTTAACACTAAGTTCTTCTTCCTGTGTTAAAGCCCAATACCTGTTCTGTAGCTTGATCCGGAATTCGTCTATTTTCACTCTTACCGCTAACTCATTGATCGGCTTCTTATGTACCAGTTTCCTACGTTCCCTCCTCAAGTCTAGGCTAATTCGAGTTCTTACCATCCTATGGTCACTGCAGCGCACCTTGCTGAGCACATCCACGTCTTGTATGATGCCAGGTTTAGCGCAGGATATAAAGTCTATTTCATTTCTAGTCTGATCATTCGGGCTCCTCCACGTCCACTTTGGGCTATCCCGCTTTCGGAAGAATGTATTAATTATCCGCATCTTATTCTGTTCTGCAAAGTCGGCTAATAACTCTCCCCTGCTATTCCTAGTGCCTATGCCATAATCCCCCACTGCCTTGTCTTCAGCCTGCTTCTTGCCTACCTTGGCATTGAAGTCGCGCATCAGTACAGTGTATTTTGTTTAAACCTTACCCATCGCCGATTCCACGCCTTCATAGAAGCTTTCGACTTCCTGGTCATCATGACAGGGCGTAGAGGCGTACACCTGTACGACCTTCGATTTGTACCTCTTATTATGGTTCACAGCAACACCTGCCACCCTCTCGCTAATGCAATATTATTCCTGTACGTTACCAGCCATATTCTTTTTAATAAGGATTCCGACTCTTAGTTCTCGCCTCTCCGCTTAAGCCTGGCAGCACAGGACGTGCCCGCTTTTTAGCATTGTATATGCTTCATTTGTCCTCCTACCTTCACTGAGCCCTATTGTATCCCATTTATTCCCCTCCAATTCCTCCAATAGCACTGCTAGACTCACCTCACTAGATAACGTTCTAGCGTTAAACGTTGGCAGGTTCAGATTCCAATGGCGGCCTGTCCGGATCAGGGGATTCTTAGCACTTCTGCTGCGTCGCAGGTCTGACTGCCGCCGTGGTCAGTTGCTTTGCAGCTGCTGGAGACAGAGCGCCGGAGTTTGATTGTTGTTTTATATAGGTGGTATATTATCACCCGACATTAGTCACCACCTTCCTATCTTTACACTTTTGCCACTCGCCAGGGACATGCACGACTCTCATAAAAAGTCGTGCTATCGTGAGATAGATTTAGATCTGCTACTCCAGCTTTATTAAGCGCAGGTAGACACAAAGTGGAACCTGGTTTACGCAGAAAGTGACCCTGAAAACTCATACTGCCTTTTGTTTCACGCGCTTAAGGCTATCTATGATAGGCGTTTCCCGCTTGTTGAATGCTTCGCGAAGCAGGAAAGAATTCGCATACCCTAGAATAGTTGATGCTTGTACAAAAGGATCTAAACTAAAAGTAAGATGTATCACGCATTCGTGCAGACACGTGACGCTTCTTTGCTCAACGAAAACAAAAATTAACGAAATGAATTAAATTCCCATATGAAAAAGCTGACTTCCTATTACCAATGTCTTTTGGCTGGGATATGTAATGATTCTAGAAAGGTTGCGAACGAGGTCAACAATCTGTCTTACAATTAGCAAGTGAAGCGTCCTATTAACATTGCATGTTTTGCTAATGGTAAAACGCAGGTCGAAGCACTCACAGATATGAAGGAATACTTTACTAACGTCGGGGATTTTCAGATTTCCGACAAGAGGGAGCTCAGTGCCGAAACTCGTCTTGATTTAGTGCAGGAACGCGTAAGCTTTATGCACTCAACTTCTTTGTTTCCGACAAGTCCACAAGAGGTGGAAAACATATTGCGTAAAATAAAAACTGCGCCTCTGCAGGAAATGATGACAGGTGTGTTGTACCCTTTAAATATGTTGCGTGTGTTATATCCCTGCCGCTAACCCATATAATTAATAGAATGCTGGAAACTGGAACCTTCTCTGATCGAAAGCTTGTCCGCATGTGCCCAATACACATATATGGGGCCCTTAGTGACATACGTAATTACAGGCCAATCCCGGTGCTTCCCTTGCTATCTAACGTCTTTGAAAATGTTAACACTCGTCTTGTGAATTATATAACTTGATACCACGTAATAAATGATGCCCAGTACGGCTTTGAGAAAAATAAAACAACAGAACAAGCATTGTTACGTGTGAAAGATGAAGCAACGAATGACATTGAAAATAAACTTTACACCTTTGGTCTTTTCATTGATATTATGAAAGCGTTCGATTGTTTTAACTATGAGATTTCATTAGTTAAACTTCGTGATTACGGCAGCCGCGGCGATGCCTTATATCTTTCAAAAAGTTGTCTTTCCCACTGAAGACAGTGTTGAAATTTGTCGGTTCTAGAGCCCTTGTTATTTATTCTTTACATAAACAATATAATTCATATAACTAACTCACCGTAGTTATTATTATACGCGGATGAAAATAATATATCTTTTTTCCGCGCATGCACTTAATCACCTTCAGAACACGAATAACGACTACCTACTGCAGCTTATATATGGTCGGCTTCATGCAACTAAATTAGCGCTGAACCTAAAAAAAATGTAGCTACGTCTCGTTCAAACGCACTAACAAACATGTGACAATGAACTTACGATTACATTCCAGGACACCACCATAGCAGCCGTAAGGTGTCAAAAACTTCTAGCTGTGTGATTTGAAGAAAATATGTGGTGGAATACGCGCGTAAACAAAGTAACCTCAGAACTTAGCAGAACAGTTGGTTTATTATTCAAATTGTCTGATCTCATTATTCTGCCGCTAAAGAAAGCGATATAACATGCCACCTTCCACTCATTTATTCTATTGCAGACTAGTTTGGGGTACTAAAACGACTACAAATTATAACAAACTGCAGGTATTGCAGTAGAAAGTGCTGATGATTCTTGAGAGTTATCATGGTGAACCCAAAGTTCTACCAACTAATGCTTTGTTTATTAAACACAATTTGCTCAAAGCGAGTAAAATTCATGACTACGAACTTCTGCTGCACATAAACATAACATGTTACATTGAGCACACACAACGTCAGCTATTTACACGGATACGAACGGATAACAGCACCACGAACACGTACAAATTATGGAAGGGCTGCCCTCGCCTATCAAATACCCGCACTATTAAAGCTTGTCTATTCACAAATCAATTTCAGCATGTAACTCTATAAATTCAAGTCGAAAATAAGATTTTTTTTGTTAAACGAGCGAAGAACCCTTTAACACAAGTGCATATTTTTTTTCACATTTCGATGTTTCAATGTACATGAAAAGATGTTCGTAGTGGCCATATATGTATTAGTTTTTATCTTGCATTCTATATTATTTTCACTATTTGAAAACACCCTTTGATGTTACCTCTTTCAAATCCTTGTTTTTTGAATGTATCACTCTGCCTGCTTTCAGTGTTGTCCCCAGGACGCTTAAGTTTTCCATGACAACTTTTTTTTTGCCCTGGAGGATCCCCGACATTGTGGTGCAAATGGACTAAATTGAACTGAAACTTTGAGGAGAGAGACTGAAAAAAGCGACCACCAAATTACCGTAGGTGGACCAGTCTGCGGATGCCAGCTACGGCAAGATGAGGTGAAACGTTTGTGCTGACTCTGCTGAGGAGCAACAAAGGCCCTAAGACTCAGCATCATCTCAAAGCCTAGAATCATTCTGTTCTCGTGACATGGCAATGACATGCTTCCTTAGGCTCGGGAGGGTACAGCTTCCTCGTGCTCGTGTCCCTGGTGTCGCAACACACCAAACATCTGCTCACTCATACGCCTTTGTGATGGGCCGCCTTTACAGCCGCTTTTACCTTGAGTGCCACATCCAGCTAAATGTGTACACCGGATTGAAAAAGTATCTTCATCGATTATCAATCGTGATTGGAAAGCTATACACGTAACTGTCTTCAAACCGAAGTTCTGAGGTGAAAGGAACTTTATTTATTACGCAATGCTTGGTTATGTTGCAATTCATCAAAGTATCATGGAAGAAATGTAGGTGTCAATGGAATGCTTTATTTTTTTTCTTTCATTGCAATTTAGTCTCCGTGGCTTTTCACGGTTAGGACGAAGCACTCTTGATGCATATCTGGCGTAGGGGCTGGCAAACGAGCCCATGCATGCAACCAGCAGTACATGGATCACCTTCACCTAAAAAGAAAAAAACAATTTAGTTTTTTTTTAAGTCTCTACTTCATTGCGCAAAATTCAAGAATGGCCGCTTCCAGCGCATAAGGATTGTCGTAAAGATAGGTGCGCTAAAGGATGTAAGATATGATCGAGTGTTTTATTTGTCAAAAGCACGAAATTCTCTCCGATTTCCTCATTTATTCTTCAGTAAACCTGAAGTTAGAACTCGTCCTTAGCTTATCATCCCAGTAATATGCTCGCCCACTTCATTGCAAAGTTAGTGAAAGCAGGGGTCAAATTAACGCTACATTACAAGGATACGATTAGGTACGTCGACTGTAATATCATATTCTACACACGAATATTTGCGATGTGTCTGATCACGACAGTGAAACGTTAAACAATGAGCAAAGAGAAAAATGTCGGCAATGTGCTACCAAGAAGCGGTTTCTCTCGTTCCAGCAAAAACATAAGCTTGAGGTGGGTTACACATTCGTAGTATTAGATATTATGCCTGAATGTCTTTATAATTTACATGATTCCATGATGTGTGTACTATGCAAGCGTTCACCTTCGCTTCTCTTGCAGGTGTTCAGGTCAGATTCAGTGGCAACAAAACCACAATAGAATTCTAGCGGCAAGTAGCTCTTCAGAATGTTCTGCTGATCGAACAACTCTGGCCGTGTCTGGGTACGTTCTGTACTAGAACCGAACACAACTGAATCGGCGGCACTCGCTACGAAAGCAGCTGTCACACATGCGCAGAATGGCGCCATCAGGTTAGCGCGCTGTCCCGACTCCACCAGTTCCACCATCACTAGATCACTACCAGTGTCACGCAAAAAATGCCCGAACGCTTGGCTGAAGTGGCAGGTAGCTGCCGGCAAGAAAAAATCTATGGGCGCTTTGCTGAGCTAAACTGCGATAGGCGGCAGCCTATCAAGGACTGCCTCTGTTGCTGTTGTCTGTACTGTTCTGCGAACAGACGTGCTGTGGCCGCGAGCATGTGATGCAATTACAGCCATAAGGCAGCAAGGTTTGTCACCGATCTGCGCGCACTCCCACGCGCTCGCTCGCACAGCGCTACTGGTATGATGCCTCCTCTCCTTGCTCCCTTCCCCGGTGATCACCGCTTTCCTGCGTCCACCACGCACTGCGCCCAGGCACTCATGAGCCACTAAAGATTTAGGCCTTATTATTTAGTTACCGTACTTTACATGCGTCTTCGCGTAAAACTAAAGTGCGGGCACGTGACCGACCGCAACACACCCAAGGAAATGAACATCAAATTCCGATTGAATTTGTACCGAGAAATGCCATTCCGAGCAACCTATTGCCAGTTGCAGTCGTGGCCGAGCGGTTAAGGAGATGGACTAGAAATTTATTGTGGTCTACCCGCACAGGTACGAAGCCAGTCGACTGGGAGCACAATATTTTGTGAGTCTGCGTGATTTCATGCGCATATTTCCAGAGGAAGCAAATGTAGAAAATTTATGGGCACTTTGCTGAGTTAAACTGTGATTGGCGAAATGCTATCTATGACTCCCTCTGTTTCTGTTGTCTGAACCTATTCGGCGAACGGACGCCGCCGTGGCCGCGAGCATGGGATGCAATCACAGCCATGTGGCTTCAAGGTTTGTCGACGATGTACGCGCAACCCCACGCGCATGTCGCGCTCTCGCACGCGCCCACTCGCACAGTGCTCCTGGCATGGCGCCTCCTGGCATCACTCCCATCGTCGGTGGCGCCTCCTCTCATTGCTCCTCTTGGCAGTGATGACCGCTTTCCTGTATCCACCGCGGAATGCACGCAGATAATCATGAGCCACTAAAGGCTTACACCTTAGAAACCGGACAGAGGCTATCTACGCATGAAGGACTTTTCAGTGCACGCGCCAGTTACGCCGGCTGCACCATGTGGCCTGCAGTTTGGCCTCCTGCGCTGGCATTTTGGTAGAAGCGTGTGCCACCAAATTGCATAAGGCGTGGAATTTGGTAGTATGGGATCGAATGCGAGAAATCTATTTCATTTGTTTCTTCTGCGTACTGCGTGTTTGTACGTTTTTAACAATTAGAAGAAGTGTTATGAACTTCTAATCTTGGGTGGGATGTGCTCCAAGGCATTCCTAGAGTAGTTGATAGCAACACGTGTACTTATATTTATCGGGCGACCAGGTTTCGCCGCTTAACAAATCATATCGCACAGCGCGGGACGCGTCTGCATGTATCCGAAATTTCTAGAAAGTTATCGATGCTTCTATCCGCTGTCTGTTGTCCCCGAAGCTTGTGCTATCTGATTTCATCGCGTGACTCGAATGGTGTAGAATTTTGTGGACGGCATTCGGGTCCCAAAGATTAGTCTGGAACATTCGATGACTGCTGTATAAAAGCCGACACGCTTGACCCGCTGATCAGATTTTCGACGATCGCCGACTGTGTTCGCCGCTCTCGTTGTGCTGTAAGTGTAGCCGGTTTTGTGGGCACAGGTTCGCCCAATAAAAATCTAGTTTTGCCTTTCACAGTATTGCTACTGTGTTCTTTGACGTCACGACCACGTGACAATATTCTATTCAGATAGATACACGTAGAATGCGCAAGTGAGCGGTGCTGCGCCACGATCTGCGTAGTGCCACAGTCACCTGTACAATGTTAAACATTCCTTCTATTTCGTCCTCACTAGAGAGGCGGAAACGCTGGATATAGGCCCGTTAATGCGCTGATTAACAGAAACTACGCAAACTCCGCTGTGCGTGCTCTCATTAGAAACAAGATGCCGATTTATAGGAGTGACAACTAAGGAATTTTTAAGCCCAAGTTTATTCAAGACCACTGATTTTGGGCAAGTTGGTTATGCATAGCAAATCTCGGTCAAGCGGACACGGTCATACTGGAAGGTGTCTGAATGAAAGACTCCTAGAACCCAGGAGGAAGGTAAAGAATTACTGCGATGGAATTTTCCTGTGCATAGTCAAGAGAGCTGAGAAAAGAATAAGCAGTGTAACTCCTTCTTCATAATTTCTAGTATAGTACCAAAAATAAGAACCAGGATTGTAGGGAGATAACTGAAGCATATTGCATTAGAAAGACGGATGTGTCATGCGTCAGCGTAGCTGTATTTCTATCGTTTAAAGAAACTATGTGAACATGGCCACGTGCTGTCGGCATTTCGGTCTTGTGACAGGATGTGAGGAAAGAAAGTGTTTATATGATGCATGTTTGTCTATGAACGATCAATTGAAAGTGTGCTGGCGTTGTCTACATCTCTATCTGTCCTTTTTTATGTACGCTTGGCCTAGAGAAACTTCGTTTCTAGCAGCAAAAAATAATCAAACAAAAAAACAAAGTCACAGTTTCGTCCGAAAGGCGAAGCATCGATTGCGATAGCAAATTAGCAGCCAGCTATACGAAGTAAGCAAATCAGTTTTACCGGCTATATAAACTTGTAAACACTCACTTACTAACTAAACTAACAAACGCGGTGTACCGCATGTACAGGTAAACATGAAAAAATCTAACTCGATGACTGCGGAAGTTCGCTGCCGAAACGCTGGAGTGAGAAATTGGGGCAGAAGCAGTATAAGCATTCACCTTCGTGTTGCGTCGCGCTTCAACACGAACTAAGCGTCGAAAACACAGAATACAGGAAGCTACCAGCATTCGGTGCACCCATCACTCATTGCTTTGAAGATGAGGCCCCTAATACCGCGCGCTTTGTCCACATTGCAAATGGCTTTCTGGATAAGGTGCCCGCTCGGACGCGCTGTGCGCCGCAGTCGCACCAGCAAGACATCCCCCCCCGTCCCTGCCCTCTTCCCCGCGCCTCAGGCGCAAAGAAAAAGGGCGCTTCATCTCCGCTTTCCTCCCGTGCACGCGCGAGATTGAGCGGCGATCGTAGGCTGACCCTCATAACCTTTCACGGGTGCATACAGCATACGGTGCGCGGAGACGATGTAATCCTGCTTGCAATTTATACTAAACATCATGTCGACGACGACTGCAGAAGTTCGACATGAATCTCCATATACCCGAAATCGCAAATAAAGATGAAAACGGTTTGTGCAATTCTTTGTGTGCACCCATAATTTTACACAGGTGTACATTTTGATGGCATGCCATGGAAATTCATATGGCACTCATGCAGCAGGCCTGCGGTCGGCAATCAGAAAGTCGGTGGCACGTCGCACCAATCCCATTGATGGGCGCTATATTAAGACGTAAGGTTTAAGTGGCTCATGAGTTTCCGGGTGCAGTCGGTGGTTGTCTAAGGGAAACGGCGACAACCGGTCAGAGGAGGAAGTATAGGAGGCGCCTATCGCGAAACTAGCAAGAAGAGGAGGGGCCACCGGCAAGGGGAGCAAGCAGAGGAGGCACCATGCCAGTAGCGCTCTGCGAGTTGGCGTGTGGGATAGAACGAACAATCGCTTGTGGGTTCGCGCGCATCGGTGGCAGACCTTGAAGGCATGTGGCTGTGATTGCATTCCATGCTCGCGGCCATGGCGGCGTCCGTTCGCACAACAGTTCAGACAAGAGCAACAGAGGCAGTCATACATCGCGTCTTGCCTATCGCAGTTTAGCTCCACGAAGTGCCCATAGTTTGTCTACAGTTACTTCCTCTGCAAACATGCGCATGAAGCCACACAGCCTCACAAAATAAATTGTGCACGCAATCGACAGCATTCGAATATGTGCGGGCAGACCAATAGATTTCTAGTTCATCGGATTAACCCCTCAGCCACGACTGCAAGTGGTAACTGGGTGCTCTGAATGACCATTACTCGGTACAAATTTAATTGAAACTTAATCTTCAGTTCCTTGGGTGTGTAGCGGTGAGGCACGTGTCCTCCCTTTATTTTACACGAAGACGCGTGGAAAGCGTGGTAACTAAATATTAAGGCGTAAGCCTTTGGTGGCTCATGAGTGTCCGGGTGCGCTCAGTGGTGAACGCAGGAAGCGGTGTTCACCGGCGAAGGGAGCAAGGAGAGGAGCGCCACCCGCAAGCGGAGCACGGAGAGGAGGCGCCACCGGCATGGAGAGCAAGGAGAGGTAGCGCCATCCTAGTACCACTGTGCGAGTGTGCGCTTGGGAAAGCGCGGAGATGCACATGGGGGTGCGCGCACATCGGCTACAAACCTTGCAGGCGTACGGCTGTGACTGCATCCCATGCTCGCGGCCACGGCGGCGTCCGTTCCCAGAATACTTCAGACAACAGCAACAGACGCAGTCACAGATAGGCTTTCGCCTACCGAAGTTTGGCTAAGCAGAGTGCCCACGGATTTTTTTGAACGTCAATATTGCTACGGAATAGTATTACCGATGACGAAGAGGCGAGGAGTAAGAAGACGGCGACGGCGATTGGAGGCCAGCACGGGCTGTTGCCTCTTGGCCAAGTGCGGCGTATTACGTTGTAAATATACTGGTATATAGCGTTTCTTCTGCGTCTTCTTACGTAACATATCTGCTGGAGATGGACGTTCCCTGTACCTCGTCACGGAGCTTCGCAGTGGACGGTACGTCGAGCCTAGCTTAATGGCTCCCGGCGATGACTTCTCGACTCAGCCACCTCCAACACCTTCTGCCACTTCGAGGACCTACATCACTCTCCCTGCTCCTCGTGATCCTGGCGCATTCTCGGGCAAAGATGGGGAAGATGTCGACGACTGGATCAGCCTGTACGAACACGTCAGCCGTAACAACCGGTGGGACCCTACTATCATGCTCGCCAACGTAGTCTTTTACCTCGGTAGCACACCTCGAGTTTGGTTTCGAACTCACGAAGAGGAGCTAACCAGTTGGGATTCGCTCAAGCAAAAGCTCCGAGACTTGTTCGGCAACCCCTACGGTCACCAACTTGCCGCGCAGAAGGCGCTTTCCGGCCGTGTGCAGACGTCAACAGAGCCCTATGTCATGTACATTCAGGACGTCTTGGCTCTGTGCCGCATAGTTGATGCATACATGACGGAGTCGGACAAGGTATCCCACATCCTCAAAGGCATTGCCGGTGACGCTTTCAACTTGCTCGAATTCCACAACGTCGCGACGGTGGATGCTGTTATAAAAGAGTGCCGCAGCCTGGAACTCGCTAAAAGCAAACATGTCGATCAGCAGTTTGCCCGTTTGCCCAACACCCCAGCGACATGTTCCTGTGCCGACGCTCCTCGTTCCAACAACACTGGCGATATTACCAAGATCGTCCGGCGTGAGATTGAGTCCGCCTATCCGGCTGCCTTCGACTCCAGCCCCACCAATGCACCTGCAGTCACGGTTTCCCTGATCCAGGCAGTTGTCTGCCAGGAGTTCGAAAACATGGGCCTTCACACTATCTGCTCGGCTCATCGCCCTGATACCCATCCGCCTTCTTCGATTCTGCCCCGTACCGCATCTTCTTATAAACCACGTTTGCGCAACCCAGCTGAATGGCGCACTGCTGACGACAAGCCCATTTGTTTTCACTGCCGTCGCATCGGGCACATTTCTCGGCCCTGTCGAAGTCGCTGGACTTCCCCGACCCGGTCTGCTTATACTGCCTACTCTCGCCCCTCAGGTGGCCCTTCTCGTCCCTATGCCGCACGCTCCGATAATGCCGCCACTGACTCTCCTGCGCCGAACCGCCCCTATTCTCGTTCACCTTCGCCCCAACGACGACAATCTCGCTCTCCCCAGCACCGTCGCTCCTTTTCGCCGGCTCCCTTCGGACGCTGCTCCCAGCCGGAAAACAAGACGATGCAGCGCCTCGAGGTGACGCTGCATTGCTCCCTACGCCGGCATATACTCCACTGACGTTGCCTACTCATCTCAACCTTCTTGGCGTGCAAGTAGACGCTGTTCCTGTATCTGCTCTTATAGACACTGAGGCGCATTTGTCGGTAATGAGCGCGGACTTTTGAATCCGCCTGAAAAAAATATTGACGCCCGCCACGACGCATGTTGTCCGTGTCGCCGATGGCGGAACAGCCCCCGTAATTGGTATGTGTGCCATCCGTGTCTCCTTCGCCGACCGCTCCACACTTGTGCTATTCACAGTCATCGCCCACTGTCCCCACGAGATAATCCTCGGCTTAGACTTCCTCTCCGCACATTCTGCTCTCATTGATTGTTCCGCCAGTACTCTCCGCCTTGACCTGCCTCTTCTGGATCCCGCTGAACCACACCCTAGTCGCCTCAGTTCCGTCGACTTCGTTTGCTTGCCACCTATGGCACTGACTTACGTTGACCTAGTGTCATCCCCACCAGTGCCCGACGGTCACTATATCTCGGCTCCTATGCAAGACGTCCTCCTTACACATGGGATCACGGTACCTCATACCATTTTATCTATCACGGCTAATTGCGTCTGCCTGCCAGTGGTCAATTTTGGCTTGACGACAAAAGTGCTGCAACGCGGGATGTCTCTGGCCCAGCTTTCCTCATTCGAGGATCACTGAATAGCATCTATTGAGGTAGACGGCAATTCAGCCGATCAACCTCTACCTTCTCAGTCGACAACTTGTACCCTCGCCGACTTACAGAAAATGATTGCGCCCGACATGCCGTCCGAGCACGCTCGTGAGCTCCACCGCGTTGTTTTCCTAAAACAATATTTTTGACTTTAACGATCGTCCTTTGGCCCAAACTACAACTGTTAAACATCGCAATAATACCGGCGATGCCCCTCCTATTCATCGCCCCCCGTATCGAGTGTCACCGGCTGAGCGTCATTTTATTCACCCAGAAGTTCGCAAAATGCTTGCCAAGAACATCATAGAATCGTCATGTAGTCCATGGGCGTCACCTGTTGTACTGGTAAAAAAGAAGGATGGCTCATGGCGCTTTTGCGTTGATTATCGGCACCTTAAGAGGGTTACCAAAAAGGACGTGTATCCCCTACCTCGGATCGATGACGCCCTTGACTGCCTCCATGGTGCTCGCTACTTCTCTTCTATTGACCTCTGCTCCGGCTACTGTCAAATTGCCTTGGACGTTCTCGACCGCGAGAAGACTGCTTTGTAACTCCGGACGGTCTTTATCAATTCACACTGATGCCGTTCTGTCTATGTAAGGCTCCTGCCAATTTTGAACGCATGATGGACTCCCTTCTTCACGGTTTCAAATGGTTCACATGCCTGTGCTACTTGGACGACGTCATAGTATTCTCCCCAACGTTCGCTACGCACCTCGAGCGCCTCTCGGCAGTCCTTGACGTTTTTCGTCGCGCCGGTCTGCAACTGAACGCATCCAAGTGCCAATTCGGCCGTCGCCAGATTGCCGTCCTTGGGCATCTCGTTGAAGCGAACGGAGTGCAACCGGACCCAGGCCAGATCCATGCTGTTACGCACTTCCCTGTTCCGAAGTGTGTCAAGGATGTCCGCAGCTTCATCGGCCTTTGTTCCTACTTGCGCAGTTTCGTGAAAAATTTCGCGGCCATCGCACGACCACTAACCAAGCTTTTGAAAAAAGACTCCCCATTCCAGTGGGGCGATAACGAAGCCTCTGCATTCTCGCATCTAATCGACGTTCTCACAATGCCTCCCGTTCTGGCCCATTTCGATCCTTCTGCGCCTACCGAAGTCCGTACTGATGCCAGCGGCCACGGAATTGGCGCAGTACTGGCACAACGCCAGCGTGGCCACAACCGTGTTATCGCTTAGGCCAGCAGGCTCCTCTCACCCGCGGAGCGCAACTATTCCACCACTGAGCGTGATTGTCTGGCCCTAGTTTGGGCGGTTGCGAAGTTCCGCCCATACTTATATGGCCGACCCTTTTCCGTTGTCACAGACCATCACGCGCTTTGCTGGTTATGCTCACTGAAAGATCCTACAGGAAGACATGGTCGCTGGGCATTACGCCTCCAAGAATATTCATATACTGTCACCTACAAATCTGGCCGACTACACAAGGATGCTGACTGCCTGTCTCGTTACCCGGTAGACGAGCCAGACGACGCCGACAGTGGTACCGCCAACGGCATTTTCTCTGTGTCTGCTTTCGCTAACATCGCCGATGAGCAATACCGACACCTACCGCTGCGAGCACTCATCGAGCGTCTGCGCTCTACACCTACCGACGCGTCCGTTCGCCGCTATGTGCTCCAGGGCGGCATTTTCTACCGAAGGAACTTCCTCCCTGACGGATCTGATCGTCTTCTTGTCGGGCCCAAACATCTACGACAGACTGTGCTCTTTCAGATGCATGACGCACCTACTGCGGGACATCTTGGCGTAACCTGCACGTACGACCGCGTCCGCCGCCGCTTCTATTGGGCTGGTCGCGCTCGCTCCGTCCGACGCTATGTTGATGCCTGTGATACCTGCCAGCGTCGGAAAACACCTCAGGTGCTACCTGCTGGTCATCTCCAGCCGATCACTGTCCCTGTGGAACCGTTATTTCGTGTTCGTATTAGACCTCCTCGGTCTCTTTCCCACGTCATCCTCTGGGAACAAATGGGTAGCCGTCGCAACTGATTACGCCACCCGATACGCTATCACGCGGGCTCTCCCTACCAGTTACGCCACTGACATCGCGGACTTTCTCTTGCGTGACATTATCTTACTTAATGGCGCCCCGCGACAGCTGCTCACTGACCGTGGTCGTAACTTCCTCTCGAAAGTTATCGCCGACAAGTACGTTGCTGCTCCACTCAACACAAGCTGACTACCTGATACCATCCTCAAACCAATGGCCTGGCAGAGCGGTTAAACCGTACTCTTACCGATATGCTGTCCAAGTACGTTTCCAAGGACCACCACGACTGGGACATTGCCCTTCCTTACGTCATATTTGCTTATAATTCTTCCCCGCATGACACCGCCGGATTTTCTCCCTTTTATCTACTCTACGGTCGCGAACCGACCATGCCCCTTGACACGGCTCCTGCTTCGATCACAACAACGAGTATGCGCGCGATGCCATCGCCCTCGCCGTCCATGCACGCCAGCTTGCCCGTGTTCGACTGACGGACTCGCAAACCACTCAGCAGCGTCAGTACAACGCCCGCCACCGTGACGTACAGTTTTCGCCTGGTGCGCTCATGCTCTTGTGGTCGCCCTCTCGTTACGTCGGACTTTCACAAAAGCTCCTTTCGCGATACACCGTGCCCTACCGCGTGCTGCCCCAGGTGGCGCCTGTGACGTCAGAAATCGCTCCTGTGAGCTCAACTTCGTCATCTACTGTGGCATCTAGTGATGTGCACGTCAGTAGGCTCAAGGCCTACTACACTGCTTCCGAGTCCGGTCTTTAGTCGCTCCGGGGCGGCGCTTTTGCTGCCGGGGGTAGTGCTACGGAATAGTATTACCGATGACGAAGAAGCGAGCAGTAAGAAGACGATGACGACGATTGGAGGCTAGCGCGGGCTGTTGGGTCTTGGCCAAGTGCGGCGTATTACGTTGTAAATATACTTGTATATAGCGTTTCATCTGCGTCTTCTTACGTAACAATATGCATGAGTTCTTGTGATCCCTTTTGCCTTTTTTTGAATCTATGCCTTGGGACAATTCGAGCGAAGAAAAAGAGTGAGAGAGAAGGGGGAAGATAGCAGTTGCTTTCGCTGGGAACTATATAGGGTGTGTTGTAGGGTCACTTGGTTAATGCGCTATAATTCATATGCTGCTACGCATAAATTTGTTTCGTACGCATTTCAAGACAATAAATTACCCATGAGGTGCAGTAACTTACCGCGCACAATATCCATATCATCCCGCTATTGCAGGAACAGGCATACAGTAAATACAATAAAGCATCACACATGCACGTCATAAAATTGGTCATGCAGATGTTACTTCGATGTGGCAAAACATGTGTCATAAATGTTTTTCACCAGGTATTCTATTTAATTGCTTTTCTGTTTCTCGCATGTGGTGACTGTATACTTGAACCATTGCGAGATGCACCGGTGCCCTCGTACTTGTGAACGGCCACACCCAGGTGCCTCAGAGCGGTACCACCTCTTTAGAGTTTACCCATAAACAGAACGCTGCAGTCAACTAATGGCTTCATTAAATGTCAATTAGACCGTTGAATTCCACATGAAGCGAGCATCGAGACGAGAATAATTGAAAGGCGATGCCCGTATGGCGTCATTTTCCGACAAGGAAATGAGCTTTGCATACTTATTTTCGTGCGTACATTTTATCGCTTTGACACTATGTAGACACGAATGTCACTCAGAAAAATTAGGCGCGAGGGAAGATCATGGCACTTAGCTTAAACTCTGCATTGTGGGACACTTCCACTATTTCTAGGTGCATTTCTAGTTCGGTAAATGACTGTGAGTGGTGCGATCAGGAGCTTTTACAAGAGAGTTGGAAACAACATCCCAGTTGTAGAGCTGATTATCAACAAACGCATGGTCGTACCTGAGGTGTACCACTGAACCATTGTTACGGAATTGCGCTGTAGCGTCGCATAGTTTCTTTATTAGATGGAGCGCACGTTTGAAGAAAAACTTCGGATAAGCGCCACTGAGACCCTTTTAGCTTATAGCCATTCTTTAGAGCACTAATCTTTTCACAAAAATCTAGCATCTTCATAAAGATGGGGCGAGGTCTCCCACCTCTAGGTGTACCAAGCCTATGCAATCGCTCAATTTGAGGAAACTCAAGCTTGAGTACGTCAGTAAAAAATTCTTAACTTGTGATTGCAGTGATTCATTAGTGTCGTGCTCAGATTCTGTTAGACCACAAAGAATAAGGTTGTTGCGACGCGAGCGATTTTCTAAATCATCGTTTTGAGAAGAAAGCATGTTAATAGTGGATGACATTTTCTGAATTTGGCTCTGTAGATTATCGTGGTGTACTGTGCTAAACGTGGATGCCTGCTGCTCAAGATCAACTATGCGTTTTTCAATGGCCTCAAATGGAGCGTCGATAGATTTTCGCACGTCGGCTAGTGGCGGAGCGTTTTGTAGGGCCCGAGTTTGTTTCAATATCGCCACTCAGTAGGAGGCTGCTCATGCAGTAAACAAGATCAGCACATACAGAAATGCATGCAGAAAGACATTCGTCTGGGCAAGTCATCAGCAATAAGAAGCGGTTGTCAGATCGAATACAATAAGCGTTCTTAAGGTAACATACCTGCATGAAGAAGAGAAAACGTTTGAACATCTGGCCTGTATCGCTGCCGCCTTGCCCACTGAAGCGTTGAAGCCGTGGCGTGGCTTTTATACTGAACGGAGCCGGCGTCGTGACTCGCATTAGTGCGCCATCTACGCTGACGTTACCAAGGGCAGAGGTCAATATTTTGTCGAATGCAGCGGTGAATAGACCATGGCTATCTTCCAGGGCGGAGATAGGGCAGTCATCGCGCGCATGCGGGTACATGAGGGCGTGATGACATGTGAGCGGTGATGCATCCAGGAAGGCCTTCTTAGTATACTCCGGCAAAGCAGCCAAACCGGTGAAAAGCTGCATGAAGAAGAGACAAAGTTTGAACATCTGGCATGTATTGCTGCTGCCTTGTCGACTCAATACATTCGAAAGTTTGACAATTAGAAATCACAATTTCCGGCACTTGAAGCGTACAATTTCTTCTTCTATATGCAGACACTAAATGCGGTTACATATCCGTGTCTATTGCATAAGTTTGACCTGAACTGAAAAGCACAAATGGGGGAAATTCAAAGAGGCCTGCAAATTTGTCTGCCTGGTCAGGCTCTTAGTTATTTTAGTAACGGCTCTATGTGCAGATGTCTTGTCAATGCGCACTTGGAGATTAGTTTGTTCGTAGCATTAAAAGAAAATGTAGCGAATTTCAATTCTTCTTCTTGTTTCTTGCACTTAGTTTCGACACACCTGAACATTTTCTGAGTTTTTGTAGCAAGGCAATGGAAGGGCATCACGCACCCTAGAAAATATTCGAACAAAGCACATCGAATTTGACACGAATGATCTGCAAAGTCACTCAACGAAGAATAAGTTTCAAAGAAGTGGATACGGTCAGACGAGAAGGGTGACTTATTTAGTTAGATTAGAAGGGTTACTTATAGCCTCCCCTTTCAAAAACTAAACTAGGTCGAAATGACGAAACTGAGCTTCATCATCAGGGCAGCCTCCCTGGGGCTAGCAAAATAATGAGCACCAACATGCTGGAGGCTCTTGGTATTTACAGCACATATGAAGAACACACCAAGGTGTTGGTCGCGGCACATAGAGAACGTCTGAATTCGACAGAACAGGGAAGGGCCCTGCTGCAAAATGGGGAATAACCGTGGGAGCACAGTATGGCTGTCAAAAAACAGTTTTGCTACCCCAACAAACACAAGAGAAAATGGTAGTTTCACCAATTCCAAAGAGTGTGTGCACGGAACACCACCAAAGCAGAAGCAAAGCGCAATCAAAGGCCTTAGAGAACAAATATCTTAGAAATTCAGACATATACTACAATGACGCGTGTAGGTTGGCAACAGACAAGTTTACAATATTGGCGCTCAATCGGTCCACAGCGATAACGGCCTCCATTCGGCACCCTTGGACTTGCACCGTGGGGCAAGCAGGAATAGCGTTGGCCCTTTGAGAGGCAGAGGCAAAAGAAACAAGCTGCGTTGGTCATGATGGACTCCCAGGCAGCATGCTGTTCGCTCAAGACAGGCACCGTCCCACACAATATTCGCAGAATGCTAGGCACCACACTATAATTGCACCATGCGGTAATTTAGTGCACGGTGCACACTGGATACAAGGGAAACGATATTGTGGACCGAACTACTTGAGGAGAAAGCATCCGAGCGCTGGTCGATCCTTTCAAGGAACTCCCATTAACCAACACAACATCCTTGAAAAGTAAGCAAAAAAAAACATACAGCCACCCACACCCCATCCATCTTGGAGAACTGGTCAGGAACTGGACTGTGCGCATATTCACAAACACAAAATCTCAGTAAAATACACCTTGTATTCAACAAAGATACAGGTCCTTTAAACAAGGAGTGGCAAACTCTTGCGGACGTAACGTGGACGTGTAAACTGCAGCTTTCAAATTCCATTTCGCCCCTTATCCCGCAAGTACCAAGCGGTAGGCACGATCAAGCCCAGCGAACCGTATATAACAGCGGCACCCTGCACTGTCGGATCCACCCTCCGCCCAAACTACTAAGAGAAACAAAGGTTATACTACAACAACTACTTGCCCTTAGCGCTCTCAGCTAGGAGTTTACCTGCAACTAGCAATATGTGACATGCCATTTTATTCATGCAGTTCGATCCACGCAATGTTCTTTTTGTTGGAAGGCATGCACGATTAATTGCGTATGTCCAATATTTTGTTGCTGCATTTGGAAACCTGTGTATTTTGGAAACCGACGTAAGTGTTGTCAGAGGGATGCAAGAATAATACAGCCGATACAGGAGATAAATGAAAATAGATAATAGCCACAAAAAACAAGGGCTACTCATATATCACAGCCATCTTAATCAAAAATGACATTTAGGTCAAGAATGTTCATTTAGTGAATGCATTTTGAAGCCTTGATAATTGTGCCGATTTACTAGCACTTCTGCCCTATACTGCTATTTTCCTGAATGGTGGCTCACATTTAAAGGCGGCAATAGTTGTAGCAATATCCGTCATTCTTGCCAGACTCATTCTGAACAATACACAGCTTGCTGCAAGGAAAAGGATCCACAATATAGCTTTCTAGCAATTCATGGCGACCATTTGGAGAGAGACTACACGCACAAGACTAGACCAGCATTGCGTAGCTGCATAGTCGACACCGCGAACGTACCCCTTGCTCCCGAACCCAAAGGTCTGTGTACCTGGTATACGAAGGCGTGCAAGACAATTCTAGCCTCTCCGCTACTCCATCCCAACACACACACAGACCCAGACCACAATATTCCAGGTTATGGCACTGGTGCTTGTTACAGGAGGTAGATCTAAAGTTCCTTGGTCTCGATGTTCACCAGGCCAGAGCAGGATCAAAGTGACAGGGCAAAATAAAGAAGACACCGATGTCTACTTTGAACCTGATATTATGGATTGCTCCATAATGTGGAGAAGCATGTACACGGAGCTAATCGGTAACATTGTTTAGTGTATACGGCAGCCACACATTATTTATCAGGCTCAGTTGACTGGCTCTCACTGAAGCAGTGGGACCACATTGAAATCATTCTTTATAACATGATGGGGTCAGTAGCTTCTCTCCCTCTGTTACTCAAGAACATTTCCTGGTGAACACCATGGCAGCTTGGTTGTCCAAAGCGAATGAACAAGTGAATTAAAGAGGCAGGATTTTGAACTTATTTCCATTGCTTGGCTGCAAGAACAGGCTTAAAGTCGTGGTACTGCGGTACACTGATATTTCTTTGGACTAACCTATTATTACAGATGCTGCAATTACAAAAATTTACGCCTAGTGTGGGCCAGCCTTATGAAATTCGTTCTTTATGAATGTAATGATATAGGAATAAAGGATATATGTCTCCTTGAGCTTCATACCATACATGACAAGGGTCAGCAGAGCAAGGCTCGTACATGGTGTAGTCATTGATGACGCCAATGCGGCAGCCTCATTTTTTATCAAACAACACCCAAATACAGACACGCACCAGTTCCTTGAGTGCAATATAACAGCTGAAGCAAGTCAGAAAGGCCACATTACTTTGTAAAAAGATACACAAGGTTCACAACAACAACGCTTTTAATGTTCCCCCACGCTGGTTGCAAGGACAAATCTCTGGTCCTTTCAGTGCCATGGCAAACAACAAAGCGCACAACAACATCAGGAGCATTTTGGGGATAATTACGCCACACAGTCAAGGTCACCCTACAGAAAGATGCGCGGGACATCGGAGTTCTCTGCTTTCCTCATTATTATTCGTCCTCTTTATACCCAAGCATATTTCCGGTTGTGTTGCTTCTTTGCGGGCAATACCTTTTGCCAGTAAAAGTTTGTATTTAGTGCGTAAGTGCTCAGTTATGAATACTAGTGTACGCCCTGTCAAGTCAAAATCGACTGCAGTGAGACCCGTTTTTCTGCATAATGAAGCAAGTTGTCACGAGCGGCGCAGGTCTTGAATTTGATAAGGATGTTAAACTATTTTTTTTGCGGGAACACGGTGTACAACACCAGTATCAGCCATTGTCTCCTGCGCAGGAACGTTTGCTGCCAAGGTGGTAACAACTGCCGACAGTGACACATTGGTACACTGGGGATACCTTTCACTTCAAGATTTGTTCTACGACTGTATTGCTTTGGTTCCATCAGTTCATGTCTAGTAGCCTTCTACTCTTTAGAGAGGCGGCTGTTCTAACTTTTCAGTCAACTTTCTTCCGTCTTCACCCCGCCTAATTCCATCTGCACATTGCGAAGAGGTTTCTTGAATTCCTTGAAGCTTTCGCTCATAAATTTTGCAGATTTCCTAAGGCAACCAATGTCTCGGCTTAGGTTCTTATCTATTCATCAATATTTGCACGGAGCTTCAAAAACAAAGCTGCAAGTTATTTTACTGTTGTGGGCGTTTCTTTTCGAAGACCCTTTCACCGGTATTCTTGCTCCCCACATCAGATCCATTATCGTGCATAGCTGAAGGATGGCCCAGGCACGAAGCTAATATTTGTTTAATGAAGTTGTTTTACACACCTGTAATGCACAAAAGGGCGGTGAGTAGGCCGTCGATGTGTGCTTGCCTAGATCATCCAGAGCAATGGCTCCGTCGAAATGTGAAGCAGGCTTTTATGCTCTTCTTTGCATCATCCAAGGCTTCTGCACAGAAGTAGTGGCAGTGGAGGCCTGCTTCTGCACCAGTTTGTCAGGATTTGATTCGAGCAATCAGCTGGTCATTAGGTCTGGCACCGGTAGTCGCGTCGAGTGTTCAGCGCAGACTGCGTCGATGTCGGCACCCTGCAATGCATAAAAGTGCGGTGAGTGGGCCGTCGATGTGAGCGTGCCTCGATCGTCCAGAGCAATGCCTCCGTCAAAATGTGAACCACACTTTTATGCTCTACAGCTGTAGAAACTATGTAGCGCTGAAGGGGTCCTCTGCTTTTTCAATACATGCCTACGCTGTGTCTGTACATAAATTCTGTCTAAAAAGGATGTCTGGAAATTCAACATGCGAAGTTGTGTATGATGCTTTGCTAAACATTTACCGTTCCCTTAGAACTTAGCTATGAGAGATACTGCATTTTTTACGGAAGAAAAGTTTTGTTATTTCGTGTCAAATGGTTATTCAACATGTTATATTAGCTCAATGTGTCATGTTATAGTAGCTATTGAGAGCATGTGAAGTTGTAACCGAATATATGCCATCAAGTAGCAGAACTCCAAAGCTTGCTACATGAAACAAGGCTAATTGCTCGTCTTAAATCTCCCCAGGCTTTCGCAACAGACTTCCAAGCACCGTGTGCTTGATAAGCAAACGATTTACGTGCGGCATGCAGTCTAGCAGAGCTCACCCATCTTGCACGTCATCTTATAAGGGCCTTACGTCCAGTGCTCTTTGATCAACATGACAAATTTATGAGTGAAAATTCTTGTCTGGTTGGTGTTTCTCAAACGGGAACTAGAATTTATCAACCAAGCTATAAAGTTTTTATGTATCGCTGGAAAATTTGGTACCGAGTTTTCTTTTAAAATGACGAATGGAAACATTTAAGTGTACGATGTATGTATTTAGCAGTCGCAAAAGCATATATTAAAAAACTTTCTTGGGTATTTTCCAATGTTGACTTAGGACTTCCTTACGTATACCGACACACAGGAATCATAGCTACTAAAGTTCATTATGAAGGTTTTGGTCATTCGCAAAGTAGCAATAAAACACATCATATGGCCTTGAAGTTTGGCCATCCAACACAAAGTTAATTTCTTCTAAAAGTTCTAAGTTGAATCAATATGTTTATTAGAGCTGTCCCACTCAAGGACAGTTGAGTAGAGATGCAAGCATTTCCTAAAGAAAAATTCCTGCTCATTCAAAGAAATTCAAAACCTTTTGGTCTACTGCTTTCAGTGCGCATTGAAGCTCCGTAAATGAAACAAGAATTCTCACCAGCTTGATAGCTGTAGCTTTCTATTGCAAAGCTATATACGCGCAGAACAATTGCTGAACAGGTGCTCACAATATATACGTGATAGACATTTCTTTACATGCTAAATTATTGTTTCATATCCAGTTTCTGTGTATTTTTGTAGTGATCCCATTCGTGGCTCTCATATTCCTGATCTGCATTCTCAGGGACATGGCTCTCCTCTCTCCACCATGACACCATGGTGGTGCTTGCATGCATTCAATATCGTGCATAATTGACTATTTAGCCTTTCTTGCAGTGCCACACATGCAAAAAGCAGATATGTTATTTTCCTTTGTCTATATAGTTCTGTTCACATAGCTCACGATTTCGTTTGCACCGCATTTTGTCCATCTATCGTGAATTTCTAATCAAAGCAAAAAGGAGAGTTCTCTTTGAAAGAGCTTTTTGGGCAAGTTGGTATGTTTTGCTAAACGCTTCTTTCTGGTGCTAGGTGATACATGCCTTTCCCTATGTCCTTTCATTATTTACTTCATCCCTTCATCATGTAATGTCGTTCCTTTAGTATGTCTCTTCTAGCACCCAAAACTACGGGAGGTTTTGGTTTAGTTATTGATACACGTTAGCCTTGAAGGCATTCAGTTGAGGGTATTGCATGAGGGGTGGGGGCGCATTTCAAACATAATAGTCATTACATAGTAATACTCGCCATCAATAACAGGTCAAACTAAAGAAGAAAAGTATGCCAACAGAGTTTAGCTATTTAGAAACAGTTTGTGAGAAATAATGAAAAAGGCCAAACGAAGGTTGTGCACACAGCACAATCAAATCGTTAAATTATGCACGCTCACGTACACTACGGTATTAATACAGGTATTCATTAGTAAGTCACAAAAACAGCTAATAGGTTGTCGACAATGTGTGCCTGCTGGAGTCCTGTGTTACCGATGCGTGTTCGAGTATCCGGCGTATTAGTGTAGTTTAATCAAGTTTATGCATGTTAACATCAGCATGCTTTGGGTTTCGTTTCATGATGCCAAGAGAGTGATTAGCAGCTGCAAAGGGGGAGTAAATGTGAAGGTTTCACGTTTTGTGGCAAAATAAATGAACACAAATATTTATAAGCGAGAGGAGTTCCACACCACTACGTTCTAAATTATATGAAGTGGAGACTCGGGCGGCTCAGTCAGTAAAATACATCAATTTAGTTTTAGTAAGTTTTGGGGGGTATACCCACGATTGAGATTATTTGTTATTTGCATCTAAATCATGTTGCAGGGTTACGTGATACTTATCACAAGGTATGTTACGACAAAGTACACAATAATGGAGGGAAACTTTATAGGGGCATGAAAAAAACTAGGGTTATCAAAATTAGACAAAGATATTTCGCTATCGCGAGCAGCATTCCTTCGGATAGTGACCCGGGCGTTTCCCATACTTAGGCGCTAGGCATGCGGCGCTCGCCTCTCACATGCTTTAACTTTTCCTAGTCTCTAAAGTCGATAGAGTTCCCTCGATTCAAACTAAATAGTGTCCGCGCAGGCTTGGGCGATTAGAACGCACGTGATCTGCTTGCGGCCGGCTGCACAAGGGGCTTTGTGCTGGCCACAGAGGTCCATGCCTCATTAAGGTGCCTGGTGTAGTCTCGTGCGGATGTGGTCCTCTCGGTAAGCGCGGCGACTATCTTATATTGCCTCATTTTTTATAATTTTCAATAATCAGTAGCATTTCTCCCGGAAACCATACTTAGTCGAAGGGAATTTTCCATGTCCCAATAATTTCTCTTGTCGTATTCGAGTCCTGTGCGCCATGTCAACTCTTGTCAACTTAACTTTTTCTCAAGTCTCTAAATTTACAATGGCCGCTTATCGCGGGCGCACTAGCGCCACGCACGTTTATATCTCCTTCCGCTTCTCTCCCACACGTGTGCTTTAGAATCACGGCGCTGCAATTACGTATCAGTAATTTTTTTTACCTTTTTCTACTTTCGACGTTAAAGAACTAAAAAATTATAGGTCAATTAGCTTACTCCTACTATTGTATAATATTTACCAAAATAATCTCCAATAGAATAAGGACAACAGTGGACGTTATTCAACCAAGGGAGCAGGCTGGCTTCAAGAAACGTTACTCTACAATGGATCACATCCATGTCATTATCCAGGTGATCGAGAAATCGGCAGAGTACAACAAACCTGTTTATATGGCTTTCATAGATTACGCAACAGCATTTGATTGAGAAGATTTACCAGCAGTCATAGAGGCATTGCATAACAAAAGAGTACAGACCGCTTACACAAATACACTAGAAAATATCTACAGAGATTCCACAGCCACCTTAATTCGACACAAGAAAAGTATGAAGATACCTATAAAGAAAGGGGTCAGAGAAGGAGACACAATATCTCCAATGCTATTCACTGCGTGCATAGAAGTATTCAAGCATTTAAACATGGAAGGCTTAGGAGTAAATATTGCCGGCAAATACTTCAACAACCTTCGGTTTGCCGATGACATTGTTCTATTCAGCAAGAATTCAGACGAGTTTCAGCAAATGATTGAGGATCTTAACAGGGAGAGTATAAGAGTGGGACGGAAGGTCAATATGCAGAACACAAAGATAATAATAAATGACCTGGCAAGGGAACAAGAGTTCAAGATCGCAATTCAGCCTTCAGAGTCTTTGGAGGAGTACGTTTACCTAGGTCAACTAATAACAGAGAACCCGGACAATGAAAAAGAAATCCACAAAAGAATAAAAGTGGGTTGGATCGCATGCGGCAGACATCGGGAGCTCTTGAATGGGAGCTTACCGTTATCATTGAAAAGGAAAGTCTACAATCAGAGCATTTTAACGGTGCTCACAAACGGCGCAGAGACTTGGAGTCTGACAAAGAAGCTTGAGAAAAAGTTAAGGACTGCGCTAAGAGCGATGGAACGACGAATGCTAGGCATAACTTTAAGACACAGAAAAAGAGAAGTTTGGATTAGAGAGAAAATGGGCATAGACGATATTCTAATAGACAGTAAGACAAAAAAAATACCGACGATTACGTTACTTCCTAATGCGAAATTTGAGCGCAGCAAATAAGCTGTTTCACCTTTTCGATAGATTGAGGCAAAGAAATCGAGCAACACATGTATGCGCTATCACAGAATTTTTTTTTATTTTTCACACGTATTCCTTTAACAAAGACTCCACTAACAGTTCTTGACAGTCATGAAGGAAGCCTTGTGGTCGGAGAAATAGACTGATATATGTTCGACTTGGTACACCAATGCTTGATTCTCAAAGACGAGATCTATACAAGTGCCTCGCGAGGTTTTCACAGCCGTGGGACGCGTTACGAGCGAGAGGAACGGGATGTTCTCCCGCATAAGTGCTAGGAAATTGCTGTTTGTCTTTATGTCAAGCCGCCACCGATCTGGCTCTCTGATTGCCACCGCACAGGGCGAACGGCAGCGGCAAATTCGGCTCGGGCGGTGCACATATACAGATCCGCCCCCACCGATCTGGCTCTCTGATTGCCACCGCACAGGGGTTGCATTGGAGGAGGAGCGAAGAAAGGAATTAAGTTCGAGCCGGCGCTTTGACAACCGGAGACTCGCAGGAAGAGGGGGGAGGGGGGCGGCGTGTACACCCAGCGGCAAACGATGGGGGCAGAAGCGCGCGCAGCAAGCGGACAACACGATAAAGGGAGGAGGGAAGAGATAGCAGCGACTGACTGATGCCGCTGACGCCGATAGTGAGTCAACCCCAGCTGCGGAGTTGGTTTCAGGGACAACGCCGCCGATGCCGACACAAACAATATGATACCCTCGCTTCTGCAGCGCTAAGAACCAGGTCTAGCCGTGGGAAGGTGGTCACGTATTCGTCGACGTGCCGGGGCCTACGTGAAATAACCGGCGCGTCGGCAATTGAAGAGCACCCTATCCGCCACACAAGAAGAGGGGGGGGGGACCCTTTCCTCCTCTTTCTGCATGGCGGTGACGGTGTTCTATGCAGTCACGTTATCTTGACTCTCTAGCGGCGTCAGCGGCATCCAGCGGTATCAGTCGGTCGCTGCTAGCGCTGGGGGGATGAAAGGGGGGCGGAGCTGGTTACGAGGCCGACGACAACGCCGACGACGACGCGAAACCCAGGAACGGACGCCAAAGAGCTGCGCTCTAAAAGATGGTGCTAGCGGGTCAAGTAATGCGCAGACTAGATGAACATTGGACCATTAAGGTAGCAGAATGGGTACCAAGAGGAGGGAAGCGCAGTAGAGAACGGCAGAAGACAAGATCGAGTGACGAAATTAGGAAATTTGCGGGTGCTATTTGGAGTCGGTTGGCGCAGGACAAGGGTGATTGGAGATCGCAGGGAGAGGCCTTCGTCCTGCAGTGGACATGAGTAGGCTGATGACGATGATAGTGAAACACACTTAGGCAAGGCGTTAAATTCACAACTGAGGAAACCTAATGGCTGAAGCACGCTCCCTTAAGGCAGTCCCGACGTGAAAGGATTATGGTAGATTTGCATTTACCAGCAGAGCTGTAATGTTGTCTATATGCTAAGAAATCAGCCATACACTCTGTAAGCGGAGCATAAATAAATATTAGGTCCTGAAATTTAACCTGGAGTAATTAGGCACGCTATCCAGCACCTTGGAGAAGACTTGGAATGCACCGTCAACCTGGAATCCAGCATCAATAGATATGTAGAAGTCCTGAAGAAATCGAGCGAGCTGCGTGTCCCAAGAGCAGTCTTTTCCAAAGCTACCCTGGTAGATTAATGTTAAACTGCGACATTCTAAATAGTGGATGACTTCTGAAATAATTAGAGGACCGACAGTCGACATTACAAACTTCGACGATGCACGTCGAGTACCAGCCCAGCGACCGTCTTTGTGTTTGGACCCTGATACGCTGACAAGGACTTAGCGAGAAGATTTTACGCCGCTATTTAGAACCATACAAGATCGTCCGACGCATTCGCACACGCGAATATGAGGTCGTACCAGACGACATTTTTCTGCCGCAGCGGCGCCGCTCACGACCTGAAACAGACCATGTGGCGCGACTTAAGCCGTTCCAGCAGTGATAACGAACTTTGGGACTTTACATAGCAAAACATTGGTCTTAGTTTATTTGTTGTTTTCTTACAGTTTAATAAGTGTCATTCTGTTTTTTCGCTCTTCTGTTAAGCTTGTAACATAGGGACAATGCTTTTTGAGAGGGGGGTGCTGACGCGGCTGTACTATTTTTTTTCGGGTGACCACTTTTCACCGCCTAAAATATGTTGTCGCACAGCGCAGGACGCGTTTGCATGTATCGGAAGCTTCTGGGATGTTATCGATGGCTCCTTCCAATACCTGTCCGCGCCGAACCTTGTGTAATCTATTTGCATGTACGCGCGACCCGAATGGTAGAACTTTCTGACGATTCTATAACGCCTTCTACAGGTTTGCAAATTTTACCCCGTTAATGATATTTATTGTTAGTTAAAGCGCGACAAGCATTCGCCTGATTTATATAAAGGATTTACTTTGGTCAATCGCAGTCGTGAAGAATTGGACCATGGGACCATTTTGTAAATGTACACCCAGCGGACATGCCTATGTCTTCTGCTGCTGATGTGCAGATTAACGGGGCGCACCTGTCTCTTAACTATCCATACCCATGTGCAGCCAATCAGAACTGCAGGAGCAGATGCAAGGGACATCTCCAGTAGGTGGACACTTACAGAATACCCACCCCCCAGTACGAAGTAATTGCATGGATATTGTGGACAGTACTTGAGATAGACACTGTGACATTCTTGAGTAGCTTGTTATTCAATTCGCTGTGATGCAATTTAAATGTAGTTTTAGTCTGTTTAGTAAGGTGAAAATACGCGACTCCTTAATTACAACTGCAGAAATATCTTATCGCGTGGCTAAGTCAGGGTATGCAGAGACGTCTTCGCAGGTGGGCAATCAACAAAACATGGCAGTTAGTAACTGCATGCACAATAACTCCGGAACTACAGCCACTACCAGAATTCGGAATATGTCAGGCTTGGAACAAGAGTTTCTTATGCGGCAGAATCGTCATTATTCACAATAAGTCATAGCGGCAGAAGTGCTGATGTGTGCATATTAGTAGCAATCGGCATTCTTTGTCGCACAATACGTATCTTTGCCATGCATTAGAAATTTTCTTTCCTACGTTCTTCATTCGAAAAAGACGCTTCATTCTGTAACTGAGATGCTACAGGCGTTGACTGAATCATTTGTTGTATCTAATGCTAATAACAAGGACGAACGTTTTCATAAGACTTGCAAAGGTGCATCTAAAGATAAGCTACTTCTCTTGGATAGCTCCAGTGGAAAATGTATCCAAGAATATTTGCGCAATGCTGACTACTTCAACATTATTCCGAGTAATGTTGACCCTATTATAGCACCTAATGTGTTTAGCCGGGGATAATTTTTCTTAATGAGAAGTTAAGCAGGCCTGCTATGACTGCATTATTAGACATCCCTTCCAGGAGAGTGATGCCGGAACAGTAAAGACGATTGCCGGTCATGATGAAATCTAGAATAGTGGCCCACAAACTTGCTGAAAAGGTTCGGAGAGTAGGCCTGAAGAAATTATGCTTTTCTGCGCGGAAATCTGCGAGGGATTCCAATGTCCAGTTGCTAAAGGAAGAATTAAAATTGCTGTAAATGATGAGAGTAGAATGCTTAAATAGCAAGTGCACTTCATTTAGAATGCTTTGAAACTCGCTTGAAAGTGCATAATCGACATCTGGAGAGCAGTAGAATGCACTTGTTATAACGTTTCTGCTTAGGCATTAAAGCGAAATGAAATTGTGCTCTTGGAATCAACAAATGCCAATTGGAAATGAAAGAAATTATTTTTATAAGCTGTGGGCTTGCCACGTTCTCTGCAGTTACGCCATTCAAATGAAAAAGGTATGCGGGTGGGGAAAGAAACATTTTCTGTTTGGGGATGGTATCGTTGAGCCACGCGTTGGTTAGTATAAGAAGACATGTCGAGAATGAATCAATGAGCGATCAAAGTCAGCCATAGTTTGCCACACTTCGAATGTTTGCGTATCAGAATGACAGGTTTGTATTAGTGCTATGGGTGTGTGGTTGCATAAGCTCTCACTTTCAACACATGCAGAAGATGAAACTTTAGGTTGTCATTCCGAAATAGTCTAAGACAGACGCACTGCACAGTTTCATTCCGCGTCCCAAACATACGTGTAACCGTTGACCACGAGCTTGTTAGAAACTAAGCGAACTAAGTGTGACTTGTCTCACACCAAAGACATGCTTTAAACAATGCTAAAAAAATAAATATTTCTGATATGCAATTGTTAAGTGATGGAGCAGTGTAAAAGTGACATATATTTTATTTTTACACATTGTTCTCAATTCACGTCCACTAATTTGGAACCTCAAGGCAATAAAAATAAGAAACGGAAATGTAATTCCAGGAAAATACCCGGATGTAGAATCTTTTTTTTTTCATGCTGATTTGGCAAATAGATACACATCTAAATACAATATATGCATACCTTAGAAGAAAAAAGGATAGAAAGTTGGGCTAGCAGGTACGGTAACATATTCTTACATTGTCGCGCGAAGTGACACGGACAAGGACTAGAAGCAGAAAGGACGAGCGCTAACTCTCAACAAAATTTTATTGAAACGAAGAACCTATGGATATAGGCGATTGAAAAAACCCACAGCATAAGAACATGACAAGGTATAAAGGCAGTTAAACATATCAGGAGGTAGGGAAGTCAAAAAAGGAAACAACAAAAAGACACTATTTCCGATTAACACACGTGTTGTGAAGATACTGAAATTCCCATTGTAACAGAGATAGACAACTCAGACAACAGATTAGACAAAGGCACAAGATAGATAATTTGCGAGGGGCCGATAAAACTGTATTGATGTCATATACATTGGCCAATTGGCCACGTTGCGTAAACCATGGGATAATCTATGTACATAGTGCACCATAGCAAAACTTGTTCCTTTTTTCTGTTTTTCTTGTTTCTTAGCGGAGATCTTTAGCGTTACGGGCCCCCTTAAGTTGTCTATCATGTGCCCTATGATAAACAGGAAACTTGAATAGGGTGGCAAAAAAAGAAAAGATGATTGCGGCATTAGACATATGTGTCCCTTTTTGTGCCTTGTAACACTGGTATAATTGATCAGATTCCACTCAAGTGCGGGAAAACTTACACTGGACAGAGCGGCAGGTGCATTAATATTAGACTAAAAGAACAAAAACATTCACTTAACAGCCCTAATGCTTCACATCTAACGTCGCATTGTTTCAATTGCGGTTGTAAGCCTTTGTTTGAAAAGAAAACTTCTTTCAAGTCACGAATGCCAAACCACAAGGGAAATAATCGAAGCACTCGGCATCAAAAGATTAGGAGAGCCTTGCGTTAGCCATGCATCTTTGTCTCTGTTAGAATGTGAATTTCAGTATCTTCACAACACGTGTGTTAATCTGAAGAAATGTCTGTTTGCTCTTTCCTTTTGTGACTTCCCTATCTCCGGATATGTTTAACTTATGTCTGTGTACCTTGTTATGATCTTCTGTTCGTCTGTTGCGGTTTTCTGCAATCACCGATATATATATATATATATATATATATATATATATACATTTCTTGTGTCAAAATATATTTAGCTGTCAGTTAGCACTCGTCCTGTCTGCTTCTAGTCGGTCTCTGTTGCTTCGCGCTACAATCCAAGATCACATTAGCACTTTCATCAGTCGTGTAATGCATATTCATTATAGAAAATTGTGCAGCAAGATAGGAAGGTGGGCGAATTCGCTAGCTTTCAGCGTACTTTTGTAACAGCGCAAAAGTACGATGAGAAGAAAATGTTATTAAATAGACGAGCAGAGCTGTTAATGGTTTGTGAATGCTATCTGCCGTGTCCACGACGACGGTGGCCAGGCCTCTATGGATGAGTGTTGGGGATGACCGAGCTCTTTGTTGCCATTAGGCACGCTGATTACAAAGACTTTTACAATACGGCAGTTTCTTTCCGTTTGTTAATCCGGCTTTGGCAAACAGCCTTTGTTGTATGGCGCCTCACAACAGCCGCTCGCGACGATGGTGGAGCAATAATAGTTTGGCTTTCGGATGGTGAGCTCGCTGCGCGAGGGAACCCTGCAGGTGAACGTAGGTGGAAAAACAGCCCCTTTTTATGGTGCAGCGCTGGATATGCGACCTGCGATTAGCTCGAGGACTGTTCGATGAAATGCTTAGTTTATTATCGTGGCCCAATGCTTCTCGCTTCCCGATTGTAGACGGTGTATGTTGTAAATTTGGTGTCGAAATGAATATATTTGAATTTGTCTTGACATTCGATCGAGCAAAAACTTTCAACTACTCTGATTTTCCGGATTTCCGTCGCCTATCTATGTTCCCCCAGTCCTCATATCGAGGTTGGAATATGTTCGAGTTGGCATATTTGTAGCTTGAGCTGAAAGTGCGTTCAGTGAAAACACTTCAGGCCACTTCGAATGTGCATCTACAATAACCAAAAACTAATGTCCCTTCACTGGGTCAGCAAAGTCAACGTGCACGTGCTGCTAAGGTCGCGTAGGCAAAGCCCAAGGATGAATTGACGCTTTGACCGGCAGGCTGCGCCTTTCCGCGCTGATTTTGCATGTCGAGATGTAGTTCCCTATGGGTTTATCCATGGTCGGCCACCATACATAGCTTCGTGCTAGTTCTTTTGTTCTCGCAATTCCAGGATGCCCCTGTAGCAGTTGATCCAAAAAGAATTGTCGGTACTTCTGCAGAACAACACACTTACAGAGACAGTTCGAGCTTCCGATAAAAATATTGCTTGATCTCTTCAGAGACACGGCTCGGCCAGCCATTTAAGATGCACTGAATGATTTCACGGAAAACTGGATCGCGTGTCCTTTCGGCAGATATTTGTTTACTGCTTACAGGCATCGTATAAAATCTGAAAGCATAAAAATTTGCATTCGAATGATGTGGAATAGGCTCTTTGAGCGGAATCCGAGACAGACAATCGGCATCATAATTCTGTGCTTATTGTCTGAACTTCAAGAAGAAGGCATATGCTGAAGCCTGGCGGCAGCAACAGTTGAAATGCCTGTCTTAGGACCAAATATCCTTTCCACTAGCCTGTGGTTAGTCAGTAAAGTGAACGGCCTTGCATATACGTAAGAATAAAATATCTGCACTCCAAAAACAAGAACTAAGGCCTCTTTTTCCGACTGAATATAGCTCTGTACGGCCTTGGTAAGTGTACGCGAGGCATACGCTACGAGGGACGCATGCCCGTCCTTGAGAACCTAAGACTGCGCCTTTGCGAAGTTTGTTCAGTGGATACGAAATCGTCGGCAAGCTTTGAACAAACTTCCTACAGTAGTTGATAAGGCCCAGAACAACCTGAAGCTGTTGCTTGTTTGCGGGGGTCGGTGCGCTCATGATAACGTGCAGTTCTTTTCATTCGTCGGATGGACGCCCTCTTTGGTGAAGACGTGTCCCAGATACTGCAACTCATTTTAAAAAAAGGACATTTTCATGGTTTCACATTTAATGCCTCGGTCCGATAGGCTTTGTAAGACAGCTTCAAGATTACGCAGGTGCTCACCTTGCGTACTGCTAGTGATCAAGAAATCGTCAAGGTAATGGTTTGAGTCCTTTTATCACACCGTCTCTAATGCGCTGAAAAATTGCTGTTGCTGATGCAATACCGAATAGTAGAGGGTTAACTACAAAAAGAACCATACGACTATTTAACGTGAGCTGTTGCCGGGACTCTTCGTCCAATTCTATTTGCTGGTATGCTCGGCTTAAGTCAGTCTTTGAGAATTTCTCTCCTCCAGCAAGCACCGCAAAAGAATCATCAGCTTTAGGGAATGGTTACCGTTTTATGTCCAGTATCAGATTTACGGTTTCATTGTAATCACCACAAATACGGATTCAACGATGACGCTTAATGACTGGTACTATTGGCGTAGCGTATTAGCTGCTGTAAACTGGGAAAATTACACCTAGCTTTTCTAGCTTGAACAACTCTGGTTCCACCACCGCATAACTATTACACACAGCGTGCACACAAAAAAAAACACGTACGAAGCATAGACAAACACGAGGAGTGACTCAAAACTAAACGTCTATTGCGTTTAAACACATATACATAGGAAAATTTACACATGCACACCGCCGCCCACCAAAATTCTGCGAGCCCAAAACCAAGCAAGAAAAGCAGCGAAAGAGCAAGAAGGACGATGATTTTAACGAGTAGATGTGTCTAAAATGCATTTTTGTTGTGTAGTGGGAGTGACACCTGGCTTACGCACCTGTTACCACATTTGTTGATCAGATAGGCCTCTAAAATAAGCCGGGCCTTTTCATTCTTGTTTGTCCAGATTAGGCGTGTGCGGTGAAAAATCCGGACAAACAAAAATGAAAAGGCCCGCCTCATTTCAGAGGCCTACATAATAAATAAATGTGGTGACAGATGCGTAAGCCAGGCGTCACTCGCACGACACAACAAAGAAAAAGCGTTTTTAGACACCTCTAATTGTTAAATTATCGGACTTCTTGCTTTGTTTTTGGTTTGGAGAACGTTGGTGCATGGAGTTAGCATGTTTGATTTATCATATATATATATATATATATATATATATATATATATATTTATATATATATATATATATATATATATATATATATATATATATATATATATATATATATATATATATATATATATATATATATATATATATATATATATATTGTTACAAGCACGGGGAAAAGGGGTTTATTTAGGCGTGCGAGGGCAGGAACGGCAGGCTACGAAGAACAGGAATGGCCGCTGCACAGTCTTCGTTCTCCTCTTCCCCTCTCTTCTTGATCCCCGCGCCCTTTGACGCGCTTGGACGTAACATACCACCCCTCGCAGACAAAGCCCCCTGGGCGAGTCAACTAGCTTGTCGTGGCGTACATGATTTCAACCGTGCGACATGCGCGACTTGTGTCCTAGCAGAATGTCTACTAGTGTTCGTGAGGCGCGCGAGAGTATAGTTCACTTCGCTGACTTTGTCGATGACAACATACGGTCCATCGTAGTTTGCCAGCAGCTTTTGACACAAACCGCGCTTCCTTGTGGGAGTCCAAAGCCAAACGAGATCACCAGGGTGATATGTAACAGGCCGATGTCGTGCGTCGTAGCAGGCTTTGGAGTTTTCTTGTGATGCCAAAGTCCGCAGACGCGCAAGTCGCCGAGGCTCTTCAGCGAGGCATAGCGTATCGGCGACCGTAGGATTTTCGTGGTGGTAAAAGGGGAGGACAATGTCGAGCGTATACTGGGGCGGCCGAGCATATAGAAGGAAAAGTGGGCTGTAGCCGGTTGTCTCGTGCTTGGCGGTGTTGTAGGCGTAAGTAATAAACGGTAAAATTTCATCCCAATTCTTGTGATCGGACGCAACATACATGGAAAGCATATTGGTGATTTTTCGATTAGTGCGCTCAGTGAGGCCGTTCGTTTGCGGATGATACGGCGTCGAGTGCCGGAGGTGCGAGTTACATAAACGCACAAGCTCTTCCACGATATCCGCCGTGAATTCACGTCCCCGGTCGCTTATGATAACACCAGGCGGTCCATGTCGTAGAACAATAGCGTGAAGTAAGAAAAGCGACCCTTCGGTGGCAGTTGCTGATGGTATAGCCGCCGTCTCGCAATAGCGTGTGAAATAGTCGGCGCAGACAATTATCCAGCGGTTCCCCTTAGATGACTTTGGAAAAGGGCCTAACAGATCAATTCCAACTTGAAGAAAGGGTGAGCTGGAAGGCGGCACAGGTTGAAGGAGACCAGATGGGGCAGTGGTTGGGCGTTTCCGACGTTGGCACTGTATGCAGCTGGCGACATAAAACTCAACCGAATGTCGCATCCGGGGCCAGTAAAAGCGTTCTTGAATGCGATAAAGTGTGCGCACAGTGCCTAAGAGACCGGAGGTAGGGTCATCGTGCATAGCCTGAAGGATTGCTGGCCGGCGACGCTCCGGCACCAATAGAAGGAAGCGTGCACCCGTGCTTGAGTAGTTCTTTTTGTACAGGAGCCCGTCACATACACAGTAGCTGCTTGTTGCACTTGAATGGGCAGAAGTAAAGAGTGGCTCCAATTTAGTGTCTGTCCGTTGTTCTGCTTTGAATGCATCGATATCTGGAAAAGCGGGTGTCACAGAAGCGACGAGATCATCAAAATCGTCTTCGTCGCAGTCCGTCGTGGCAAGCGGCATACGGGAAAGGCAGTCTGCGTCAGCGTGTTTTCGGTCACTCTTGTAGGAAACAGTGAAGTTATATTCCTGCAACCTCAAAGCCCAGCGCGCAAGGCGACCACAAGGGTCGCGAAGGTTCACGAGCCAGCACAGGGAATGGTGGTCTGTGACGACTTGGAATGGGCGTCCGTACAAGTACGAGCGAAATCGCTGAACCGCAAAGATTACAGCGAGGCATTCTTGTTCTGTCACCGTGTAGTTACGTTCAGGTTTGCTTAATGAGCGACTTGCATAAGCAATCACGTGCTGACGGTCGTCATAGCGTTGGACCAAGACGGCACCCAGACCAACGCCACTAGCATCTGTGTGGATTTCTGTTGGCGCAGTAGGATTAAAGTGGCGAAGGATAGGTCGGGAGGTTAACAGGAACTTCAGCTGATGAAATGCAGAATCGCACTCGGGTGTCCACTCAAACCGTGCGTCTTTATGTAGCAGATTTGTCAGAGGATAAGCGACGTCAGCAAAACCAGGAATAAATCGGCGAAAGTAAGAGCAAAGACCCAGAAAACTACGAAGTTGCTTCACTGACTGCGGTGCACTGGATGCCTCGACAGCTGCCGTCTTGAGGGGATCAGGCCGGATACCGTCTTTGTCAACAAGATGACCCAGCACAAGTGTTTGACGGTCACCAAATTTACATTTCTTGGAGTTCAGAACCAGGGCAGCGTTTTTGATGCAGTCGAGGACAATATCCAGGCGCGTATTGTGCTCATTGAATGTGCGCCCAAATATAACAACGTCGCCAAGATAGCACATACAGATGTTCCACTTTAACCCACGTAGAATGGTATCCATGAACCTTTCAAAGGTTGCTGGAGCGTTGCACAACCCAAATGGCATCACATTGAATTCGAATAATCCATCCGGGGTTATGAAGGCTGTTTTCTCCTTGTCTGCCGGGTGTATTGGGATTTGTCAATATCCTGAGCGCAGGTCCACTGAAGAAAAATAAGAGGCCGAATGCAGGCAATCAATTGCATCATCAATCCGGGGCAGGGGGTAGACATCCTTCTTAGTCACGGCGTTTAATCTTCGATAATCGACGCGAAATCTCCAGTTACCGTCTTTCTTTCTGACAAGTATGAGCGGAGCTGCCCAAGGACTCGAGGACTCTTGTATTATTCCATTTTTCATCATGTCATTCACTTGTTCCCCGATTAGCTTCCGCTCGTTAGGCGACACGCGATAAGGCTTTTGCCTGATCGGGCGCGCAGATCCCGTATCGATAGTATGGCGTGTTCGTGACTCGGGGATCGAGAACGCTTTGTCCGGCTGCGCAAAGTCAAACACTGACAGATGCTTAGAAAGCGTATCCACCAAGGTATGGCGCTCCCTTGTGCTGAGTGACTTGTTTATCATAGACAGAAGCTTTTTGTCTGAGACGTGGCAAAGGTCAGCAGGTTCACACGGCCGATCTGTTAGTACGGCTACGGACGAAGACGTGTATTCTGTAAAGTAGGCGAGTTTCAAGCCGTCTGGAAGCAGGATGGGTTCTGCCGAGCAGTTGGCCGTCCACAAGCCAGCACGCCCGTTGCCGATGGATACCACACAATGAGGGACAAAAACGTTCTTCTTCATACAATTGAGATGCATTGGCTCTACGGAGGCATCAAAACTGTCTGGAACTTCACCGCGACACACAACCGGCACGCACACAGAGGTGGACGCAGGCACAACAGTATCTGCAGACACACAAAGTTCACCTTGACGGCAAGTCTCCTCTAAGAGCCCGGACGAAACATGGCCATCGACGCAAACTTCCCCCGTGCGACAATCGACGGTCGCACCCCACTGTCGCAAAATGTCGATGCCCAAAATCACTTCGTGCGTCGATCGGGGAATAACTACAAACTCCGTCGCGAAAATTCCACCAGCCAAGGATACGTCAGCAGTGCACACACAAACAGGGCGCAACGACTCGCCGCTCACTCCACAAAACGTTGCAGCCTGGTCCCACCGAAATACAACTTTACGCCCCAACCGACCTTTAAAACCGAGACTCATTACGGATACAGTTGCTCCGGTATCCACTAAAGCCATTGTAGGAACACCATCAACAAGTACATGCACTTTGTTCTTAATCATAGCAACTGCGGGGGCATTTCTGTCGATAGCACGTGTCGAGCGACCTCACCCCCATCGGCCGCGCTAGCTAGTTTTCCGGTTGTGAAGGCGAGGAGGAGCGGCGCACTGGCGATGGCGATTGACGTAAACGCGGTGCACGAGAAGTTGGCGGTGGCGTCAAACTCCTGTCAGATGCCGGCGAGCGGCTCCTGAAGCTTCTCTGCCAGTAATCGTTGCCAGGAGGGACGCCAGCTGACCAAGAGGTGGTGTACGGCTGTTGAGTTGTCCTCGTAGGAGGTGTGGGCCTTGTTGAAAATCCGGATCGACCATACCACGTTGTTGGGCGACGATTGCAAAACCTCGCTATGTGGCCCGCGACACCGCATTAGAAACACACCGGCAGATGCCTCGAATTGCGATGTTCTTCCATGTAGTCGCGCATGTTGCTGTCGACTGCATAGACAGCAGGTGGGTGACATTCATCATGGCTAGGCATCGGCCGCCAGGAGGCCTGCGTGCGGCGTGGGTGTTGGCCGTAGTCATGACCTTGATAGCTCATGGTCCCTCTCGTTTGTGGGGTAGACCTATACTCCATGGTCGCTGAGTGAACCGTGGGTTGCCATGCGGTCGAAACGGCCGTGTTTCTCATCTCGTGTGGTGAGTACGCGCCAGTGATGCCGGGTGTGCAACGGTACATCTCTTCCTGATGGAGCAACTCTTCGCGAACAATCTGCCGTATAGTGGATGGAAGGTCAACACACGAGCTCGGGTCTACACTCGCCACCGTCGTGACATTAGCCAGGCCACCAAACTTCGGTATTATCCGTCGCATCTTCAACGTCTCAAAGGTCCTGCAGTGGCGAATGACGTCAGACACGGAGTCCAAGCTTTCCTTGCCGATCAAAAAATTGTAGACGTCTTCGCCTATTCCTTTCAACAAATGTCCCACTTTGTCATCTTCTGACATCTGAGAGTTGACTATTTTACACAATTTCAGCACTTCTTCGATATAAGTCGTACAGGTCTCGCCGGGAATCTGAGCTCTTTGCGAAAGCGTCTGTTCAGCGCGTTTCTTTTTTTGCGCTAGAGTCTCCAAAACACGCTCTGAGCTCCTCGACGAAAAGCTCCCACGAAGTGAGCGTGTCTTCGTGATTCTCATGCCAGACGAGCGCTGTGACGGTAAGGGAAAACACAACATTGGACAACTGTGCGGTCGAGTTCCAACCGTTAGACCGGCTCACCCTTCGGTAGTTCGTGAGCCACTCGTCGACATCTTCTCCGGCTTTTCCTCCGAAAGTGAGTGGCACCCGGTAGTATTGCCACGGAACACCAGGTGTTGGCCTTGAAGCCGCGCCAGATCCTTCGGGAATCTGGCAGGCGTATTCAGGCATGGCAGGTGAGGGTGGCGGAAGTCCGGCAAGTCGACGGCTTCGGCGAAGTTGTAGCAGCGTAGGCTCCGTGATTACGAGGTTTACCCCGCACCGTCCACCAATTTGTTACAAGCACGGGGAAAAGGGGTTTATTTAGGCGTGCGAGGGCAGGAACGGCAGGCTACGAAGAACAGGAATGGCCACTGCACAGTCTTCGTTCTCCTCTTCCCCTCTCTTCTTGATCCCCGCGTCCCTTTGACGCGCTTGGTCGTAACAATATATATATATATATATATACACGAGAAGGAAGGGGTTTAACCTAGGGGCCCGATTTTTATAAGTCGTAACATGAGAAGCCAACAAACACTGACACCAAGGACAACATAGGGGAAATTACGTGTGCTTAATAAATGAAGTAAGGTAACGATAAATTAAGGGAAATTAAAGAAGATGAAAAAACAACTTGCCGCATTTCGGTTCCCACCTGCGGCATGTCGTTTTTTCATCCACTTTAATCTCCATTAATTTATCGTTACCTTACTTCATTTCTTAAGCACAAGTAATTTCCCCTATGTTGTCCTTGGTGTCAGTGTTTGTTGGCTTCTCATTATATATATATATATATATATATATATATATATATATATATATATATATATATATATATATATATATATATATATATGTGTGTGTGTGTGTGTGTGTGTGTGTTTAACGCAATCAACTTTTAGTCGTGAGCAAGCGCTCGTGTTTGTCTATTCTTCGTCCATATTTTTCAGGGCCCGCTTTGTGTAATAGTTATGAAGATGTAGCGGCTCGCCCAGCTAGGTTCTGTATTTTACCACTGCTGCCAAAGCGAATTGAACGCTCCTTGCTTTACATAATTGTGGTGTCTTGTTCTTTATGAAAAAAGTACCTTTTTCACCCTGAATGGTCCCTAGCTCGTCCTTGAACACGTCCGAGTAGAGGTTCAGCAGATTTTGCAGTTTAGGAAGCTTCGGGCTGGCCGTTTGTGCTTGCTACAAACTCCGAAAGCCGCATACATGAGTCCAGTCAAGCTTTATCTGCTGCAGCCCATTGCGTCCAATAAGTGGTGCACCGTTCTGGCGATGCACGTAAACCGTCAAATGTTGGCACTGATAATTGTGCTGGACAGTGACGAAGGCGACACCACATAGCTTGGCGGGTTCATTCGTGCACGTTCGCAACATGAGGCCGGCTGTGTGTAGAACCACACTCGGATATCGTCAACGAAAGAGGGACTCAGATATTACGGCTACGGTGGCACCAGTTTCAAGTTCCATGGACAAGGAGATTCCTTTGACTGGGACATCGAGCATAATTGGCTCTTCTTTAATTTAACTTCCATTGCATTGATGCTCTGCAATCACGGGCGCGGTGCGGCTAAGGTTTGCATGAATGAGTAAAGAGCAAGGCGCAATATGTCAGGACAGAAGAAGAACACAAATGACAAGACCGGCTTCTTCAGCCCTGGTCAATTGCGCCTTGCTCTTTACTCATTCCATCATGAACCTAGTAGCCCAAGCATGAACTCTACCTTAGGATTGCACTTGGAGTATTGGTTTCGACCAAATTTTCTTTGCTTGGCAGATGCGCCATAAGGGCCGAATCTGACCTTTTTCTTATAATGAAAACATATTGTCACGAAAAGACAATTGAAGATGTACCCGGCGTCGGCGAGACAGACAGTTGGCGTACACAAAACTCAAGCTGGCGTCCTCAGCCTCTGCTTCTTCTTCTTTAGCGCCCACCTCTTGACGAGCGCGCGTTCAAGTCACTTCTTTTTCAGCGCTGGCGCGTGACAACTAGCGGCATTATCCCCCCGCCAAAAGAAAAGCATCGACCCGATGCTTACTAAACTACGATGCTTACTAAAAGAAGGTGGAAGTGTGGTAGTCGTATGAGATCAGTTGGCGCCGCCTTAACGCGCAAAATACGGTTTGAGGCGAACAACATGCACTATCTCTGAGTGGTGCTGTCGACGCCGAGGCGACGCGGCGCCGTCGAGAATGACCTCATAGTTCACTTCACTAACGCGGCGTATCACTTTGTACGGTCCAAAGTATCTACTCAGTAGCTTCTCAGACAACCCCTGGCGACGAATTGGAGTCCACACCCAGACTTGGTCACCTGGCTGGTATTCGACTTGCCGATGTCGAAGGTTGTAGCGTCGCGCGTCTGCACTCTGCTGCGTCGTGATGTGTATGCGCGCTAGTTGGCGAGCTTCCTCGGCGTGTTGAGTAAGTTGCTCGGCGTCGGAAGTAAGTGATGCGTCGGTGTCGTGCGGGAGCATTGCGTCTAGCGTGGTCTGGACCTCGCGCCCGTAGACAAGACGGAACGGTGTGAAGCGTGTTGTTTCCTGAATGGCGGTGTTGTACGCGAATGTAACGTACGGAAGGATTTGATCCCATGTTTTATGGTGGACGTCTACATACATAGACAGCATGTCAGCAATGGTTTTGTTTAGCCGTTCCGTCAGTCCGTTGGTCTGCGGATGATAGGCAGTGGCCTTGCGATGCAGCGTGCAGCTCAGCTCGAATATGTCCTCTATCAGTTGGGCCGTAAAGGCAGTTCCTCTGTCGGTGATGACATGTGATGGGGCACCATGTCTTAGGACTATCTGATCGATAAAGAACTGGGCAACTTCGTAGGCGGTGGCACGTTGTACAGCTTTCGTCTCGGCGCAGCGTGTGAGATTGTCTGTGGCGACTATAATCCACTTGTTTCCGCTGGCTGACAAGGGAAAGGGTCCCAGAAGATCCATACCGATTTGATCAAACGGCGCGCTAGGTGGTGCGATGGGTTGCAGTAACCCCCCGGGCTTCAAAGACGGCGATTTCCTGCGTTGACACTCACGGCAGCTTTGGACGTAACGCTTCACCGTGGGAGAAAGTCGGGGCCAGTAGTACGTCTGGCGTACTGTCGCAAGAGTGCGTGAAAATCCCAAGTGTCCAGACGTGGGCTCATCATGGCAGGCTAGGAGAATGTCATCACGGAGAGTGGCAGGTACGACCAATAGATACTCTTTGTCGCTGGCACTCGAGTTTTTCTTGTAGAGGACACCATTTCGGAGGCAGAAGGTCGAGAGACTGCGAGAAAGGTGTCGTGGAAGTGTAACATTCTTGCCTTCTAGGTGATCGATGAGAGGGCGTATTTCGGCGTCCTCGCGCTGTCGTGTGATCAGGTCAGATGCGGTGAGGGCCCCAAGGAATGCGCCGTCTTCGTCCATGTCCTTATCGCAAGTTTTGACGGGAGCGCGCAACAACGCGTCAGCATCTTCGTGTTTGCGGCCCGATTTGTATACGATGGTAACATCGAACTCCTGCAGACGGAGACTCCATCGAGCAAGTCGCCCGGACGGGTCTCGTAGGTTGGCTAGCCAACACAAGGAATGGTGGTCTGTCACCACGTTGAAAGGGCGACCGTAGAGATAAGGCCGAAATTTCATGATGGCCCACACAACCGCTAGACACTCTTTCTCGGAAGTGGAGTAGTTAATTTCGGCACGTGAAAGGTTGCGACTGGCGTAAGCGATCACTCGCTCGACGCCTTCCTGGTGTTGAACGAGAACATCGCCAAGACCGATGTTGCTTGCGTCGGTATGCACCTCGGTGTCAGCGTCCTTGTCAAAGTGAGCGAGAACGGGTGATTCCTGCAGGCGCTGCCGTAACTCGGTGAAAGCTGCGTCCTGCTCATCCGTCCAAACGAAGGGTGTGTCTTCTCGCGTGAGGTGTATGAGTGGTTCGGCGATCCGGGAGAAATTCGCGATGAAGCGACGATAGTACGCACACAGACCGAGAAAGCGGCGTACTGCTTTCTTGTCACGAGGAGTCGGAAAAGCAGCAACAGCAGATGTTTTGTCTGGGTCAGGCTGGACACCGTCGGCGTTCACGACATGACCGAGAAACTTCAACTCTTTGCAACCGAAGTGACACTTTTCTCGCTTTAGTGTGAGATTAGCGGAGCGGAGCGCCTCAAGTACCGCCTCTAAACGCTTCAGATGTTCTTCGAAGGTCGCCGCAAACACGACGACGTCATCTAAGTATACTAAACAACTGTGCCACTTCAGACCCGTAAGAACAGTGTCCATCATTCTCTGGAATGTGGCCGGTGCAGAACACAGGCCGAACGGAAGTACTTTAAATTCGTACAGTCCATCCGGGGTAACAAAGGCAGTTTTTTCGCGATCTCGTTCGTCAACTTCGATTTGCCAATATCCACTCTTCAAATCTATTGATGAAAAATACTTGGTTCGCCGCAGCCGATCTAACGAATCATCGATCCGCGGAAGCGGATAAACGTCTTTTGTTGTGACGTTATTCAACTTTCTATAGTCAACACAGAACCTAAGCGTTCCGTCTTTCTTTTTGACAAGGACCACCGGCGACGACCAAGGGCTTTGGGATGGTTGTATGACGTCATCGTTAAGCATTTCTTTCACTTGTGCATTAATAACGTTGCGCTCTTTCGCCGATACGCGATAAGGCAGTTGTCGTATGGGACGAGAATCGTCATACGTGATTATTCGGTGTCTCGTGATGGGCGTCTGGCGTACCTTAGAAGTAGATGCGAAGCACTCCTTGAACCGAAGTAGTAACTCACGCAACGCTTTTTGCTTTTCCTCCGAAAGGTCTGAATTGATGTCGATGTTGGTGAGTGTGTGAGCTGGGTTGTCCTTTGTCATAGACGCAAAGCTTTCAGCAACGTCTGCTAAGGGCTCAGCAAAAGCGATAGTAGTACGACGAAACAGGTGCCGATGTTCCTGGCTGAAGTTCGTCACGAGGAGCGCAGAATGTCCACCTCGAAGCATAATGAGACTGCGGGCTGCACATACACCATGAGTCAGCATAAGGGAGGAATTGCCCTCTGCAACAGCTTCGCCGTCACGCAGATCGTCGCATACGACCGCTATTAGGACACTTGCGCGTGGTGGTAAAGTGACACTGTCGGCGTAAACCCGAAGTGCGTTACGTCGGCAATTGTCGCGGCTGTTCGCTGCTCTCTCTGTCGAAAAAGTCACTGTGCGTGCCCGGAGGTCTATAACGGCACCATACTCTCGCAGAAAGTCGACGCCCAAGATGAGGTCTCGAGAGCAATCGCGGAGTATAAGGCAGCTGGCTGGAAACGTGCACCCACGAATTTGTACTCTGACCGTGCACATGCCCAACGGTGTTGCGATATGCCCGTCAGCAGCACGAATTTGCGTTCCAGACCAAGGCGTGATAACTTTTCTAAGTTCCGCCGCTAGTTTTCCGCACAAGATCGAGTAGTCGGCACCCGTATCCAATAACGCACTAACGTGGCGGCCGTCGAGCACAACAGGTATGTCTAACGAGAGTCTGTCGCTGAGTTCGGCTGCTGTCGTCGCTGAATCGTGCTGAATACACCGTGCTTGCGTCGATGGGAGGTCTTCGGAAGGGCGATTATCAGCGGCCTCGCCCCCAAAGGTCTCTGTTCTTAGTTTTCCCGGCGAGGGCTTGGCGATCGTCCCTGCGCTGCCATTGGAGGGCTTCTAGGAGCTGGGGAAGATCGCCTGGGGGACGTCGAGCGCGACTGCCGCCGCGGGAACAGTGGCATACCCTGTTGGTTCAAGTACTCTTCAATCGCCCTAGGCCTTTCGCCATATCTGCGCCTTGGTGAATCCGCGGCGAAACCTTGCAGTCCAAGGCAGTGGTATGGGCATTCGCGGTATACGTGACCGGCTTCTCCACAGTGATAGCACAGAGGCCTTCTGTCCGGGGTACGCCAGACGTCAGATTGCCTTTCGAGCGGGCGCCGATCATCCATACGTTGGATCGGTTGCACTGATGGGAGCGGCGGGACGTATGACGCGGCGTAAGACGTGGCGGGGATGAAATGGGTCGGAGCGCGGACAGGGACTCGCCCCAAAACTTCCGCATACGACGGCCGCTGCAACTGTGCTGTCACAGGCGGTGCATTGCTGCTTGGGACGGGACCTTGGATCGCTTGCTGCACTTCACTTCTGACGAGGGCAGAAAGGGAAACCAGCGTGGGCTGAGGTGGGCAGCTGAGCTGTTGAAGCTCCTCACGAAGCACAGAGCGGATAAGGTCTCGGAGAACGTCCAGGTTTCCAAAGGCAACCGCGTCCGTCAGTGAAGCAGCATTCGCGTGTCTGTCATACGTAGCTGAGCGCTGGTCCGAAGGTGAAGTAGCGTTCATTAGCCTTTCATAGAAGGCTGAGCGATGGTACAGCATCCTTTCCATCGTGGTGGCTTCGGTTAAGAATTCACCCACGGTCTTCGGCGGGCTTCGAACCAGGCCAGCAAATAGCTGTTCTTTCACTCCCCGCATTAGATAGCGCAGCTTCTTTTCTTCTGACATGGTAGGGTCCACCCGACGGAAAAGGCGCGTCATATCCTCTACGTACGACGTCACGCTCTCATTCGGCAGATGAATGCGGGATTGGAGCGCCCGCTCGGCTCGTTCGCGGCGATCAGCATTGGTGTATGTCTCCAGCAAGACACGGCGGAACTCGAGCCACGATTTCAGGAGCCCTTCTCGGTTCTCGTACCAAGTGCGAACACCGTCCTCCAAGCTGAAGTACACGTTTCTCAGCTTCGCCGCGTCGCTTCATTCATTTATCTCAGCAACGCGCTCAAACTCGGCTAACCAGTCTTCAACATCCTCGAAGACATCCCCGTGGAACACTTTCGGTACTCTGAGATTCTGGAGCAGGTACGGAGTTGCCGTTGTGGCCGTACCTTGCATAATGGTCGATGGAGACGTAGATGTTCCTTCCATACTGTTCCGTGGGGGCATCGATGTTGTTGCGGAGAGGTGATCAAGCTCCGGAGGTAATCCTCGGATTCTCCTGCTGGCCCGGTGAACAGGGGTGTCCACTAGTATAGGGCTGGTACTCCGGCTACCAAGAGGAGTTTGTGGCATCGGATGAACCGTACCCCGCACCTCCACCAGTTTTGTCACGAAAAGACAATTGAAGATGTACCCGGCGTCGGCGAGACAGACAGTTGTACAAGATGGCGTACACAAAACTCAAGCTGGCGTCCTCAGCCTCTGCTTCTTCTTCTTTAGCGCCCACCTCTTGCCGAGCGCGCGTTCAAGTCACTTCTTTTTCAGTGCTGGCGCGTGACAACTAGCGGCAATATCGTACTAACATGTCGACAAGAGCTCGCCCCATGCTTTGTTGACCCACACCGGAAGCATCAGGCAAGTGTTTCCTTAGATGGGTGTATCTTGTACACATAGGACCCTGCCGCAGAAGTTCCATGCGTAGCCGATTCATTTTTCAGCGCGATTTCTAAGGCTATGGATCGGTCGATCCTTGGTCAAAGGTTAATTTCTTGTCTTCAGCGAATGCGCGAGGTTGAACCTCTACTCGTAGTAGACCGCACACGAACAGGTTCCTTAGAGGCTCGTCCAGAAATGCGCCCAACTCCCATGTTTGCGCTAGCATCCTGAGTTCAGCAACAAACTGCGCAATTGTTTTCTGCTCTTGTTAGGAGCGGTGGTCAAACTCCGCTCTTTCTCCGATAACGGAAGGCTTAGGTGACAGGTGATTGCGCAGCTACGTTAGCAGTTCTTCGAAGGGTTTATCAGACGGAGATTCGGGAGAAGTTAGAGATACCAATAAGGCATGCGCCTTCGGCCCTATCGCGCTAATGAAGTCGTCAATTGTAAGCTTCTATTGACCCTTGTTAGCGCGCTAGAAAGCCTTGGCCAATCATAAAAAGAGGCTTCAAAAGGTTCTACTTGCCCGAGCTGCACAGACATGAGGGGTATTGTTCTGGCTCTGGCACATCGGCATCTCGAACAGGCTCTACCTCGCTGGAATATTCCATAACTCTTCGATCCTTGCCACCAGTGAAGGCTGAAGCTGTCTACCAGGATCCAATCTTCGTCGTCAGTTTATGTGGCAATTGATACGCGCAGCTTCCAGGAAGACAGACCGTCGAATGGCGTGCCTTTATTGCACGGCAAAGTAACCGGGCAGCAGTCTGGCTGCCGGTGAACGACTATAAGACCAGGTTACAAGTGACCACATCAAGGCAGTGGCAGCTGCTTATGAACACACCCTGGGCAAGGGTGATAGCTGATCAACCCGGCAGAAGAAAGCCGCGTGGGGCGTTTTTAATGTTCATCGCTGGTATACCACATTGATAATAATAATAAAAATGTTTAACCTCGAGAACACAATCCATGCGACGGAATCGCCCTGTAAATGCGTTCATGTGTGTCGAAAAGTACCGTAAATATATATGACTTCGTAGTATTGTAACGTACTATTGAGAGGCTTACATAAGAGGCGCTCGCCACACCACATAAATCTGAAGCACTGTTTACAATTTTAAATAAGCTCCCTATTAGTGTATAGACGAATAATTAGTGCGGTATATGTGTACAGTGCTGTACATATTCGGCTGAACAGGAACATTTATTGTAAATATTATGCCTACATGGTATTTACATTTTGTTAACTTAATTATGATATATGTGGGCTGTTTGGGGCGGTAGGATTTAGCATATTTCCACGCGCTAGTAACGCTGGAAGCCGAGGATGTGGCGTTTGTGAAAAGCGCTAAACATCGTTCTTCTGCCTTTTATAGCGATACCGTCGACGTCGCTGCTCAACCTGTAGGGATCTCGTGCCACGCCCTCTGTACTGCGGCTGTGATCAGCGCATCGTAAACCAAGGTGCATCGACGCAGCCGTCTACTGTGATCGCTACGCATGGTGATTCTGGCCAACCTGGAATGAGTTCCGTCGCCAGTTCCTCGATATGTTAGGGAGTACCCAAAGCGAGACCACGCTCAGCGTCTTCTGGAATCACGAATTCAAAAGCCGAATGAAACTGTTGCCACGTTCGCTGAGGACATGGCTGGTCTTTGTGGTCGTGCAGACCCCGATATGCCCGAGGCAAAAAAAACGCACCTCGTGCGCGGCGTAAAGGAGCAGCTGTTGGCCGGTCTTGTGTGGAACACGCCGACAAGCGTCGATGAATTTATTAAACAATCGACAGCCATAGTGCGCGCGTTACACCTAGGAAGCCGCCAGTATGATCACCTGACCAGCACTGGATGGGCAAGCGCCGCAGCAGTGTCTACTGCTGACAAACATGAGCAAATACTGCTGCTCACAAACTTGAGCAAGCAACGACTACACATTACAAAAGGGGCCTCAGTTGCTTATCTTGACGAGATTGTGGAATTCGGCGAATGCTTTACATTACAACAAGGAAAGCAAGACGCTTCGGCACCGTTGCCTGTTCCTGACGCCAGCGCGAGCTTATCACCAGCAGAAAGGCAACGACTTGTGAACCTGCTTCACCAGTTTCTCGATTCCTTCTCGTTGACACCCAGAGTTGGTCAAACACCCCTGACGAAGCACCGAAATTATCGCGGAGGAGACAGCGAGACCAATCCGACAACACCCGTACCGTGTAGCCCCAAAAGAACGCGAAGCGATCCTTGAGCAAGTGAGAAAAATGCGCGACGACGGCGTTATCGAACCATGGAAAAGCCCGAGGGTGTCGCCGGTAGTGATTGTCAAAAAGAAAGACGGCAGTCTACGTTATTGTGTCTACTACCGCAAGCTAAACAGGGTGACAAAGAAAGACGTATACCCATTACCGCGTATCGACGATTCCCTCGACAGGCTGAGCCTTAGCCTGTCGAGGGAATCGACGTTACGCGGTAATAGGTATACGTCTTCCTTTGTCACTCCGTTACACATTAGGTTATCCGTTATGCACCAGGCGTTACGATGACGTAACGCGTAATGGGCTTTACAAATTCAAGGTCCTGCCTTTCGGTTTATGCTCTGCTCTTACAAGTTTTCAGCGACTCATAGATTTGGTTGTATCAGGCCTGAGGTGGCACACATGCCTAGTATACCTCGACGACGTCATAGTTTTTTTCTGAAACGTTCGAGGAACACTTGAGACGGCTGCTGGCGGTTCTACAAACGATCCGGTCCACCGGCTTAACACTGAAAGCAGAAAAGTTTCAATTTGGTTTCTAGGAACTCCAGTTCTTACGTAGTATTGTAAGTCATCAAGACGTCCGCCTTGACCCCGACAAGATCACGGCTGGCGCAAAGTTCGCAAAGGCAGCGAGGCATTTTCTAGGTCTCTGCTCATAATAGAGAAGATTTATAGCCAATTTTTCACATACAGCTTCACCATTAAGGCGCCTTACAAGAGAAGACGTTGTCTTCATATAGGGCGAAGAAGCACAAGTGGCGTTTAATGATCTCCGACAGCGCCTGTAAGCACCTACTCTACTGGCTCACTTTGTCGAGGACGCTCGTACCATGAATCATACGGACGCTAGCAACGTAGGTATAAGCACTGTGCTCGGGCAGTGGCAAGGCTCAGCCAAGAGTGTCATTGCATACGCAAGCAGGACGCTCTCACACGCTGAGTCTAATTACTCAACCACAGAAAAAAATGCCTTGCGGTGCTTTGGGCAGTTATGAAGTTTCACCCGCATCCCTATGGCCGTTACTTCAGTGTTGTCAGCGATCATCACTCACTTTGCTGGCTGACGAACTTGAAGGATCCGTCCAGTCGACTAGCGCGTTGGAGGCTATGGCTTCAAGAATTCGTTATGACAGTAGTGTACAAGTACGGATAAAACCAATTCGACGCCGACTGCTTTTCAAGGTCACCGGTTGAGCAGGAAGTCACAGATGATGACGAAGACATGGCTTTTACAGGTGTTCTAAAAACGGCCACGATTCCTTGTCAGCAGCGGGAAGACAGCGAACTGATTCCGCCTATTGAATTTCAGAATGCCGCTTTAGAAGCGCGCTCAAAACATTTGTTAGGAGCTGGTCCTCATTCTCCTTCCGTATATATGTTATTTAAAAGAAGAACTTCTGTGAGAGTGGAAGCAGCTGCCGATTTGTCATCCCAACGTGCCTCCGTCATGAGGTATTACAAGCCTGCCACGATGAACCAACATCTGATCCCCGCGGCTACACGCGCACACCAGCCCGAGTGAAAGAGGAATATTACTGGCCAAAGATTGCCACCTTTGTGAAACATTTTGTCCGCACGTGCCTCGATTGTCAGCGACGAAAAACACCATATATTAAACCAGCTGGGCTAGTAAAACCAGTTCAAGTGCCCATGACCCCATTTGCCCAAATCGGGATGGACCTTCTCGGACCATTCCCGACTTCCAATACTGGCAATAACTAGGTAATAGTTGCCGCCGATTACCTGACACGCTATGCAGAAACCAAGGCCCTTCAAAGTCGCATCGTAGTCGAAGCAGAGAATTCTTTATTGAAAACGTGGTTCTGAGGCACGGTGCACCCGTGGTGATAATAACGGACGGCTACACTTCTAAAGACAGTCCTTAGCCTCAGCGGCACGGCTCACCGAAAGACCACAGCCTATCACCTGCAAACGAACTACCTAAGAGAACGCTTGCACAAAACCGTCGCCGACATGCTGAGTATGCACGTAGACGTGGAGCACATATATTCGGATGGCATTCTATCGTATATCACATTCGCTTACAAAACTGTTCAACAGGAAACAAAGCGAAAGGCGCCATTTAGCCTCCTTCATGGCCGTAAAGTGATCACGATGCGCGATACGATGTTGCCACATGACTGCCGTGACATAGGCATAGACGCTGAAGCTTTCCCTCAACGTGCTGAAGAAGCGAGACAACTCGTCCGTCTGAAAATCGTCCCACAACACGGCTACAACGCTCGACGCTGCAATCTAAGGAGCCGCTATGTCACTCATCAGCCAGGCAACAATGTGTGGGTTGGGAGTCCCAACCGTCATCGAGGGCTTTCACAAAAGCTACTCAGGCGGTACTTTGGTCCGTACGAGGTTTTACGGCGCCTCAGTGACCTGACCTATGAGGTCATCCCTGCAAGTCCTGCTTCCTCCAGGGCGAGGCAAGGTCCACCAGAAGTTGTGCACATTGTGCGCATGAAGCCCTATTGTTCGAAATGAAGTACCCATACCTGGTCTGACACCTCTTCCGGCCGCTAGGTGAGCATCGGGACGATTCTCTCTCTTTAGGAAGTTAAATTCCACATCCAGTACACGGCACGTAGAGTAAGACGAAGATTTCGCACATTGCGGAACACAAGAGGACCCTGCGCGATCGTTTTGCAGTTGGCCTGCAATTCAATTGCCCTGCCCTTTTTTATCAGCTCCTGCTGCTTGTGAGTCGTGACAATATGTGTACAGTATTGATGTTGATATTGCCCCATATAGAGAACTCATGGGTAGCCATAGCCAACGACTACAGTGTAGCAGTAGTGAAAGGCTTCGTTTTCACGCAGCTGCTTTATTTCTTTACTACATGGTGCCAGAGAGGACGACTGATTGTTCTTATGTTTTCTGTGGCTCATTTCCTAATCTGCTCTGGTGAAATTTCACAAGGAAATCAGCAGTAAGATTAAGGATATTTTATTAGGTATAACTGACCGTAAGAAACGCCTTTACAAAGTGAAAACTTTGCTAAAGGATTCCTTTGGAAATCTTAAGTCAAAAAGGTGTCGATGACATCAAAGCGAACTTTCATTCCTTTCTGATAGGCGGTATTCTGAATCTAACATAGTTAAACTCGTTCATGACATCAACAATCTCAGGCGGAGAGAAAAAATTGATATTCAGAGGCTTGTCCGATGCTGAGAAAAAAAGAGTACGAGGCTTCTCAACTTTGCATTGACACCCTCTGCAGAGATCACATTGATCTCAAAGAAACAGATATTGAGCGTTCACATCGCATTGGATCTCGCAGGCAAGGGCAGCACCGGTGAGTAAAAATGAAGTTTCTAAACTACACGACAAAATGTAGCATTCTGGCTAACGCCTACAAGCTAAAGAAAATTGAAATTAAAGGTTTCGATAGTTGAGTACTTTTTTCCTCGAATACCATTCCTCCACAAACAGCTTGGTGACTTCGTTCGAGCAAATTCTCAAGCCGATAAAAGCTTTCAGTTATCATTCCATAAGCTAAAGATAGGCAGGAAACTATATCGGTACAAGCATTCCGAGGGCACGGTCGTAGAATCATCATCATCATCACCCTGGCTACGCCACTGCAGGGCAAAGGCCTCTCCCATACTTCTCCAACTACCCCTGTCATGTGCCAATTGTGGCCATGTTGTCAGTGCAAACTTCTTAATCTCTTCCGCCCACCTAAGTTTCTGCCGCCCTCTGCTACGCTTCCCTTCCCTTAGAATCCATTCGGTAACTCTTAATCACCATCGGTTATCTTCCCTCCCCATTACGTGTCCTGCCCATACCCATTTCTTTTTCTTGATTTCAACTAAGATATTATTAACTCGCGTTTGTTCCCCAACCCAAGCTGCTCCTTTCTTAACCCATAACGTTACACCCATCACTCTTCTTTTCCTAGATCGTTCTGTCATCCTCAATGTAAGTAGAACGCTCTTCGTAAGCTTCCAAGTTTCCGCCCCGTAGGGAAGTACTCGTAAGACAAAGCTGGTATACGCTTTTTTCTTGGGGAACAATGGCATCCTGCGGTTCATGATCTCAGAATGCCTGCCAAACGCACCCCATCCCATTCTTATTCTTCTGATTATTTCAGCCTCATGATCCGGATCCGCGGTCAGTACCTACCCTAAGTAGATCTATTGCCTTACCCCTTGAAATGCCTCGCTACCTATCGTAAACTGCTGTTCTCTTCCGAGACTGTTAAACATTAGTTTACTTTTCTGCAGATTAATTTTAGACCTACCTTTCTGCTTTGCCTCTCCATGTCAGTGAGCATGCATTGCATTTGCTACCCTGAGTTACTAAGCAAGGCAATATCATCAGCGAAGCGCAAGTTGCTAGCGTAGTCTCCATTAAATCGTATCCCCAATTCTTCCCAATCCAGGTCTCTGAATACCTCTTGTAAACACGCTATGAATAGCATTGGAGATATTGCATCTCCCTGCCTGACGCCTTTTTTCATTGGGATTTTGTTTCGTTCTTTATGAAGGAATACGGTGGCTGTAGAGCCACTATAGAGTTCTTTCAGTGTTTTATACAAATGGCTTCTCTACACCCTGATTCCGTAATGCCTCCATGACTGCTGAGGTTCCGACTGAATCAAACACTTTCTCGTAATGAATGAAGGCTATATACAAGGGTTGGTTATATTCCGCGCATTTCTCTATCACCTGATTGATAGCGTGAATATGATATTTTGTTGAGTAGCCTTTACGAAATCCTACCTGGTCCTTTGGCTGAGAGAACTCTAATGTGTTCCCGATTTTATTTGCGATTACCTTAGTAAATACTTTGTAGGCAACGCAGAGCAAGGTGATCGGTGTATAATTTTTCAGGTCGTTGGCATCCACTGTCTTGTGGATTATTATTATGTTGGCGTGCTTCCAAGATTCTGGTACGCTCGAGGTCATGAGGCATTGCGTATACAGGGTGGCCAGTGTTTGTCGAACAATCTGCCCACCATCCCTAAACAAATCTGCTGTTACGTGACCGTCGCCAGCTTCCTTCCCCCTTTGCATCGCTCACAAGGCTTTATATACTTCTTGCGGCGTGACTTGAGGAATGTCAAATTCCTCTAGACTATTCTTTCTTCCATTATCGTCGTGGGTGCCACTGGTACTGTATAAATTTCTATAGAACTCTTCAGCCACTTGAACGATCTCATCCATACTAGTGATACTAGTGCATACATGTGATTCTTGCCTATTCCTAGTTTCTTCACTGCTTTTAGGCGTTCTCCGTTCCTGAGAGCATGTTCAATTCTATCCATATTATACTTCCTTATGTCAGCTGTATTACGCTTGTTGATTAACTTGTTGATTACCTGTAGGGTTGGCGGCTTTCATACATTGACGTTTCTTAATCAGACCTTTCGTAGAAGAGGCTGCGCACGGTTGCACCGCACATGGGTTCCGCCTTTACATCGCTAAACCCTGGATAATTGACTTCAGCGCCGCCACAACCACCGTCAATCGACTCCTTACGTCGAGCGGAGCACGCCGACACCCAAGGCTATACTGTGAGTCGCTTTCTCCACGAATTACCGGACTCTGAACTTCGCAAGAGGCGCCCGCCCAGCTAAGCCTAATGAGGGGTACGGTCTAGCCGAAGACCTTGACCCAGTTCTGCGCACCAATGGCCACCGGTGATGGCACCGAGATGAATCTCGAGCACGCGCAAATCCTACGTCCTGACGAACCTGCCGGCGGAGACTGGCTCACTGTTAAGTACGGTCGGAAGAAAACATCGACTCCCACCAATCCACCCCTCCAACCCCGCCACCCATCGTTTCCCCGACAACCCCGACTCCCACCGCTGCCTCGAAACGACCTCAAGGTAATCATCCGTCCCCGAGAGGGACTCAACCTTGCCACCTGGACCACGCCACAGGTCGCTGAAGGCATCAAGCTGGCATGTCAGCACCCCACTACTGAGCACGTACGGACCCTTACTGTAAGAATTGACCCAGTACAAAACAACGCTATTGCTAGCACACCAAATGAAGAGCTAGCTATGAGCATCCGTCACATCACTACAATACACTTGGGCGGTCGAGAATTTGCAGTCACGGCATACGTGGCGGCACCCGACAGCTCCGTCAAAGGGGTCACTCACGGCATTCCCGCAGGAACTCCCACAGAAGTCCTCCTTAACGGGCTCTATGCACCTGGCCGAGAAACCTTACATGCCCGTATGCTCGGACAAACCGCTGCGGCAGTAATCACATTCACTGGCAAGGCTGTACCCTTCTACGTGCGATACTACAGCGGTGAAGTACGATGCAAACCATACCGACCAACCACGCATTTCTGCCGCATCTGCCACCAAGTCGGCCACAGGACCGATGTATGCCCAACTCCAGAAGCAAACCTATACACCCAGTGTGGTACACGGAACCCCACTCAGAACCACCCCTGTCACCCCGGTGCTCCTTATGCCATCGGCCTCAACCTACGGCTTCCAAGGAGTGCCCTGATCGACTGAAGAAGGCATCATCAGCATCCCAAAGGACCAGCCGCCGGGACTAATCACGGTCAAAGTCTCGGTCACATGCAGACCAGCAACGGAAGCGTTCCCTATTTGTTGGTTCACGGAACCAACAAGGAGCGACCCGGAACCTCAGCGGACCTGCTGTACCGGGATCACAAGCTGTGAGCTAGTTAGCACGGCTTTTCCCCTCTCACACAGTCCACCAAGACAACACCCTCTCATCACGTCTACACACAGCACCCACCCCACATAATTCTTCACCTATACACAATACTGATGTTCAACTGCAAATTCTAGCTGAACTAAAGGCCATCAGAGAAGAAAACAAACGCCTTCATGAAGAAAACAACAAACTTCGCACGCAGATTGCAGAACTATACGCGACTCGTACTGCCACTCAGCATTCCACACCAATAACGGCACCCTCAATGCCATCATCTTCGGAGCATTCTTTACCCATAAGTCTCGCGGAATCAGCAAAAGCGACAGAAATCGCACAAGTCGAGGAGAAAGTTGATGTACTGCAACGGCAGCTTCTAGCAATACAACAAAGCATCCAGCAACTGGCAAGTGTTATTGAAGAAACGCGGCTCGCAAAAGATCAGCGACGCAAGAAAGCCTGAACACTAGTACAACAGGAAGTAGAGCAGGGACATCCTGCCGATCCACCCGTCAGCCAGGACGAATAGCAAAACCAACCACAGGAACGAAAATCCACTCATAATCTGGCAATGGAATTGCCGCAGCTACAAACGCAAGCAAGCATCACTGAGACAGTACATAAGTAATTCTAAAACGACACCAAGCGTAATCGCACTACAGGAAACAGGCACACACCCAACTCAAGCTGGCTACAACACACATACCACCACGCCTGAAAGCCGCGTGGCCACACTTACAGCTAAAACGCTCGAAACCACACAGCACACAATAGACGGCAGTGACGTCGATCATAACCTATTTGGTATCCTGCCGCTCCAACGAGGCCGAAAGAGCCTTTTCATACTGAATATATACAGCCCACCCAAGCAGAAGCAGGCCGAGTTCGACTACTTGATCACTAAAGCGATTGGCATAGCCAAAAATAATTGTCTGCTCATTGTAGGCGACTTCAACGCTGCTCACCACGCATGGGGCTACACGACCGTCACATCAAAAGGCACTGCACTCCAGTGCACGATACAGCAGCACCGTATCACCATCCTCACAGACCCCGCATACCCCACACGTCTAGGAAATAGCGTCTCCCGAGATACATGCCCTGACCTCACCCTCACTAAAGGGATACCGCAAGCTGCCTGGCACAACACGGAGGAAACTCTGCGCAGTGACCACTGCATACTTGTCACCACATTGAACGTTACGCATGCACGCCACCCGATAAAAATACAACACTCACAGATTGGACAGCTATTCGCAAAGAGCGAGCGGATGACTCCTGAACGGGTATTACGGATCTCGAGCAGTGGGTACGAGAGCTCCATCAACATGTAGCCAGACATTCAAAACAGATCACACTCACCACAGACATACCGGCCGTAGACCCACACCTTCTTCACCTCTGGGAAGCACGTCGAGGCCTTGTTAGGAGATGGAAGCGCCAAAAACATAATCGTAAATTGAAACTACGTAAAGCGAAACTCACGACAACCGCGTAATTTCATGCTGGGGAGCTCACCCGTCACAACTGGCGACAACTATGCAACAAGTTGCAAGGTAATCTTAGCACGGCCAAAACATGGTCGCTGCTACGCCATCTTCTTCACCCCACACAAAGCAAGGCAATTAGCCAGCAAACAATCCAACGTATCCTCCACAACCATCCGGGTTCTGATGACGAAATCCTGGAGGAGTTGCGGGCGCAGTACATAGGCGATTTCGAACCCGCACAAGGACAACCTCCAACCTACAGCGGGAGCGACAATTACGACCTCGACAAGCCGATCACTGTCATTGACGTGCAACAAGCACTCCATGCACTCACACGAAACACCACCCCAGGCAAGGACAAAATAAATAACAAGCTCCTGCGCAATCTGGATGATGGCACCATTCAATCTCTAAGCAACTGCACAGCCACAGTAGGCATTGGCTCACTCAGAACCCCGACGTTACCTACCCGCAGCACAGGAACCCCACAAGGTGCTGTTCTATCACCCACCCTTTTCAATATTGCTATGATGAAATTACCTGACAAACTCAACGCAATACCAGGAATCAGGCATGCAACATACGCCGATGACATCACTATCTGGACAACCGCTGGTTCCGAAGGAGAGAAAGAAGACGCCCTTCAACAAGCGACCGACGTCGTCCAGCAATATGCAAAAACAAGTGGTCTCCGCTGCTCCCCCGAGAAGTCAGAACTATTAGTTGTTCGACAGAAATCCCGAAGAAAACTCAATGAACTACCAAACATCACACTCACCCTCGACGATAAAGAAATACCCACAGTAAACCGCGTCCGCATTCTCGGACTCCACATAAAACAGGACAGCGGAGGCGCATACACCTCCAACGTCTCAAGCAGACCACCTTCCAGATCATGCGAATGGTCAGCCGTATCACCACCAAACAATACGGACTGAAAGAAGACGACATAATACAGCTCGTCCAGGCCTTGATAATCACCCGCATTGCCTACGCAGCCCCGTACTTGCCCCTCACTCCCAAGGAGATAGATCAATTAGACGTACTTCGTCGGAAAGCCTACAAGCAAGCGCTCGGCCTACCCCCGGGAACAGCGACACTGAGGCTTGAAGCCCTAGGAGTCCCTAATACTATAGGAGAAATTATAGACGCCCCCCTCACAAGCCAACGAGAACGACTAGCCCTCACACCAACAGGAAGAACAGTCCTAACGCGCCCAGGCTACCCCACACACAGCAAAGGCCACGAACAAGCAATCCATCTGGCCCCCAACTTCCGAGAGCACATCAAGGTAGCCCCTATCCCTTGAAGCATGCACCCGGAACATCATGCCGATCGTCGCCAAGCTCACGCAAAAGCTCTACAGACAAGATATGGCAGTCTCCCCATCACACTATACACAGATGCCGCGCAGTACCCCCAAAAAGCAGCCATGACGGCCAGCGTTGTCGACTATAACCTACAAGAGGTGGTCTCGATGACTGTCCGCACTGCCAGCGCTCTCGTAGTGGAGGAGACATCCATCGCCTTGGCCATCACCTCTAGTCTGACCAACGAGTGCATCACAATTATTACCGACTCCCAGGCAGCTTGCCGTAGCTACGCGAGAGGTCGAATATCTTCAATCGCCCGCCGACTCCTCAAACAGGCCTCCGCATTCACGGACGTTGAAATAGCGTGGACACCAGGACACGAGTCCCTCCGTGGAAATCAGCGTGCGCACGCTGTAGCCTGAGCTCATGCCTCCCGGGCGCCACAAGAGAGGGATACGGACGCGTCCATGGAGCCCGTACCTTTACAATACAACGCCATACTACAACACCACAGATTGAACAGACGACAATACCCACCTCCACGCACGACCCTCTCACGTGAAGACGCCGTAACATGAAGACAACTACAAACCAATACATACCCACAGTTAAGCAGACTACACGCAATCCAGCCTACACTATATTCATACAAATGTCCCCTTTGTAATGATTACGCCTCCCTATATCACACCACATGGGCGTGCCCCAACGTGAAGGCGGACCCGCAAGTACCCAACCCCACACCCGAGCAGTGAGAGGCCGTGCTGACTAGTTCGGACCCTCGTAACCAGCAGCAACTGGTGCGGCGGGCCCGGGAGACAGCAAGAGCCGCAGGAGCCCTGGACTAAGGGCGCCTCCTGCACAAGCAGAAAGACACCTACTTGTCCTTTTTTTTAAATAAATGTTTCTCCTCCTCCTCCTCCTTTCGTCTCCTGCTATAGCTTCCTGGTATTATGTCTAACGAAGTTACCACCGACCTCTATTGCAGAGTCCTTAACGATGCCCATAAGATTGTCGTACATTGCTTCAACGCTAACGTCCTCTTCCTGAGTCAACGCCGAATACCTGTTCGGTAGCTTGATTCGGAATTCCGCTATTTTCCCTCTTACTGCTGACTCTATGATCGGCTCCTTATGTACCAGTTTCTTCTGTTCCCTCCTAATGTCTAGGGTAATTTGAGTTCTTACCATCCGGTGGTCACTACAGCGCACCATGCCGAGCACGTCTACATCTTGTATGAAGCCAGGGTTAGCGCAGAGTCTAACGTCTAATTCATTTCTAGTCTCCCTGTTAGGGTTCGTCCACGTCCATTTACGGCTACTCCGCTTGCGGAAGAAGGCATTCACTATCCGCATATTATTCCGTTCGGAAAACTCTACAAATTAATCTCCCTTACTATTCCTAGAGCCTATGCCATATTCCCCTACTGACTTGTCTCCAGCCTGCTTTTTGCCTACCTTGGCATCGAGGTCACCCATCAGTATAGTGGATTTTGTTTTGACTTTACCCATTGCCGATTGCACGTCTTCAGAAGTTTTCGACTTCCTGGTCATCATGACTGAATGTTAGGGCTTGTATGGCCTTCAATTTGTAGCTCTTATTAAGTTTCACAACAATACCCGCCACCCTCTCGTTAATGCTATATAATCCCTGCTTGTTACCAGCTATATTAATCAGGAATCTGACTCATCGTTCTCATTTCTCCGCTAAGCCCCTGTAGCAGAGGACGTGCCCGATTTTTAGCACTGTATATGCTTCGTTTGTCCTAACTTCACTGAGCCCTATTATATCACATTTACTGCCCTCTAATTCCTAAAATAGCTCTGCTACACTCGCCTCACTCGTTAACGTTCTAGCGTTAAACGTTGGCACGTTAAGATTCCAACGGCGGGCTGTCCAGACCCAGAAATTCTTAGCATCCTCTGCTGCGCCACAGGTCTGAGCGTTACAGTGGTCAGTTGCTTCGCAGCTACTGGGGACTGAGGGCCGGGGTTTGATTGTTGTATACATATAGGAGTTTGTGGTCAAGTAACGCACCAGGGTGGCCAACGTCGCTCAGGTGAGGGAGTGTGTTACTGGTTCTGGTCACCTGGATACGGCCGTACTCCAGGCCTGTTTATGCAATTTTATCAGCACGCTGATTTTTTTTTTATTCCGTGAAAAATTCCGCAGCACGGGGATTTGAACCATGGTCCTCTTGCACGCAAGGCGGGTTCTCTACCTCTGTACCGCCGCTTAATTAGCTGCTTAGGATCGTGCAATTGGTTCAGCGAAATGCAAACCCATGACGCAGTCTCCACGCACAGAAAGACAGTGGGACACCTACATTTTTTTATAATTTCTGCCAGCTTTCGCAGCATCCTTAAGAAACAAGAGCAGCTTACTTCCCTCATTCACGCTTGTAATGCAGATGTTATAATCAGAATGGAAACGTGGTTAACAACTGAAGTTAACAATACTGAGTTAAGAATTTCAAATTTATTGACTGTTTTTCTTAAAGGCCATCTGGATAGAAGAGGAGGCGGTGTCGTAGTAGCCGCAGGAAAGCACATAAGGTTAAAACCCATTCCTACTGAAAGCATTTTCGAAACTGTTTGGGCTGCTTGCTATTTGCCAGCTGCAACTTAGCTAATTGAAGCACGCTATAGGCCATCTCACCTTCCACAATCTTTTTCTGAAGAACTGCAGTCTGTGTTGGGCTCCGGTCAATCCTAATATAATAACTCGCTCATAATTTTGGCCAGCGTTTTTAACTTTCCAGGCAGAAAATGGTCTGCTTTAAAATCCCCTAGCACTCGTCGGACGCGCGATTGTGCAGATTTTGTTGACTTCGTAAAATATTTTCAGTTGTCTCAACTTATCGAAACCCCAACGCAGCACAATGCTGTTCTTGATCTGCTTCTAACCACACACCCCGAACGTGCTGGCGTGGATGTACTAGATTATGTCAGTGACCGTCGTGTCATACATTGTACCTTTAGAACGCGAACCGTGATGAAACCGCGACAAAAAAGAAGATTTATGGCTATTTTAAAGCGGATTTAGCTCTGCTCTTTTTCAGTTTTAACTTTGATTCATGATAACGTATGAAAACTATTCGTTGCAAGATAACTGAATCCGTTTTCGCGACGAGTTGTTAAAACTTCGGGAGAGATACATTTCAGAAAATGCATCTATGAAACAGAAGACATGCCATGGTTTACCAGAGAGATTAAGCGATATTTGATGTAAAAGAAACGTTTGTTTCGAAAAGCCATTAGTGTAAGATCTCGTGAAAGGAAGTCGGAATATTTCTCGTTTTCTAACGAATGTGGATTACATATTGAAGCAGCCAAACATAAATTTTTAGACTAGGATATTTCGCATTTTCTAAAAAACACATTAAACATAATTTGGAAGGATATTTCAGTCTGTCTGGTACTACAATTGATGTCAGGGATGTTGCTGATCAGTCTAATTTATTCTTTTGTAGTGAATTTAATGACTAAAAGCGCCTAGATACGTCTACACAGTTTTCATATAGTTCTCCATTTGTGGAATGTATTACTGTGGCAAGTGACGGTATTGTGAAAGCTATTGAGTGATTGCCATCGTTTTCTAGTCCTTGTCCTGATGGTATTTTTACTAAGGTAATAAAATGACCAAAGCAGAATTCTGCTCTTATACATACACTATTGTTTCAACAGTCTCTCGACATCGCCTAAATTCCAGACGACTGGAAATAAGCACATGTGATACCAATACATAAAACTGGCGACAAAAACAAGCGAACAAACTACAGGCCTATATCCCATGTGTCTGCTCTATGCAAACTACTTGAACACGTGTTATCTTCTCAAATCCTGTAGTACATGGCTAGCAACAACCTTCTATTTCCAAATCAGCATGGTTTATAAGGCAAAATATACCTGTGTATATCAACAAATGTGTAAGGCAACGTGCATGTAAGTCGAATATCCTTGTATGAAGTCGTAAATAATATGCAACCTCTACATCTCTGCTCATTCGACAACATTATAAGCCAACAATTTGTACAATATACAAAAAATAATCTTACATCCTCTGACATCTGAAGAAATTTATGGAGGAATGTTGATGCTTCTAATTTCCGAATGTTTCCTTAAGTGTTTGTTTAATCATAATATGGTCAGTTATTTCGGCTACATTACTTGGGAGATTATTCCATTCCGAAAGGGCTAATTGCAGACATGAAAACTGAAATAGTTTAGTATGTGCAAATGGTTTTTCCACCTTAAATCCGTGATCAATTCGGGGGAATTCCTTTTCGGAATATGCCTGTAGTTTTTTAGCTTGTTTTTGTCGCCAGTTGTATATATTGGTATCACATGTGCCAATTTCCCGTCGTCTGGAATTTAGGTGGTGTCTAGAGTCTGTTGAAACAATAGTGTAAGTACAAGAGTAGAATTTTGTTTTGTCATTTTATTAGCTTAGTACAAATACCGTCAGGACAAGGACTAGAAAACTATGGCAATCACACAATAGCTTTCACAATACCGTCACTTGCCACAGTAAAACATTTCACAAATGGAGAACTATAAGAAAACTGTGTCGACGTATCTAGGGGCTTTTAGTCATTAAATACACTACAAAAGAATAAAATGACCAGCAACACCCCTGACATCAATTGCAGCACCAGACAGACTGAAATGTCCTTTCAAATTTTGTTTAATGTGTTTTTAGAAATTGCGAAATATCCTGGTCTAAAAACTTAGATTTGGCTGCCTCAATATGTAATGCACATACTTTGGAAAACGAGAAATAGTCTGACTTCGTTTCATGAGATATTAGCTAGTCTCTTTTCGAAACAAACGTTTCAGTTACTTCAAATATCGCATAATCTCTCTGCTAAACCGTGGCTTGTCTGCCGTTTCATAGATTCATTTTGTGAAATGTATCTCTCCCGTAGTTTTACCAACTCGTCACGAAAATGGATTCAGTTATCTTGCAACAAATAGTTTTCATACGTTAGCATGATTCAAATTTAAAATTAAAAAACAGCAGCAGCAAAATTGAAAACGCCTCAGAATAGCCATAAATCTTCTTTTATGTCGCGGTTTCATCACGGTTCGCTTTCAAAAGGTACAATGTATGACACGATAGTCGCTGACATAATCTAGTACATCCACGCCTGCACGTTCGGGGTGCGTTGTTAGAAGTAGATCAAGAACAGCATTGTGCTGCGTAGGGGTTTCGATAAGTTGAGACTACTGAAAATATTTTACGAAGTCAACAAAATCTGCCCAATCGCGCGTCCGGCGCGTGCTAGGGGATTTTAAAGCAGACCATTTTTTCCCGGAAAGTTAAAAACGCCGGCCAAAATCACGGGCGAGTTATTGTATTAAGATTGAACGGAGCCGAACACAGACTGCAGTTCTTCAGAAAAAGATTGTGGAAGGTGAGATGGCCTATAGCGTTCTTCAATTAGCTAAGTTGCAGCTGGCAAATAGCAAGCAGCCCAAAGGGTTTCGAAAATGTTTTCAGTAGGAATGGGTTTTAACCTTATATGCCTTCCTGCGACTACTACGACACCGTCTCCTCTTCTATCCAGATGGCCTTTAGGGAAAACACTCAATACATTTGAAATTCTTAACTCAGTATTGTTAACTTCAGTTGTTAACCACGTTTCCATTCTGAATATAACATCTGCATTACAAGCGCGAATGAGGGAAGTAAGCTGCTCTTGTTTCTTAAGGATGCTGCGAAGCTATGTATGGTGGCCGACCATGGATAAAGCAAAGGGAACTACATCTCGTCATGCAAAATGAGCGTGGAAAGGTGCAACCTGCCGGTCAAACCGTCACTTCATCCTTGCGCTTTGCCTATGCGACCTTGGCAGCGCGTGCATGTTGACTTTGCTGACCCATTGTAGGGACTTTAATACTTGGTTATTGTAGATGCACATTCGAACTGGCCTGAACTGTTTTCAATGAACACAATTTCAGCTCAAGCCGCAAATATGCCAACACGATCATATGTCAACCTCGATCTGAGGACTGAGGGAACATTGATTGGCGACGGAAATCCAGGAAATCAGAGTAGTTGAAACTTTTGCTCGTTCGAAAGTCAAGCCAAATTCAAGTATATTCATTACGACAACAAATTTACAATATACACCATCTACAATCAGAAAGTGAGAAGCATTGGGCCGCCATACTAAACTAAGCATTTCATCGAAGAGTCCTCGGGCTAATCGCAGGTCGTATATCCAACGCTGCACCATAGGAGGGGGCTATTTTCCCACCTCCGTTCACCTGTGGGGTTCCCTCGCGCAGCGAGCTCACCATCCGAAAGCCAATGTGTTATTGCTCCACCATGGTCGCAAGCGGCTGTTGTGACGCGCCATACAACAAAGGCGGCTTCGCCCAAGCCGGATTAACAAACGGAAAGAAACTGCCGTATTGTAAACGTCTTGGTTGTCAGCACGCCAAATGGCAACAAAGAGCTCGGTCATCTTCAACACCCATCCATAGAGGCCTGGCCGCCGTCGTCGTGGACAAGGCACATAGCATTACAGAAGAGTATTCACAAACCATTAACAGCCCTGCTCCTCTATATAATAACATTTTCTTCTCATCGTACTTTTACGCTTTTACAAAAGTACGCTGAATCCTATCGAATTCGCCCATCTTGCTAGTTTGATGCACAATTTTCTATAATGAATGTGCATTGCATGACTGATGAAAGTTCTAATGTGATCATGTGATCTTGGACTGTAGCGCGAAGTAACAGAGAGACCGACTAGAAGCAGAACGGACGAGTGCTAACACTCTCAACTAATTACGTAGTGAAACGAAACATCTGTATGTATGTATGTATGTATATATATATATATATATATATATATATATATATATATATATATATATATATATATATATATATATATATATATATATATATCGGTGATTGCAGAAAACCGCGGCATAAGATCATCACAAGGTATAAAGACATAAGTGAAACATATCAGGAGGTAGCGAAGTCAAAAAAGGAAACAGCAAAAAGACATTTCTTCAGCTTAACACACGTGTTGTGAAGATCTGAAATTCGCATTCTAACAGAGACAAAGAAGCATGGATAACGCAAGGCTCTCCTAATCTTTTGATGCCGAATGCTTCGATTATTTCCCGTGTGGTTTGGCACTCGGGACTTGAAAGAAGTTTTTTCTTCAAACAAAAACTTACAACCGCAATTGAAACAATGTGACGTTAGATGAGAAGCATTAGGGCTGTTAAGTAAATGTTTTTGTTCTTTTAGTCTAATATTATTGCACCTGGCGCTCTGTCCAGTGTAAGTTTTCCCGCACTTGAGTGGAATCTGATCAATTATACCAGTGTTACAAGGCACAAAAGGGGACACATATGTCTAATGCTGCAATCATCTTTTGTTTTTTTGCCACCGTATTCAAGTTTCCTGTTTATCACAGGGTGCATGTCATTCAACTTAAGGAGGCCCGTAACGGTAAAGATCCCCGCTAAGAAACAGGAAAAACAGAAAAAAGAAAAAAGTTTGGCTGTGGTGCACTATGTACGCAGATTATCCCATGGTTTACGGAACTTGGCCAATATATATGACGTCAATACAGTTTTTCGGCCCCCGGCAAGTTACCTATCTTGTGCCTTTTTCTAATCTGTTGTCTGGGTTGTCTATCTCTGTCAGAATGGGAATTTGAGTATCTTCACAAGACGTGTGTTAATTTGAAGTAGTGTCTTTTTGTTGTTTCCTTTTTTGACTTCTCTACCTCCTGATATGTTTAACTTCCTTTATACCTTGTCACGTTCTTATGCTGTGGGTTTTTAAAATTGCCTATATCCATAGGTTCTTCGTTTCAATAAAATTTTTGTTGAGAGTTAGCGCTCGTCCTGTCTGCTTGTAGTCTATGTCCGTGTCACTTCGCACTACAATCTAAGATCATGTTACCTTAACTGCTAGCCCAACTTTCTATTCTTTTGAATTACGTTTCTTCTAAGGTATTCACATATTGTTTTTACATGTGTATCTATTTTTTTAATTCAGCATGAGAAAAAAAAAATCTACATCCGTGTATTTTCCTAGAATTACATTTCCGTTTCTTTCTTTTATTGCCTTGAGGTTCCAAATAAGTCGACCTGAATTGAGAACAATATGTAAAAATAATAGAGATGTCACTTTTACACTGCTCCATAACTTAACAATTGCATATCAGGAATATTTATTTCCTTAGTATTGTTTTAAAGCGTGTCTTTGGTGTGAGACAAGTCACACTTAGTTCGCTTAGTTTTTAACAAGCTCGTGGTCAACGGCTACACGTATGTTTGGGACGCGGAATGAAACTGTGCAGTGCGTGTCTTAGCATGTTTTGGAATGGCAACCAAAAGTTTCATCTTCTGCATGTGTAGAAACTGAGAGCTTATGCAACCACAAACCCACAACACTTCTACGAACCTGTCATTAATATACACAAGCAATCGAAGTGTGCCAAAGTATGTCTGACTTTGATCGCTCATTGATTCATTGTCGACATGTCTTCTTATACTAACCAACACGTGGCTCAACGATACCATCCCCAAACAGAAAATGTTTCTTTCCCCACCTGCATACCTTTTTCATTTGAATGACGTAACCGCAGAGAACATGGCAAGCCCCCAGCTGATAGAAAAAATTTATTTACTTTCCAATTGGCATTTGTTGATTCCAAGAGCACAATTTCATTTCGCTTTAATGCTTAAGCAGAAACCTTATCACAAGTGCATTTTACTGCTCTCCAGATGTTAATCATGCACTTTCAAGCGAGATTCAAAGCATTCTAAATTAAGTGCACTTACTTTTTCCGCATTCTGCTCTCATCATTTACAGCAATTTTAATTCCTCCTTTAGCAACTGGACATCGGAATCCCTTGCAGCTTTCCGCGAAAAAGAGCATAATTTTTTCAGGCCTACTCTCCGAACCTTCTCATCGAGTACATGGGCCACTATTCTAGATCTCATCATGACGGGCAATCCTCTTTACTGTTCGGGCATCACTCTCCTGGAAGGGATGTCTAATAATGCACTCTTAGCAGGCCTCTCATTAAGAAAAATTATCCCCTAGTCAATACATTAGGGGCTATAATAGGGTCAGCATTACTCGGAATAATGTTGAATTAGTCACCTTTGCGCAAATATTCTTGGATACATTTTCCACTGGACCTATCCAAGAGAAGTAGCTTATCTTTAGATGCACCTTTGCAAGTCTTATGAAAACGTTCGTCCTTGTTATTAGCATTAGATACAACAAATGATTCAGTCAACGCCTGTAGCATCTCAGTTACAGAATGAAGCGTCTTTTTCGAATGAAGAACGTAGGAAAGAAAATTTCTAATGCATGGCAAAGATACATATTATGCGACAAAGTATGCCAATTGCTAGTAATATCCACACATCGGCACTTCTGGGGCTATGACTTATCGTGAATAATGACGATTCTGCCGCCAAATAAACTGTTGTTCCAAGCCTGACGTATTCCGAATTCTGGTAGAGGATGTAGTTCCCGAGTCATAGTGCATGCAGTGACTAACTGACATGTTTTGTTGAGTGTCCACCTTTGAAGACGTCTCTGCATGCCCTGACTTAGCCACGCGATAAGACGTTTCTGAAGTTGTAATTAAGGAGTCGTATTTTCACCTTACTAAACAGACTAAAACTACATTTAAATCGCATCACAGCGAATTGAATAACAAGCTACTCAAGAATGCCACAGGGTCTATCTCAAGTACTGTCCACAATATCCATGCAATTACTTCGTACTGGAGGGCGGGTATTCTGTAAGTGGCCACCTACTGGAGACGTCCCTTGCATCTGCTTCTTAAGTTCTCGTTGGCTGCGCATGGGTTTGGGTATTTAAGAGACAGGTGCCCCCTGTCATTCTGCACATCAGCAGCAGAACAAATAGGCATGGCCGCTGGATGAACATTTACAAAAAAGTCCCATGGTCCAATTCTTCAAGACTGGCTAATGACCAAAGTAAATCCTTTATATGAATCGGGCGAATGCTTGTCACACTTTAACTAAGAATAATATCATTATCAGGGTAAAATTTGCAAACTTATAGAACACGTTATAGAATCGTCAGAAAGTTCTGCCATTCGGGACGCGCACACATGTAATTAGACTACACAAGGTTCGGCGAGGACAGGTATTGGATGGAACCATCGATAACATTCCAGAAGCTTTCGATACCTGCAACCGCGTCCTGCGCTGTGCGTCAACATTTGTTAGGCGGTGAAAAGTGGTCACCAAAAGCGGTATTCTAAAAAATAGAATACCGCTTCAACACCCCTCTCTCAAAAAGCATTGTCCCTATGCTACAAACATAACAGAAGAGCGAAAAAACAGAACGACACTTATTAAACTGTAATAAAACAACAAATAAACTAAGACAAATGTTTAGCTATGCAAAGTCCCAAAGTTCGTTATCACTGCTGGAACGGCTTAAGTCGCGCCACATGGTGTGTTTCAGGTCGTGAACGGCGCCGCTGTGGCAGCGAAATGTCGTCTGGCAGGACCTCATATTCGCGTGCCCCAATGCGTCGGATGATCTTGTACGGTCCTAAATAGCAGCGTAAAAGCTCCTCGCTAAGTCCTCGTCAGCGTATTAGGGTCCAAACACAAACACGGTCGCTGGGCTGGTACTCGACGTGCATTGCCGAAGTACGTAGTGTTGACTGTCGGTCCTCTAATTATTTCAGAAGTCATCCACTATTTAGAATGTCGCAGTTTAACATTTACCTACCAGCGTAGCTTTGGAAAAGACTGCTCTTGGGAGACACAGCTCGCTCGAATTCTTCAGGACTTGTATATATGTATTGATGCTGGATTCCAGGTTGACGCTGTATTTCAAGTCTTCTCCAAAGTGCTGGATAGCGTGCCTAATTACTCCAGGGTAAATTTCAGGACCTAATATTTATTTATGCCCCGCTTACAGAGTGTATGGCTGATTTCTTAGCATGTAGACAACATTACAGCTCTGCTGGTAACTGCAAATCAACCATAATCCTTTCAGGTCGGGGCTGCCTTAAGGGAGCATGCTTGTGCCATTAGGTTTCCTCAATTGCGAATTTAACGCCTTGCCTAAGTGTGTTTCACTATCATCATCATCATCAGCCTACTCACGTCGACTGCAGGACGAAGGCCTCTCCCTGCGATCTCCAATCACCCCTGTCCTGTGCCAACCGATTCCAAATAGCACGCGCAAATTACCTAATTTCGTCACTCCATGTTGTCTTCTGCCGTCCTCTACTGCGCTTCCCTCCTCTTGGTACCCATTCTGTTTCCTTAATGGTCCAATGTTTATCTAGTCTGCGCATTACATGACCTGCCCAGCACCATCTGTTTGCCTTGCTGTCCATTAGGATGTCGTCTATGCCCATTTTCTCTCTAATCCAAACTTCTCTCTTTCTGCGTGTTAATGTTATGCCTAGCATTCTTCGTTCCATCGCTCTTATCACGGTCCTTAACTTGTTCTCAAGCTTCTTTGTCAGCCTCCAAGTCTCTGCGCCGTATGTTAGCACCGGTAAAATGCTCTGATTGTAGACTTTCCTTTTCAATGATAACGGTAAGCTCCCATTCAGGAGCTCCCGATGTCGGCCATATGCGCTGCGATCCATTTTTATTCTTCTGTGTGTTTCCTTCTCCTGGTCGGAGTTCTCTGTTAGGTAAACGTACTCCTCCACAGACTCTAAAGGCTGACTTGCGATCTTGAACTCTTGATCCCTTGGCACGTTATTTATTATTATCTTTGTCTTCTGCATATTGACCTTGCGTCCCACTGTTATACTCTCCCTGTTAACAACCTCAATCATTTGTTGCATCTCGCCTGCATTGTTGCTGAATAGAATAATGTCATCGGCAAACCGAAGGTTGTTGAGGTATTCGCCGTCGATATTTACTCCTAAGCCTTCCAAGTTTATTACCTTGAATACTTCTAAGCACGCATTGAATAGCCTTGGAGAGATGGTGTCTCCTTGTCTGACCACTTTATAGTATCTTCCTACTTTTCTTGTGTAGAATTAGGGTGGCTGTGGAACCTCTGTAGATGTTGTTGTTTGTAGAAAGACACAGACGGAAGAGGCTATTTACAAGCTCTTTACACTGGACTCTCTACGACCTCTTTACACAGAGCGCCAGGCCGACATTTTCTCGCGCCAAGGGCGCAGACGCACTTCGTCGTCGTTCTCACGGCGGCTCGTCTTTAGGGTATCTATCCATAATATCGTAATACTGTCCCCCCGCGGCAAAAGCGCCGTCACGGTGCTGTTAAATATCCAAGGCACGTGGAGAGTTGTAGGGCTTGAGTCGGGTGATTTGGACAATGTCACTGGTTGTCCCACTGGATGACGTAGTGGGCGTGGCTAGTACAATTTTATAGGTGATATCGGTCACTTGGCGGAGCAGGCGATATGGGCCGGTATAGCAGGAAAGGAGTTCCTCACAAAGGCCAACTTTACGCGATGGTGACCAAAGCAACACGAAGGTGCCGGGAGCAAAATGGACATCACGGTGACGGAGGTCGTTGGGTCACTTCTGTTTGTCTTGAGAGACTTGTAGACAAACGCGCGCAAGTTCACGAGCATGGTCAGCATGGGCGATTGCATCACGGGCATAAGCGCTAGTTGAAGCTGTGGTGGACGGAAGCACGGTGTCTAGTAGTAGCGTCGGTTCGCGGCCATACAAGAGGTAAAACGGGGAAAAGCCGGCAGTTTCGAGACGGGAAGAGTTGTATGCAAAGGTAATGTAGGGTAGAGCCAGGTCCCAGTCACGGTGGTCGTCTGAAACATGTGGGGATAGCATGTCTATAAGGGTGCGGTTCAAACGCTCAGTGAGTCCGTTCGTTTGAGGGTGGTAGGAGGTAGTAAATTTATGCTGAATGGAACAGGCCCACATGATGTCGTCAGTGACTTTCTGCGAAAACGTGTGGCCACTGTCTGTTAGCAATTGACGCGAAGCACCATGCATGAAAATGATATCATGTGGAAGAAAGTCCGTTGGTTTGAGGGTGGTAGGAGGTAATAAATTTATGCTGAATGGAACAGGCCCACATGATGTCGTCAATGACTTTCTGCAAAAACGTGCGGCCATGGTCTGTTAGCAATTGACGCGGAGCACCATGCATGAAAATGATATCATGTGGAAGGAAGTACGCAACGTCAGTTGCGCAACTGGTCGGAAGAGCGCGGGTTACGGCGCAGTGCGTCGCGTAATCAGCCGTGACTGCAACGCACTTGTTTCTTGATGTAGAGTCCGGAAATAGGCCGAGAAGGTCTAAGCCAACACGATGGAAGGGCTCGGTAGGAATGTCAAGCGGCTGCAGGTAACCAGAGGGGAGCTGGGAAGGCTTCTTGCACCGTTGGCAAAGTTCACAAGCGGCGACGTAACGTCGTACGGAACGGGCAAGGCCTGGCCAGAAAAAACGGCGACGTACACTGTAATATTTTCGAGATACGCCGAGGTGTCCTGCCGTTGGTGCGCCGTGCAGGTCTTTAAGAACGGTTGAGCGGAGGTGTTTAGGTATGACAATTAGGAACTCAGAGCCGTCCGGATGAAGGTTACGATGGTACAGAGTAGTGTCGCGGAGGACGAAGAGGCATAGAGTGGCATCGGCCGGAGAGTGTTCAAAACGGTCGATGAGTGCTCTGATGTAGGCGTCACGACGTTGCTCGTCGGCGAAATGAAGCAGCTGTGATACAGAGAATACGCAAGCAGCACTGGTAATATCGGAGGAGACAGGATCGTCAACCGGGTAACGCGACAAGCTGTCAGCGTCTTGGTGCAGGCGGCCAGACTTGTACACTACGGAATATGAAAATTCTTGTAGCCTCAAAGCCCATCGACCAAGGCGGCCGGTAGGGTGTCTTAGCGATGAGAGCCAGCAGAGATCGTGATGGTCAGTGACTACGGAACAAAGGCGAGCGCAAAGGTAAGGACGGAACTCTGCAACCGGCCAGACAACAGCAAGGCATTCTCGTTCCGTATTGCAATAGTTGCGCTCCGATGATGCTAGGAGGCGGCTTGCATAAGCAATAACGCGATCCTGGCCACGCTCACGCTGGGCTAAGACGGCACCTACGCCATGACTGCTGGTATCTGTACGCAATTCTGTAGGGGCATCAGGGTGGAAGTGGGTGAGAATGGGTGGTGAGGTTAGAAGAATGACGAGGCGAGAGAAGGCGGCGGCTTCTGAAGTGCCCCACGAGAATTGTACGCCTTTCTTCAATAGATTAGTGAGGGGTCTAGCGACGAAAGTACGAGCATAGTCCTGCAAAACTTCGGACCTCTGCGGCTGTCTTCGGAACGAGAAAATATCGGACAGCACGAGTTTTGTCGGGATGAGGCTGTACTCCGGTGGCGTCAACGAGATAGCCCAGAAGAGTAAGTTGATGGTGGCCAAAACGACATTTGGATGAGTTAAGTCAGCTTCGCCTTGCGAAATACATCAACTATAGTTGTTAGACGCTCAAGTTGAGTGTCGAAGGTTGGCGAGAAGACGATGACGTCGTCGAGGTAGCAGAGGCATGTGGACCATATGAAACCTTGGATCAAGGAGTCCATCATGCGCTCGAAGGTGCCAGGGGTGTTGCATAATACAAACGGCATTCTTTTAAATTGATATAGGCCATCAGGTGTGATGGACGCGGTTTTTTCTCTGTCCATATCGTCAACAGCAATCTGCGAGTATCCAGAACGCAGATGGATAGAAGAGAAATAACTGGAACCGTGAAGGCAGTCAAGCGCATCGTCTATACGTGGGAGCGGGTAGACATCCTTCCTAGTAATGTTGTTCAGATGACGGTAGTCTACACAGAAGCGCCATGTGCCGTCCTTCTTCTTAACCAACACCACAGGTGACGCACAGTATTACCACATTATCGGTGAATACCCGAGAGACGAGTCGCCGCGAGAACGACGACGAAGTGGGTCTGTGCCCTTGGCGCGAGAAAATGCCGGCCTGGCGCTCTGGCTCCATTGCAGTGTAATTAGCTTGTAACTAGCCTTTTCCGTCTGTGTCTTTCTACATGTAACATTCTGGTGGAGGTGAGCGAACCCGGTCTTCGCCACGGAACTCCGGAGTGGTCGGTACATCGAGCTTGTCACCATGCCTCTCGGTGACGAGACCACCTGTGCAACGGCTTCGGCTTGTCCGACTGTTCCCGTCGTCACGGTTGCCCAACGTCGCGACCCTGGTGTGTTCTCTGGCCTGGAGGGAAAGGACGTTGACGAATGGATCAAGCTATATGAACATGCCAGCGCTAATAACAGGTGGGACCCAACCATTATGCTCGCCAATGTCATCTTTTATCTCGGCGGCACCCCACGCGCGTGGCAACAGACGCATGACGACGATATAACTAGTTGGGAAAATTTCAAAGAAAAGTCCAAAGAACTGTTCGGCGACCCCATTGGCCGCAAGGTTGCCGCGAGAAAGGCTCTTGTGTCTTGTGTTCAGACATCTACAGAGCCGTACGTTTCATACATCCTCGACGTCTTGGATCTATGCCGAAAAGCTGACGACGCTACGTCTGAAGCTGATAAAGTGTCACCTGTTCTAAACGGCTTCGCCGACGACGCTTTCAATTTGCTTGTTTTCGGCTCGTCTCTCGGGTATCTACCGATAATATCGTAATATCATCTTCTAGTGTATTTGCGTAAGTTGTCGGTACTCTTTGATTATGCAATGCCTCTATGACTGCTGGTATATCTTCTGAATCAAATGCTGTTTCGTAATCTATGGAAGCCATATAAAGAGGTTTATTGTACTCTGCCGATTCCTCGATAACCTGGTTAATGACATGGATGTAATCCATTGTAGAGCAACCTTTCTTGAAGCCAGCCTGCTCCGATGGTTGGCTAATTTCCACAGTGGTCCGTATTCTATTGGAGATTATTTCGGTAAATAGTTTATATAATAGTGGGAGTAAGCTAATGGGCCTATTATTTTTTAGTTCTATAACGTCGAAAGTAGAAAAGGGTAAAACAACATTACTGATACTTAAATGCAGCGCCCTGATTCTAAAGCGCACGTGCGGGAGAGAGGGGGAAGGAGATATAAACGTGCGTGGCGATGGCACGCACGCGAAAACTGCCATTGTAAATTTAGAGACTTGAGAAAAAGTTACGTTGACAACAGTTACCGTGGCAAACATCACTCGAATACGACAAGAGAAATAATTGAGACATGGAAAATTCCCTTGGACTATGTATGTTTTCCGAGAGAAATGCTACTGATTATTGAACATTTTAACAGATGACGGAATATAATGTAGTCGCCGCGGATACCGAGAGGACCGCGTCCACACGAAACTACACCAAGCGCCTCACTGAGACATGGACGTCTGTGGCCAGCACAAAGCCCCTTGTTCAGCCGGCCTCACGCAGATCACGTGCGTTCCAATCGCCCAATGCGGCGCGGACACTATTTAGTTTGAATCGAGCGAACCCTTTTTGCTCTAGAGACTAGGAAAAGCTAAAGCAGGTGAGAGGCGAGCGCCCCATGCCTAGCGCCTAATTGTGGGAAACGCCCGGGTAACTATCCCAAGGAATGCTGCTCGCGAGAGCGAAATACCTTTGTCTAATTATGATAACACTTATGTGTTTCATGTCGCTATAAATTTTCGGCCGATTATTGTGCATTTTATCGTAACATACCTTGTGATAAGTATCAGTTAACCCTCGAAAATGATTTAGAGGCAAATAATCTCAATCGTGGGTATACCCGAAAACTTACTAAAACTAAATTTATGTATTTTACTGACTGAGCCGCCCGAGTCTCCACTTCATATTATTTAGAGCATAGTGGTATAGAACTCCTCTCGCTTATAAATATTTAAGTGTTCATTTATTTTGTTACTAAACGTAAAACCTTCACATTTACGCCCCCTTTACAGCTGCTAATCACTCTCTTGGCATCATGAAACGAAATCTAAAGCATGCTCATGATAACAAGCATAAACTTGAATAAACTAGACTAATACACCGGATACTCGAACACGCATCGGTAATACAGGACTCCAGCAGGCACATATTGTCGACAAGATATTAGCTGTTTTTGTGACTGACTAATAAATACCTGTATTATTACCATAGTGTACGTTAATTAATCGTTTGCTTTTCCAAGCACACGACGCGGAGAAGTCTGTTGCGGAAGCCTGGTGAGATTTAAGACGAGCAATTAGCCATGTTTCGTGTATAAAGCTTGTAGTTCTACTACTAGATGGCATATATTCGGTTGCAACATCACATGCCCTCACTAACTACTACAACATGACACATTGAGCTCATATAGCATGTTGGATAACTATTTGCCACGAAATAACAAAACTTTTCTTCCGTAGAATATGCAATATATCTCATAGCTAAGTACTAATGAAAAGGTAAATGTTTAGCAAAGCATCACACACAACTTCACATGTTGAATTTGCAGACATCCTTTTTACACAAAATTAATGTACAGGCGCAGCGCATGTATGCATTGAAAAAGCAGAGGACCCCTTCAGCGCTACATAGTTTCTATAGCTGTAGAGCATAAAAGCGTGCTTCACACTTTTACGGAGGCATTGCTGCGGACGATCCAGGCACGCTCACATCGACGGCCCACTCACCGCACTTTTATGCATTACAGGGTGCCGACGTCGACGCTGTCTGCTCTGAAAACTCGACGCGACTACCAGTGCCAGACCTAATGGCCAGTTCATTGCTCGAATCAAATCCTGCCATACTGGAGCTGGAGCAGGCCTCCAGCGCCACTACTGCTGTGCAGAAGCCTTGGATGATGCAACGGAGAACATAAAAGCCTGCTTCACATTTCGACGGAGCCATTGCTCTGGATGATCTAGGCAAGCACACATCGACGGCCTACTCACCGCACTTTTCTGCATTACACGTGTGTAAAAACAGCTTCATTCACTAAATATTAGCTTCGTGCCTGGGTCGTCCTCCAGCTCTGGGCGATGATGGATCTGATGCGGGGAGCAAGAATACCGGCGAAATGGTCTTCGAAAAAACGCCCACAACAGTCAAATAACTTGCAGCTTTGTTTTTGAAGCTCAGTGCAAAGATCGATAAATGGATAAGAACCTAAGCCGTGACATTGGTTTCCTTAGAAAATCAGCAGATTTTATGAGCGAAAGCTTCAAGGAATTCAAGAAATCACTTGGCAATGTGCAGAGGCAATTAGGCGAGGTGAAGACGGAACAAAGTTGACTGAAAAGTGAGAACAGCCGCCTTTCTAAAGAGTGGGAGCCTACTAGACATGAACTGGTGGAATTAAACCAATACAGTCGTAGAACAAATCTTGAAGTGGAAGGTATTCCCAGGGTACCAATGAGTCACGGTCGGCACTTGTTACCACCCTGGCTGCAAACGTTGCTGCGCACGAGACAATGGCTGATACTGGTGTCGTACACCGTGTCCGACAAAAAAAATAGTCTAACATCCTTATCAAATTCAAGACTTGCGCCGCCCGTGGCAACTTGCTTCATTATGCAGGAAAGCGGGTCTCACTGCAGTCGATTTTGACTTGAAAGGGCGTACAGTAGTATTCATAACTGAGCACTTACGCACTAAATACTAACTATTACTGGCAAAAGCTTTCGCCGCAAAGAAGCAACACAACCGGAAATATGCTTGGGTATAAAGAGGACGAATATTAATGAGGAAAGCAGAGAACTCTGATGACCTGCGCATCTTCCCGGAGGCTGACCTTGACTGTGTGGTCTAATATCTCCAAAATGCTGACGACTTCTATTGATAACATTCTTAGATTACATTCACTGCTTCAATGTAATCTGAGAGGCTTAGGAAAAAATTTCATGCAATTCTTACGCTGTTTGTGCAGTACAATAATGTGTATTACATCATAGCCGTGACTGAAGCTTGGCTAAAGTCTGGGGAAAGTTATAACATTCCAAAATTACGTTTTCTCTCGTTTACATCAATTGCTGCAAGCAGGGGAGGAATGCATCGAAGGCAGCGTGTAGTCACGTGGCAGGCATCCTCGGAATTCGTGTCTGCTAGAGGTCTGACGCTAGGCGTTGACGAGTCGCAGCAGTGAAAGGAGTTCATGCGGGAATTACTTGCTCGGCAGCCTTTCCTGGAGCGCTTTACGAACGCGCAACTATACTCGCCATTGACTCCAGGATTGCAGAGCGTCGTCAAGGAGCAAGTTCCTGAGTCACTACCAGCTGCTATGCAATAGCCTACCGGCGTGGCGCCCTTGACGTATGCTGACGCCGCTGCAAGGCTGCACTTCGCTCCACGTCCACTCCTCTAAGCGGTTGTGTGACCACCCCCGATGCGCTTCCCGTCGTCCATCCCGTCGTTTTAATTGGGTCGGTTTCAACCTTTATGGCCCGCTTACTTGTACCTGTGCTGGCAACAGCTGGATTATCGTTGCAGTGGATACACTCCCACGAAATGCGTCAACCGCTGTACTCCCATCCCCTACTGCCCTGTATGTTGCACCAGACATAATGCGCAATTTTGTTCTTTGTCGTGGAGCCCCTGGGGAATATCTTTGTGATCGCCGCCGCGTTATTCTATCTGAAGTATTGACGCCGCTAATGAAGGAGTGTCACATCATGCACCGGACCTATAGTGCACACCATACAAAGACAAACGGACAGACGGAGCGTTTTAGTGGACGTGGAGGAGCCCGAACGGCGAGACTAGAAATGAAATAGACTTCATACTCTGCGCTAACCCTGGCATCATACAAGATGTGGACGTGCTCGGCAAGGTGCGCTGCAGTGACCACAGGATGGTAAGAACTCGAATTAGCCTACACCTGAGGAGGGAACGGAAGAAACTGGTACATAAGAAGCCGATCAATGAGTTAGCGGTAAGAGGGAAAATAGAGGAATTCCAGATCAAGCTACAGAACAGGTATTCAGCTTTAACTCAGGAAGAGGACCTTAGTGTTGAAGCAATAAACGACAATCTTGTGGGCATCATTAAGGAGTGTGCAATGAAAGTCGGTGGTAACTCCGTTAGGCAGGATACGAGCAAACTATCGCAGGAGACGAAAGATCTGATCAAGAAACGCCAATGTATGAAAGCCTCTAACCCTACAGCTAGAATAGAACTTGCAGAACTTTCGAAGTTATTCAACAAGCGTAAGACAGCTGAAATAAGGAAGTATAATATAGATAGAATTGAACATGCTCTCAGGAACGGAGGAAGCCTAAAAACAGTGAAGAAGAAACTAGGAATTGGCAAGAATCAGATGTATGCGTTAAGAGACAAAGCCGGCAATATCATTACTAATATGGATGAGATAGTTCAAGTGGCTGAGGAGTTCTATAGAGATTTATACAGTACCAGTGGCATCCACGACGATAATGGAAGAGAAAATAGTCTAGAGGAATTCGAAATCCCGAAGGTAACGCTGGAAGAAGTAAAGAAAGCCTTAGGAGATATGCAAAGGGGGAAGGCATCTGGGGAGGATCAGGTAACAGCAGATTTGTTGAAGGATGGTGGACAGATTGTTCTAGAGAAACTGGCCACCCTGTATACGCAATGCCTCATGACCTCGAGCGTACCGGAATCTTGGAAGAACGCTAACATAATCGTAATCCATAAGAAAGGGGACGCCAAAGACTTGAAAAATTATAGACCGATCAGCTTACTGTCCGTTGCCTACAAAGTATTTACTAAGGTAATTGCAAATAGAATCAGGAACACCTTAGACTTCTGTCAACCAAAGGACCAGGCAGGATTCCGTAAAGGCTACTCAACAATAGGCCATATTCACACTATCAATCAGGTGATAGAGAAATGTGCAGAATATAACCAACCCTTATATATAGCTTTCATTGATTACGAGAAAGCGTTTGATTCAGTCGAAACCTCAGCAGTCATGGAGGCATTACGGAATCAGGGTGTGAATGAGCCATATGTAAAAATACTGGAAGATATCTATAGCGGCTCCACAGCCACCGTAGTCCTCCATAAAGCAAGCAACAAAATCCCAATAAAGAAAGGCGTCAGGCAGGGAGATACGATATCTCCAATGCTATTCACAGCGTGTTTACAGGAGGTATTCAGAGACCTGGATTGGGGAGAATTGGGGATAAAAGTTAATGGAGAATACCTTAGTAACTTGCGATTCGCTGATGATATTGCCTTGCTTAGTAACTCAGGGGACCAATTGCAATGCATGCTCACTGACCTGGAGAGGCAAAGCAGAAGAGTGGGTCTAAAAATTAATCTGCTGAAAACTAAAGTAATGCTTAACAGTCTCGGGGGAGAACAGCAATTTACCATAGGCAGCGAGGCACTGGAAGTCGTAAGGGAATGCATATACTTAGGGCAGGTAGTGACGGCGGATCCGGATCATGAGACGGAAATAATCAGAAGAATAAGAATAGGCTGGGGTGCGTTTGGCAGGCATTCCCAAATCATGAACAGCAGGTTGCCATTATCCCTCAAGAGAAAAGTATGTAATAGCTGTGTCTTACCAGTACTCACCTACGGGGCAGAAACCTGGAGGCTTACTAAAAGGGTTCTGCTCAAATTGAGGACGACACAACGAGCTATGGAAAGAAGAATGATAGGTATAACGTTAAGGGATAAGAAAAGAGCAGATTGGGTGAGGGAACAAACGCGAGTTAATGACATCTTAGTTGAAATCAAGAAAAAGAAATGGGCATGGGTAGGACATGTAATGAGGAGGGAAGATAACCGATGGTCATTAAGGGTTACGGAGTGGATCCCAAGGGAAGGGAAGCGTAGCAGGGGGCGGCAGAAAGTTAGGTGGGCGGATGAGATTAAGAAGTTTGCAGGGACGCCATGGCCACAATTAGTACATGACCGGGGTTGTTGGAGAAGTATGCGAGAGGCCTTTGCCCTGCAGTGGGCGTAACCAGGCTGATGATGATGATGATGATTCATTTTGGATCCTTGGCACTTTCCACAGTCCTTTAGGGTGCTTTATGCCACGAGTTTCATTTTGTTGATCAGTAAGTTGAGGCACGCTATGCGCAGATGCGACCTTTTGCTGCTATATGTTTCATGGTAATAAACCTAAGTTGCTAGTTAACGCTGATCCTGTCCACACCTTCGTCACGTCACGTCTGAAGTCAAGGTTGTTGTCCTCCTGAAACATGACGCACTAACCGGCCCAGAATTCCCCCCTGCTGAACCTCACTCCTCCTCCACTTAGCGCTTTTTTTGTTACTGCCCGTAAAGCAGCAAATGTGGCTTCCGCACTAGCCTCATAGCTTAATGTACGCGCCAAGCAAGAACTTGTGGCCACTTTCTATGTGTTGGCGTTTGGCCATCGGCCATCGCAAAGGTCATCGGTGCTTTCCTTCCTAAATTAGGCCCTGGAAGAGAATTGATAAAATCTTGAAAGCAGAATTCTGGCGCGATGTGGAACTTCTGTACGAGTGACTGAGGATATTTTCCTTCGAGTGGCGTGGTTGTGGCAGCCATGGACAGATCATTTTGACTATCAAAGAGCAGCTCGTTTGTCCGTGGACTTCCTTTGGAATTACCAGTGGCCAACCTTCCCAACGAAACTTCGACAACGAACGCTTGGATGTATTCATTTTCTTCATATCTGGAGCCTCTCTCACACAAGAGACACAGGGATTACTGTAACGGGGTGAGAATTTAGGTTGGATGCGCCAGTCAGCAAGCACGGCATGCTTGCACTAGCGCGACGAATTGCGGACAAAGCACCTACACAAGAGCGACAGCGCTACCATTAAACGCTGTGCATGTGGTAGTGGGGGTGTTTTGCTCGCAAATCGCACAGCCAGACGGTTCTTATGTGCGTTGCCGATGACTTGGGCACTAGCGAACTTAGACTGCTTATTTGCGACGAGGAAGGTGGGTTTTCCGTTCTCCGAAATGGAGTGTTTTGTGAAAAGGCTCTGCAGGCAGGTAAAAAGAACTTCAATGAGACCAGCTTAAAACCAGCTAAGGTGAAATGGGCTGCTTTGAACCTTCTCGAGCAGATGGATCTTCATTTCCCTGCACAGAAAAGTTGCAGGTGTTGAGCCTCATTGCTTGACTGTGTTCTTTTCCGCTAAGGCGCAGAAGGACTTGTGCCCTCTACGAACAATGGTCGCAGGAAAATGCAGCTGGCAGGCCATCCTGAGTAGATACCTGATGAAGCATCTCAAAACCCTTACGTCCAAAAACCCGTTCAAGGCCAAGTGTTCGGCACACGTGACGGCGGTGCTTCAGCAAAGTGACTTACGTTCGAATTTCATTATTGTGTTAGACATTCAAGAGATTTATTACTCTGTTGCACGTGATAGACATTTTGGCGCGGTCAGCTAACTGATTGACTTGTCTGGTGTTGTCTGTTTTGAAAACAATTGTGGCTTTTACAGGGAAGAATTTTTGGTACTTCTAAGGTTCTACCTATGCGCCACTCGAAAAATTTTAAGGGAACCTGTATACCAAGAAAAGGGGCATCTGCATAAGTCCGCGTATAGCGCCTACCTTGTGCGAAATCTACCTGGCTAGGTTTGACTGCCAGCTTCAAGCTAAGCTTGACGCCGCGGACGTTGGTGTTAAAATAGTGTTTAGATACGCAGCATATTTCTTAGTCCTGTTAAACGCTGACCGCAAAGTGAGTCAAAGCAGTGCCGGTGGTGAAATGCCAGAAGCTTTTAAACATTGTTTGATATCCTTAAATTTTACCCTCCAACAGCAGCAAGAAAGAGTACTCAGGTCTTAGGCCTGCGAAATACGTTTGAGATGCTTAATTATGTGTGCTGCGTCTATATGCCAAGTTCTTAGAAGGCCATTTTGCCGCTGTCGTCTTCACACTCTAAGCTAATTAGGAGAGGCGCAGCTATCGCCTGTTTGTCGTCAGCCCTTTTGAAGGCATGCCAGCACAAGAAAGCTGAAAGTTTTCAGGTCCATGTAAATAATATGAAACCGACAACCTTCCCGTCAGTCCTTCTTCAGGTAGTGGGTAAATAGCTGTTGTGGAAGCTGCGGCACAATGCGGGTGGGCCGGAGCAGGCGACCCCCTCAACAGAGGCCACGTAAAAGTCATGCCCTATGTGCACAAAGTGGCCCACAACCTCAGGAAGGTGTCGGCTACACAGGACATTCGAATCGGGTTTTCAGCCCCCTGCAAGGTATGCAAACTATGTAGGCGTATGGCGAATGGTCCGCGCGAGGTCGCTTCTACTACTAACCACGAGTACCAGTACGTGCCCTATGCCGCTAATGTGGTGTACCAGTTTCCGCTGCAATGCGGCAGCGTTTACGTTAGCTAAACTGTCCAATGTATGAATGATAGACTGTGGCAGCATTTCCGCTCCTTGAAGGGTGATAGTGGCGCCAATTTCGCCCGAAACACTAGGAAATGCACAGGTTGCTAACCTCAAATTCAATCAAGCCATCATTGTAGGACGGGGAGACTCTAGACTTGAGCGAGAAATTTTGGTAGTTGCACACATGCGCAGACTTGGGCTAGACACGTGCGTAAGTGAGCCTCCAGTGGCTCTCCTAAATAAAAAAAGCCGGCTTTTCATTAACCTGTGATAGTTGATTTTTTTACTCTTGGCACTTTCCATAGCCATATAGGGCGCTTTCTTCTACATGTTTCATTTTGTTCATCAGTAGGTCAAGGAACGCAGCACGCGGATGCGAAATTTTGATGTTATGTGCCTGATTGTAATAAACCTCAGTTGCTAGTTACCGCTCGTACACTCCATTCCTTCGTCCCGTCCCTTCTGAAGTCGCGCTTCTATTTCTCTTTGACCATGTAATACAAAGGGTTGCATAGCAGACACATCATATTCTGTATATCCTTGCAGATAGACTGATATTCAAAGCTTGTAGTAGTTCTTTTAAAAAACAAGCAAAGATTTTAACAATAATCAGATGTATACAGTATCGACTTTAACGAGTGGATTTTCCTGCCTCTGCCAATGCTTAAACCATCTACAAATTACTATTCGGTGTATTTCCATGCATAATGTAGTTTCAGAATATCTCCATACATTCATGTTTCTCATTTTGGAATTTATATTCTTAGGCTGTGTATGTTGACGTGCGCAACTTCTTCTGTATGGTTTTGTAAAGATATTATATAAAATTCTTTTATTTATGTGTGGTTTGATACTGTACTCTTGCACGTTACTAGTTTCCCATTTTCCTGAAACAAATCTATTAAAATCCTTTTTTGATTTTGTGAAGTGTCATAAACAGCAGAGGGACAGGGGCCTTTATTAGGCTTTATTGCATTTAGCCCTCGCCCCTCCAGTGTGCTTTGTAAATCGCTTACTGTAAATAAAGTACTTACTTACCTATGTATTGATTGCTAGTTTTCGTTTTTTAGAAATCTTCATAATGCATATAGTGCGCTCGATAAATGACAGCTAAAGGGAACTGCCAGTATAAGTGCTCTTTAGGAGAGCTCGTAGAGGTCCTTGAAAACCTTAATGCCTGCTGAATACTAGCGTAATTGAGTGAGGCGCAGTGCGGTATAGTGGGGGTTAAGAATTGTGTGGAAGTATCCAGATCAATCTAATAGCTATCGAAAAAAAACTCCCCGCTTTCCTCAAACTCATAATCCCCCGTAATGCCATGGTCTGATGCTTCGAAGTGAATTCCCAAATTACAGCTTAAGCGCCAGTTGGGTCTTCAGGTTGCGCTTTGTTTTCTAAACAGGTGCCCGAGAGAAGTGACAAGTTCAATAAGTAGTAAATGTGAGGAAAGCATCATTATTCACTGCACATTGCCGGCACCTGCAGAATACAAAAGAAGCAACGGTGACACGGACGTTCAAACCTGGACTGATTTTTTTTGCATGATACTTTGGAGATGTCACCTTTAATTGACGCCAGCTGCTTTTTTTCACATAGGGATAAAAAAGAATAAATCACAACAAGAAGATTTAAATTCTAACTACACAAATTCCGATAACGTAAGTGCAGTAATATCGCGCTATTATTGAAAGACAAACCCAAATTACAAAAACACAATATTAAGTCACGTAAGTAGAGTAATTGCCACACTAAAACTGAAAATCAACTAAGAAGTACAGCAACACAAAGTCCGGTCACATAAGTGCACCAATGGAAACGCAAAATACGGTGACTTAGGCAGACCAAAATGAGCGCTGATAAGAAATCAGGGATTACATTCTTATGAGGTTACATAAAACCAGGCATTGGATATGCCAAAGTAGGGCGAACGAATTACATAAAAAGCGTGATAACATTTAAACACTCTGCTCAATATTTTCGAACAATATTGCTGGCTTCTAGAAATCTTTAAAGGGTCAGTAACGCTCGTCTTTGCACTGTATATGTTGGCCAAGGACCTAACATCTTCCCCAGGCTAAAGGGCCTGCGACCTAATGCCACTAAATCAAGTGCTAAGCTTTGTCAGTGTGTGTCGTGCCGCGGATATTCTAGGAGAAGATGCTGTACGTCTTCATCAGTGTGGCCGCAAATGCATTGCGCACTTCCAGCTCTTGAAATTTTAGGTAGAAAGTGTTTTCTGTATGTGGTGCCGAGCCGTGGATGGAGATTCAGCGTTCCAAAGGCTCTCGTTGTATTTAATGTGGAGGAAATTTTAAATTGAAGAGATGGGTCAATGTAAACTAAATCTGAATATTTTGAGTTCTGATCGTACCAGGTCACTTTGAACCACTGGCTGATATCTGTCTTACTATACGGCGTAGTTTGCCTTGTATTAGAGGGAGACCTTGTGTGGCGTTATTAACATATGCTTGTCCAGCTGCCTTATCTGTTGCAGCATTATGAGGGATATTGCAATGGCCAGGTATCCATTTGAACACTAATGTGCGATTTTATTCAGTTGCTTTTGTGAGTTCTTTAAGTATCTCGTTAACTAAGGCCATGTTTTACGAATTGCTGATGTCACTATGAAGTGAAGAGAAAGCTGCCTGCAGCTCACAGAGGATGAACGATTATCCCCGTTTTTGCATTGCATTTATGTAGCGTAGCAAAGACAATATTGCAAAATGCTCTTTGTTGTTGATGACGTAGCGCGAGATAGTTTAAGCGTTTTTACTTGGTATCATTCTGGAATGACTAAGCCTGCTGTGGAAAAATTTGTTAGGCAAGAACGATCTGTACACGCTTGAATATAGCCAGGGTATAGAAAATATATTTGGTACAACACCAGTTGTTCCGCTGCTAGCATACACATATGTTATTTTAGAATAATTTCCTCAACCTAAAGTTGAATTTTTGGAAAGGTAAGGGATATCTTAGAAGCAAAAGTTGTGATTTGGTAGTAGATCTTTGTGCACCTGGATCCCCGAATTGATGTTCGCCCTGTATCTCTGAATCAGTGCGCTTGCTAGTGGGCGCCTTTTGTACTGCGCTGAAACGCGAAAGTAGTGTCGACAGGTTTCAGCCGTACTCATAATAGGAAATGAAGAATGACGAGCACCTGCAATTACTAATAAACTTTAGGTTGCTAGAAAAAAGCCTAAGCATACTCTAGGACTCCAAGCTATTGTCTCGGTTCAGATGACCGCGAGATTCCACGCTGCACAAGTCAGGAATATTGCATCTTTTGCTTTATTAGTGCATTATGTACTTTTATTAAGGTTGAAACTGACAATCTCTATGTCGTGCATGCTACGCTTCGAAGAACTTTAATAATGAGCTTATTTATTCTTCGTAGGTATTAACGCGATAATTCGAAGAAAGTTTATGTCTAGTATAACCCCCAGAAATTTGTGTTCTTCAACTATGTGTAAAGGTTGTCTCTCAAGGCGCAGCGGAAAATTATTTAGATATTCTTTGGTGAAAGACAACACAGCCGCCTTACTGTAAGCCAGTTCTGTTATAGCGTGACGTAACATAGCGCTGAGCAGCCAATGCGCGCATTCCTTTTTTACGGATCAAGTGATCTCTTGTCTATATAGGTACACTGTCAAAAAAACGGTCATCCTTTTCCTTATTGGAATGCTGCCTGTCCGCTTTATTGCACTGGCGACGAGGATGGGATATGCCCGCATCCACTAGCTCAGTACGAAAGCAGTATCGTCGACGATCGCCGGTCGAGAACCATGGAAAGTAAACCTGTGGCAACCATGGCCCGGAACGGATGAAATTGCCGGTAGCACAGCAACGAGTCAACGCAGTCATAAGTAGAGCGAACCGGTATGCACACAGTCCCTTCCCCTTTCACTTCTGCCTTTCCCCTTATATAAGGTATCCGTCTTCCGTCAATAAAATTTAGTAAACAGTCAGCGCTTGTGTCTCGTCCTTGCTACTTTGTGGTTGCATGTGTTTGCGCTGTTACAATTTTTATGTCGAATACGCACCAACTCGCCCAGAAAGAAGTTTTAATGAAGTATACAGCCACTACACTGGAAATGGCGCGACTAGGGAAGCTAGAGGAGTACGAGGAGAAGGAGCGGAATATTGAATCTAGAACGCTTTGAGCATTTCGTCACAGCAAAAGATATCAATGAAGAACAGAAGCTGACCGTATTTTTGAGCGGGAAAGGACCACAAACGTACGAGCTGCTCAAAAGTGTGGTAGTACCCGTCGTTCCTGGGGACAAATGCTTTGAAGAGGTGACAGTACTGTTAGAGAAGCACTATAGACCAAGGTTTTTGGTCATAGCCGAACGTTGCAAATTTAACTGGCGAACACAAGAGGAACAAGAAAGCCTCGAGGACTTCAGAGTGGCCTTAAATAATTTAACACAGATGTGCGATATCGGTCTGTTCCCGCAAGACGCATTGCGAGACAGATTAATGACAGCCCTAAGACGCGAAGAAACGCAACTCACCTTGGTTGCTCAAGAAAATTTAACCTTAGAAAAGGCGTGCAAGATAGCCTTGGTACAGGAGCAGGTTACGCGACAAACAGCGTTACTGCATGCAGAAGACAAGAAAGCGCTCCTGCATGCTATGGCGATAAGTGGACATTAAGTGCATGCTATGGACAAGTGCACGATAAGTGGAATTGAAAAGAACTGGGAAGCTTCGGAAGTTCAAGGACGTCAAGCGAGTCTGTGAAAGATGTTGCAAGGCGCATGCCGCTAGTGTTTGTTGGTATAATAATGTCTAGTGTCACAGCTGTTCACAAATTGGTCATTTAAATATGTGTCCCAGTAAGCGCAGAGAACTAAATACTGCGAACGTGGTGGACTGCTCTGATAGTGACTCTCAGTTAGAGGCGTACCATGTTATTAATGCAGTCTCTTCTAGATACGAAGCGCTAGTAAACGTAGAAGGGAAAGACATCTGCATGCAGATGGGTATGGGGCCTGCTGTAACCCTAATTCCTGAGAGCCTTAGGCTGAACGCATTTTCTCATGCCAAGTGCGAGCCATCGCGAGTCACCCTAAGAACAAACACTGGGGAACGCGTTCCAGTGAAGGGGCAATGCAGCGTTTTTGTCAGGACCCGAAACCTGTCTATACGAATGCAAGGTATCATTGTCAAAGATCATCGCAAACAGCTCCCACTGCTGATGGAGTGAAATTGGCTCGAAAGGCTATGGCTTGACTGGAAAAGCGAGTTGGTCTGTTAATGTAGGCGACGCTAGCAAAGTGGAAGCAGCGAAACAAAAGTTTCCAGCGGTGTTTTCTAAGCAACCCGGAGTAGTATAAAACTACCAAGCAAGGCTAGTTCCAAATCAGGAATCTTAACCAGTCTTTGGCAAGACTAGAAACGTCCCATATACGATACGCGATAAGCTAGAAAACGAGCAGGAAGAGGTGCAAAAAAGCGGAGTTATACGCCGCGTGAATCAAAGCGATTGGGCGACCCCAGTGGTCGTGATTCACAAGAAAGATGGCTTGCTGTGATTGTACGGGGACTACAAAGTGACAATTATTCTCGTATTGAGGACGACTACTACTCATTTCCTCGACCGGAAGACTTGTGCTATGCAATGGTGGGCGGCAAAGTGTTTTGTGTGTTGGATCTTTGAACCGCGTATCAGCAGATTACGCATATTAGCGAGCCCGGACCACTGATAACCATTCATGCGCACATGGGACTTTTCGAGTTCCAGCGCTTACCGTTTGGTGTAGCCAGCGAGCAAGCCATTTTTCAGTCGTTCATGGATGAGGTGCTCAAGGGCTTACCGCACGATGGATGTTTCATAGATGACGTCATTGTGTCGAAAAAAAAACGTCACCGAATGTCAAAACACGTAGCGAACTAGTCCTGCGGCGGCTTAATGATTACAACGTTGACCCTGAAGAAGAAAAGTGTCGTTTTTTTTTCAGAACATCGTGACTTATCTAGGACAGACTGCGTATGCTCACGGTGTCTATCGCACGGAAGCAAAGATAAAGGTGGTCACGGAAGTGCCAGAGCCCTCTTGCCAAACGGAGCTAAATGCTTATCTAGGCGTGTTAAACCTTTACGCAAAGTTTTTAAGCAACATTGCCTGCGTGGCAGAACCATTCTATCGTCTGCTGCGAAAAGGTGACAAGTGGTCATGGATACGAGAGTGTAGCGAAGCTTTTGCTGCTACGAAGCAGCTGCTTGTCAAGAGTACTGTGCCCACTTTTTACGACGTAGCGACGCCAATTGCTCTGTCACGTGATGCTTCGTCGCTTGGGTTGGGTGCTGTTCATTTTCATGAGACTGCTGAGGGACAAGAGAGGCCACTGGCGTTTGCATCTGGAACACATACATCAGCTGAGAAGAACTATACTCAGGGTGAGCGGGAAGCATTAGCACTGATGTTTGGGTTAAAATAATTTCACCGCTACTCGTATGGAAGTGAGTCCACTTTTTACATAGAAAATCAGCCACTGCTCGGAATCTTAGGCCTAGACAAATCTGTGCCTACACTTGCTGCAGCTCGAATACAAAGATGGCCAATTACGTTGAGAGCGCACAGACATAAACTAAGATATACGAAAGGAAGAAATGCTGATGTGCCTGATGCTATGTCCAGGCTACCACGGCCTATTGAAGCCGCCGACAAGCCTCCCGAGCGTATCTTGCTATATGACAGCATGCTACTAAAATCGGATGGCTTAGCTAAAGCTACCAGACATGATCCCACTTTGTCTCGCTTGACGGTCTTCATTCTAAATGGCTGGCCTTAGTCGAGCTTCGAAGTGTTGAGACCATTCTATTCACGTCGCGATGAGCTATCAGTAGAGCCAGAATGCATAACATAGGGATCAAGAGTGATCATACCGGATAAGCTTCGGCCAATAGTATTGCATTAATTCCATGAAGACCACCCGGGAGCTAGCAGCATCAAATCGCTAGCAAGTGTGTGGTGGCCGGGTTTCGAACTTTCATTGAGAGCTACGTTCGACAATGTTGGGTGTGTCAAGCTGTTCAGAACGCGGCTTCACAGGTTCCCTTGCAGCCATGGAATTATCCCACAATACCCTGCCAACGCGTGCCCGTCGACTAAGTTGTAAATGGCTGCCGGGCGCTCTTAGTCCTCGTGGACATGTTCTCGAAATGGACCGAAGTCTGCCCTGCGTCATCTACTGCAGCTAACAAAACAATTGAAATGTGACTTTGTGCGTTGGCCGCTTACGGTATGCCAGAGGTACTGGTGAGTGGTAATGCACAGCCAGTGATTTCTGAAGAGTTCTCAACGTTCTTGAGTGTGAACGGTGTAAGTCATATTAAGACGCCGCCGTAACATGCTGCTTCTAACGGAGTGGCCGAGCGTTTTGTGCAGATAACCAAGCAAGTCATGTTGAAGCATGTCTTACAAAATGAACTTAGCTACTAGAAGTATTCCTTCCTGAAGTGTTTGGACAGCTATCCTAAAAGTTATCAGAATACTCCACACACTATAACTGGTCCGCCCCGGCAGAATTGTTTTTGAATAGACAGCCACGGTTGAAGCTCTCTTTGATAAATGCAGATTTTACGCGGGTCATGCGGGAGCACCAACAGCGCATGAAAGAACAGAATGGTGGGTCGCGTGGCGTTCCTCGATGTTTTACTGTGGGGGATGCAGTGTGGATGAAAACTGTGAGACGTGAAATAGTGTCCTAGAATGACGATGTCATGACGTAGGTTGTTAGTCCCGTAACCTATCTGGCGAAAGTAGTGCAGGCAGTGCGATTTACGCATGCGGACCCCATCACAGGCAAGCTCGGCTTCCTCGCGCTTCCCGCCACTACAAACTGCTCCCACAGCCTTGGAATACACAGCTCATCCGTCTTTTCCGATGTCTAGTGGGCTCGCCATGCCAACTCTCGTGGTTCCAGACGCAACAGCCTGCAAATCATCAGTTTTCTGCATCTGAATCGGCCACGCCCGGAACAGCTGCTCCCGGCTCTTCGAGCCAGCTACACCCTGCTGCTACAGCCGAGCTACAAATTCTTCATTGTAGTGCACGTGTGCGACATCCCCCGAACGGATATCCCCCCGGTTAATTTCGGAATTATTCTAAGCGGGAACGTCTGTTATAGCGTGACGTCGCATAGCACTGCGCAGCCAGTGCACGCAGTCCTTTTGTACGGATCTCGTGAATGCTTGTCTATAAAAGTGCACTGTCAAATAAACTGTCATCCTTTCTCCTATTGGAGTGCTGCCTGTCCACATTATTGCAAGTTCCATTCCTCTTTCCTTTAAGAATCTGTCCAGAATGTTTACGCAGTTGTGCAAAGTTCATTGAAGAACGCTCGTAGTTCAACCAGAGGCCCAAATGCAAACATTATCTGCATATATAGAGTAGTGTAGGGCAGGTGGAAATCTCCGCTGTAAATCCGCCGTCCAACAATTAGGGAGAAAATGTCTTATGACACTGCCCTGTGGGACACCTTGAATAATATTAGGAGAGGGACTTTTGCCTAGCCTTGTTTTAATAAATATTGACGTGCCGTTCAAGGAATTGGATATCCACCGTAGCGCGCTTCCAGGGACTCCCAGTTCTAGCAGGCCATATAGTATATATGCATGGCTGGCTGGGTGTCGAAGAAAGTTTAATGTCTAAAAATACCGTTATTGTGGCATTTCCCGTACCTCGTTCATGTTCAACATACGTAACGATATCCAACAGCGCACCCATTGTGCATCACCGCCTTCGCAAACCTGTCATGGGATTGGGAAGTGCTCCTATTTGCTCCCACCACCATTGCAGCTTAGTGTCAATCGTTTTCTCCATGACGTAGCATATACAGCTCATCAGACTTACAGGACGAAGATATTAAAGAAAAAGAGGTGTCCTGCCAAGCTTCAATATATGGTATCTGACGTGCAACCTTCCAAGCGTCAGGAAGAGACCTATTTCTCCATGAGTCATTGAGTAATTCCAAAAGTGTCTATCGACCAATAGGTCCCTTGTTTTGCAACATACCGTACGTAATAAAATCTGGAACTTCAGTAATCTTAGTCTTACAAGACGCAAGCACATATTTTAGCTCTAACCCAGATAGTTCGTTGTCTTGTTCTACACACTGCGACTGAAAACACTCAAGAACTTTTTGTTTTGCCATTTCAACCGAACATTGAAACTCAGCACTAGTAATAAATATGCTTGTTCTAGTTATAACATTCCATAATTACTCAGTAATCACTAATTCTGAAGTATCCTAGGTTACAGCGAGAGCACGAAATGACTTGGTTTGAACAATAGGGCTGCCTAATGCACGAATACTCATCCATACTCGTGGAATTGGTGTCAGGAGAGACAACGTATTGCAAAATTCACGCCATCTTTCTTTCCCTAATTTTGTAGTCTCGGCTTGACGGAGTGGATTGGCTGGGAATTTTTATAGTCTTCTATATTTCCACTCCGGCGTTAAGCTATTTCTACTCTTCTTACAGCTCTCCAGCCTTCGTATTTTCCATGAACTGATGCGTATTGGTTAGGAATGGCCAGTTGTGTCGTACATATTTTCCTTGTTTCTTTTATCACCTATGTGAGGTTCCCTACGTCAGCTTCGCAATCCACTCGACGAGACAAGGGTTGGCGAAAGGGCTGCCAGCTTGTTGCATCTACGAATCTTCTTTCCCCCGTAATTTTTAAACATGGGTGCTATATAAGAACTGGGAAGGGATCGCTTTCACGTGTTTCTGCGTCTGTTGTCTACCTAGTGTTGGTAACAAGATAATTAGAGCACAGTGTTACTTCTATGCAACTTCCGTAGCGATATCCACGCAAAGATATGACATATCCATCATTCAATATTGAAAGACTGCATCTTTCCGCCGCGCATTGAACGATGTTCGCACTGGCATCACAGTGATTACTCCCCCATATACCGTGTGTGTGTTTAAATTCCCACATATGTTATTGGTTGATCTTGTGATGCTAAAAATATTTACCAAATTATCAATGGTAATATGTCTCGATATTTATAGGTATACGCTCACGACTGTTACACATAGTTTTGAGATGTATACATTGCAGGCTACATATTCAGGAAGATCTCAACTGCTTGACTGAATGAGCTAAGAGGGAAAATCTTTTTGAACACAGGGCATTGTTCTACTGTTTCCAGCTGTTCGAGAGGATTTATATATTATGTAATTAGCCAGGCGGAAGTCATCACGTACTCTAGCCGATTATATGCACAGCAAAGGGAAGGTATTCGTGCAACTAACACGCGAAAATCAGCAGATTTGGATCGAAGGCTATTACCGTTCCATTAAAATATTGCGTCATTTTTGGAACGACCATTTAGGATTGCCATTCGGTAACACTGATGTGGACAGCTGGCTCATTATTGGCTCCATAAATAACACCTTTACCTCTGCAAGCATGTTCGCCTGAGCTAGAGCTGTGACAATTGCTCGAACTGCACCCAACAGCATGGTGATCTCTGAGGTCGTCCGAAGTCAGGTCGCTGACACTGTTGTGATGTGTGGCCTTCAGTGGCCGCAGCAGAATGATAACTCCCCTGTCTCTGAGACTGATTTTTGTTCAGTTGCTGAGCTCACGGCGCGAAAATTTGGAGGGCGATCCTTGTGCCCAGGTTGCTTCCAATGAAATTATTCATGTTTGCGTAGCATGGATGCGTCCGTCTTCTGTGTACGTCCTGAAAAAGAAGCCGTATGATTACCCGCGCAATTTTCACATTTTGGCTGTCTCACAGACTTCCATTCAGCATGCTCTTCGTTCTCAGAGCAGATTTCACATCAACACTGCCAGGTGTCGAAAGCTCTGACGAGTTAAAACAACTCAAGGAACGAGCATGGTATTCTTCTATCGCGTGAATGGTGAAACACAAGTGGATTCGCTCAGGCATTGGCTTATCATCTCTGAAGCCAAGGATTAAACTACGCAAAGAGCGCGATTCAACTGCACCATCCTCCAGACGGCAGTATCTTGCTTGTCGGCGGACTGATATTATACCAATACCAAAAAAGTTGAGCAGTTGCCCTTCAGTGCACTAAAATGGCACGTGACGAATCTTTCCGTCATTTCGAGTGTACGAAGCCGGTATGTTGGGCGTAACTCTTAGTCCTGTGACGTCGTGCAGCAAAATCGGGTTTTCCGCAGATGCCACTGGCGTAATGCTCACTGAAAAACTGCCATCTTTGTTTACTCGGAACGTTCGAAATTTTTCCTTTGCCACCGAGACAGTTTCTGATGCAGCATGGTTTGTATTTACGTGACAAAAACTGTGTCCTTCTTATAACGGTCTGAACGCCACCAGGGCCCATTCACTTCTTTTCTTTTTGTAAGTTGCGAATTCGAAAGGTTCTTCGTCCCACTCAATGGCTTCATAATCGCGTGGGTCGAAGTTCGAAGTAGCGTCGTTCTGCTGATTGGGTGTCTCATCAAGACGAGGTCTCTTGCCCACCTCTTCGCTTGGCTCCGCCATGGTCACCGGAAGTGGGCCGTGAGCGCCCTGATGTTCAAGAAATAGCCATGGCGCCTTGATGATGTCATGCGCATGGTGTGTATTGCCAGAATCTTGGGCGCGTCCCTGCGATGCACTCATGTACCACAATACAGGCTGGCGGTCCTAGGGCTCGTGCTGCCATACTCGGCTGCCGACCGCTGTAGCGGTTGGAGACATTCCGAGGTAAACTGCAAAGAAGCCTTTGTACCTGGCTTTAATAGGCTCGTGGGTCCCTACATTCATCCCTTATTCCATAGCGATGAAGTTCAGGCACAGTGTATGCAAACTAGTCAAAACTGAAATAAAAAAAGCTAGCACAAAGGAACAGGGGAACCGCCTTGGAGAAGTTCTTCTGGGCTGATCATTGGTTGGAGCTCAGCGAAACTTGTATGTGCGGCAGGTGTACAAAATATACTATTCGTTATTGCACATAGTATCTTGTGTATGCGAACGTTCCCAGGCACGCTGAGGCCTCGACGGCGGCAACCCACTACCGGTACACGCAGGTATGATTCTCCCACTGCCCCTTGAGTGCTAAATGACGTCGGCGGGCTACTTGATTAATGTTTATAACACAGTGACGCGCAACTGGGCGTGGACAAGAGATATTTTTGGCACACAGGCAGCGCTGTTTTTATAAATAGCCATTATGCGGCCACGACCTATATACAAAACCGCGCGATCAGAAACAAAAAAAGAAGCAAGAATGTAAGCATTCAGAGGATGCGCCAAGGAACCGACACGTGTCAAATAGCCTAGTCACAACTTGCTATGTAAACGGCTACACGGCTATCTGGGTAAGTTAAAAACTGAATCTCCATTTTCTGGCTGTTTATGTGTAAAAATCCCTATATTCATTGTCTAACTGCGCTGCACTGTGCTATCATGAACCCCGGAGTGCCCTGCAGTACCTGCTCAGCGCACTTTATTATTGTTTCCTGGCGGCTCTCTTAAAGACTTTCGCTGCTGCTATTATTTTATTTTTGGTACTATAATAATCCCACATTCTAAATTATGCATCAAGCATCAATTAGTTCCTGCAAAATTAGCACAAAGGAAAGAGCTCGCACAGATGAAGGAAGAGGCGGGCTCTTCCTTGTCCCTACGCGTTGTGTGCTTTCGCAAATCTAGACATGAGCGGCATCCACCAAGCCTGTCTCAGTGTTGTGTGTACTTGTTCTTATGGGTCTGCTCGCTTGTAGACTGCCTCGGGTATAAATACATTCATCTCGCTCTGCCACACACCTACAACTTTTGAGGCGTAGTCTGCTTATGAGTTGATTTGCGGTCCTGTAGGAACACTGCTGACGTCGGTTCAATTGCACTGAGCATTGCCAAAATTCAAGGGATCTCTTGCGTCATCGTTGAGTGACACATTCCCAGTTCCACATCCTTAGTTACCCAAGTTGGTACCAAAGGCGCTGTCAGTGTCAATGAGTTTCTGCCATCAATGGATCCTAAGCAGTCCGACATCTACAGTGACTGTTGTCGGCGGGAATGAGATTCATTTCAAATCGGTACGTATGTAGACATTCCCACATACTCGTTAACCCAAGTTGGTCCGATTATTGGTTTCGACTATGATGTCACAACAAAGAAGCCCAATGCGCTACCCATTAGACTACGAACTATAGTGTTACCCTGGCAGGCGGGAATACAGTTATGTACATATGAATAAACACCCCTGTAAATTTCGCGATGTTCACAAAATGTGATAACGCAATAAAATAGGTCAATGTTTTGCTGACCGAGTGTACCTTTCAAGCCTTTGTGCTACCATGTCAAAATGAATGCGGCATGTATGTTCCGCGCTCCTATAAGGTACTCGCCAACTTGGGTCACTGAGAATTTGTCAGTGAGTTGTTGGCAAGCGAGGGAATTTCTCTAAGCGTTCGCAGGCACTACCGTGCCACATTTTTATTCTCGGTTCCGACGCGTGCACTACTAGGCAGTGCCACTCTTTGGCGCTGCATGTTCAGAAAGAGCCATAAAGGAGGATTACAATTGCCGCATGAAGATTTTTCAGTGTTCGTACACACCGGTGCGCCATGCATTTCATCAACCTCCGGTGCGCTTCGCGTTAGTAACGCTAGATGACCTCGAGTGTTGTTGAGGAATCAAGGTGGTTTTGGAATTGAACCAAAGATCTGTGGGCCCGTTGGCTTAGGAGCCCTTAATGTATGCTCAAGTGAGGTAGTGCGCGGTGGCACGAGATTGGCGTCGTTTGAAATCGGACAATCGCAGAGCGAATTTTTTTTTGGAAGAAAGGCTGGGGAGTATGGATTAAAATTAATTGGTGGCAAAAGTGAACGAGCACCTGCACCTGAAAAGAGCGAACACAGATTGGAGGAAGAGGTCAAGAAAGTTGTCAACTAAGTACAGCGTACTTTAACGTGTAGAAAAACAGGAGTGACTAAAGGAAAGGAAAAAAAAACAAGACACCCTAAAGCCAAGAGACAGGTTTCAATGAATATAAACAAAAAACACCATGGGAGTATCTGTACTAAGAAAAAGTGCAGAATAAGACGAAGGGAAGTGCTTTGCAATTTGAGGCTCGAGTTGTTTGCCAAGGACAAATAAGACCATGAAGGTTTAGGAGATTGAGAAGAAGAAGCTTGAAAGAAAAATCGGTACAATAACACGAAGGGAAGTGCCTTGCTATTTTAAGGTCGAGCTGGTTGTCTAAGGACAATATCATACGGGACATAATACTCGCAACAAGATGAGGCATGTGTGTGCTGCTGCGAAAATTCGGTGGCCGCTCAGCACGTTAATGGAATGGGAAGGGATCTGCCCAGTGAGACCCGTAGTTAACGTTCACCTTGAAGGAGCGCTTGTGTTTAAAGCGAACGGGAGCATCAACCAATCAGCCGTCAAGATAAGCACGAAGCGCTTATCTTGCTAGGGGGAAACTAAAGCAAGGAATAGATTGATGCGACCGGAATCGTTGCAGTCATAGGTAGCGGTTATTTGTGGAAGACAAAAAATAAAGAGATGTGCAGAAAAATTCTGCAATGGAAAGCATGTTAGCATACCTGAATATCTCAAGCAGGAGAGGTGACTATTTGTCACCTCCCCATTTTAAAGAGTATATCAAAAAAGTATCCACCACGAAACACGAAGGAGGAGTCCCGCTGCAATACACACCTCACCATAACTCATTTGCGCGTTTGGAATACGCTGTTTCGCTATACTTATTCAATGCCGAAGCATTATACCCCACAGTTATCGTGCCATGGGCTCTGCCGCAATTTCTTAAGTATGTCCGCTAGTATAAGTAGGGCGTATTGTATTTCTTTTCCTAATCAAAGCAGCAGCAAATATTATTTAACGCGTGAGCTTATGTGTCCCCTCTTTGAAGATTCGTGATGGGTTGTATGAAGCTTGGCGATAAAAGTTGGGACAGCTCCAACTATGAGATCATTGGTGCCATCGTCATGGTTGATGATGGATGACCTAGTTAAGAATAAAGGAGCAGCGATGCGGATGGCGTCGTTGGCACAGCTCGCGCGGTGCCAACTGGCACAGACAGCGCAGCGCGGATCGCTTCAGCACCCGACAAACTAGGTCACTCGGCCCTCGGAAAGGGACGTCCTAAAAAGCAGCGTCCAGATGCAGCTAACACACTAGGAAGGTAAAAGAACACCACCATTTATAAAGAATAAAAAATAACAACAACAAGTAAACAAAGTCCGTGAATGTCTTCAGCCGTTGTGATTGCGAAATACTGTCTGCCGCGACCTCATAGTGCAGTGCCCCAATATGTCCGATAATCTCGTGTGGTCCGATTCAGCGTGTAACAGTTTCTTTCTGAGTTCTCGTGGCCAAATCGCAGTCCCAACCCAAACATGGTCACCGGACTGGTATTCCGCCAAGTGTCGTCGAAGATGGTTGTGCCGGTTATCGGTCCTGAGCTGGCTCTTGACACGCCTGCGGGCGAGCTGTGAGGCTTTGAAGCACCGGAAATAGGGGGCGATGTCGAGATTCTCTTCTTCCGTGACGTGTGGCAGCATGACGTCCAGGGAAGCCGTCGCATTCCCTCCGTGCACTAGCTTGACGGTGTGATTTGCACTGTTTCTTGCAGTGCCGCGTTATAAGCGAAGATGACGTGCGCCACGAAGACATCTCACATCATGGGCTAGACGTCGACGTACATTGCTAGCATGTCGGCGAGGGTCCTGTTCAGCCGCTGCGTAAGACCATTCGTCTGCTGATAGTAGGCAGCTCTCCTCTTGTGGCTTCTCTGGCTGTAATGCAGCATGGCTTGGGTGAGCTCTGCTGTAAAGGTCGCTCCTCTGTCGGTGATGAGTACTCTTGGGGCGCCATGTCAGAGCAGGATTTTATCGACGAAGAATATAGCTACTTCGGCTGCAGTACTTTCGGTAGAGCTTCCAGTTCAGCGAAGCGAGCGATGTAGTCCGTCACCATGATGATCCCCTTATTTTGTAATGTTTACATCGGAAAGGCTCCCAAAAATCTATTCGATCTGGTGAGACAGTCAGCGAGGACCGGCTGTAGTAATCCCGTTGGCCACGTCGGTGGTGTCTTGCGTCACTGGAAGTCACAGCATGTTTTGACTCAACAGAAGACGTCGGCGGTCCGGCGCGGCCAATAATACTCGCGGCGTATTCTTGAGAGTTTATGGGAAAGCCCCAAGTGTCCAGTTGTCTCATCATCATGCAGGGCTTGTTGCACTTCTGACCGTAGTGCGGCGGCAACAGCGAGCAGGCAGTATGCGCGCGCTGGGGAACAGTTATCGACCAGGACAATCCACACCTACATACCCTCGGGACAAAGGAGGTCTTGCCTTCCAAGCACTCAGCAAGGCTTCTTGGCTCCGGCTCCACTCGCTGATGCTTGACAAATTTGTCTATGTTTATTGTTCCTCAAAATGCACCGTCGTCTTGGTCATCCTTGGGCGACGGGCCCACGGGAGTGCGAGACAGGCAGTCGAATTCATTGTTTTAGTCCTCACATAAAAATTCGTTATTTCACATTCTTTTCAGTCTGGGTCTCCACCATGCCAGGCGTCCTTAAGGGTTCTTTAACTTCAATAGCCAACACAACGCGTGATCGTCTCTTACGACTTTACACGGTCTGCCTCTTAGGTAAGGACAAAATTTTGCGGTAGCCCCTACCATGGCAATGCATGCCTTTTCCGTTGTAGAATTGATTTCTGTTTTTGGGCAGCGACCACCCGCGTTAGTTTTTCCCGTCGTTATTTTGGACTAGGAAGGCGCCGAGGCACAGCCTATTGATGCCACTGTGGATTTTCATATCGGCTTCTTCGTGTGAAGTGCGCATGTACCGGTGGCGACTGCATGCGTCGCTTGAAATCTTGAGTGCATACGCATGTGGCGTTTCCTGCTTGAACTCGACATCACATTGAGTTAGATGAATCATAGGGGCAGCGATGCGTGAAAAGTCTTTAATAAAGAGCCTGTAGTAGGCGCACATGCTAAGAGATCTACGTACTGCATTTTTGTCGATGGGCTGCGTGAACTTTGCCATGACAGTGGTGTTCTGCTTTTAATGGCATACTCAAATTGATGATGACGTGGCCCAGCAACAGCAGCTCCTCATACGCACACTGATAGTGTTCGCGTTGAAAAATCAGTCCGAGAGACTTTATTGTCTATAGTACTGTTTCAAGGTGTCTAGAGTACACGTTGAAACTCGCAGAAAAAGCGATGACGTCATGAAATTAGGCAACGCAGGTCTGTCATTTCAACCCTTATAAAACCGTCTGTGTCATATGCTGGAACATTGCAGCTGCTGAGCAGAGCCAGAATTGCATGGCTTTGAGCTAATAGAGGCCATCTGGTGTGATGAAGGCAATTTTTTTGCAATCCCTCTCGTCTACTTCTATTTGGCAGTTAATAGTTTTGATATTCACCAAGGAGATGTATTTCGCATTGCTGAGCTGATCCAATGCGTCGTGTATCTGTGGTAGTAGGTATACGTCCTTCTTTGAAAATGTTCCATGTGACTTGTTCAGTCGACGATAATCTATGTGGAAACTTAGGGTTCCGTTCTTTTCTTCGCCAAAGCTACAGGAGATGGCCACAAGCTTTTCGACCGCTGGATGATGTCGTCGCGCCGCATTTTGTCGACTTTCACCATCACGTTGTTGTGTAGAAACTTGTTGAGCACTCTGGAGGAGTGGTCGAGCCCAGCGTTCAGTTATTATGCGACGCTTTGCAATTGGTCTTTGTCAAATACCGTATGACGTCGAAAAGGAGTCATTGTTTCGTCGGAAATCTATGAGCTCTTCCGGTTTACTTATGAATAGACTTGGATTTATGTCGAAGCCTGGTTCGGGAATTATGGTGGTCGATGTAGATGTGGCAGAATCCGAGAGGACGAACGCATTGGTGGTTTTCACAATTCCCTCGATGTACGCGATCGTCGTGCTCTTGATCGTGTGCTTGAACTCCTGGGTCGGGGACGCTTTCTACGTCTGCGGGTGTTTCGGTGCCAACGGAAATGACAATGCTGGAGCGAGGCGACATGCTGACTTAATATGTCATAACACTCAAGCCATGGTGACTACGCGAGCTCTACGATGGTATTGTTTGCTTTTCAGATAGCGTTATGGATTTCAGGGGCGCTATAACGTAAAACTATTCCAAGCTCTTCTGATTCAATTCGGCACTTAGTGCTCTGCGATTCGTCAAAAACTTTTTGGACCACTACCACTGCACCTGTATGTCACACGACGTCACAACAACCGTGATAGCACTCCATCTGATATGTGTACACACGAAATATGCATGACTTCATCGAACAAAAGAAAAATAGTTATTTCTGATTCGACACCTTCTCGCATTAGCCATCGTCTATTGGTCAAAAGTTTTCGGGCGACACCCACTTCACCTGCCTGTCCCGCGACGTCACAAAACCGCAAAAGCTAACATCGTCAAAGTGACGTGCACGTGTTAAAGATGCATTATTATGCCCAAGCAAACTGAATTGTCTTCTGAATAGCCGCAGGTTGCCCTGTACCGAAAGGAATAAAAGATGGCTGCCACTGATCGCTCAGGCACTGGCTACCCGCACCTACCGGAGACCATGGGATTATTTGCGTATAATAATGTTTTTGCCTGGTCATGTAATGTTTTCGAGCATTTTCGGCACATTTACGACATCGTGCTGCCAAATCTTCTTAGCTGAGGATCCGCTTTAGCATCATTCTTAAATTTCCGTTGAATGCCACCGTGATTTTCGACCAGACACCTCAAGCCAAGTCAGCGAAAGCGGACCAATCGCAGACGCCGCCGCCACCCTCTTCATCCGGTTATCAATTTTCTGTGCAGTGGCTCGGCCTCATCGAATTCTTCTCTACTTGAGCGCGCTCCTCTCCCCTTGTCAGCCAATTAGATAACACAACCCGCTCAATGTTTATAATGTCATTCGATTTTCAAGCAAACAAAAGTGACCTTTGAGTAAGCAGGAGAGCGTTTGATTGGTCTGTTCAGACAACCATGTGGGTGATGGCACTATGCTTGCGTTGGAGGTCGCGCAAATTTGACATCAGGAAATGGAATAAAAACATATTGGAATAGCTTTACGTTATAGGGCCCCAGGTTGATGACTGTGCCGTGTTGGTTCAGGAAGTCCGTGCCGAGATTTAAGTATCTTAAGCACTGCTGGATAACGAAGAAGGTTGCAGGGGAAGTTCAGTCATGAGCAGTAATTCTGGCTGTGCAGATTCCAGTCGGTATTATCAGGTGTCCTCTGGTGGTCTGCATTTGTGGGCCTTCCCATTGCGCCTTAACGATCTTGATCTGTTCCTTGATGACAGAGTAGTCGGCTCCTGTGTTTACTAAGCAATGATTGCGTGGCCGTCGAGAAGCTCGTCGAGTGGGGTGGTTCTCTCCTTGCGTTGCAGTTAGGTCTTGGCGTCGAATCATGGCTGTGCGGCATTGACCTTTCGTTCGTACTTTGCGTCTCCAAGTCTTCGTTGGCCGGCGTATTATCGTCTTCCATTCTTCGTCGGGATGGCAGCCAGCGTGTCCTTGCGTGTCGTCGAGATAGACTTCGAAGCGTTGTCATTATCGGCGGAGGATCTTCTGCACGTTTAACATTTGTTAACCGGTGAACATCGGCCACCAGAGAGAGATAAAGCAGGCGCATCAATATGAACCGAAGCATTGTTTCTGAACCGCGTTTTTGTAGTTGTCTCTAAATCATCAATAATTTTTCTCGCGCAAAAATATACCTAAGAAATGAAATATTTGCGCATAATTATTACATTGCTGTTATGATGTCGTTCGAGGAGCAGGTTTAACATTCGGACTCAGAGACGATTCTGAGGTTAGCAAGGAGCGAACGGCAACAACAACCGCGCACAAACATATTGTATTACGCACTATTCACGCGCACTGAAACACGTATCCAGCCGAGCATGAAATACGGTGAAGACGACGATCAGAGTAGCGCTCTCTGCCATCAAGGCTGCAGCCGTCTCTCTGTCTCTGTATATTTTGTAAATACAATTTGCTATCCCTTTTGGCTACTCTCATCCCCATGGCATTTTCGTGAGAGGAGTGGGCTACCCACATGGTACAACAGAGCTCCGCAGCGGCCGATGCTTGGCTTTCTCCCCAATGGCGCAAGACGGGTCAGCGCCCACGGAGGCGACTACAACGACAACGGTCGTCCAGGCTCAGCTAAAAGACTCTGGCACATTCTGCGGGACTGACAACGTCGACATCGATAACTGGCTACCCTTGTGCGAGCTTGCAAATAAGAACAATCACTGGGATGAGACAATCGTGTTGGCAAGCATAATATTTTACGTCAAGGAAACAGCGACGGTGCGGTTTCAGAACAACGAAGACGAAATTCGGAGCTGGTTGCACGCAATGAAAAGATGCGTTCTCTATCCGGCAAGCCTTCAGGTAGAAATACAGCAGCAAAGGAGAAGCTTGCATCTACTGCGCAGACAGCGACAAAGTCATACCTGACTTATATATAGGAAATCCTTGCCCTTTGCCCCAAAGCCGACGATGGCATGACGGAGTCTGAAAAAGTGGGCCACGTGCTCAAGCGCACAGCATATGAGGTCTCCAATCAGCCAATCTGCAAGGACTGCGACACCGTCGATGCCATCATCCAAGAGTGCAAGCGTTTTGAGGACCCTAAAATCGAGGCATTCCCCATTATTTTGTTCGACTTCCGAACATGGCAGCAACGTGGTCGTGCGAAGACGTACCTGAGCCGTCGGTGCTGCTTACCGTAGAACACGTGAAGATCATCCGACGTGAACTTCATGCTGTGTATCCTGCTGCTACGTGCGGCCGTACCTTCGACCATAACTCCCAGATGGCGCCACTAGTGTAAACTGTCTTTCATAAGGAGCTCTCCAATGCTGGCCTGCACTCTGTGTTTGCCGCCGCTACTTATCAGCCAATCGACCACCGTCCCTCCCTTTCGCACGCCCAAGGTCAACGGCCGCCGTTCCGTACTCGCAATCCAGCCGAGTGAAGGAATGCTAATGACCGTCCCATTTGCTTCAAGTGCCATCGTATTGGACGCGTGGCCCGCCATTGTAACAGCCGATGGTATTTGTATCAGGCGCCCTATGGATATAACCTTCACCCCGACATAGATCATGGCCGATTTCAGACGCACCGCGAGCCTCGACAAACCACCTGCAATGGCGCTTCCTCCATGCCGTATCGTTGTTCACCATCCCCTCCGTGGTCACCAGTCAAGCTCGCCCTATTCTCTCGCCAATCATCTCGGTTTCCCCAATTCTGCCGCCCTAGGTCACTGATTTAACGACTCCCTCGGGAAAATTAGACGATACAGCTCCCAGAGGTGATGCTGCATCGACGACTTGCCTGCCAAATCCTCTGACCACGCTGCAGAGCAGAAGAAACCTGATAGACCTTAAACTGGATGACGCACATGTTACTCCAGTGGATAGTGCGGTTTAGATATCATTGATGTATTCGGAGCTTCGTTGCCGCCTTAAGAGGGTTCTAACACCACCCACAGTAACGCTCATTTGTGTCGTCCGTGGCGAAACGATTCCCGTGCTAGAGATGTACTCCGCTCGAGCAAGCGCTGCTGACCGATCTACAAGCATACTACTTGCCGTGCTCGAGAAATGCTCCCATGAAGTCATCCTTCGTACGGATTTTCGGTCTGCTATTTCTGCCCATATTAAATGGGGAACCGGCTTGCTTCAGCGAGACCCACCGTGCTACCATGACGCTCCTACTGCACGCCAACAACGCTTGTGCTCAGTGGATTACGTTTGTCTACCCCTCAAGCCAATATGTATGTGAACTTGCGGTCTTTTTCTCCTATTCCCGATGGCGATTACATATTGACCACGATCGTTGACGTATTATTTGCCAAGAACCTACTTCGTCCTCACGCCCTTATTAGAGTTACGGATAATCGAAAGTCTCTACCCATATTGAACTTTAGCTCGTGCACGTAACTTATTCCAGGCGGCATGAATCTAGCCCACATCTCTTCTATCGATGAGTGGGCCGTTTCTGCAGTCGTCACCGACGTTTCTTTATGCTGCGCCTCTTCCCCTTCTTCGCGCAATCTCGTCGACAGTGATATCGACAAGATGATAGCGTCTGACATTCTTCGTGCTCAGACAGCCGATATGCGCCCAATATTGAAGTCCTACCGCGACATCATTGACTCTAATGACCGTCCTTTGGGGCAGACATCTGTGGTCACTCACAAGATCAATACTGCGGAGGCCAGCCCTATCAGACGACTTCCCCATCTCGTTTTCTATGCCGAGCGAGTAGTGATACAGAGTAAAGTCGGCAAGATGCTTACCAAGGATGTCATTGAACCTTCATGCAGTCTATGGGCATCACTGGTCCTCCTAGTCAAAAAAATGGCAGCTGACGCTTCTACGTAGACTACCGTCACTTAACGAAAGTAACGCGCAAGGACGTCTACCCTTTGCTGCGGATCGATGACGCTTTCGACGGTCTACACGGCTCTGCGTATTTCTCTTCTATCGACCTGAGGTCAGGATACTCGCAGATACCCGTCGATGACCGAGACCATGAAACAACCGCATTTGTTACGCCTGAGGGACTTTACCAGTTTATGGTAATGCCCTTTGGACTGTGTGGTGCCTCAGCCAGATTTGAAAGGATGATGGGCTCCCTCCGTGGAATTTACTGTTCAACATGCATCGGGCGACGCAAATTCAACATGCCAGCGGCGACACAAACCCTATTCGTCATCGTCCGTATCGCGTTTCTGCTGCTGAACGGGTGATTACACAAAAAAGTCGACAAGATCACAGAAAAAGGTATTATAAAACCCTTGAGTAGCCCATGGGCATCTCCAGTTGTGCTCTTCAAGAAAAAAGACGGCACCTGGCGCTTCTATGTTTATTACAGACACCTAAACAAGATCACTAAGAAGGATGTATATCCGTTGCCTCGTATAGATGACGCCCTCGACTGCCCCTACGAAGCGTGGTTTTTTTCGTTCATGGATCAGCGGTGTGGTTATCGGTAAGTTACCGTACATTCCATGGACCGCCAGAAGACCGCATTTGTAACACCTGACAGGCTATACAAATTTAAGGTTATGCCCAACGGTCTATGCAATGCCCCAGCCACATTTGAGTGCATGATGGATTCACTCCTTAGATGCATCAAATGGTCGACCTGCTTACGCCACCTGTATGACGTTATTGTTTTTTCAACGACATTTTCCAGCCATATTAAGCGCCTGTTGGCCATGCTCCAAGTGTTCCACAGCGCCGGTTTTCAGCTCAACTCACCCAAGGGCCACTTTGGTCGCAGCGAAATAACGGTGCTCGGAGACGTTGTTAATGGCGAAGGAATTCGACCTGACCCTGAAAAAATTCGTGCCATGAACTATTTCCCCCTACCTTCCTTTCCCAAAGACGTTCGCTCCTTCAGTTGCTTATGTTGTTATTTCCGTCGCTTTCTCGAAAATTTTGCTGACATTGCCCGCCGACTCACTCAACTTCTTAAGAAAGATACGCCTTTCTCTTGGGGGCGTAGCGAAGACCATGCATTTTTGTGCTTATACGCTTTCTTCCGACTCCTCCTCTGTTGGCGCACTTCGACTCTTCTGCTCCTACGGAAGTTCGGGCGCACGCGAGTGGATACGGCATCGGAGCCGTGCTTGCCCAGCACCACCATGGTCGTGACTGCGTCAGCGCACGCTAGCCGCCTACAATCTGCCCCAGAGCGCAATTATTCAGTTACGGAGCGTGAATGCCTTGCCGTTCTTTAGGACATCTCCAAATTTTGGCCGTACTTCTTTGGCCGTCCATTCGCGGTAGTGATTGACCATGCGCTCTGCTGGATTTTGTCGCTGAAAGGTCCTACATGCCATAGTGGACGCTAGGCTTTGCGGTTATAAGAGTACTCGTATTACGTCGTGCACAAGTCCGGCCAATTACATCAGGGCGCGGACTGCCTGTCCCGATATCCCGTTGATCCGCCCGACAACACCAACCCTGACACCGATGCTTGTGTTCTTTCTATCTCGGACTCTCTTCACATCGGCGATGAACAACGGTGTGATCCGGCGCCATGTTCCATCATCTACCGTCTCAGCTCCGGAGCTTCTGACGAGTTGCTGCGGATGCTCACCTTACATAGCGGAACTTTATACCGCCATGATGTATACCTCGAAGGCCTTGAGCACTTGCTTGTAGTACCCTTCCACATGCGTTAAACTTTCCCCCAGCAACTTTACGGCGAACCCACAGCAGGTCACCTTGGTGTAACGCGCACTTATGATCGTGTGCGGCGTGGTTTTTTTTATCTCGGCTTTATCGCTCCGTGCCGAAGTATATTGGCAGCTGGGAGCTGTGTCAACGACGCAAGAGGCCACCGACGCTTCCTGCCAGCCTTCTTCAGCCTATTGATGTCCCAGTAGAGCCGTTCTTCTGCGTCGGCTTCGACCTGATCTGATCATTTCCTACATCAGCATGAGGGACCAAACGGGTCGCTGTCACGACAGACTATGCCACGCGCTACGCTATTTCCCGTGCACTTCCAACAAGCTGTGCTACGGATACTGCCGACTTTCTTCAATGTGACGTGCTTCTCCATCACATTGCTCCTCGTCAGCTGCTCACCGATCGCGGTCCTCACTTCTTGTCCCGTGTCATGGGCGAACTCCTCCGCTCATATTCTACAAAGCACAAGGTCACCACCGCCCATCATCCTCAGACAAACGGTCTGAACGAACGATTGAATGGCACCATAACCGTCATGCTTTCCATGACGTTGACAATGACCACCGCGACTGGGATATTGGGATGTTACATTACCCTTTGTTACATTCGCCTATACTACGTCACGTCACGATACTGCAGTTTGTTCTCCGTTTTATCTTCTTTTTGGCAATGAACCGACACTCCCTATGGATACATTACTCCCATCCGCTTCACAACAATAGACCGAGTACGCACAAGATGCCATCGCAAGGGCGAACACTGCACGTTTTATTGCACTTGACCGACTTATGATGTCGCAGGCATCAAAGAGGTTGCGTTAGGATTGTCGTCGTAAGGATGCATATTACGCTGCAGGATTCTTAGTGCTCTTCTGGTCGCGAAATCGACGAGTTGGTCTATCAGCGAAGCTTTTACGATGTTACCATGGTCCTTACCGCGTTCTGCCACACGTTACCGACGGGACGTATGAGATTGCACTAGCAAAGGCAATGCTGCCTTCCATGCCTGTCCAGACTGATTTAGTTGACGCTGCTCGGCTAAAGCTGTATAATGCGTTCGTTGATGCTGCACTCTAGCCTACACTGATGGTGCGAGTGTTTTTACCCGGAGGCCGCGAGACAGAAGCAGTCCTTCGCATTAGGCCAGCATCGATGAAGAAGACGTAGAGGTAGCTCCTTGCCATATTGGCCGCTGTGCTGCTCGCCTTACTTGTCAATATTTGTAAATATACGTTTTCTGGGCAACAATATATATGAACATCATTACGTTTGACCACGAGCCAGTGCTGCTTCTGCCAAGAGAGAGAGAGAGAGAAGTTTAATGATCCGAAATGCTGGGAGGTCGGCCTGAGGTATATTCCTCTAGCCAGCTACTCGGCATTGGGGGAAGGGGAAGAGGGAAAGAAAGAGGGAAGAGGTGCATGATGGGTGACGATGACGATAGAAGGAAGATGAACATATCGCAAGCAATTTGGCATGCTCAAAGTCTGCAATACAGGCCTGTAGTTTTTAAAAAGTTCAGTAATGCCTGAATGGCCTGGATACTCGATTGAGCATCTGGCCAAGGGCCTAAAATAACGTCCTCCGACAACGGTGCGCTGTCGAGACGCGTAAGGTCATTGTCCAACCTTTCACGCTCTTCCACATACTTAGGGCAGTCACAAAGCACATGACCTATAGTATCAGTCACATTGCACACCTCACAGTGTGGAGACTCGGTGCGTCGCATGAGGTGCACCTATCCGCGCGTAAACGCTACCCCCAGCCTTAGTCTGTGCAGAAGACTGGCACAGCTTCGTTGAATTTTCGGTGGTACCCTAAAATTCATGGCAGGGTCCAATCTCTGGAGTCGTCTGTGGCGATTATCCGGATTGTCCCAGTGCTTTGCTGTCAATTTTCGAATGATACTGGAGAGGAGACAGTTGGCGTCCGCTCTTGAAAAAGGAATTGAAAGCAGTGACTCTCGTTCTTCGAGTGCTTTCTTCGCTTCGGCGTCGGCCAGTTCGTTGCCCTGTATACCACAGTGACTGGGAATCCACTTAAATGTGATGTGGTGGCCGTTTTCTTGCGTTAAAGTGTAGAGCTCGGCAGTTTGAAGAGCCAACACTCTCTAAGCGCTTTCTTTCAACACCACTCTAAGTAGTTGAAGAGCCGATTTTGCGTCGCTGAAGACTGTCCATATTTGAGGAGGCTGTCGCGAAATATATTGAACGGCCTCTCTGATTGCCACTAGTTCCGTAGATGTTGAAGTCGTCTTGTTATGCAGACGAAACCGTCGAATGACTTGATGCGCAGGCACGACCAAAGCCGCTCCAGACGCATACGACGATACCGATCCGTCTGTATACACGCTCACCGAGGAGTCATATTCTTTCCATATATATTCCAGTGTTAAATCTCTGAGATCGGCGGTAGGTATTCGCGATTTTTTAGAAATTCCCGGAATAGATAGACGTACCGGTATTTTGGAGATTACCCATGGGGGCATATGTGGAAGGTCAGCTGGGGCAAAGTATGCTGGTATGGCAGATTCTTGCCATTTAACGGCTCTTGAAAAAGTGAAGTCCGGCCGTATATCGGGTAATGTCGATAAGGGATGGCGTCCATGACGACAAAGCAGTCGCAGGAATACTCGAAGAGGTTCGCATCGTAGATAGACAGGTAAAGGGGGTGACGCGAGCCTCCTCAATTATTCCGTGGGTTGAGGTGCAACGTGGAACACCGAGACATCTTTTCAGTATCTGTGCCTGGGCACTTTCCAGCGTGCGTAAACATGACGGGCTCATACCTGATACAACTGGCAGGCTATACCGAATGTATCCGACGTAGAGAGCCTGGTACAGCCGGAGTAGCGAACGCTCAGATGGACCCCACTTCATACCGGCCAGAAAGCGAAAAATTTGAGCAAGCCCAGTTAATTTTTTCTTTAACATTGCCACATGTTTCGACCATGAAACACCGCGGTCAATGAAAACGCCGAGGTACTTGTGGTGGGTGACATATGGGATGGCATTTCCATTGATCATAATTGGATACCAACACATAAGCTTCCGTGTGAACGCTATCGCAGCGCACTTGTCTGGGGCCAGTTGCAGTCATTGGCACTGCAGGTACTGAGACGTTAAAGAAACAGCTCGCTGCAATCTGGCACGAATTTGCTGTCGCGTGACTGCGGATGCCCATATGCATATGTCGTCTGCGTATGTACTGATGCCTACTGTATCAGGAATTATTTCCGCAAGGCCAATAAGGGCAACATTGAAAAGAGTCGGGCTGAGAACTCCTCCTTGAGGCACTCCACGGACCACGGCGTGTCTTGTCGTTTCGCCATCATTCGTGGACATGAAGACTGTACGACCATCTAGGTAATTATCAATCCACATGTAGAGACGGCCGCCGATGCCTAAAATACTGAGGGCATCAAGAATGGCTTCGTGCAGTACATTGTCATAAGCTCCTTTTATGCCTAAGAAAACTGCTCCTACAAGTCGGTGTCGCTTTTTTTCGTGTTCGATCGAGGACACGAGATCAATGACCCCATCTATTGCAGACCGGCCACGTCTAAATCCGGTCATCATTTCAGGATAAAGCTCATGCTTTTCCATGAACCATTCTAATCTAGTGAGCACCATCCGTTCCATCACCTTACCGACACAGCTAGCTAAAGCTACTGGCCGGTAAGATGACATTTTGTAAGGCGATTTTCCTGGCTTTAGGAGGGCGACCAAACGGCTGGTTTTCCACTGCTTCGGGACTGTACTGGATGACCACGTGGCGTTATAGTATGACAGCAGGACTTTCCGACCTTCCATCCCAAGGTGGCACAGAACAGTATATGAAATACCGTCAGGTCCAGGGGCAGAAGATCGTCTCGACGCAGCAAGTGCAGCTTCCAATTCCGGCATCGTGAAAGGAAGGTCAAGACGATCATCTTTAGGAGTAGCACGGGTCGATCCAATGTTGGACATGCTGAAGCATCGGTACGGGTCACTCTCTTACAGAAGTCTTCGGCAACCTGCACTTCCGTCAGAGATTGGTGAAGTGCTAGAGCACGGAAAGGATGTTTTTGCTGAGGAGGGGCACGAAGGCTTCGTAGTATCTGCCAGATCCTAGAAAGTGGCTTTCGAGGATCTAGAGATGAACAGAAGGTCCTCCACCGTTGTTTTCCCATTTTTTGAAGGTGACGCCGTATTTTTCGTTGAGCTCGTCGACATAAAGCAAGGTCTAATGACGATTGAGTTCGCCTAACCTTCCTTTCCGCTCTACGACGGATCGCTCGGAGCCGTTCATATTCAATATCAATCGCCGTTCTGGATGTAGGTGCACTGATGAACTTAGTTGTCTTCTGCACTGATGATACAATAATGTCTTCTATATCAGATGGTGAAGTGATGTCTCCACAGTACTCTTCGACACATGTAGTGAATGTGGACCAATCACTGCAGCGTACAGCAGATGCAGTTGATTGCACAAACCACTTCATCTGCACATATGTTGGTATATGATCGCTCCCATGTGTTTCTATGTCCAAGCACCAGTTGACTAAGGGCAGGAGGCTCTGAGATACAATAGTGAGGTCTAAGCAACTTCCGTAGGTAGTGCCGCGGATGTAAGTTGGAGATCCATCGTTGATGACAGCCAGACCTTCAGTGTCTGTGAAGTCCATCAAGTTCCTACCCCGACAGTTCAATGCCAATGTGATGCATACATAGTCATGTACGTGAAACGCATAGATGTATGACCTAACATTCAGCGAACAATTGCAAGACTGACTGTCAACCGATGAAGGCGCCGGCAAACGTAACCTGCTCGTCCCTTTAGATGGCCTAGCTATAATTCGGCTTTTAATATAAGAAAATACATTTGAGTGGGTAATACAATAAGTATCCATATTTCGAAAGCACTTGCGTCATAACAAGGTATACCGAATTCGAAAGTAATGTGGTAGTTCTGGAATAAGTACTGACGTGTGCACTCTTCACCTTAGACACTTTATTAAAGAATAGCGCTATACAGTTCTACAGAAAAGTGTATTTAGCTTTTTTGTGAACAAGAGCATTACACCTTGCTTAGAACCATTAGGCGTAAATATGTTCCCTAATTAAGAACAATTTAGAATATTGCTGTAAGAATATCGTAGAAATCTGCAATTGTTGCAGGGAGCATACTCATTTTATGATGCAGCGTTCGCTTTTTAACTGCATAATTCAATAGAAGATAAAGTCGTAAAGAAGCACATTACTAGAGATATACATTTTTGCGTGTATACAGAATTGTAATATGTGGTTTTCCTTCATCGACGAGAACACCTTCAAGAAAGGCATCTGTCATAATCCTCCCCCACTCCAAGATCTCTCAAAATTGGAGAGAACTAGTGGAAGAAAAAAAGGATGGGAAGTCTTTCTCGATTGCTCCTCCACTAAATCCAAACCTTCAAATGCGCCACAACTGCCAGATAATATTACATGCTTCTCAAAGAGGTATACATGAGAGCGTGCGGAGATAGCATTACACAACAGTAAGGTTTTTTCAAGAGGACGTCATTTTTCTGTAAGGCCATGTTTAACGGTGGTAGCGCTCCGAACACCACCGACCACTACGCACATGACGAAAATGGCCTTAAAAACTATTTGCCGGCCAATGGTGGATGTACTTACCGGCCAATGGTGGATGGCAAATGTTGCAGCAGTTACAGAAGCCAGTTGCAAGGATTTGGCCTTCACATGCGCTAGCATCGAATGGGGGACAGTCGATCAGTCGGCACACTTCGAGAGAGCAGGCACTTTCAGAAAAATTGAATAGCATGTTTTGTTTGTAAGGGCTGCTATTGGTCTTGACGGCGATGCTGGTCACCAGAAATAGCAGTCGGAACCAAAGCATATCGGTGGCCGAGTTCCTTGGATGTGAGCACCACCTGCATATTTGCACAATTAACGTTAGCGAAAAAAGACTCAATACGCAGAAGGCCACATACTTTAGCTTAATGACTTTCTAGCTACCAGTTAAGCGCTATACCTGCACAGTGAAGCTCAGTAAAGTTAAGTTTAGGCTCGTGTGGTTTTCAACAGGTCTTTTTGATGTCACCAAGGTTTTAAACCAAACATAATATGTTACCAGGCAGAAATAGTATCTAAATTTATCGCAAAAATAATCCACTGCTGTTGTAAAAAAATTGATGGCATCCACTTCAAGATCAATGTCAACGGCAGTACGTTCAGCATCGGAGTAGTATACTTACACATTGTATTGCCATTGCCAAAGCAAGGTATATATCTCGTGGGTAGTGCAGCGAGACTCCTCTTTCACGCTTCCTTAAGAACATTCGGTGCCATCCAGCGCCGTCACTATTCTCCGAAACGTTAGGACTCCGAAATGCATGGCACGCCATTACTGCAGACGCTGAGAAATGCGCCTCCTCTATCGCGCTTGTTTCTGGTAGTTCTGCGTCATCTAGTGGCTATGTCTCGAAGTCTACACGTAGCCTCCGAGACGAGAAGTGCGGCACGGCTTCGCTGTCGAAGGCTGAGAATTGTTCCCTCGCTTGCAGCACACTAGCGGCCCAAGCGGCCCAAGTTGTCGACATGTTCACAGAAAAGTGCCACATACTAAGTAAACTCAAAGCACTGATCGCGTAAGCGTTAGCGTGAAAGACGTCCATTGAAAAGGGATGCCCAGCCAGTACATTTGGCGTGCAGCCTGCATTGTATTGCTCTCTTTAAGTTAGCACGCAACACATCATCTTTTGGGGGGTCGGGAAACAGGATTTAAACTTTTACCTGGATCGTCATGTCTTGTTCATATACGCACATATTTAATGTACAGGAAATGGTTGATCTTCTTCATTATGGTGTTGGGCTTCTGAGCACAAGGTCGCGCGATCGAATCCCGGCCACGGCGGCCGCGTTTCGATGGATGCGAAATGCAAAAACACCAGTGTACTTAGATTTAGGTGCACGTTAAAGAACCCCAGGTGGTCGAAATTTCCGGAGTCCTCCACTACGGCGTGCCTCATAATCAGAAAGTAGTTCTGGCACCCAAAACCCCATAATTTTAATCTTATTCTTTAGGCTGGTAATTTTTGTCAGACAATGGAATGAAAGCGTTGCTCGCCCCAGCAGTGATAAGTAACTAATGAGTTCCTGAATCGGGTAAAGCTTGCACACTTATGTAGCTAAGTGGGTGACCAGTGCAATCATCCTCATCATCGTCATTATCAGCCTTTTCATGTCCACTGCAGGACGAAAGCCTCTCTCTGCGATTTCCAATTACACCTGTCCTGCGCCAACCTATTCCAATTAGCACCTGCAAATTTTCTATTTTCGTCGCACCACCTAGTCTTCTGCCGTCTTCTACATGGCTTCGCTTCTCTTGTTACCCTTTATGTCACCCTAATGGTCCAACGGTTATCTAATCTGCGCAATACATGACCTGGCCAGCGCCACCAGTCCAATAAACTAGCACATATGCGATGTCAGAAAGATTAAGAAGATAATGTTCGCAAAACTAAGCAAAGTGAATAAATGCTCAATCGGACGAAATCATTTTTCACAATATGAGTTGTAAATGCTGAAAATGAGGTGTAAAAGTTCACTGCACGCGTCTCTATGCGAAGAATGAGCGTGCAAAATTTTGTGTGAAAATTGTCATTGAAGATATCAAAGCTTGCGTAACATTACGTGGAACGAAATCTTTTTTTAGGAAAAACCTAAGGAAATCTGCAGACCATGCGAAATATGTCGAAAACTACACAGAGGTCTAAAATGCACTAGATGCATAGCTGGAGCACCCGTTAGATGCACTACAGTGTCCTTTTGTCCGTGTGGCTGCTCGACAACAATATAAAATAAAAAAGTAGCCTGGTTATTATTTATATAAGAGAAATATTACTAATTTTCGGTTTCGCAATACGAAGGTATGGGTTCGAACTATCACTATCACTTGGAAACTAACGATGTTAGCAAAATAATTTTTGGTAGCATGTTGCTGGATGTTTGCGCATACATTAAATGTAAGAAATTAGTTTGCGGAAAAATTGTTTTTTGATTTGGTGTACCACCTTAAAGGGCCCCTCACCAGGTCAGGCTATGTTGATCTGACGATCGCAGAGAATACATTGCGCTATGACGATCGTGTCTGCAATGTTTACAACGTAACATGCCGCGGAAAGATATGAAATTTCATACCGAACGCCGTTTTTCTTCTCGTCGCGGCCGCCGCGCTTCAAGCGGGAGGATGACGTACTCGCGTGCCTGCGCCTACGTATTGGTGTCCGCAGTGTGACGTCGCTCGTTGTGACACGTGACTTCGAGAATTATTCAAGACAACATCTGTTATCTGTACGATCTGTTGCTTGAATTGACGTAGTGAAATTTAGAGAAATAATAAAGCACAGAAACGGAATATCTGCGTGTTTCGTGTTTTAATTTGCACCGAAGCAAGAGAGATGTGCTTCTGATTCGTCTGCTTGTTCACACGGTCTAGTGTTCACGTGCGCAGGTACCAAAACTATGCCATTTTCTACAGTGTTCTCGGGCATGATCATGCTCTGGGATCTCCTTGTTATACCACAGTATTTGTGTACCATTGAATTATACCAATAATCATGTTTTCTTGTGCACAGCGCACAAAATCGTGCGCGGCGCGAATGCGACAAAAGCTCGCATGTGGCGCTGTCAGTAGAAATGTGTAGCGCCGGAAAGAAAAGCGAGGAGAAAAAGAAATGAAGGCGGGGCCTGTGAGCTGACGCGATCGTCGAGGTCCGGTGTGGGAGAATGCAAGGAAGGAACTTCGCTTGCGGGAGGTAGACGGGGTGAGGTGAGAGAGCGTGTTGCTTTGCAGTGGAACCCGCCTGCTGAAGTCATGCATTCGCCGCACTGAAATATTAACATCTCAGCTATTAATCAGCTGATTTGAAAACGTTTTGAGGCAGAAGCCTCCCTATAGGACACCTATAACTTCCAACATATAACGAATTTTTTTCATGGGGCGGGGTGAGGGTAACCATTTTCAGGTGTGTTTGATTCCTCTCATCATTAGACAAATTTAAGGTATATTTTTGTCATTGCAGACCGGCACATGCTCAGTGACACATACTAGTTCCAATGTCGCCATCAAAAACGTTCATTGAAGAACAACAACTATATTGATTCACAAATCTGAGTGGTGTATGTGGGTGGAGCGTACATTTCGTGCACCACTTAGCGACATACGCCTATACGCACATACACAGTGGTCAACTTTGGCATCACAGAGGTTTATTAAAGAGAAGCCATAAGGTATGACCAACCCTTTAAGTCGTCGTCCGAGAGCTCCTTCGAAGAGCGGGTATGTACCCAATCCCGCATCTAAAGGGGTCCATGCCCTCGGGAAAGTGTTTCTTTCAAGAGCTGCACATTTGTACACATTTCCACATATTCAGTGAACCTAATTTTTCCGATCGTCGGTTCGGACCCACTGCACTGAGCACATCAGCCCGACCTCCTCGCTAACAATACGCCATATGTCTATCCAGCGACACAGGTAGACGAGAAAAGAGTTACACACAAACAGATATGTGCATACATAGTTGGCCCCCGGAAAGTGCGTGAATCCAAACGCACTGAAATAATCGGAGACGCTTCGTGCTAGGTTGGGTAAATAATTGGACCTAATTTTGTTGAATTATCATTCTTGGTATATTTTACGCAGTTTTAGCGGGCTATCTATCTATCTATCTATCTATCTATCTATCTATCTATCTATCTATCTATCTATCTATCTATCTATCTATCTATCTATCTGTCGATCTAAGTATCTATCTATCTATCGATCTAAGTATCTATCTATCCATCTAAGTATCTATCTATCTATCTATCTACCTATCTATCTATCTATCTATCTATCTATCTATCTATCAGTCGATCTATCTATCTGTGTATCTATCTATCTATCTATCTATCTATCTATCTATCTATCTATCTATCCGTATGTACGTAACCGTTTTCACGCCTAGCTGGATCACTAGGTATCGCGTGTCGGACTGCCGTGTTCAATGAACAGGGTTTAAAACCAAGCGTTGGACTAACTTTGGTCACTCAGTAAGTGGCAATCGGTAGATACGTGCCATAGTTGAACGAACCTCTATCACGCTGACATAGGTAACTGTAGCTCCGGAATTTGGCAGGCGTCCATTTTCAAAGAAACTCGTTGACGTCGCCTGGGAGCACTGAGTATATTTCATTCGGTTTGTCCCGCACTTCAATGAGCTTCTTTGATGTCAACTTGGATCACTGGGAATGTGCCATTAGATACGTGCCTTTCTTGTCTTTCTAGCCAACTTGACTCAAATGATATATGCCACTGGAAATATGCCGCTCTACAATGACGAAGATTCCTTGATGTTATCTCCTGCTGGGCAGAATGGAAACCATTCCACAACGACTTCTCAAGGACCTAAACCCCACCATTGAGCACGCTGCGCGTCAAGTGTACAGCGTGCTCTGTAAACAAAAATGAACTCATCTGGGAGGTTTAACAGGTAATGTGGGCCAAAACCTCCCAATCCTTGAATATTTACTCCATTGCAAAGGAACAATGCAGCGGTGCTCCCTTGTTTCACTCGGTTGGCAGCTGCGGTAGGATTAAGGCGTCATGACGCAGTTTTACTCCGCATCCAAATCTTGTCGTGTGAAAACTCAGTACAGGGAGTTTTAAAAAACTCCCCTACCGAGAGAGGTGGGTCATGTGGCGCTTCCCTGCAGGCTGCGCGCCGCGCCAGTGACCAGCCGCGTTCAGCGGAGTTCGCAGTGCTCATGACTGGCGGTTTGTTTACATCTGTGAAGCGGCGTTTCGTGGCTGATTTTCATCAATTTGTTTCCTGTATTTTCTTTCAGAAAGTATTATAGGCGTGCCTGAAGCACACTGTATCTCAACTTCATATACGTTAGGTGTGATCAATTTGCTGACAATGATGATTGCAAAAGCAAACGTTATCTAGCGTGGATATAGGATCAGACATACCTTCAACCTGATTGTTGACTCGTGATGTTGGCACACGTTTCTGACTGTGCTTTCGTGTTGCCTGATTTTGGCTTGCGTTCCTCAGTACATGAAATGCGACTTATATGTCGTAGTCAGTATGTGCTGACAATGTCCGGTGTAATGTTTCCAAGAACCGCATAGCAATGGCAACAGCAGCCACTGTTCGAATGACGAGGTCCGTGCTAGATGCACATGAATGGCATATTCCAGGTCCATTGCGGTGCTCTGTTGCTATCTAGAAAGACTGGAGTCCAAGCAACTGTGTTTATGTATCTGTGTACAGATATCCTCGCCCATCAAAACGGCAGGACATAAATATGCGGACTTTAAATAAATGTTCTTCGTGAGCAATTAAATCTAATTGTTATTGCACACCGCTGTTTTGATGACCTCATTGCTTCCGATATTGCATTAACATCGTACCCTATCAGAGACACTGATTTCTAAGCATGCCTGCTAGCTCTGAGAGAGGATTCTTTCGACAGATGAGCCATGTAGCTTCTTTTCACAACTGAGAGACATTACTTGGACGCTTAGAAAATAGTGTGGTCTAACGAATCTGTGACCGCATTTTTAGATTTTACATCGACTGCTGCGGGTCATGCTCGTACGTAATAAATTCCTGCTACGCTATCACTATACCCTACAAAGTTAATTTTGACATGATGCATACGCAATTATTTATCTTGCTTACTTTCCCTAACGCAATATTTGTTTGCGCCGCCAACGCCAGCATTGCTTGCAGTCGCATCAGCACTCAGGGAACGACATGCGAAGTTAAAAAAATTATGCCACTAACTTTTTTTTCATTATTCTGAATTAATAGTTTTGTTTTGTTTGAGATATTACGTTAATTTCAGAGAGGCAGATAGCGTATTACCGAGCATGTTTGTCATAATTCTAAAGATAGCACAGCTGCTATCCAGGTGGTTTCGAGGCACACAGTATCGTGGCTATATACATTGGCTGTGTTGCGTTTTGTGTGTCGGGTGTACGTACGATGCCTTTCAAATTTCTGCATTGGGCGTTTCTCAACTGTTTATGTACGTCTTGGTTTATCTGCTCTCATTGAGTTGTTTCGTTGAATTTGACGTGGCCTTGTGTGTATATTTCTAAATTTGACCAGTAGGCACCGCGTATGAAAAAGTTCACGCATACGGTTGCGATAGCTCTTTTTATACTCCCGTTGCACCTCTAAAAAACTCCGTCCAGTGCACAGTAAAAAATAGAAAAGACAAAAATTTCCCATGGTTACATGCAAACAATCCGCACGCACGGAGAAAAAATTGTACTCCGATTTTACGGAGCATAAACTTCCAACAGGGGGGTCGCTAGAGGACAATCATTACGCTCCTACCTGGGAGTTATTTCCGTTCTAAGTGTATGCGCCGCTTTTCAATAAAATACCTTCACGCCACTGATTTAGTGACGTGAGCCCTGAAAGCACTGGGTATGTGCCGCTCTTAAATCAAAGGCTCATCAACTTTGGTCAGCTAATATATGACACTATGGGTGCGGCCTGTGAGGATAAAATTACAAGCACGTGCACGCACCGTGCACCACGATTCTTGTCACGGAGGCTACGCAGGGACATCACAGCAGCGTCACAAGGTGGTGAAACGTGTCTAATATGAAAGGCCAGATTGGAGCCCGGTTGCCGCATGACACGTTTCACAGCGTTCGGAAGCCAGCCAGCAGCTTTCGGGCGATTGCGCTAGGAGGCACTGAGTATACTTGGAGAAGCACGAAATATGAATACACGTGCAGTACACGCCTTATGGATAACTCTGTTCCAAGGTGGGCGTACACTTGGTCGCTATAATAATTCAATGCTAAACAAATTAGCGTCGACAGTCATCGTGATATGAATACTATCAAAATTCTTAGCTAAGAACGCAATAGTAATATTTTAAGATGAGAAGAAAGAACAAAAAAAACACGGCGGTTACAAAACATCTTTCTGACACATTTCCTGCTTTGTGAAAGACGGAACACTATGAAAAACTTAACAATAGAAAATAAAAGGAAACACCAAAGTTAAAGTTAAGGGAACCAAAGTACGTGAGGACAATAACACTAAAATCGCTTTTGGAGCTTTTTTCGCGCACGCCCCGCAACGACACCAGATCGTCCACGCGAGGAAAAACTGGCACTCGCAGATAAATTTAACCTACACTTTCAATCAGTCTTTACTAAAGATAACGACACAATTCCATATTTGCCACCGTCATCGTTTCAGACTATTGATACATTAACAATAAACGACTCCGGAATATTTAAGCAGTTAGTGGAGTTAGACGTGAAGAAATAAAAAGGTCCCAATAACATTCCCAACGAGTTCTTGAAAAGATATACTGAATGTAACAGTAAATACCTTGGCCTTATTTACCGCAAGTAAATTTCGACGTCAGAGCTACCTGAAAATTCGAAAATTGCTAAAATTGTACCGATTCATAAGTCAGGCGATACTAACCTGCCATCTAACTAGAGACCAATTTCGCTTACCAGCACATTATGTAAAATTTTGGAACACATTATTCTCAAACACTTAACCGCGTATTTCGAAGAAAATGTTCAACGCGGTTTTAGAAGAGGCTTATCGACAGTCACTCAGCTAACAGAGGTCGTACACGATCTTGCTTTAAGTATTAATAATCATAATCAAACTGACCTACTTTTACTAGATTTAAGTAAAGCATTTCATTGTGTGTGTTCCATACTAAACTAACTGCCAAAATTACAGCTGCGATTGGCAATGGACCCAATACTGCATTGATAAAGAACTTTTTATTTCAGCGATCCCAATTTGTTGTCATCGAAAACATCCCATCAGCGCCGGTTCCTGTCACATCAGGGGTCCCACAGGGCTCAGTAATAGGTCCGCTGTTATTTTTACTTTTTATCAATGACATTACAAAAGCATTGATTGTAAAATCAAACTGTTCGCAGACAACTGCATATTGTACAGAGAAATATGTAATCACCAAGATCAAGTTCTGCTCAATAATGCACTAGCAAAAATAACCGAATGGGGTGATAACTGGCAAATGACCATTAATACAAACAAAACGGTTTGCATGACAGTAACGAGAAAATAGTACCCGTCGTATTTCCACTACACACTTAACGGCAGCCCCTTAACTAGAGTTCAACAGCATAAGTATCTTGGTTTAACAATAACGTCCGACCTTAACTGGACAGCACATATTAACAACATTACATCTTGTGCATTACGAAAACTCTTTTTTCTCAAAAGGTGCCTTCGGTTGGCCCCAACTAACGTCAAACTTTTAACTTACATTACAGTTGTGAGACCTGTCCTTGAGTATGCTAATGTCGTATGGTTCCCGTACACTAAAATAAACATATCTAAACTGGAAAGGACCCAGAGAAAGGCAATTAGGTTTATCCACCAAAAATACCGGCGCAGCGATTCCCCTACTCTTCTTCTAACACAGTCAGGGCTTGCAACTTTGGCTGTACGAGCAAAACGAGCTCGTCTAAAGTTTGTGCATCAAATATTACACAGCCGACTAAAAATCAATGCCTCTGCATACGTTACCTTTCTAAATCCCGCGTACTTAGTCATAATCATGCCTATACACTTCACGAGTTCCTTTGTAATAACGATACATTTCAGTCTTCCTTTTCCCCCGTGTTGTTCGCGAGTGGAATAACCTAGATGCATCTGTAACTAACACAGTATCGCAGTCTTATTTTGTTAAGTTATTAGAAGATGAAATAATTAGTTAGGAAAGAATAGTTCTTATGCTTATATAATCGCCAGAACGCCCATTTTACGAAATATAGCTAAACATTTACCCCCTGTGTTTCTTTCTGTGTTTTCATAACACTGTAATAATCTTTACGTACATGTAACCGGAAGTGTACTATTTCTGTGAGTTTTTCTTGTTATTCATATTTTTAGTGTTGTAAAATTGTGCATTGAACCTGTTTGATGCATTTCCATTTACATGTTTTCATGTTGTTGCCATTCGGTGTATAAAACATCAATTGTATGTATAATCATATGCCCACCTGCTATGGTCTCGATATGAGACTGGCAGTATTGTAAATAAATAAATAAATCCAACGTCGTACTCATGCTAGGTTATAATGCTTCCAGTTTCTTAGTTTAGAAACCTATATTCAATATTAAATGCAGACATAAATAACACTTACGCTCATGCAATTTGTCGACAACGTTATCTATTGGGAGGTGTGATGCTTCCGTTTGTTGCAGAATTGTTAATCTTTGATCGAGCATCCATGAAGTTTGTTTGTACAGCCAAATTGTTTGCGCTGTACATCTAAATGCGTTTACAAGCCGTGGTTCCCGTTATTATACATGTCATGTTATTAATCATTGACACACCCTCCACTCTCGCCAACGAAGCAGCTTCCGCGCAAAAGTTTGATTTTATACGCAATGACTCTTGCATATGTGGTTTATGGACACGACACTTGGTTTTGCGGTCGCCGACTCCCTGGACACTGTTCTTTTTTTTTTGCATAAGTCCAACTACATCAAGTAATAGCGTGGCGGGGCAAAAACACATAAAGGCACTATAAAAATTATGTGTCTACATAGGCGCAAAAGAGTAGGCAAGATGGTTGTCCAACACAAAGGAAATAATTAACTACACAGCCAGTATTACCAGCTACTCTCATATTACTTGCAACAAGCATGCCAGTAACGACTGCCTACAATGTCGAATATATCAAGAACTATAGCCGCATTCCTCGAAAAGAAAGTTATTTTTTTTCCCACTCATTGTGCAGTGTTTCGTGTAGTTGTGGCAACACATTCTCTATCACGTGTGCTGCGTTTCACCCTGCAATTAAAGCAGATTTTGTGGACACAGCTGTCAAATTTGGAAGCGATGCGCAAGTCAAGCAGTGCGCACAATATATTGCCGGAGCACGAAGTTCGTGGTCAAGCTCAAAAATCAAGAACCTCAACTGCAGGCTGTTGTGAGCCAAGTGTCGCAACATGCCGCTGAGGGCGCGACAGGCAGGTGCGCCAGAACGTCCGAGCATTCTTAAACATTGGAGACAGTTGAATGCATCAAGACAGTACAAAGCTGTGGCTTATCTCAACTGATAAAAAAGTCGCAACTGTGCTTTCTACATTAGAAATGAATTAAAACTATTCTGAAATTACTTTCTTGATAATAACTAGTGGAATAAATGCTGCCCTTCAATCGTAAAAACTAGAAGGAAAAAACCTAGTGAGACCACGGTTGTTTAAGTATACCTACTTACGGTATCTTCGGTATATTTGCGATACATTTTGGCAAACTTATTTCAGTGTGTTTGTATACGGCCTTCAGAGCGTCATAAGAAGCAGTAACCCGTGAATGCACACACAACCTACAATATATATATATATATATATATATATATATATATATATATATATATATATATATATATATATGCCCTAACCTGAGTGCACCTCTTTGTCGTTCTTAGATTCGGCCATACGGCTAATGTTAGCTCAGACGGTTGTGAAGACGCACTGGTGGTGTAAAACCATTGTATAGAAGACGTGGGAATGGAAGTAGTGATCCCTATTAACATCCAGTGCACAAGCACTTCTTGTGTCGGCGCTTAGTGTTACGCTGTGGTCGCAGCTGTTGGTCGCAGCGTTTCTTTTTAAAGAAAATGGTTAGACGCAGTTGTATGAAACCAACGGCATATAGTTTGCCGCCATGAGGCACTCCTTAGAGTACCTTCTTATATTACGCTTAATCAGCTAATAACTAAGTTTTTTTACGCAAAATGTTTATTATTCACTTTAGGGCCAAGTGCGTTTCCTTACGTTGTAGACGGGCTTCAGAAACGACAGATCCACGTTATTATTGCAACGTATATGCTGCGTACATGCCCGCGAAATATGAAATAAAACTACATGATTTTGCTCTTGAGCTATCGTATTGCAGTGATCTCAGTACGCCGAGCCTAACGCTTATCAGGGCCGAGGGCACATCCTTTCCTTGTGCCGCAGTTAAAGATGCTGACGCACTGTGATGCCGAAGCCTAGAGGCGCGGCCGCTTACTTCGTCATGGTCCGCGCGCACACTTCTTTCGCACGAACCGCAATTGGGAGCGTCTCTGTAAGGAGGAGGAGGAGGAGTAGATTTTAATGGCGAGAAAGGAGGAGAGGTCGGCCTGGAGAGCGTGTCTCTAGCCTGCTACTCCTCACTGGGGAATGGGGAAGTGGGAAATACAGGGAAAGGTAGGTGGCGGATGATTATGATATCCTGTAAGATTTCGCATGAATGCAGTCACGTGGTTTTATTTCGCCTTTCGCGGACTTTATTTAAACACACAAAAAGATCACCGCGCAGCATGTACGTTGCAAAAAAAAAATTTCATCGGTGATTTCTGAACCGCCTCAACAGCGCAAAAAAACGCACCTGGTCGTACCGTGAATATGAAAAAAATTTCCAACAATTCATGTCAGTTAATTAACTAATAAGGCTGAATATAAAAAAAATATTATAAAGAGCGCCACACCACAGCAAACCCTATGATTTCTTTCAGCTGCCGCTAACCACTTTTTTTTTCAATCGATTGCTGAAGTTACATGAAACACCCTGCATATGTGGGCTGTATAACGCAAAACTATTCCAATATGTTTTTATTCCAATCCCCTGACGTCAACTTTGCGTAACCGCCGACGCAAGCATCGGGCGGTCTCTCGCATGGTTGTCCGAACAAACCAATCAAATGCTCCCCTCGTTCACAGGAGGTCACTTTCGTTTGCTTGAAAAACGAATAACATTGCCTGCACTGAGCGGCTTGTCTCATCTAATTGGCACACAAGAGGCGAGGAGCATGCTTGTCATATGTAAGGGCCGCGAGTCGCCCCTAGAAGATTGGAGCGGCCGCCAAGCTCCGCGAACGACGAGGAAGACAACGGGTGCACGAGCACGGCGGCACGAGGGCGCGCTCGCAGTGTTTGAACTAGGCGGGCCGCAACTCCGAGCTCCTGGGCGGAACGAGGAGAGGGTTCCTGCCAGGCGAGACGTCCGTGGCAAGGTGCGGAGGACCGTGGATCCGAGCGTGGACGTCCCAGGACCCCTGCTGCCAGTGCTCGACACGCTGGCGGACCCGAGGGCCGCCGGTCCCTGAGCTGCCGCAACTTAGCTGTGCCGAGCGGCGTTTCAGTCTGGCACAGATGTTGCTGTGCTAGACGATGTCCGCAGGTGTGACCGCCGCACGTGGATTGCGAGCGGCGCACGAGCTGGGCACCGAGGTCGAGCTGGACGTGCAACTATAGCACGTCGGTCGCGAGCGGCGTCCGAGCCGGACATCGAGGCGCGTGAAACAACGCGTCCGCCGGCTGCTGCCGCTGAGGCTAACGAGCGTGCCGAGCCCGAGAACCGCGCAGGAACGGGGCCCGAGCGTGTGGTCGTCGCGACTAGCTCCTGCACGGGTGACCGCATGGTGTCGTGACGACCGAACTGTGAGCCTCGCAACCCGGGACTGTTTCAGCCCGTGGACGCACTGACTGCAGTCACTCTGTCATCAACTCTCTGTATATATGCACATTTTAAAGGTTGCTTTGAGTTTTATAAACGCACATAAATGACTCTCTGTCTTTCTTCCGCATCACTGCGCACTACCGAAAGTGCCGAACAGTCCTAATCTCCACAATGCTCAAGTGGAAAGGGATTCGATGGGGCCGATCCACTGCACTGAATATCAATAATCTGATGAAGAGGGTGATGCTGGCGTCTGCGATTGGTCCGCTTTCTCTTACTTAGCTTGCGGTGGCTCGTCGTCAATCGCGACGGCATGCAGTGGAAGCTTAAGAATTGCGCTAAAACGGATCCTCAACAAAGAAGAGTTGGCATAACGAGGTCGTAAACGTGCCGAAAGTTCTGGAAAATGTTACACGGTCACTGAAAAAGTTTTATTGCACGCAAATAAACCCATGCTCTTTGGCAGGGGCGGGTAGCCAGTACCGCAGTGATCGGCGGCAGCCATGTTTTATTTCTTTGGCGCAGCCTGCGGCTATTCAGAAGAACATTCAGTTTTGTTAGGCATATTAATGCATCTTTACGCACACGCGTCACATGACGCGGTCAGTTTTTGCAGTTTTGTGACGTCGTGTGATAGGCAGGTGAAGTGGGTGCAGCCCCAAAACTTTTGATCAATAGCCGAGGGCTAATGGCAAAAAGGCAACGAATCAGAAATAACTATTTTTGTTTTGGTCGGTCAAATTACGCACAATCAGTGTGTGCACGTCATATCAGATGGGGAGCTATCGCGGTATTCGTGGCGTCGCCTGACCGACAGGTGAAGTGGGGCTGGTCCAAAAAGGTTTTTGACCAATCGCGGTGGGCTGCTTGCAGAATTGGAATATAAAAGTTTGGAATAGCTTTATGTTATAGCGCCCTATTGTACGAGGTCTGTTAGAAAAGTATCTGACTTTTGGTCGAAGAAAAAGCAACTGGCATAACTGGAGCGTTGGAAACGTATTCACCCTCAATGTAGTCTGCTTGGGACTCCACACACTTCTCCCAGTGGTGTTGCCATAATTGGAAGCATTCCGAGGAGGCCTCTTTCGGAATGGAGTTTAGCCCAGCTGTTGTTGCAGCCATAATGTCTCCTCTTGTCTGAAGTCGCGCTCCTTTCAATGGCGTCTTGATTTTGGGAGATAGCCAGAAGTCGTAGGGTGCCATATCAGGAGAGCACCGCGCCTGTTGAACTACAGGAGTCTGGTTTTTCGCCAAGAAAGTCTCAAGCAAGTGAGAGGAATGTGCGCAAGCATTGCCGCAATGAATGCGCCAATTTCCCTTTGATCACAACTCGCGTTTGTTGCGCCGCACATCATCAAGTAGGTGACGGTGGAAATCCCTGTAGCACTCTTTGGTGATTGTTGGACCCTATGGTGCGTAGTCGTAGTGTACTACACCGCGGGAGTCAAAGAAAGCAGTAAGAATCACTTTGACGTTGCTGTGCATTTGGCGGGCCTTCTTTGGTCTTGGTGACGTGGAATGCTTCAACTGTGACGACTGGGATTTGGTTTCCGTGTCGTGCCCGTACACACAAGATTCGTCCCCAATGATTATGGTGTTCATGAGGTCGGGGTCACTGTTTGTGGAATCCAGCATATCCTGTGGGACTTCAACGCGAAGTTGCTTCTGCTCCACAGTGAGCAGCTTCGGCACGAATTTCGCTGCAACTCTCTTCATGGCCAAATCTTCGGTCCTAATGGAATGTGAAGAAAAAGTGATGATGCCCACCTCTTCCGCAATTTCTCGGATAGTCACACGACGGTCCCGCATCACCACAGCGTTCACTTTGGCAATGTCCACGTCATTTCGGCACGTTGATGGCCGACCGGGGCGCGGCTCACTCTCCACCGATGTGCTGCCGTCTTTAAACCGGTTGTAGCACTCCCTACTCTGTGTGCTGCCCATAAGATCGTCACCGAAAGCCGTCTAAATCTTCTGAATGGTTTCCACTTGGCTGTCGTCCAGTTTCTGGCAAAATTTGATACAGTAGCGCTGTTCAAGTTGCTCCATCAGTTCCCTTTGTGCGCTTCATGACACATCTCAGCGTCCCCCCATGAGCGTTGTACGTGCAGGGGTGGATGATATCGTCTTAATCTGCCAACATATATGATGTCAGTCTGGTGACCGAGTGGGGCCACGCTGCGGTCAATGTCGTAGTTTACAGCAAAGATATTGCGTATGATCGTATACAGTCCCTCCATTATTTTACTTGGTTTACCATGGTTGGGGTGCCAGGCTGTCTACTATATAACATAGTTCCCCACTTAAAGCTCTCAGGGAAGAATTTTCTTGTCATAAATGAACTAGTTTTTGTGGGGATACGCCAGAAAATTGTTAACCGCGTTTGCACGAGCTTCCGGCGGGTTCTCGGCTGCGTCGGAGAGATGGCGAGGTAACATGGTGTGCAATACACAAGAAAACAGGGAGGATAGCCCGTAACCTCGTAGGGTGTTTTGTTGTACGCTTGAACAACGTCAGACAGGCGACGCGTCCATTGTTTTCGGGGTTCATCGTTGATCTTGCAGCGGAAGCGAGTGACTCATTTAAGCTTGTGGGCATTGGAAGCCTGTAAGCATGGCGGACCATCAACAAGCATGTGGCTTTATAAGCCATTCTTCTTCTTCATGCAGGTGTAAAATATTGGTCCTCCCGCATCAATTCTGCAACTACATAGAGCCAGCGCGGGACTACGCAAGCCGTATCTATCGAGCTGTCAGGTGTGCCCCCGGATCACAACTACTTCAGCGGTGCCCCAGGTGCCACATCACAACCTTCGTGACAACGCCCTTTCGCTGTCTCAAGATACTCTATCACAGGAGACGCCTGGTCGTCGTGAGACATCAGCGTGCTGCTTTAAGATGCATCGACCCCAGCTGCGCAATTACCGCGGGCACGGCCGACCATCAACAAGCATGTGAATTTTTAAGCCTATATTTCGCTTACAGCAGGTTAGTGATCACTATAGCTCAATTAAGAGCGATTATCCTGGTCTTGTGGTCTTGCCGTGCCGCCTACAGTGCATCTCTAATGGCAAAATGTGTTTTTGTATGCTTGCTCATACTGTGGGTAGATATTGAATAAACCCTGGCCCATCTGGCGACAGTAAGTCTTCCATTGAATCCATGCTCAAGGAACTGTTGGCAGATCAAAATAAACTGGTAATGAATGTAAGAGCACTTAGGAAACAACAGACTAGGATAAAAAAACTCATGGTTGATTTTGGAACCAGGTTTGCTGAGCTGGAAAAGAAGCTTGGCGTATCGACGACCTTGCACTTTGAAAGTAATATTAACTGACCTAGACGATAGGAGTAGGCGCCCAAATATGTTGGTCTTCAGTATTCCTGAAGGTCCGGATGAGACAGAATCGGTCCTAAAAATAAAGTTTTCCAGGAAATGTTCGCTTCAAAGCTTGACATTCAATGTAAATCCGTTGGTAGAATTCATTGCCTTGGAAGGCCGGGCAAAAAAAAAAGAATAGCCGTTGTAATTTATTTTCAGGATTTTATTGAAAAGCAGCTGGTGTGCAAAAACGCTTAGAAATAAAATGGCACCAGAATATCGCTTCAGAATGGCTATTTTCAAAGTACTCTGAAGAAGCAAAGACTTCTATGAAACAGCTCAAAAGCTGAGAAGGAGCAGGGAAAGAAAGTCAGCCTAAATAATGACAGACTGTGATTGGATAATAAGTTATTCGTATGGGATGAACAAAAAAATTCCAGAATGCAAATTCGTAGTAATCACGGTACTCCAAAGAATGATTGACGCACTGCGGTTGCAGTTAAAGAATTACGCGTTCTAAGCATTAATTCTTGCATCATTGTTAACAAAAATGAGAAACTTGAATCGCTTATCTTGAATTACAGTCCCCATGTAGTTGCGTCAACCGAAACGGGGCTGCATGACGCTATTTAGACAGTTCTTTCTCCCCCGTCATATCAGACCTATCGTCGTGATAGGCCATCCAGGGGTAGCAGGGTAGCAGTTTTGGTTTAAAAGAATATAACTGCTGTTCTTTTACGTCAAGCCAGTAACCTAGAAGCTGTTACATTGAAACTTTCTTTCTGGGGTTTTTATTTATCTTTTATTGTTTGGCGTCTATCGAGCCCCTGACTCACCTGCACAAATCATTGGTGATCTTCGCGAACGCACTGCATCGTTAACAAGAGATAATGTGCTGCTTATAGGCGATCTTATTCTCCCACGCATTCATTGCGAGGATTTATCTTCCTTCTCCGAATCTAACTTGCACGTGAACTAACTACGCAATATTATGATTTGTCTTAACTTGCAACATGTTGTGAAACATCCGACGCGTGTTCATGGCGCGTCGGCAACGGTCCTTGATCTCGTTTTAGTAAGTCAATGGTTTCAAAAATGTTTCTGTCTCCGTTGAACCTGCCATTCCTGACCATGAATTCGTGTATTCCACATTCTCGTTGAATTCGTGTCAAGTCGCTAAAAACAAGATAATTACTATTAAAGACTTCTTTCCAGCAAATGATAAAAGCATTCTAGATTACCTGGAAATATGCATTGACAATTGCCGAGGGCATGATATTATTGTACTTTGGAACACATTAAAAAATTGTCAATCACTGCCTCAACAATTTTATTCCGAGCAGAACCAGACGAACATCTCAAGTTTATCCCTGGATAACAAGATAAATCTTACACTTTAAAAGTTGAGGTATGCGCTTAAGACTGCAATGTGGTTTACGTGACGTAATCTAAGAAATCCAGAATAACTTAAACCAAAAGTTGGGGCATGCTAAGCGCCGGTACTTTCAGCATACACTTACAAATCTTATTCGCATCTCACCCAAAAAATTAGGGCCTTTTTAAGAAAAAAGCACAAAGCACTTAACCATATTGAACAACAAGGGGATTATCAATGAAAACCCCAATATTGCGCACTATGTTAATCAATACTTCCGCAGTGCAGTTTTTTCCAGCTCTGATAATACTACATTTCACAACTGTACGCCATGCAACACTGCATCTGATATTGTGGCATTACCAAGTATTGTCTCAATCCTACGCATCTTGAAACTAAATCGTCCCTAAGTCCAGATGACATATCCAACATTTTTGACGAGGTATGCCGAAGCATCAGCACCTTTTATATTTATTATATTTCAAGTGTCCTTTGCCTCCAGCTACCCTGCCTAGAAATTTGCTCTGGGACGTGTTATACCTGTACTGAAAGATGATGACGCCTCACTAGTAGCAAGTTATCCTCCCATATGAGAAACTTCATCATGTCGCAAACTACCTAAACATATCATAGCTAAGAAAATTAATCAGTTTGTCTTTTGGCAAGGGTTTTTCTAGTGTAACACAATAAGCGACAGTTACCCACAATTTTGCTAGTGTTCTGGATAGGACCTGTCAAATTGATGTATTATTTTTAGACTTTAGAAAAGCATTCGATCTCGTATCACATAGCAAACGTATTATTATACTGGAATCAATTAACCTGCCAACCTACTTAGTAAATTGGGTGGCTGCTTATCAGACTAACCACATGCAGTTTGTTTCCATTAATGATCCCTCCATCCAACGTACTTCCGTATCATCTGGAGTGCCCCAGAGCAGCGTACTGGGCTATTACTATTCTTGATACAAAATAATAATATAAGAAATCAAATGAAATCCCCGGTTCATATTAGATTATTTGAGGACGATTGTGTACTGCGTAATGAAATTAACTGACATGAAGATCAGCTAGTACTAAACTGTTATCTCCAAAGCATTGTTTCGTGGTGTCGTCAATGGAGTGTGGAATTAAATACCAGTAAAACCGTGAACATGTTACTAACCAGAAAGAAACTAAAGAAACTGTCGTTTGTCTACAAACTAAGTTCCGAACTGCTTGCGGGAGTCAGCGAGTACAAGTACTTGGGAATCACAATAGCCAACAACCTCAGCTGGAATACTCACATCCCTAACATATGTAACTCTTCGTTCAGGAAACCTTGCTTTCTCAGACATAAGCTAAACTATACACCTCCTTGAACAAGGCTACCGGCTTCATACATATCTAATTCGACCTAAACTCGAATACGCCAGCGTTGTCTGGGATCCCTATACAAAAACTGATATTGATGCTCTTGAAAGGATACAGTGTAAACATGTCAGGTTCATTAATTCTAAATATTGTACAAGTGACTCTCCCTCAAGTCTAATAACACAACATTGATTGATTGATTGATTTTTTATTGGTTTATCATATATGTATGTGATGGGAGGCGAAGGGAAAAGCGATTCAAGGATGGCTTGAGGGAGTCCTTCACCTCCATACTGGCGAAGACCACAGCAGAGGCACACACGTTTTGTTCACATGGTCGTACACTTTTACAAAACCATCATATTAGGCACAACATTGTCATAAACTTTGACAAAACCATAAAATTAAACACATTAGTTACTGTCCTACGTAGGGCATCATGCGTTAACATACTTAACTTCACCTCAGCATCGAACAACGTACGCTTAGTAATAGTGACATTGAAGCAATATAATTAAATACCAACCATAAACATCTCTACAGGTCAATGTTAGGCTAGAAAGAATGTGTACAAGTCAGATAATTTTGCTTCGCGAATATCGATTTGTTTTTTATTAAACTCATTTAATAGACATGGGAGTTTGTTTTGGAGCATTTGCCGACCATAACCAGTGCGACAATATGGAACATTCCATACTTCTGTTGTTCTAGAGATATATGATGCTTCCGTCAAATGGAGATTTACTAAATCCATGAAGAGAGAATTATGACAGTCATAGTTATGGCAATATTCACGCAACAATTTATACTCACATGTGTCTTGTACTCTAATTATTTTAAATTTTTTAAAGAGCTCCACAGTAGAATGCCGGAGTGGCACATTCTCAATTATTCTCAAAACCATTTTTGCATTGCTAATAGCCGCGAGGAATTCGATTGTGTAGTAATCCCCCAGACCAAATGACAATATTTTAGATAAGAATCGAAGAGGGCGTTATAGATTAACAATTTTATTGGCTTTGGAATTAAGTAGAAGTTTCTGTTCAGAATTCATGTTATTGCGCCTAATTTTGTAATATCACATTGATATGCTCATCCCATTGCAGTGATTCTGAAAAATGCACACCAAGTACTTTAATAGACCTAACTAGCTCTATCTCTGAGCAGCAAAAAACTAGTTTACGTACTACTGAAACCTTCCTCCCTATAGAATGAAACATCACAGCGTTTATTTCTTTGTATTTATCTTTAATTGGTTATAATCTGCCCAGATGCTTAATTCCTCTAAAATGGCATTACCTTTATGAAAAAGTTCGGCGTATGATGAAGACGAAACAAACATGCTAGTGTCGTCAGCATAAATTATAAATTTACCTTCTAAAGATATATGGGCTATGTCATTTATACATAAATTAAAATCAAAGGCCAGAGAACGCTACCGTGCGGTACTCCTGAGATTATTTGCTTTCTGTCAGATACAATTTCATTCATTGAGGCAAACTGACGTCTTTCTGAAAGATAACTTCTCAGAAGCATCAGGGGAAGCCCACGGATGCCATAGTGACTTATTTTTCAAATAAAATTTTATAATTTATGTTCTCCAAGGCTTGCATAAAACCAACAAAAACACCAAGAACAAATTGTTTTTGTTCAAATTTCTCCAATATATATTCTTTCTGGTCGAGAAGAGCTAGTTCTGTTGATCGATTTGTTATAAGTCCGTACTGGCATTTCGTTATCACGTGCTTGTTACAGAAAGGATATAGTCGAATATATATAATTTTCTCAAAACCTTTGGAAAATGCAGGCAGTATCGACACTGGTCTATAATTCGAGACGTCTTTCTTGTCTCCTTTCTTACATAAAGCCACTAAACGAGCCACTTGCATTTTGGATGGAGAAATACCCGTTGAAATACATGATATATATATATATATATATATATATATATATATATATATATATATATATATATATATATATATATATATATATATATATATATATATATATATGTCAGCACAGGAGCAATTTTATCTATTACGTTTTTGACTGGCCTTACTTGCAGCTCATCAGTATCGCAACTTCGGCTGTTTTCCAAGGCCAAGAAAACATCGCTAACTTCATGTTCTACTGTTGCTTTTAAAAAGAATGTATTTACATTTTGAGGATCCAGAGCTGTGTAAGATGCACATAGCATTCGGACTCTACAATTTCCAAGAAAAATGGAACGACTAAAATTTCTGTTTTCCCTCAACAATAATCTCTTGTCTATAAACGCAGATTCTTATTTAAAACAACTAACAGTACGTCGAACACGGCATCGTTATGCTGAATCTTTAACACCTTTTAACACTGGAACCAACTTTTTCAAATATTCTTTCTTTCCATGCAGCATAATAGATTCGAGCAACCTGCCTTTTTCACAGTTATCTAATGTTGATTTTTAGAACATATGTCTCTAACATCACTGGCATTAAAGTACTGCGAGTGCATACCTACACTTATCTCTTTTCTTGTGTTCGGTTATCCTGTGTCTCGTTGGTGCAGTAACGTGCTCGTAAATGATTGTCGCTTTTGTTTCCTTTTTTGGTATGTGTATCTGGCTGTGTGACATGCTTTTGACAATTTGGTTGTGTTTCAAGAGCGTAAGCAACTTTAAATATTATTATGTTGGTACGCTTCATTACCCGGCACTTGAAGTTGCTATTTCCTAATATTTGTCTGGTTCATCCCTTTTACTTGTCATTTTTCAGCTTTTACAATTATTACTCCTCCTTGTCGTTAGGTATATGATCTGGCTATATGCTAATATTTGTACACCTTGCTTCCATATACGTTTATGTACTTTTGCCCCTCCTGCTTGGGCCATCTTTTGGGCCTGCAGTATTCTGTAAATAAAAAAAAAGAAAGCTGATGAAAGTTATTGTGTTTGATGACTTGCTTGAATTTCCGGTAGTGAATCCTGTGCCGCGGTCGGAAATATACTTCCGAGGCTTTCCAGCGATGAAGATACTCTTCAGGCAGCAAATGTAGGCATCAGTTCTCTGTAGAAAAGCCCGCACATAACGGGTGGCATGGCGAGCGGTCAAGTGATTGAATCTTTTGGAGGAACCGTAACAGGCAAAACGTCTGATAATGTACATGACCAACAGATCTAATGGTTGTTCTGATGGTGACGAGTCCATGGAACAAAAACGCTTGGTTTTCGTCTTGTCCCCGCGCTGGCAGGTATTGCAGTGTCGAACGTATCGGCAAATGTCGGTGAAGATGCAGGCTAATACTATTGTGGAGAGAGAAGTCGCAATGTCTTTTTTACTCCAACATGTCCGAAAGCATCATGAGTCTTCCGAAGGAGAGGTCACCGGAAAGCAAAAGGAACGCGGAATTGTCGTATCCCTCTGCCCGTCACTAGGATCATGCCATTCGTAGTAATATTCTTGGAAGGTGCTTTGTCACGAGTCTCCCCTCTGAGTTATTCAGCAGATACTAGCATTTAGCTACTCTCTGATTTCTACATAATCAGGCTTCAAGATAATGCATCGCCTTCCATGTGGATAATGCTTTTTTGGTATTTCATGTTTACGTTATACAAGGAGAGCTTCAAAGACCATGGTACGAGACGACCTGAATAGTTGTTTTGTTTTTAAGCGACTTCAAAGCAACGTGATCGGGGATCGCAGTGAAAGATTTCGCATAGAGATAAGAATAACATTTATGAATGACATCAATATTAGCTAAACATTCAACTTCTGTGATGGCGTAATTGATTTCATGTCTCAGCAGCTTCCGTGAATTGTTGCCAACTAGACGCTCTCGACTTTCATTATCAGCGTGCTTGAAGACGGCGTCGAAACTTTTGTTGGATGCATCGCAGAAGAGCACACAAGATTTGGCAGCATCGCAGATGTCAGTGATGGGCTCTTCCGTTAGACATTCCTTAAGCTGAATAAAAGGCATTTCGCCATCAAGGCCCCAGTTCCAGGTTGTGTCTTTGCTGAGTAGGCGTGTCACTGGACGGGCATTTTCACTGAAGCGTACAATGTGCCGACGGTAAACATTGACGGTGGCCAGAAACGCTGTAATTCTTTTGGGCGTGATGGCCTGGGATACCGCAGGATTGCCTCCTCGTTGCATTGTTTGGGAGTTAATGTGCCATTTGAATCCCTGTGTTCAAGGTACTCAGTGGAAGTTTGTGCGAACATACATTTCTTCAAGTTCAGCTTAAGGCATTCGCTGCTAAAAGAGTTTGAAAGGGCATCTGAATAGGTGCCAGAACAGACATGTCAGGATACATAGCTATGTCCTCAAAGTAGTTCGTGACGTATGCCAAGTGGTGTTTTCGTCAAGATGGACTTGAGAGCCAGTTAGAAAGTTGCTGAAGCCTTCCGGAGATCAAATGGCATGACAAGGCATTCATAGTGATCTGTACATGTGACAAAGGCCGTTTTGGTAATGTGTTCTGGATGAATCCTGACGTGCCAGTAACCTGATGTTGCCTAATGTCGAGGCATACGTCGATTTCCCGAGCGAGTAAATAACGGTGTTGATGTGAGGGATGGTTTGATAGTCGGGCACCATCACTGCGTTCAGCTTCAGATAATCTGTGCAGATACGCGTTTGTCCTTCCCCTTTTTCCGCGAGAGGAACAGTGTACAGTGACGCACACAGTCGTATCCCAGCCTTGCTTGAGAAGGTCGTGGATTTATCATTCCATTTCGACGCTATCAGCTTATGAGCAGCGAGAGAAAGCCTTGAGGGTCGGTACGTTATTCGTGAGAGAAATGTGATGCAGTTAGCTCATTATACACCCAATGTCAGTCTGTGATATGTAAAAAAAATATATTTGTACTTGTGGAGAAGATGCTCCAATGCCAATCTTTGAGTATCATTTAGATGAACTAAGTCGAAACCTTGAACATTCTGCAAACTAGCGTCCATATTAGCCGTGAAATGGTTTTGTTGGTGAGGGCGGAGGATGTCTCCTCTTGGCGTCGAGTCAAGTTATCAGGATTCAAACACAAGTTAAAGACACAGGCACTGTCCAAACCAAGAAGAAGGTTGCTCGACATGCCTAGTAGAACATGTGCTTGAATTTCCTTTGTGATTTTCCCGATCTGCATCTTTAGATTGACGTGATCCGAAGTTTGGTAGAGGATGTAATTTGCTTAACATTGAAGCATGAATCTCATAATTTCAAGGTGAGGAGCTGCGAGCACTGCTTCCCTGATACAGGTAAACGTGGCTCTCGTATAAAGAGTAGCGCCGACACGATACCCGTTAATGAGTGCATAAAGTTGAATTAACAGAGCTTTGGGTCACCCTCCTAATTTCCCTGGTTGGTAACGAGGGCGGAAATGTTCCGCGTCGTGGACATTTATTGCGTCAGTGCATTTGTCGGTCTAGTCCATACATTGAGTAGTACCTAAATTCTGACGCGAGCGTTCGTATGTGCTGAATAGGTGGACGTTGATGGGCGCTGCCACTTGCCGCGTTGATCAGTGGGTTTCGTCCTCATAGAACGCACTGTTATTTAACTCTTGCTGTAGGTGACTCTACTCGCAGCGAGTGGCGGCTGAAGGCAAAATGCTCATCAAGCTGCTCGAACACATAGGCCCTCATAAAAGGTCGTGTGCTGCCTCACCGTTCTGGTCTGTTTTCACGCTATCTACAGAAGATGAGTGACCATTCTTCTGCATTGCGTAATGCGTATTATAGGAACATCGCGGCCCTATTGGCAGATATTTATTTAGGTGGCCTTGGACCCGCTTAGGTCTTAAGTAGTGGTGATCACAGCCATGTTCGTCTCGCTGACTCCCTTGACCGAGACGTCCCGAGGTGAGGCGTGAACATCTCCGCAATTGGTCAAAGACTGCTTGGGCGTGCGGAGGTGTGGGTCCGACTGGTTTAGGAGTATGTAGTTCTTAGAATCCACGAACCTATCGGTGTGGTGCTGAAGCATTCGCGCTCCAACATCGGTGCGTGAAGATCCATTGCCTGAAGTTGAACTATAAATGTTTGAAGCCGGGATACTCACTGATGGTCTGTCTGAAGCTGCGAACTCGGATAAGTTGACAAGCGCTAAATGACCACGGCGAAAGACGGCCGGTGCTCGCTGCCACGAGCTCTAATCCCAGAAGGTATCGTTCTGCGCTGAACATAGGATTTGGAAATCGTGACCTGGATTGGGAAGAATTGGGGATAAAAGTTAACGGAGAATACCTTAGTAACTTGCGATTCGCAGATGATATTGCCTTGCTTAGTAACTCAGGGGATCAATAGCAATGCATGTTCACTGACCTGGAGAGGCAAAGCAGAAGAGTTGGTCTAAAAATTAACCTACAGAAAATTAATGTTTAACAGTCTCGGAAGAGAACAGCAATTTACAATAGATAGCGATGCAGTGGAAGTGGTAAGGGATTGCATCTACTTAGGGCTGGTAGTGACGGCGGATCCGGATCACGAGACGGAAATAATCAGAAGAATAAGAATGGGCTGGGGTGCGTTTGGCAGGCATTCCCAAATCATGAACAGCAGGTCGCCATTATCCCTCAAGAGAAAAGTATATAATAGCTGTGTCTTACCAGTACTCACCTACGGCACAGAAACCTGGAGGCTTACTAAAAGGGTTCTACTCAAATTGAGGACGGCACAACGAGCTATGGAAAGAATGATAGGTGTAACGTTAAGGCATAAGAAAAGAGCAGATTAGGTGAGGGAACAAACGCGAGTTAATGACATCTTAGTTGAAATCAAGAAAAAGAAATTGGCATGGGCAGGACATGTAATGAGGAGGGAAGATAACCGATGGTCATTAAGGGTTACGGACTGGATCCCAAGGGAAGGGAAGCGTAGCAGGGGGCGGCAGAAAGTTAGGTGGGCGGATGAGATTAAGAAGTTTGCAGGGACGGCATGGCCACAATTAGTACATGACCGGGGTTGTTGGAGAAGTATGGGAGAGGCCTTTGCCCTGCAGTGGGCGTAACCAGGCTGATGATGATGATGATGATGATGATGATGATGATGATGATGATGATGATGATGATCATGATCTTGGGGGCCGCCCAGTAGTATGTCACAGCAGAAGCAGTGGTTCGCCTGGCTTTTCCGCCAAACTCGGATGGAGCCGATGGCATCACTAGGTTAGATGACGCCTTCATATTCCCATGCGGTGAGCTTGGAGGCTGCGTCGCTCACTGCTCTGGATGGCATGTGGTCTCGACCTGTGGTAAATGTGTTATGTCAGTTACCAACGCACAGCTAGATATTCTTAGCAGGAAAAGTAAGCTCAGCAGAGGGTTTGTGGTAGATCTCATTGTCGAAGACTGCAGGGCACATCAGCCGCAGCATTCGAAAGCAGCTAGCAGAACTGCACTTCATTGAAGCAAGGACCGCAGCTTGAGGCGTTCGTAGCTGTCTCATTCCTTTGCAGCACTGCAAAGTCTTTTGCAAATACACTACTGACCCACTTTGCAAATTTTTTCTAGTTACAACGCTACAAAAACAACGCTGAAAATCCCGAACCTGAGCACTTCCCGCGATTCCCTCTTTATAAGCCCAGAATACATAGAAGCTAGCTAATGCAAATCTTGGAAACGTATTCGAGGAACCTAATACGCGAATAGATGTTGGCACTAAACACTCGATAACACTATAAATGTAAAACTTATGTTCAATAACTTCCTCAGAGCAACTTACAAGGCACACTGCCTAAACAGACTTTCCTTGAGGATGCGAAATTTCCACACAGAAGGTACAGAATAAAATGATCGGAAGGTTCTTTTTGTTTACAGTATTCACGCAAACAATAAGGAAAAACAAGGAGCAACAACACCTAGCTGTAAAGTGAACACACAGATTTTCAGCACGTCAAAAGATCGTATGTGCGTCCATCCCTTTCGTCTACACCTGTAGTTATTTTTCTTGCTTACTTTCGTTTTTATTTCCGAGAATTTTATTGCCACCGCGGCGGTAGCAGAGCCGCCAATTTCGTACAAGCGCGAAATGTTCAAACCACGTCTAACTGATCGAAGAAGGTACCAATGTAGGTTAAATGAGACATACAGCTCCCGTCTTCCTGGCGCTTAGGCTCGCTGCGTTCCCGGAAAAGCTACGAGGTCAGTTACCGCCCCCCACCCCCCATTTCCTCTTTCTCATTAGCTCTAGTATAATCACTGTGCAAAGCTATACAAAGGATGAAGACACCACTGAGAGCCGTCAAGGTCGCCTGCTTTGTGCGAATCTCAGCGCGGTAGTGAGACGACGGCGCGACAGAACATTCTGAATAGCCACCCTGGAACGTGAGTTTTCCGATGACAAGAGACAAGCAAACTTGACGAGCGGATCATTCGACACTCAGGGCCTCTCGGTAAGCACTGAAAAACTTTGCCCTTTTTTCATTTTTACGCACAAATGTTAAGCACTGTTGAAATTGAGCGAAAATATCTCGTGTACCTAGGCACGCTCAAGACGGAGTGCATGCATAAGATGCGGGAACCAAGACGCTAGGGCAACCGAGAATTGACAATAGGTCATGCATCCCGATATCTTCAGGAAAAGAGCTTTGCAAATACACTACCGACATACCTTACACATGCTTTTTAGTGACAACACAAGAAAAGTAACGCTGACAAATTCCGAACATTAGCACTTACCGTCATTCATTTCTTATACGCCCAGAATACATAGGAGCTAGCTGATACATATCTTAGAAACGTATTCGCGGAACCTAATACGCGAATAGATATTGCCACTACACACTCGCTAACACTACAAATCGAGAACTTATGCTGAATAACTTCTCAGCAGCAACATATGAGACGCACTGCGGAAACCGGCTTTATTTGAGGATGCGAAATTTCTGACAGAAGGTACAGAGAAAAATGGCGGGAAGGCTTTTTTTGTTCACAGTATTCAGGCAAATAATAAGGGAAAGCAAACAGCAACAACACCAAGCTACATCTGTAGTTTTTTTTCTTGCTTACGTTCGTTTTCAATCCCGAGAATTGTATTGCGCCTGCGGCGGTCCAATACAATACCTGCAAAGGGCGGACACATGAGCGTATCTCTTACGCATGTAGGTCCCTCTGCGCCGTACTTATCGGTGACAAAGTAGCTTAGCCGCCTACGGGATCATCTTGATGAGCTATGCCTCATTCTTGTTTGCGGTAGTCGGAAGTCCAAGTCCCCCCCCCCCATTTTATTTACGATGATGTATCTACTTATGACATCCTCCAGTGCGCTACCTCTGCAAGCTTGGTGTGATGCCTGACACCTGCGAAAGATGCTGAAAGCGAGTGGGGCTATACTAATTCTCGTACAACCAAATTAGGAAGCCTCACTATGCTTGAACCAAGACACTTCCTCACCAGAACAGAAATTTGCCTACCTGGTGCAGTATTCGGCCACAACATCCGTAATTATATCCTCAATAAACAAATTGCCCTCAGTCCCCAGCGGCTGCGGAGTAACTGACCAAGGCGATGGTCAGAATTGCAATGTAGCAGAGGGTGCTAAGAATCACTCGATCCGGACAGGCCGCCAATGACTCTAGCAACAATTAACACCCGAACCCTCTCGAGTGAGGCTAGCTTAGCACGTGTCTTCGAAGAACTATCAGACATCGTTTGGGATATTATCAGCCTTGGTGACATTAGAAGAACTGGTGAGGCTTACACATTGCTGAATAACGGCCATGTCCTCTGCTTTAGAGGTATGCCCGATAAGAAGCAATACGGGGTAGGATTCCTAATCCATAGGGACATAGCGGGCAACATTGACAAATTCTACAACATCAAATAGAGGGTAGCAGCAGTCGTAATCTAACTCAATAAGAGGTATAGCTTAAAGGTACTACAAACCTACGCTCCAACGTCCAGTCACGACGATGAGGAAGTAGATCAGTTTTATACAGAGGTTGAATTAGCGATGAGGCTCAGTGGCTGGTGCTGGTGACGTGGCGGCTGTGCTTGCTCTGCGCTTAGGAATCGCGTTCCTCGGTTCTAGCTTCTCCTGCTTTGGGGGCTTAGGTCAAGTATCGGGTGGTATTTTCTTTGGTCAGCTTGTAATTTCAAGTAACCTTTTTATATATATATATATATATTTGATGTGTTTTTATGTTAGCCTTGCTTGATGTCTGTAGCATCACCTGGCTGCGGGGCTTCCCCGTGGTCAGCCTCGGTAGCTCCTCAGGAGCTGCCGCTTGAGTTTTTTCTTCGCAGTGGAGCCGGCACTGTTCCTGTGGCCATGGTGCCGACCGACGGAGGGACGATCAATATGAAAAACCCAAAAACGATTCAGAGCGAATTGCAGAAGGCCTCACCCCACTTCCGTCAAATGACAGAGGTCCGTCAATTTGGCAGAGGTGGCATACTATGCTGCTCGCCAGACCACACCTGTGTCACAGACCTGCTGAATTGTTCCACATTCGCTTTCCATCCGGTGAGCTGTTTCGTACCACCACATCTCGCATGCTCTAGAGGCATTGTACGAGGGGTGGACGTCACTTTAACCCCTGAGGAGATTTTAGAAATGTTCTCGGTAGCTGGCGTCATCTCCGTTTACCGGTGCAGTCGAGTGATTGACAATAAGAAGATACCAACAGAGCCAGTCATAGTTACATGTGCTGGAACGATGAGGCCGACAGAAATTAAGGCCCCTAATTTACAAGGTAGAAGCTCTAGCTCCACGCATTCTGCAATGTAACAAGTGTTGGCGATTTGGCCACAGCGTCAGAGGCTGCAGATCTGCACCCCGCTGCCGTGCTTGAGGAGACAGCCACAGTTTTAGTGATTGTTCCTCCAAAGAAGAGAAATTTTGTCCCTGTGGTTGTGGTCATTCCGGCAACTACTCGAACTGTCCTGCAAGATCACAGGAAATGCAAATTGTAGATTTATTTGAAAGGAGACGTTCCTCACGCCGTGATGCTGTTGTTTAGGTCCAGGGGAGGTCTAAGGATATGCAGGAGTGACAGCCCGTCAGCAAATGGTTGCAGACTCAGCCCTTTCCGATTCTATTGCAACAGCAGTCGAAAAGGCGTTGTCAAAAGCTATGGAATGACTAACATCAAACCTGTCGGAGGCTCTAGCTGAAGTGTTGACATCACAAATGATTCGGTTTCTCAGTCCTTTAGCGAGTTCGAATGCTAGCTCGCAGATTATTACACAGACCCTAACATCGAATGCTGAACAACTAATAGATCCCTCATCAGTTATTGTACAAGACGCAGACAATGCGAGGCCATCAACTTCAACTTAGCAGACCGACAACGGATGCTTCTCTGGATCTGAGCCGGAAAACAACCAGGATGTAGAAATGGACCTCCCGACTCTTAAACGCACAAGATCACCTAACGATAACTCATCGATCTCTGTACCGCACTCAAAAACGAAAAAGTTTGTGAAAGATAATCTTTCTAAGTCAGATTCTAATCCTAACTCTTCCAGTTATGAGCTTCAATGAAAACCGACAAAGTACGGTACAAACAGTCTTTCGAAGAAAGATATTTTAAAAGACAGTATTTTAGAGTAAGCAGTTTCTAAAGCAGGCATTAATTCATCGTAGGTTATTTAAAGGTATTACAGTGGAACTGCCGTTCCATTATTTCTGCAGCTACTGTTTTAAGATATTTTTGCTCACAAATTTCTCCCCACATTACTTTTTTGCAGGAAACTTGGCTCTCCAATGGCCAAAATTTTCATATAAAAAATTATCGTTTATTTCGATTGGACCGTCCATCGAGAGGCGGAGGACTTGTTTTCTTGATAGCAACTAAAATATGCCACAAAGTAAAAATTTCCTACCAGTATATGTCGACGGAGTGTGAGATACTAGCAATAGATGTAACTATTCCTGGTTGTTTCGCATTTTCCTTAGTTAATACATATTTTCCCACAGGCGTGCATGATACTCGTTTCCTCGATACCGTTGTCAACTCTTGTAGGAAAGAAATTGTGATAGCCGGAGACTTTAATTCACATAATGTCTCTTGGGGTTTCAAGACGGACTCATGTGGAAAGCGATTATCCGACTGGGCAATTATTCAAAATTTTTGTTGCTTAAAGAAGGAGTGAGCTACCTTTATTCAGGGTCTTTTTAAATCGGCATTGGATCTAACATTTGCCAGTTCAGGAATTTCCGTAACTTCCTTGTCTACTATCGACTCAGCTTCAAAAAGTGACCATCTACCTATTAGATTTGACATTGTCTGCCCTGTTATTCCCCTGGAGTCTCCGATTCGTACTTTTGTCAATTACCAGAAATTTCAGAGTATCTTGCAAACGGTACTCAATTCCCAGAAAACGCTACCGAATGACATCAAAGCCATGAGGCTTTGCGCAGTAGTAAAAAGTTCCTTTAAGAAGTCCCAATTTAATGTTAAGATAAGCAAACGTACTACCTCTCCTTGGTGGAATTCGGATTGCACGCGGGAATATAGAAAACGAAAAGCCGCATGGAAGAAATTACTTTACCATCAGTGCCCGAGTAACTGGAGTGATTATGAATTCGCAGCTGCTGCGTTCAAGAGAACAGTTTCGAATGACAAACACGAGTATGACGAAAAACATCATGAATTCCTCTCTAAGCCAAGCAACAAAAAAGCTCTGTTCAGATTCCTTCGATATATAAAATTCCTGCCAACACCAGCAAATACTGAATCGATAATACTTCCACCACGCGAGTTATCTTCTTCTTTAGAACTCATAGGAAAGGGCTTAGCACAACGCTTAACATCATGTTTGCCGAGTGGACCACTAAGGCCTCCCATCGCTGATGACTTCGTGGAAGTCACAGTGTCAGAGCTCTCTAATGTCCTTAGATCTCTCCCCTGCCTCAGCTCCAGGTCCTAACGGCATTTCCAATGCCATGCTGAAAATGTTGTTTGAAATGTCTTCTGATGACATTCTCAACGTAGCTAATTAATCTCTAAAAAATGCTTGGATTCCACCAGAATGGAGGACAGCCAAAGTTATTCCGCTGCTTAAAAAACAAGGAGCTGGCTACAACCTTGACAACATTAGGCCTATCTCTCTTACGTCAAATATGGTAAACCTAATTGAAAGAGTTTTATATGATCGTATGATGGATCATATATCTGAAAATTCGTTACTGAGCCCAAGTCAAATAGGTTTCCAGCCCGGTCTCTCCATTTGGTGTGCGCATGTAGATTTGGAAAGCCGCATCCAACTTGCTCAGCATAGAAAAGAAGTTAGCGCTTTAGTGACACTTCACATAGCAAAAGCTTATGACAGCGTGGAGTACTCTCTACTGCTGGACACATTACAGTCCTACATGTGTTTAGCGCTTGTGTGAGTCCCGTCAAAATGTTGCGCAATCGAACATCCAGTAAAAGGATATAAACTAACTCCAGAAGAGCACTAGTTTCTGTGAGAAAATAGGCAACCCCCTTGCGGTGGCTCCTCAATTTGCACAAGCTGTATGAGACATAGGATACGTTGGAACTTCAGGAACAAGGGCATCATGCTTTTGGACGCATGGAAAATGACAATAAGTCAGGGCATGAGATGTGGTAATGCACCAACCTGAGCTGAAGTACTTTGCCCAAGACGATGAGGCCAAGCAGGGAAGAAAATCGAGAGAAATGAGAGAAAATATGAACAAAAGACATGGCGTTCCCACGTGGGGCTCCCAGCAGGCGTCAGTTGAAGCTCCAGCGAATTTCATCTATTTCCTCGCAATTGGCTATGCATGAAGAATTGAAGTCAAATACATGCGTGTGAGCCAGGAGAGAATTAGGTTAAAATACAATTCGTTTCATCAGTGTTTCTTTCGAGTGCAATGCATTCAGAAATGAAGCTAAGTACGCACGCGTGAACCACGAGTGAATGATGTTTAAATAAAGCAATGGCACGGACCAATAGTAAACGATATACGCACAGCCATTTGATGATTCCCACCATTTCATGTCGTTTTAAAAATTATTTTGTTTATTTATTTATTTATTTACACAATACCGTAGGTCAGTTATTTGGCCCTAGCAGAAGGGGCTACAAAGAATACATACAATGTAACGAAGATCGAGAACAATAAAAATCAAGAGAACACGAAGACCGTAGCAATGTTCAACCATGAAAATTTACAATGTGAGACTCGACTACCTTCACGAAGTCGGTGGATTGCAAAATCTTTCAGTGCAAAGAATTCCGTTCGGACACTGTTCCGGGGAAAAGGTTTGCTTGTGTGCGTCGGTTCTAGTGAAAATTTGCGATAAAGAGTATTCATGGCTATGTCTAATTGTCCTTGTAGTTAAATGATTTATGCAATTAAGAAGTATTATTTAGTTTTCCCTGGAAGACAATTTTGAAGGAACCCAAGACGACTAATTTTCCGAGCAGCCTCAAGAGTCGGTACATTTACTTCCGCATCAATACCGATGGCAAATCGTATTTTCTGTATCTGCAAAAAATAAATCTCATTGCCTTTCTTCGGACTCTCTCGAGTTGCATAACATCCTTCTTATAATGGGCATCCCCAACTTCTGTAGCATACTCTAGTTTCGACCGAAAACATGTATTGTAAGCTAACATTTTGGACTAACTGGAGCATGTTTAGGTTTTCTTTTAAGGAACCGCAGCTTCCGCAGGGCTTATGAAGCTATCTCCAATATATGCTCTGACCGAGTAAGCTTATTAGTTCAAGTCACGCCTAAGTACTTATATTGGGAAACATAATACAGGCTAGTTTTGGAGATACCAAGAAAAAGAACTAGGACATTTTTTTGTGACACCTAGAATAGTTTCCTCCGAATTCAGCGCTATACCGCAACGCATACACCAATCATTGATTGCCAAAAGAGTTTTTTCGCAAGAACTGATCATTTGTGGATGATATTTTCTTAAAGACAGCACAATCATCACCAAACAATCTTATCGATACGTCATGAGGTACTGCGTCCACCAAAACAATAACATAAAGAAGAAACGGTAGCGGACCTAAAACACTCCCCTGTTGAACGCCCGAGGTAACATACAGCGCACTATACGAAGAATAATCAATTTCCACAAACGGCTTTCTGTCGCCTAGGTACGAGGCAGTCCACTGAATAACATGCAAAGGTCACCCTATATACCATAATTTATACAATAATTTTCCACGAGACACTCTATCGAAGGCTTTCGATAAGTCTAAAAACAGAACGTCAACTTGACCGAACTAGTCAAGTACACTCAATGTCTCGTGTACCGTCAAAATAAGCTGTGTGGTTGTAGATAGACCCTTTCGAAAGCCGTGCTGATGGGGCGACAAAATATTGTTTTTAATAACGAATTCCTAAATAAAACTCATGACCATATGTTCCGAAAGCTTATACCTACTAGTAATAGAAGTAGGATGGTAATTTATATGAAGCAGCTGATCACAGTCTTCGTGGACGGGAGCCACACGGGAGCTGGTATGACACCAGAAGGTATTGAAAAGTTAAATATTGTGGTGAAAATATTTGAGATTTGTTGCACGTAACACCTTAAAACTGCATTTGACAGTCCGTCAGGGCCAGTGGGCCTCTTATTATCTAGCTTCAATAGCATGCCAAGACCCCCCTCACAAGTTATATGCAACTCATTTTCTTAAACAGGAGAAACACTCGGCAGGTTATATTCATCATATATTGAAAAAAAGAACATGTACAGTACTGATTAAACGTCTCTGCAAAAGAAGTTAAGTTATCCAGAATTTTATCACCACCTTTGACTTTCCTAATCTCTCTGTACTTGAGTGAGGTAGCGCCAGACTTTCTAGGATCACTTTTAATGAAGTCAGCACTAGTGTTGCTAAAAAAGTTACTTCTTTCTTGTTTTACTTTACTGTGCATATCATACTTTAGCTCCATAAATATGGAGTGAATGTTTTGTGCTTCTTTCTCAGGATCATAGACGATTCGGGCAGATTGACAAAGGCAATTCTCGGGTTGGACCTAAAAAAGGCCTTCGATAACGTTACACATGCAACGATACTAGATAGAGTAGGCGAACTAGGACTGGGAAAACGGACGTACGATTATGTACGCAATTTTCTAACGGGAAGAAAGGCAAGGATCACGATAGCGGACCTAGTTTCGGAGGAGATCGAGATAGGCAGCGCAGGTACGCCACAGGGCTCGGTCTTATCACCGATGCTACTCAATCTCGCGTTAATCCGGCTGCCAGCCAAGCTACAAGAAATCTAGGGTCTAAATCATACCTTATACGCTGAAGATATCACCCTATGTGTGAGAAACGGAAATGACGGGCAGATAGAACAGACGCTTCAAACAGCGGTCGAAACAATCGAAAAATATCTAGAGGGGACAGGGTTAACAAGCTCGGCAGAGAAATCGGAGCTGTTGCTGTACAGACTGACTCGCAGAGGTCGCAAACCAGGCAACTACAGGGAAGAGCTCACCCATAGAGAGGAGATACAGTTAAAGACGGCCGATGGGAAACCCATACCCAAGGTAGAGAGGATCAGGGTATTTGGGCTCTTCATTGAAGCCAAGGGCAACAATGGAGAAACCCTCAGAAGACTAGAGGGAACTGTAGCGCAAATCATGAGGCTAATCAGAAGGATAACAAATAAACATAGCGGGATGAAAGAGGAAAACACGATCAGGTTAATACAGGCCTTCGTAGTAAGTAGAATATTATACGTAGCGCCGTACTTAAAATGGCAGGTCGCGGAAAAGATCAAACTAGAATGCCTCATTCGGAAAATATACAAACTAGCCATAGTACTACCGATCAACACCAGCGCGGACAAGTTGCTGCAATTAGGCCTACACAACACGATAGACGAGCTCATTGAAGCGCAATGTACGGAACAATATGTACGCCTCTCTAAGACTAGAGCAGGCAGACACATCCTAGAGAAATTAGACAGGTTACCACACACAGCACGGTGTCAAGGTGGACATACCGAGAAAGACGAAGCAAAGATTGGTAATACCTCCCATACCAAAGGACATGCACCCAGAACGCAATAAGGACAGAAGAGAGAACAGAGCGAAGCAAATACAGAAAAAATTTGGCAGCGAAAAGGGCGCAGTGTTCGCAAACGCGGCTCGATACAGTCGCAGACGGGGGTTTATGGCAGCCGTAATCGATAGGGAGAAACGGTGCAAGACGTGCGCGATGATACGCACCACAAGTAACAAGATAGCTGAAGAAGTAGCCATAGCGCTCGCAGTAGCTCAGAATAACGCAACCGTGATAGTCAGCGACTCTCAGACGGCAATAAGAAACTTTCCCAACGGCCGAATCTCCCCGGAGGCATTACGCATTCTTCTTGCAGTATCAGCGAAATCTCCCACTGACATGACCACATAAGCAGTAGGCAAAAAATGAGAGCATCTAACACGGTGCATTTGCACTTATCAGTGTATCAATGGAAGCCCATGTGAATTAGCACAAAATGCAAATACAAGCATGATTGGATACCCTTGTAGAAAGCTGGTCATGGAACTTAAACCACAAATGACTACTGTTATTCCCCAAGATGAGTTTCTGATATCACAATTATATTTACGATATCACAGTCGCATCGCATAATGCAGTGACCCAAAAATAAATGCATAGAATGCCACATAGACAAATGCATTGCCTGTGATTCCTAGTCTGTCATTCGAGTGTCTTTATGGTTCGGGGTTGCGTCACAAATTGCTCAAGCCACTGCACGACTCAGCTGTTTACACACAAATTTGTTTTAATAGTGACATAATGCAAATTTTTTGTGTGCTACAGCATGTCCAGGTTTTCCTTTCTACAAGCAGTACAATCACCTAGATTTGGAGCAGATAACTTATAGTTGTGAGCTCTCGCTCCTTTCGACACACCTGTGCAGTGCACTAAGATTGCTTCCGCAGCCACATGCAGCTAGGTTGCCAGCCAAGCAAGGGCCGCACATTTCATTGTTCCCTTTAACAGTGGACTGCACTGAACATCAGTAAAGGCACTCAAACTGCAGATGTCTCCAAACTTTCTAGGAGTGCTTTCTCTGATTGCACATACAATTTGTTTATGTATTGAGTTAACTTGGGCAATGGCATTCTGCTGCTGAACATGAAGTCGCAGGTTCATTTCTCGGTTCTGTTCCTACGGAAAGAGCAAAAAAATAAGCAAAATGCTTACATACCAAGCTTTAGTCACGTTGTAGCAAAGCTAATATTGATGTAAAACGTCCCCCGACATCATCCCTAATAAGCCTTTTGTTACGTTGGAATGTTCAACCTCATATATCAGTCATTTTGTGACTTAAAAAGGGAGGCTGTAGTTTGGTTTTGTACAATGCATAAAAAGTTGCATGTGGAACTGAAACAAGGCCGTTCATGTAGAAAGAACATGTGGCAGTATGTACTGCTCAAAGAAATAGGAAGATCTTTCAACCACATCGCTGAAGTATGCCTCATCAAGTAGCACTGGAATGCAAATATTATCTTCTTCATTGACAAACACAAACAAATCTGCATGCTGAACTGCCGTGATGCCCATTTGTACCTGCACTTGGCAGAAATATGTGGTTGCACGCTTTACGTTCTGAGTCAAAGCCTTTTCTTTGTTTTTCTCCATATTCTCTTCCAAGAATTTTTTCATGGATTCAGGGCATTTGATTTCCAGTACCCACTCAGGACAACAGTTGCACTTCACTAGTCCATCTGGACTTGCACCCATGTAAGGACGGTCTTCCATAATGAAAAGTCCACACTGCCTCACAACCAAATTCTCATGAGTGGCTCGCTGCCTTTTATAACATTTTCTTGCACTGCCTTCGAGTGCACTGCCACGACGCAATGTTGAAGTATGGACGTTATTCTGCCGCATCACTTTTTTTTAGCAAAGGTCTCAAATCATGTGGGCCCATCTTTGTGCTCAACGTCTTTACACGGGTAAATATGCTGTAGGCAATAGAAGCTGTGATCATGCCTACCCTGTGGCGCAACCAGAGACTAGATTTTGCCTGATCTCGTGTTAACTTTTCAGTCATTATAATGTCTTCGTGACTCTTGCTTTCTTGCAAGTGTTCAAGTAGCTCTTCTGTTGCCACTTCACCACTGATGCCAAGAAAACTTCTTAACTCCTTGAAAGAACCAATGAGTGTTAAGTGTCTGGGTGCTGGCTCAGAAGTGGAACATCCTTGTTCTATGGTTGGCTCCAACAAGGCTTGTGTTGCTGACATACATTTTTCCAGAAATAATGCGCAATTAACATTCACTGTAGCATGGAGAAAATTGGTATGCACAAGAAATATGATGAAGCAAATAAAATCGTTTGTCTTGGATGCAAACTACACAGATGCTTGGATAATTAATGGCTGTGGTAGTCATGGCACCTACGTTTGAACAGCGGACACTGTTTAAAGGTTTCAAAGCAGCATATCCTTAGCAGCAAATGTTTTTAGCTGGAGAAATGCCTTGAAGACACGTTGGGGTCCATTCAAAACAGTCGCAAGGTTTGGTTCAATAAACATTACATTTCGCTACATGTAGCTGCCTATGAAAGATATTTGAAGGCATGAGCCTTACTTACACCTCACACAGCCTCAGATGTGTGATTAAAATATGGTTAATATTTTTCAGGCTTAGCTAAACTCAGTGAACTGCCTAAAGCTTCACATAAATACAGCTGGCACATCTTAAAACTGGTTATATGCTACTGTGGTTATTGATGACGTGCTTCTCTTTAAAATATTTATGTTGCAACCACAACAAAACACTGCACACTGCCTGACTAAGCAATATGTTGCAAATACTCCATATAGGAAAGACATACAAAATAAAATTTTTTGAAGTATCAAGACATGCTTGCGCACTGCATTACTGCCACTTGATAAGGAGATTATGCTGAGGGGCCAAGCAGCTGCTGCTGGCCAATCCTTTGTGAGACTCAGATTCAAGAAGCCAAACCAAATTTGAATGCATAGCTAATTCAGTGCCTCTGTCTAATTGCATTTTTGCTGCAGATTGATAGCTGACATTCTCCAGAAGTCTTTCAAGTATGTTGCCTTCCAGCTGGGGAGTCTTTTTGTTTTTTGCCTGGAAGATATAGCAACAAGACAAGCATCAATGTTATGTTCTAGATGAAAACTTCTTAGTTGTAAGCACGACCCCCATTCTATAGTTGAGCATTTATCATTGAGGTTTGTGCATTCATTTCCCCACCTCTCAAATTATTAAGCAAGCAAAAAATTCATATTTTCCGTCATCAAAGAGTGCTACATCCTACTTCTGTTTAGAATAAGAGATGTCAAGCATTCACCTAGGGTGTGCATATTGTTAACTATACTCAACCGCTAGCACTAATGACTTCATTCGTACTCTGTGCCTATGACAAAGGCATCTTTAAATAGCATTTGCAGTACATAGTTTACAGTAGGGCTAGTGCGTTTGTTGATGTCATGAAACTGTTCTTGCAGCTTAAGAAAATGCAAACAGCAAGGCTATCTACAAGAGCATTTTCACCAAACCAACATTGCAAGTAGAAATTCTGAGCCGCCCTTCATTTCAGCATTGGACTTTCTGTTGTCCCTCTCATTCCTCTCAATTTTAAAAGAATAATATATGTACAAATCTTCTTTGCACATGGAAGGTCGACTGTAGCTCCTGGCTCATAATTTTGTTTAACATGCTCTTTGTGCTCCTTGCCCCACTTCTGTGGCTGGTCAGTTGGCGAGAGCTTGTCGAAAGTCCTGGCAGCATTAATAGGCAGCAGTACAGCTAAAATGTGTTTGCACTTGTATTTTCTGTAAAATAAATATGGTTAGGATATATCAATTCCAAAGACAATATACCTCACAAATTGGTCTTAGTCTTTAAGCATAATATTTTTCGATAAATAATTCCGACTCATACATTCATTAAACTTGTTACCATGCATTAGAACAATGACTGATGTGAAATTTCAGACTGAAGGAATAACTTTTCTGCCAAGACTAATGCTCCTTGCAGCCTACAACAGGTGACTATTTAGTAAAAAGAGACACTTCAAAAACAGCTTCGCTGCAAAAAAAGAAAGTTACTAGTTTAAATAGAACAGGAATGCATTTAAATACATGTTTATATAGGTAGTTTTCACCAAATATACAAAAAAATTGGTGCTAGGCAAATATTTCTGCTAAATAGATGTGACTTGAATACGGCTTGGCTTGAATTATGCAATTGGAACATGTGCCCCAAAGTTAATAATGATGAAGAAAATTAGCGAATCATTGAGGTTACCTAACCACATTGCAATTTATCCTGCAAGTAATGCGCACCTTTCCAATAATACAGTTGATCTGACAGAATAGCGGTATCTGCCATGGAAGACATTAAACAGATTTGTTTGCAATAAAAAATCACCTACGATATCTAAATATCAAACAAAACAGTGCCAATCACAGAGTGCAACATGTGCTTTCGGATGTCAAATGAAGCTTAAGTATTAGGGCATGAGCATTCTTTGCGAGTACCCTAGTGCCGTCACGCGAAAAGTGTAATGCCTTTTATGTGCTCAAAATGCGTAATATGCAAAATTACGACATTTACCCAATAAAATAGTGTAAATTTAGATGGGTAGCTTTATAAGCGATAAAGAACAATGTAAAGCAAATAAAAAAATACCCTAAGTATACAGGAGAGAGGGGGGATATAAGGAAGGTAAGGATACAGGGATTCATAGAAAATGCACGGGAAGCTTATGGTAAAGCTGGGCCAACTGAAATTTGGACGTGGGCCAATTTGAAATTTGGGGGTTGACCAACTTAAAATTTCGGGGAAGGCCAACTTTAAATTTGCAAGAGAGCCAACTTAAATTTGAGGGTGGGCCAACTAAAGTTTTAGAGTAGGCCAACTTAAATTAGGGGGGTATGCTTACGCATACTTGGACACGGTTTCTTCCCAGTAGCCGGCCAGTGATCGAGTAGTCATACCCTGCCTTGCACGAACAGCTTGCTCGATCTACCACCGCGTCGCAAACACTAATCTTCACACTAATGCTTGCAGCTAGGGCAGGAAGGAAACGATTACGCAAATATTATCATCACTCTCCTCGAAAGAGATATGGGGGCGCTATACTGGATATTCCGCCATTTTCTTCGATGCATGACGTAGACGCGACGCAATAACATGGCGCTGAAGGACCCATTTTGCCCAGGTAACGTGACGCTAACTTGACGTTTTGCCTAAGAAACTGAAATGAACGCACTGAAACGTAAGGTTCTCGGCAAAGCAAAACAGTTCGCAGTAAAAATAAAGCAGCTTGCTCAAAGCGCATGATTATTCCGTGGAAAACGCTTCTCGATTCCGTCGTCTGCTGTGTACCAGCCCTCGTCTGCTTCATTAGCTAGGATGCGTGTACCCGAAAAACGGAAATGAGTCATCGTACGTTGGCGCCAACGCGCTTGTTTTCTACCTCAAAGCAACGTACGCGTACGACCAGTCGTGATGAGCACACATTCTAGCACACGTTATCGTTATCTCGCGAAACGCAAGTGACTCAGCCCGACACGCCTGGCTGAGAAACGGCCGATTATCAACGATAGCGCTGCGTGCTCCAGAGATATCCGCTAGCGTGACGCAAGCGCCGGCGCTGCCATCTCTTCTTCAGTTCGCTGGTTATTCGCACCGCGGCAGGAAACTTCAAGGCGTCACCTTGCGCACATTCCTTTTTTTATAAGTTAAGAAAAACGTTGTCATAACTTTTTATTTTGCTAAATTGCATTATTCTTGATTGAAATATAAACGCAGAGTAGACAACGTTGCAGAAGGTTTGCTATGTTCAACCAATTGTATTTCGTGTAAAGACGTTCTTCTGAAAAATAGTGGTCCAAAACACAATTGCCCATACTACCCGAGAGCGATACAAGTGCTATGAGCACGCTTTATGAACAAAAGGTTTTCTTGGCGCCAAACGACAGGGAAAATGTGGCGATAGGCATTCCTCTCGGCCGCTATTGCATATGGCTGCTCATTAGCATATTTCTCGCGGCTCATCGCACCACAAATTATGGCGGAAAATCTCTGCAATGGCGGACTAGTGCGAAGTCACACAAGGTCAAATTGACGTTTACGAAATGGCCCTTTCTGTGACGCTTCTCTCAGCATATTCCTTCATCCAGTCAGCAAGCTGGCACGGCGGCTCTCTTGGATCGCCACCACATATTCGCGAAATTGCAGTTGCATTGCACTGGCTTCTGTACGCTACCACCTACTTTCTTTTTCAAGCGCTAACGTCGCAATTTAGCTTTAAATCACCGAAAAATGTATTAGTCGATAAAAATTGCAGCTCCACGTCACGTTGCGTCCTCTTGTTGAAAACGCAAAATTGCATTTTTCAAAACTTCCGTTTTTCGGCACAAATTTCAAAGCATGCGAGCTCTCCACAGCCAATCAGACAGTCAACATAGCGGATAATGGTGGCCGTGCAGCCACCATGCGTGTCGAGAATAGCGCCCATGCTTAGGACGACCAGGACGACCGTATTTGACAACGGTCCAGCGTTCAAGAACAAATGAAATTTACAGTGACGTTGCCCTTAGTGAGCGTGTATCACGTCGAAATGTACGGTGTCTTTCCTGTACCATTGCAATAGCAATAATACGGACATCACAGGCGCATTTCTACCGTTGTGTTTGCCGCGACGTTCCGTATGAAATCCAAAAGCGATACCATCGTCCTCTGACGCCGTATGCCCTATGTGCGAGTGAAACAAATTAAATTATTGGGTTTACGTGCCAAAATCAATTTCGGATTATGAGGCACACTGTAGTTGAGGACTCCGGAAATTTCGACCACCTGAGATTCTTTAACATGCACCTAAACCTAAGTACACGTGTGTTTTCGCATTTTGGCCCCATCGAAATGCGGCCGCCGAGGGCGAGATTCGATCCCGCGACCTGGTTCTCAGCAGCCTAACACCATAGCCACTGAGAAACCACGGCGAATGTGTGCGAGTGAAAGCGAATGACGGTGAGCCGAACCGAACACAAGAGAGTAAAGCAGGAAGGCGGCGCGGAAGGAAGAGAGGGGGCGGCTCGTACTAGGGCAAGCAGCCGCGTACTTTTCGCGGCTGCGTGCGCAAAGCCATCTGCAGATACGACGACTTCGGTGTCAGTCAATTGGCAGTCTGCCTGGCGGTGGCTGCGTTACTACTCCATCCTTCATGCACGCTACTCAACAACTCGATCACGACATGAAGCCGGTACATTCACAGTGCGCGACGAACCCATAGCGACAGCCGCTGTACATCAGTGCGTTTCGCCTACCCTCGTCTTCTGCGAAGCCTCCCTTTTTTCCCTTTCCTATTTCGCTCAGTGTTATCTGCACTTTTCTCTAGGTGGCGTTGGTTTGCAGCGCACTCTGCGCGTGCATCTGTACTTTCCTCAGGCTTCACGTTTCGCGGCTGAAGGCTACCTCTTCACTGCCCTAGCTGCGGCTAGCAATTTTTTCTTGCGCGTGAAACTACTAACAAAGGCCAACTACAAGTTATATCGATCAATTTCCGTGCGCCATACTATCCCACAGTGAATAGGATTGATTTATGGGGCTTACATATTTTAAAAGGCGGTAGTGCGAAAAAAGATGGACAAAGACGAGAGGAGGAGGGTCATGATCTTGCAGACTGTTCTACACGAGATGCCAAACATTACATCAATGTGTACGATAGTTTCCCTGTTGGATGTAAATGCTCTTTATTAGCAGCTGCAAACATTACAATTACTCTCTCGCCCGTGGCCTGGGGCCCAGTTCACAGCTCGCTTCTTGAGGAAGAACCCTTATTTTACAGAGTTGACGCTTTCAGAAAATATCAAGGTTGTCGAGGAAGGGAACAAAAAAAATCTCACAGGAGAGGTATTGTAAATGATTTGAAAGAAATGAAAGACATGGCTTTGATATCCCCGGCATTCAAGTCACCTACCTCGTTTTAGTAACAAAATTAGTAAGAAATTCCATTGCCAAATTTTATATTCCTGACTCCGTAACACAGACCGCCAGTTAGAAAAGAATATTGAAGTCTCCTTGATAGTTCGGTGAAGATGACTCAGTATATTGTGTTTCTCCTAGAAACTTCGTCAAGTATTATCGCCGAACGGGTTAGAAAAAAGAACCTCGAATTGGAAATCGGTATGAGCCTTCGGATAGAAAATGAAGCACAGCACCTGGGGATGGCAGAAAAGTAGAATGACTTCGCACTAAATGTATACAACATGGGTGCCAGTCCCACAATAAAGCTTTAAGTCTATTGTGTGCTTTTACCAAGGAGCGCAACATTTTCTCGTGAGAACAATTGACCCAAGAAAAGGTATTCATGCAGCGATGCCAGACGATGTCTGCAAATCATGAGTTCTTGTTGTCTTGCAAAGGCGTTTAACAAAACTCTTTTCTTGAATGGTACTCTTACGGCTGGGTACCTCAATTTTTCATTGAAATTATACTTAATATTGCTGAACAAGGTAATGGTATTTTCAAACCTTTAGTTACGGGCATATTTTTTGTTTACAAATACTGTTAATCTTTCGCGTTTCGGCTATCGTCTCATCGTTCACCAGGATAGCTGAAGCGCCGCACTAATTAACAACATTTGTCTGGTCAATGCAAGATTGCCCTTGTAGGGCACACCGCGCTTTCTGACTCTGACATAGTCAACTACGGACACTTTTGCTTTGTTTCCAGCTCATCCTTTGTCTGTATAAAGCTTGCAATAACACTGGTCACATTCTGCATCTTCTCCTAATGTGAAATATTCCCCTGGGGATCCTCAATTGCTGAAGTTAGGAAAGCAACGATATTCAGTTGTGCTCATAGCAATATCTTACAAACAAAACCCACAGAAGCAACAGAACAGTTTCACTCCTCGTCAATGCCAGGAGTATCTACGCACACTAATAATTTCTGTGACTGCCCGGCATAAGTATTGCAACTCAAGAAGCCAAAACTGGACGAATGACTTGAAAATGCTATTTATAGGCTGTATTTGCTCGTTTCCCTTAAGGAGAAGAAAACAGGCATGCATTTCAGCCTAATTCCTTCTTTGAGGAACCATAATTGTTTTCAAGGCATGAACTAAGGGTCATTCCTCCTAACTCTCTCCTCGGGATAACCCTCTCTAGAGAACTCGGCCAATCGAAGCTTCCTCACCCAACTGGCTGTGACTTCCCTGCAACATTGATCTTCAGGTCACTTAGTGTTTTCCAGAGAACTCTCTCCAAAGCAACAAATACATCTTTCGTCAACATTTGCCACTATTGATAAAAGAACCCTACAGGTTGAAACAAAAATCCGGTGGAACACACGCAAATTTGATTAATTTTAAGCATGTATTCTAACCGTTTATTGGACCAGTATTGGGTAAGGGAGTACGTCGTGGTAACCACAAGAAATAAGATGTGAAATTCTCAAAACGAAAATTTTACTGCACTATGACACACAATAAACCAACCGATGCGTCGCCTCTGGTGCCACTCAAAGCCTTGTCAAGGTCACGCTGAAGGTTTGCCAGGCTCGCGCACTTCTTAAAACGACACAAAGTTCGAGGGCCGGTTGTTCATCTTGGTCTCGCGCTATTTTCTTCACAATGCTGCGGTTTATTGTGATTTTCTGAGGGTGACTACTAAATGACTTCTATTAAAGTTTATTTACTGCTTCAAGCATTCCCTTTTACAGCAGATGTGCTTCTAGTGGTGGCCGTGTAGCTCCTTTTGTATTTCCTTGTCATTGCTCCCACTATTCAAATCAAACCAAATTTATTTCACATCTATACAAGATGTAGGTGGCACAGACAAAAAGACAAAATGCAGCAGAACAAATATTACCAAGGCCAATGGTACGCTAAGAACAAGAGCAATGAGAAGCTGGCACGACCAAGCGCAATGCTAATGAAATTTGGTGAGACGATCGGTAGTGAACCTTGCGAATTAAACTGTGCGAGTAAGACAGGCTACTGTCTCGTAGACTTCAATCTACTCCGCAGCTTGTTGCGAGATGTTACTGTGTGAAGAAATTCAAGCAAGTAGAAATAATTTTGACAAAAGAAAATTTGACAGGCAAAGCGGCTTGGCACCCTCCATAAATGTTACCTGCAGCGAATGCTATGTTCTCACTCTGCTCAAGACATCCAGGTTCAAACATTTATCAATCGAAGGTTCGTGTATTCACATGTTCGAGTACTCCCTCCCACCTGCGGAAAATAATTGACAGTCGGTGGCATCATGTGTGGCGCGCTCAATCTACCACCCACCGACAACAAAGTTTGCGTGGTACAATGAAGGTTTCTCGACGCATGCACCACAGATGTAAGAAACAGTAGCACAAAAACTGCCGAAGCACTGGACAAAGAGGCCTCCACCTCTGGTGGGGAGCAGGGAGCTGCGATCACACTTGATGGCACATGAATGAAGCCAAGTTATGCGTCACTATAGGGCGTGGTAGCAACAATATTGGCCCACAAAGGAAAAGTGCCAGACTTCGAACTAGAATTTGTTTTGCCACATGTGTGCCTGCATCGTCACACAGATAACAACTTGAGTGAATTTGAAATTATCGGCGATGAATCACCTGGTGGGATAGAATCTTCTAGGGCTGCAAAATGTTTTGGGCACTGTTGAAAAGCACCAACTATTGTACGCAAGTTTCTTCTGGGACGGAAGAGCACGGCGTTGTACAGAACCATCAGATACTTGCAGCCCCACAAGCAATAGCCACAGAAAAATAACATGAATGTCTATGGCATGTCTAGAAGTGAATGGACATCAGGGCTCAGCAGCCTAAAGAAGTATGACAAAGGGAAATAGCTTGCAGATGGTATGCCACTCTCCGGGAAAGGGCGCTTCTCAGAGAACGATATGGACTCCTTTCAAGTGTACAGTAGCAAGGCTATTCGGTGAAATAGAAGCATTTTAAAGAGTATTAGTCAAACGTTAGGAACGATATTTATTGATAAGTTTACAGATAGGAAGCAACACCACGGACTCTGCCAAAGGAGACCATCTTCAAGGTGCTGATATAACCCCTGCGGGTTTTAGGAAAAACTTGAGACATACGCCCACCAGGACTACATTCCTGAGGCTGAGACAGAAGTCCTCTAGCCAATGTACAACCCGTCTGAGATGTAGGTTTTCTGAGCAAATGATTCCATGAATGAACAATGGACACCAATGAGTCCCTCAACGTTACTCATCTGGTTTCGCTACTAAAAGACCACAATTGTCAGAACTGACACAATAAATGCACAAACTAATCAAGCCTACAATAATCGGACCAATTATGACCAAAAAGTCGTGCTTGAGGCCTATGCATTTGTTCCAGTTGTGTTTTCTGATAGTCTCCTCAATATGATGGACAAAGACGATGTTGACAGGGCACAATTCTATAACTCTGCCCTGAGCAAGTCAACGCGCTGCAGAAAGAGGTACACTAAGAAGGATGTAGAGACCCCACCAAGAACGCCACTAGTAAAGTGTATTCTCCAGGGGAATTTTCAGCATCAACAACCAGTATCCGAATATAATTCCCTTTTTCTCAAGCTGGGTTTTGGTATTAGTTTCTGAAGTTCAATGAAATTTTACTCAGAAACTATTACAACGACTGCCGTGAAACTTTGCCAATGTGTACTAAAACCAGTCCTAAATATTCTAAACGAAAACGTAACTGATGGCGAGAAAGGCAATGATGGCAAAAGAAATCCCACTGCAACCTTAAGGCGGTGTCTATGCAATGATTGTGGTTTTTAGACACATACTACAACTAGGATATGATTTCTTTTATGTTTGCATATAGCATACGGACATTCAGAAAAACACTGTTCAATATCATCACATTCCTTTTTGTGGTTGCAGAGAAACTGTAAAAACGTGGTCACAGGAAGGGCAAGTCGTCTATAAAAAAGTGTGTCGAATTGTAGCCAGTGGCATCTTTCTTAAGCATAAAAAACGTGATGCCAACATCAGCACTATTTACCGTACCATAGCTGCATGGACTATATTATATAAAAGTGCCAATGCATAGACTATATTATATAAAAGGGTCAATCAAACATCAACATTTACTGCGTATATTATCTTACCTTCATGGACGTCTGTATCAACTGCGCGCAAAAGCGTACGCAGCAATATCTTCAAATCCTCTCTCGCCAGTATTTCATAGAATGAAATGAATAAATGCAAAATTGCCCTTGGAACGGCCAAAGAGAAACAATGCGTTTATTTGACTTGCTGCGATGAAGTCACCATACGCAAATAATCTCTTTTTGTGAACAAAAGAAACGCCTCCATAAGCACAGCGCATATGCAATAGACGCACTTATAGACGCAGACACGCACGCGCGTGTTTGCGTATTATGGCTGATCGTGGCCATATGAGATTTCCAGCTGGCAAAAGCAGCTTTTATGAAGCAATTGTAATGTTGCACTAATAAAGGCAAATATGATGTTAAACAGAACTGAAACTTCTCGCGTTCTGGTGCAACGAAAAGCGCGCTGATGCGCGAAAGGATGCAGTCAGTTGATGAAGAATTATATTTTAAAGAACCTGCTTGCGTATTGTACAAACTCAAGTCTCTGTACAAATGTATTGTCATCTAAATAAAAGGCAGAGATGTGTTCGGTTGTTCCAACTTGGCTTTAAAAATGCACACTGATTTTAGCTTGGCCCATTTCTTTTGTACAGGCGATTCTCTAACTGCATAGAGTGGGCTATTATAGAGTGTTATTTTTTGAAGAACCTTCGATGATACCCAAATGTGTCAATGTCAAGACCATTACTTTGGCAATTCAATATATTTCAGTAAAATTTGTCTTCCTATTTCGGTCTTTGATAATTCAATCATTTATTTAATAAAGAATAGCTTGCATTATATCGAGGTTCGAGCAGCCTTCATGGAATCAACATCACACACGCATTAAGGGTAAAGTCGTACATGATAATTTAGTCAAGAATTTACAAAGCAAGATTATAGGGTGTTGCTTCATGGCGAAATATGGGTGAAAGCTATCACAGTACCCAATACTAAGTTTGTGAACGCGTCATATGTTTCTCATACTGAGCTTAACACTAATAAAATACACTTTAATATATTATCTATAGTTGTGTTTGGAAGTATGGTAATTGTGTTCCAAACCTTCTATTTCCACATTTCGCCTGATTTCTTGTGTAATACCAAACATTGCATATATTCCTCAATAAATACATGGTGCATAAATTTTAATGGATATCTGCGCATTAACTTTTTGATTGCATCTTTTATATATGCGCACAAACGCATTTCACTCGACATGTATATTTGACTATGCATAGATATCGGTCATTCATCTCCAGAATACATACGCCGATTTTGCACTCCTCCCTGTAACTGATCACTCAGAATGGCCACAAATAGTTTCAAGCTCTCGTTGAGCAGCCTCTTAGCCGTTGCTCTTGCATTTTCCTTTTTTCCACAATTTCTTTTAAAAAAGGAAGGAAAACGAGAAGTAATGTTGAAACCAACTAGTAACGCATGAAATTCATATTAAAGTTGACATTTATCCCGTAACAAATAGATGTTGCGAGAAGTACAGGCAAAAAGCTTCAAAAGAAACTGAAGGAGTCCTGACCTCCCAGCATGCAGATTAACACAATGGCGTGCGGCCAAGGCGATACACATTTGCGCAGAAGCTGGCTCATCTTCGACCAATTAAACAAAAAAAAACATGGAGGCAAAACACATTATTCGATAACATTCTATCAACTCATCAGTGAAACAACAAATAAAAACAAATGATCATATACCAGAGAAACAAATTACGAATAAAGTGATTATGAGACTAAGAAGCAGCATCAATTGGGTGCACCAAATAATTCCAGCCATAAATACTTAGTGGAAAAATTAAACATTTTATGATTCTGCTCAAGATAAATATGAGATCCAAAAGTATGGCTTGAGGCATGGCGTGAATTTAGTTGCTGAAAACATAAGGTATTTTGGAGGTTGAGTATTTTAATATTAACTGATAGATGACCTCATAAAGTGAAAGCACAATTTTACTTAGGTAAATCGAGTAACTGTGTACCAATTGTTAGCCAGGGCTTTGGCAATATGTAATGTCAAAACACAAGTTAATAAATTCAAAGGCATATTTATTTAGTTGCGCAGCTAATATAAGGTATACTATGCAATAATGATCCCAGTCAATACGCTCATGCTCATGTTTATGCGAAATAAATTATGTCGAACAGAGAAGTTGCAACTAGCGGGATCGCTTCGTAGTTTGTGTCTGAGTAAGCCAAGTTTACCAAGGGCTAATGTGCATTCTTTTTCATTACGAGTGTTCTAAGGTAGATTGTTAGTAATTATACCTCCTCAGATCTTGTAGATAGCCAATGCTTGTACCGGTGACCTTAATTGTTTATGAGTGCGCATAGGCTGTGTTTCTTCGCGTAAGGCGGACAAGAACGCTTCTCACCATCTCACTAAGAATTACCCAAGTATTGTTCGCTGAAAAAAATCCGAAGGCATCTTCTCATGACTTCTTATGAGTTGGAAAAGTGAAAGCATTATAGACCAATTGTGATGAACCTTGTGATGAAGGCCGTCTCCTGGATACGAAAGTCCCAGTCCTTGTGCCGCTCTGTGATAGCCACCAGTATTGTCTTAAGGTTTCTGTCGACACCCTCTGTGATGTTGGCTTGAGGATGGTAGAAAGTCGTCCTTTTGTGCTGCAGGCCAAGATATTTGCAAGTGTAGACGGTTATACTAACTGTGAAATATGTGGAATATCTTGTGATAAGCTGCACTGGGAAACCTAAACAGGTGAATGCTTCCAACAGCCTATTCCGGAATATCTTAGAATCCAGCTTGCGCAGCAGGCACAGTTCTATCCATTTGGAGGAATGGTCAGTGACCACTAAGATGTACCGTTTCCCTTTAGCTGATCTGGGGTACGGGCCCATAACAACACATGCCACAATTTCCCATGTGTATACACTCTCAACAGGTTCCATGATGCCCGGTGGCTTCCCTCCCCTAGGTTTCACGGTCTCAATGCTAGGACATGTGCGAACGTACTAGGAGAATGCCTTCTCATTTGCGGCCATGTCCCGACGCGACACAACTCAAATGTTTTCTTGCCGTTGTTATGACCACTGAGCCGCGTGTCATGAAAGTACTATAGAGAAGGCGTGCGCAGGTTCGTAGGCACAACGACAAGGAATGGGGACTCACTGCAATCAGTATTGGCAGCAGGTATATACCACAAGAGCAGGCCATCATATGATTGCATGTAGCAGTCGTAGTTGCCGCTCCCAGCACGGTTTACGTTGCCCAGTGCCTAGCGTATCTAGTTGCACTGGTCGTCGCTTTGCAGGACGTCGAGTAGCTGCTGGCGAGTGATCAGTGTTCCCCAGGCGTCTACAGGCACTGCCACAGGCAGGACTTGGGGTGCCGGCTCGCCATCCATGGACAGGGTGCTCGTAAAGGCTGTCAGCTAGCTTGTTGAAAGTGCCTTTCCTGAACTCAACTATGTAATTATACTTCTGAAGAGCGAAAGCCCAACGGGTTTATTGGCCGGCTGGGTTTTCTAGCTTTCACAGCCACGTGCGCCCCTGCTGATCAGTATGAACAGTAAAGTGTGCCCAATCCAGATCCATGTGATAGTATAGATACTGTTACAGTAAAGTTCTGTTCTGCCCCAGTGAGATTGTGACTCGCAAACACCAAATGACGAAGCTTCCCTTGATGCTTCTGAAGCAAGACTGCGCCGATGGCATACTCACTTGCGGCAGTCTTCATGGTGAATGGCACGTTGAGGTTGGGAAGCCGTAGACATGCGGTATTGGCGATAGACGATGAAAGAGCCCAGGATGATCTCTGCCTCGCGTCAGCGCAGTACCAGCAGGCATCTTTCAGTAAGAGCTGGTGAAGGGGCCTTGCGAGGGGGGCGCAGTTAGGGATAGAGTGGCGGTAGATGCCCACCGTGCCCAAATACCAGTGCAGGCTCTTGCCGTCTTTTGGTGGTTGAAGCTGCAGTATGGCCTGGAGTTTCTCCTCGTCTGCCTGGAATGTGCTTTGCTCGACAATGGAACCTAGGAGGTTAATTGTGGTCGAAACCAATTAAACCTTCCGGAGGTTATTGATGATGCCAGCGTCCGGCATTCGTTGGGAAACGGTGGCTAGGTAAAAGAGATGCTCCTCCACGGTTTCCGAGAACACTACCACGTAATCCATGTAAGCCATCACATAAATTAATTTGGCGTCCTGAAGCTCAGCATCTATTACACGCTGAAAGTCCCCAATGGCAAGTGATTGCAGTCTTTGCAATGTCGCAGGGGGCGATTAGAATTTGCAGAAAGCCCCTGCTTCAGTCAAGAACTTTGGGGACTCAAGTGACTACATCACTGAATCGGTTGATGGGAAGGGGTACGAGTCTGGAAATTGTGACAGTGTTCAACCGACTGTAGTCGACACACAACCACGCCATGCCATCTTAGGTGCTAGTATAATTGGGAACGCCTAGGGGCTCTTACACCGTCTTACTCCCCAAGTAGCGATCATTTCGTCTAGGGCACTGTCTAGAAGTGCTCGCTTGTGGATAGTCGGGGGCTGCTGGTTGAAACGGATCAGGTGGGTGCATCCGGTGTCGATCCTATGAGTGAGCACATTAACAGTGTCACGAGCCTCCGTGATCATTTCGGCAAATAGATTAAGCGCTGTCTCGATTTTGGTCTTCTGCGCCGGAAACCCAGTGAAATGCTTCAGAACAGTCAGAGTACCACTACCGATCTCGGAGACCGCAGAGATATTTGCGTCAAACAGATTTCGCTGCAGTTCTCGTGGCTTAGTCATGCATTTGATTGTATGTGCACACATGTCGTGCTGATCTCTAAACCTGGTTCATCCATCGTGGTTTCTTAGTGGCTATCGTGTTGGGTTGCTAAGCACGAGGTTGCAGGATTTAATACCGGCAACGGCGGCTGCGTTTCGATGGGGCGAAATGCGAAAACACCCGTGTACTTAGATTTAGGTCCACGTTAAAGAATCCCAGGTGGTCCAAACTTCCGGAGTCCCCCACTGTCGCGCGCCTCGTAATCAGAAAGTAGTTTTGGCACGTAAAACCCATAATTTAATTTTTTAGACCTGGTTCATGTACTTTATAGAGATTGAGCACGATTCTTTTTTTTTATTGCGACTGTGCGCCTTCTGGCATAAAGAAATATTTAAACGTGTAGATACACGTCGGATTCTCAGAGGAAGTCCAGTAATGTCCCGTGTTGGGGCCCCAAGCTTGAACTGTACATCTGGCGGCCGACCAGGGGGTGGTCCACATCGAAGCAGGTGTTTCTGGCGGAGGGCATGTAGAGAGGGGCAAGTCCAGAGGAGGTGCCCAATGACCACCTCGCAGACAGGTGTGGGACAGAATGGGAAGGAATCGCTGATGGAGGTACGGTACTGTGCCGACCACGACCAGGGTTAGGCAGGGGTGAGGGCGACGCGGAGGCGCAACCTTCGTAGCAAGACCTCTTCCCAGCGCTCTACGCCACCAGGGAGGTCTGTGCCACACGGTGTGAGAGACTACATGGTGGTGCCACACGGTGGAAAAGCACAATTCCTGCTTTGACTATGAAGTTCCGGCCCAAAATCACAGGACAAGAAAGTCCTGGAAGATGTAGGAAGTGTTGCCGGAGTTTTTGATCATTGACGGTAACTGTTAACCAGGCTGCTGACGTAGCGGACGAAACGTGAGTACAATCCTTGCCAAGGTTCACGTTTACACTTCGTAACTTCGACGTTTCGCCTCACAGGCGCATTTGACACGATCGCCGAAAACTGAAACAGCCGAGCTGGTGTCTAAAATAGCAGGTACTTCTATTCCGGCCATTCTGACCGCCACCAAAGATATTTTCTCAAGGTGGGCGTCAAGAAGACTGAACGCGGACGGCAAAGCTCTCACCGTTTGTCCGAGTTCCTGGGCCTTCGAGCAGAGGGTGGGGGGCGATACTTTGCAGATACAGCTGCTACCCTTCATGTCGGTGGTGATTCGAGCGTGAAGAGCTGTATCTTCCCCCCCCCCCCCTCCCACCCTCCGCTGGCGAGTTTGTCCGTGGCTCGGCGCGGTGACGGTACGATAGTTGGACGACCAAAAGACCGGGCTTTTCGTAGTCTTTGAAGCGCTTGCCTCCGCTCGGGGCATGGTGGCTGCCGCAAGAAGCGCCGACTTTGCGAATGACACTGCGTGAGGGTCGGCTGCTGCCGGAGAAGATGTTCCGGAGCTTGCATGTAGCAAGGAGACCTCGGGGCGCGGTAGATCTTTGGCCCGCGACTGGCAGATGCTCACCACCACCGGCCGCCGTCATTTCCCTGTTGGCGGGAGCTAGGAAAGCTCGGGCACTGGCTCTTGCAGTGACCTCGTGCTCCACACTGGAAGCATACTGGAGTGCTCCTTCTTGTATCTTCAGCGCCTGACTGGAGGACGCCGCTACAGGCCGGCTACGGCCCTCGGTGCCTCGCAGCGTTGTTGCAGGTTCCCAGACCGGAGGCTGGAAGGGACTTGGGTGGCAAAGTTGCGGTGACTGAATGGATTCACGGTCCTTAGAGGTGGTACCATATTCCCCGGTCTTGCAATTAGAGAACCGTGTCACGCGCAAGAAGGCTCGAGGGAGGCCTGAGGCAAGGGTGGAGGTTTTTTAGTGAACTCTGTCAACATCACTGCCTCATTATTGGACGTCGCTTTAGCGAGATAGTCAAGTGAAGAGAAAGTACTGCCCCTGAAATAAGCCTGAAAGCGTGGGTGAGATTGCTGGATTGCCCGGATTACTCTTTCCGTTGCAGGTGCTGTAGTATATGCGCGCTCGTAAAGCTCCTGAAAAGACGGTATCTATTCTTGGAGGCTTTCATCCTCCGCCTGTCTGCGGGCGTGAAGCTCGTCGTTCATGTGGACGGTGTAGTCGAGGGGGGGAGTAGTCATTCTACTCGCAGTACCTGCTAAAAGGGCAACCAACGTTGGAAGAACTTGCAACGATGCCAGCGGGCGACGGACACAGTCAGCCGACGGGCAAAATACCCTGAAGCAGAACGTTTTCCGTAATCGATTCCCGTTTGCGGTAATCTTGCATTTCCTGAAGAAATTCTGCCACCGATTTCTTGTCTGTGTACCCTTCACATGTAGGCACAACGAGCTGCGAACGGAAACTGGCTGTTGGCGTTATGTTTGCCTGATGCTCGAGCAGCGCGGTATGCCAGGCAAGAATGCCAGACATACCTTGTGCGGGGGTGTTCTGGTCCTTTTTGTAAGGCATTGTACTGTTGGTTTCATGAGTAGGATTTGCAACTGCGCCCTTCGTGACTTTACCCGAATGTTGGTGAATTAAAATGCCGGCGAAGCATCTCTGGCGTTAAAATTGGACAGACACAGTAGTCTTGGGGTATGGGAGAAATAAAGTAATGGTCAAGTGGTTCTGCGGAGGCAGGATGGCGTGGAATAGCGCGGAGCAAGGGGGGCGGAAGTGAAATAAAGATGTTTGAGCTTACGCGGGTCAGAGCGGTTGGGTATGAATGCGTCCGCTGTGAAGCCCGATGGCGGGCCGAAAGAAGTGGGCGTAGGGGCAATGGCCAGGTGCCTCGAAGTGGGGGTGGTTCCCTTATTGCCGTGCTCGTGGTCCCTGCGCTAGAGAAGCGTGCTCCCGAACAATCAGTGAAAAGACGAGAAGGAAAGTAGGAAACTGCGTTTGGCACCAGATGACGAGCCCTTGCTTTCGCTCTGGGGGTACGCGGGGCACAACCAGAACGACAAAGGACCAGTGACGCAAAGAGCAGAAACCATTTAATTTATGAAGTAACGAATCACTAAAAATAATTACCGTAGTCTCAAGCCGATAGCAGAAAAGAACAAGGCGAAGAAGCAAGTACCAGAAGAAGGAGGCAAAAAAATGTACTGGCAAAGAAAAGCAACGAAAGAACGGCCGTCCTTAACCATCAAGCACCACAATCTAACGGCAGATAAGAAAATAAGTAAGGCGAAAAGCAAGCAACCCCCGAATAGGGCACGCAGACTAAGTCGCAAAAGTGGACAACAAGGACACTAGATCACGCGGACACTATGCAAAAACACTTTTCACTGGCACGGCAGCACGCTCAAAAAAAAACCTAGACGTGCCGGGCCCAGCCAGAGCCTCACCAAGGCCGCGCATCAAAAATGCACCGAGTGCCCCCTCCGCTACCTTCTTATCGCGCAAGCGCCTTTCAGGCATCCCGCGGGCAAGTTCTTACGCTAACGCGATCGGTGCATATGCTCCACGCAGCGAGTGCTGTTGTGGCGCACATTTCAAAGGCTTCCACCGCGCGCGCTGCAGAGGAGGGCTCAAAAGCTGGACACCCCATACGTGGGCCGATACCGAATATATAGCGCAATACCGGGCAGACCCGCACCGGCGGGGGCGCGCGCGTTCAGCACTCCCCATAGGTGGGCTGATCCCAGGCATCGCAATGCCGGGCAGGCCAACGGTGGATCTGAAGCTCGCGTTGAGCACTCCCCATACGTGATCTGGTCAGAAAGGTAGTGCAATGTCATACCCACCCACGGCGGAGGTGACAGGGGCGGTCAGCACTCTCTATATGTTGGCAACTCTCAGATATAGTGCAAAGCGGGGCCGACACGCGGTGAAGGAGACGCAGGCGCTGAGCACTCCCCGTACGTGGACAGATCCCGAACATTGTTAAATGCCTTATCTTCCCACAGCAGAGCTGAAGCAGGCATTAAGCAATACCTATACGTGGTCCGATCCCAAAAATAGTGCAATGCCGGATCGACCCGCGGTGGCGGCGAAGGATGCGTTAAGCGCTTCCAATGCGTGGGCTGATCCCAAAGAGTGCAATACCGGGCACATCATCGGTGGAGGAGAAGCAGGCGTTAATCATCCCTATTCATGAGCCGATCTCCAATATAGTTCCATACCGGTCTGATCCGTGGCGGAGGAGAAGTAGTTGCTTTTGTAGCAACTTTTTCCTAATGCCTTGGCACTTTGTACCAGTTCTTTTTATGAATGAAGGTATATTATTATTATTATTATTGAACGCTAAGCTCTCCCCATACGCGGTCCGAGCCCGATTATATTGCAATACCGCGCCCACCCACATCGGCGCTGGCGCAGGCATTGAGTAATCCCCATACGTGACCCAATCCCATAGATACTGAAATGACGCGCCGACCCGCAGCGGAGGTGAAGCCGGCGTGAAGTGCTCCACAAAAGTGAGCCGATCGAGAATATATTAGAATGCCGGGCTGAGCCAGCGGAGGTCAAGCGAGCGTAAGCACTCCCCATCCGCGGACCGATACCAATGATAGTGCGATGCCCGGCCGACTTGCGGCGAAGCTGAAGCACATTCTAAGCTCTCCCCATACGTAGGCAGATCCCATAATACTGCAATGACGGGCTGACCCGTGGCGGAGGTGAAGCACGCGTTAAGCACTTCCTGTACGTGGGCAGATCTCCAATATTGTCCAATACCGGGCTAGACATGGTGGAAGTGAAGCAGGCATTATGCACTCTCCATGCGTGCGTCAATTACAATACCGGGCAGGTCAGTGGTGGAGCAGAAGCATGCGTTAGTCACTCCCCATACATTGGCCGATCCCAAAATAGTGCAATGCGTGACAATCTGACGCGGAGGTTAAGAAGGCTCTAAGCGCTGCTAATACGAGGGCTGATCCCAATGATAGTGCAATGCCTGGCCGACCGGCAGTGGAGGAAAATCAGGCCTTAAGCACTCCCCATACGTGGACCGATCGCAAAAATTGTTCAATGCCGGATCAACCCGCGTCAGAGGTAAAGCAGGCATTAGGCACTCTCCATACTTGGGTCGATCACACAAATAATACTATGGTGGTATAGCTTATATACGTGGGTCGATTCGAAAAATAATGCAATGCCGGACCGACCTGCGGCGGAAGAAACGCAGGCGTTGAGCACTCGCTACACATGAACTGATCGCAAAGATTGTGCAATGCCGGTCCAACCTGTGGTTGAGGGGAAGCAGGCGTTAAGCACTCCCCATACGTGGGAGGATTCCAAAAAATAGTGATGTGTCGCATCAGCCCGCGGCGAAGGTAAAGCCGGCATTAAGCACTCTCCATACGAGGGTCAATCCTACACATAGTATTATGGCGGGCCCACCAACGGCGGAGGTGGCGTAGGCGTGCAACATTCCCCATACTTGATGAGATCCGAAAGATACGGCAATGTAGTTTAGAAGAACTTGTTGTTGGGCGAGTTGGTAGATACTAGCGAACATTGTTTAACTGCGCGAACAAATGAACCACAAAGACAGAAAGGGCCATTGACTGCGCCCTTCCACGTCTTTGTGGTTCGTTTGTTCGCGCAGTTAAACAATGTTCGATATGGCAATGCCTGGCCGAGTCATGGCGGAGGTGCAGCAGGCGTTAAGCACTCCTCATACGTTGGCGTATCCCGTATATAGGGCAATGGGGGGCGGACTTGCGGCGTCGGGCACATCACATACGTGAGGCAATTGCGAATACAGAGCAATGGCTACCCGAACCCCAGTGCAGCTGAATCACGCGTTAAGCACTCCCCGTATGTGGGCCGATTTCAAAGATAGCGCAATGCCGAGCACACCCGCGACAGAGCTGAAGCAGGCGTTAGGCACGCATATGTTAAGCATACGTTAAGCATGCGTGGTTCGATCGAGAACATAGTGCATAGGCGGGCCGACCCGCGGTGGAGATGATGGAGGCATCAAGCAAATACGTGGGCCGATTCCAAAAATAGTGGAATGCCGGATCGAGCCACGGCGGAGGTGAACCAGGCTGTAAACACACCGCATCCGTTGGCCGATCCCGAATATAGCGCAGTGGCGGGCGGGCCCGTGGCGCTGATGAAGGATGCATTAAGCACTCTCCATACGTGAGTCGATCTGAAGGTAATACAATGCGGGCCTAGCTGCGGCGGAGGAGAAGCCGGCGCTAAGCTTCTAGAAAGTTACGCTTCTTGATCTGTGCAAGCATTATCATTATCGTTCTTTCGTGACAATAGGGTACACGAATAGACTCACACGAAATGCATGCCGTCTATTCTAAGCACTCTGGCTGCTCCAAGTCTCAATTTCACTGCTTGGCATGTTTGTTCGCCTAAGATGTGGTAGCAGGCTTCGCTTCTTGATCTCTGGAAGCCCAGTCAACCGTTTCCAGTTTACTGGTAATAAAGAGAGTACAGGAACAGAGTTACAGCAAATGCATCACCGAGTATTCTATGTATTGTCGCTGCTCCACGTTTCAATGTATATGATTCGGTTGTTTGGTCGCCTAAGCTGTGGAAGTAGGTCGCGCTTCTTCATCTCTCTAAGCCATGTTCCCATTTCTCGTTTTTTTCTTTTCGTGAGTATAGAGTACAGGAATAGACTAACACGAAATACATTACTTATATTCATAGCGCTGTCGCTGCTCCCCGTTTCAATCGCTCTGCATCGGGGGTACGTTCGCCTAAGCTGTGAAAGCTAGTCACACTTGTTTATCTCTAGAGGCCATGTGCACAATTCTCATTTTATTGTGAATACAGAGGACAGAGACAGAGTCCCAGGAAATACATTGGCGTGTATTCTAATTGGTGTCGATCTACTCTATATTCACGAAAATATGACAATGGTTGACTAGGCTTCCTGAGATCACGGAGTGACACATGCTACAGCTCATCAAAACAAACAACCCAAGCCGAAATATTGAAACTTGGATCAACAAGATCGCTCCGAATATATGGTAATGCATTTCCGGGGGATATATGAATTGCACTCTATATTCACATGAATATAATAATGGTGGGCTAGCCTTCCAGAGATCAAGAAGCGCTACCTCCAACAACAGCTTAGGCGAAAACACATCAAAGTAGAGATATTGAAACGACGAGCAATAAGAGCGCTCAGATCACATGATAATGCTTTTCGAGCGAATATATGTGTGTACCCGACATCCACAATATAGGAGAATGCTGGACGGCGCTTCCAGAGATCAAGAATCGAGACCTGCTACCTCAGCTCATCCGAACAAACACCCCAAGCAGAGATATTGAAACTTTCAGCGACAAGATCGCTTGGAATACTTGGTAATAAATTTCGTGTATGTGCCTGCCTGTCCGGACAGGCCGCCAATGGAATCTGAACCTGGCAACGTTTAACGCTAGAACGTTGTCTAATGAGGCGAGTCTAGCAGTCCTATCAGAGGAATTAGAGGGCAGTAAATGGGATACAATGGGGCTGAGTGAAGTTAAGAGGCCAAAATAAGCATATACAGTGCTAAAAAGCGGGCACGTCCTGTGCTACCGCGGCTTAGCGGATAGACGAGAACTAGGAGTCCGATTCCTGATTAATAAGAATATAGCTGGTAACATGGAGGAATTCTATAGCATTAACGAGAGGGTGGCAGGTCTTGTGAAATGTAATAAGAGGTACGAAATGAAGGTCTTACAGGTCTATGCTCCTACATCCAGTCAAGATGACCAGGAAGTCGAAAGCTTCTATGAAGACGTGGAATCGGCGATGGGTAGAGTGAAAACAAAATACAACATACTGATAGGCGACTTCAATGCCAAGGTAGGCAAGAAGAAGGCTGGAGACAAGTCCGTGGGGGAATATGGCATAGGAGCTAGGAATAGCAAGGGGAGAGTTATTAGTAGAGTTTGCGGAACAGTATATTATGCGGATAATGAATAGCTTCTTCCGCAAGCGGGATAGCCGAAAATGGACGTGGAGGAGCCCGAATGGCGAGACTAGAAATGAAGTAGACCTTATACTCTGCGTTAACCCAGGCATCATACAAGATGCGAACGTGCTCGGCAAGCAGCGCTGCAGTGACCATAGGATGGTAAGAACTCGAATTAGCATAGACCTAAGGAGGGAACGAAAAAAACTGGTACATAAGAAGCCGATCAATGAGTTACGGTAAGAGGGAAAATAGAGGAATTCCAGATCAAGCTACAGAACAGGCATTCGGCTTTAACTCAGGACGAGGACCTTAGTGTTGAAGCAATGAACGAATATCTTGTGGGCATCATCAAGGAGTGAGCAATAGAATTCGGTGGTAACTCCGTTAGACAGGACACCAATAAGCTGTTGCAGGAGACGAAAGATCTGATCAAGAAACGCCAATGTATGAAAGCACCTAACAACACAGCTAGAATAAAATTTGCAGAACTTTCCAAGTTAATCAGTAAGTGTAAGACAGCTGACACAAGGAAGTATAATATGGATAGCATTCAACGCGCTCTCAGCAACAGTGGAAGCGTAACATGAGTGAAGAAGAAACTAGGAATTAGAAACAGTCAGATGTATGCGTTAAGAGACAAAGCCCCCAATTTCAATACTAATATGGATGAGATAGTACAAGTAGGTGAGGAGATCTATAGAGATTTATACAGTACCAGTGGCACCCACATAATGGAAGAGTGAATGGTGTAGAGGAATTCTGGAATTCCGGAACTCCGGAAGAAGTATTGAAAGCCTTGGGAGCTATGCAAAGGGGGAGGGCCGCGTGGGAGGATCAGGTAACAGCATGTTCGTTCAAGGATGGTAGGCAGATTGTTCTAGAGAAAATGTCCGCCCTCTATACGGAATGCAATGCCTCATGACCTCGAGCGTTCCGCAGTCTTGGAAGCACGCTAACATTATCCAAATCGATATGAAATGGAACGCCAAGTATTTGAAAAATTATAGACCAATCAGCTTACTGTAATCATCATCATCATCAGCCTGGTTACGGCCACGCAGGACAAAGGCCTCTCCCATACTTCACGAACAACCCCAGTCTTGTACTAATTGTGGCCATGTCGTCCCTGCAAACTTCTTAATCTCATCCGCCCACCTAACTTTCTGCCGCCCCCTGCTACGCTTCCCTTCCCTTGGAATCGAATCCGGAACCCTTAATTACCATCGGTTATCTTCCCTCCTGAATACATGTCCTGCCCATGCCCATTTCTTTTTCTTGATTTCAACTTAGATGTCATTAACTCGCGTTTGTCCCCTAAACCAATCTGCTCTTTTCTTATCCCTTAACGTTACGCCCATCATTCTTCTTTCCATAGCTCGTTGCGTCGTCCTCAATTTAAGTAGAACCATTTTCGTAAGCCTCCAGGCTTCTGTCCCGTAGGTGAGTACTGGTAAGACACAGCTATTATACACTTTTCTCTTGAGGGATAATGGGAACCTGCTGTTCATGATCTGAGAATGCCTACCAAACGCACCCCAGCCGATTCTTATTCTTCTGATTATTTCCGTCTCATGATCCGGATCCGCCGTCACTACCAGCCCTAAGTAGATGCAATCCCTTACCACTTCCACTGCATCGCTATCTATTGTAAATTGCTGTTCTCTTCCGAGACTGTTAAACATTACTTTAATTTTCTGTAGGTTAATTTTTAGACCAACTCTTCTGCTTTGCCTCTCCAGGTCAGTGAACATGCATTGCTATTGATCCCCTGAGTTACTAAGCAAGGCAATATCATCTGCGAATCGCAAGTTACTAAGGTATTCTCCGTTAACTTTTATCCCCAATTCTTTCCAATCCAGGTTTCTGAATACCTCGTGTACACACGCTGTGAATAGCATTGGAGAGATCGTATCTCCCTTCCTGACGCCTTTCATTATTGGGATTTTGTTGCTTTCCTTATGGAGGACTACGGTGGCTGTGGAGCCGTTATAGATATCTTTTAGTATTTTTACGTACAGCTCGTCTACACACTGATTCCGTAATGCCTCCATGACGGCTGAGGTTTCGACAGAATCAAACGCTTTCTCGTAATCAATGAACGCTATATGTAAGGGTTGGCTATATGTCGCACGTTTCTCCACCACCTGATTGATAGTGTGATAATGGTCTATTATTGAGCAGCCTTTCCGGGATCCTGCATGGTCATTTGCTTGACAGAAGTCTAAGATGTTACTTAGATTTCTTAGAGGCTTTTGCCCCGCAATTGGCGTTACCAGACTGATGATGATCAGCCTGCACTCTATATTCACGAAAAAACTAGAATTGTGACGTTGGCTTCCAGAGATCAATAAGTTAGACCTGCTACCACCGCTTATCCGAACAAAACCCCAAGCTGAGTTATTGAGACTTGGAGCAACAAGAGTTCTTAAAATACATGGTAATGCATCTCGTGTGAGCATATGCCAACATTCGATATTGGAAATAAAATGAGAATGGTGGACTACGCTTCCAGAGACTAAGAAGCGCGACGTGCTACCACAGCTTAGGCGAAGATGCACCCAAAGAAGAGATAATAAACCTCGGAGCAACAACACCACTTAGAATACATGGTAATGTAATTTGTGTGACTTTATGTCCATATGCTACATTCACACTGAAATGAGAATGGCGGACTAGGCTTCTAGAAATCAAGAAACGCGGCCTGCTTCAACAGCTTAAGCACACACTAAGCAGAGATATCGAAACTTGGCGCAACATAAGCGCGGTTTGTATACATGCTAATGCATTTCCTGTGGATATATGTCTGCATCCTATATTCAACATAATATGAAATTGGGGGACAAGGCTTCCAGACATCAAGAAACTTGACCTGCTTCCCCAGCTTAGGCGAACAAACACTCCAAGAAGAAGTATTGGTACTTGGAACGACAAGATTCGTTAGAATACATGGTAATTCGTTTCGTTTGAGTCTTTTCCTGTACTCCATGTTCACAAAAACACGACAATGGTGGACTAGGCTTTCAGAGATCAAAAATTTAGACCTGCTACGACAGCTTATTCGAACAAACTACCCAAGCATAGATATTGAAACTTCGATCAACAAGAGCGCTGAGAATCCAGGGCAACGTTTTCCTGTGAGTATATGCCTGCATTCTATATTGGAAATAGCATGAGAATTGGGGACTCATTCCGATTTTATTTTGAATATAGAGTCCGGACATATACTCACGCGAATTTCATTACCTTGTATTCTTAGCAATCTTGTTGCTCCAAGTGTCAAAATCTGCAAGAACTGGCCTGGAGGGACAGGACGTTGACGACAGCATCAAGCTCTCTGAACACGCCAGTGCTAATAACAGGTGGGACCCAACGATTTTTCTCGCCAATGTCACCTTTATCTTGGCGGAACCCCACGCTTATGGCACCAAACACATGACGATGAGATATCCAGTCGGGACAGTTTCAAAGAAAAGCTAAGGGAACTGTTCGGCGACCCAATTGGCCGCAAGGTTGCTGCGAGAAAGGCTCTTGCGTCTCTTGTTCACATATCTACAGAGCTGTACGTTTCATACTTCCTGGAGGTCTTGGCTTGGTACCGCAAAGCTGATGATGCAATGTCTGAAGCAGATAAAGTTACACATGTTCTAAAATGCATCACCGATGACGCTTTCAATTTGATTGTGCTCGGCAACGTATCGACTATCGACGCCATTACAAAAGAATGCCATCGCCTTGAACAAGCTAACAGCCGCCGTATCACACACCACATCACGCGGCTACTTAACACTGCTGCTACGTTGACTTGTGAGGATCGACGGCGTGAGACCACCACCTGTCACGACGTAACCCATACTGTTCGCCGCGAGCTCGAGGCTGCCTGTTGGCCAGCTTTCTCCGCGACGCCTCCTCATCCGCCAGCAACCACGATTGCCATGATTCAGGCCGTAGTCAGACAAGAATTTGAGAAGATGGGTCTGAACTCCGTGTGTTCAACGTCTGAACCCAGCGTTCCCCATTTTAGAGCGCAGCTCTTTGGCGTCCGTTCCTGGGTTTCGCGTCGTCGTCGGCGTTGTCGTCGGCCTCGTAACCAGCTCCGCCCCCCTTCCATCCCCCCAGCGCTAGCAGCGACCGACTGATACCGCTGGATGCCGCTGACGCCACTAGAGAGTCTAGATAACGTGACTGCATAGAACACCGTCGCCGCCATGCAGAAAGAGGAGGAAAGGGTCCCCCCCCCTGTTCTTGTGTGGCGGATAGGGTGCTCTTCAGTTGCCGACGCGCCGGTTATTTCACGTAGGCCCCGGCACGTCGACGAATACGTGACCACCTTCCCATGGCTAGACCTGGTTCTTAGCGCTGCGGAAGCGAGGGTATCATATTGTTTGTGTCGGCATCGGCGGCGTTGTCCCTGAAACCAACTCCGCAGCTGGGGTTGACTCACTATCGGCGTCAGCGGCATCAGTCAGTCGCTGCTCTCTCTTCCCTCCTCCCTTTATCGTGTTGTCCGCTTGCTGCGCGCGCTTCTGCCCCCATCGTTTGCCGCTGGGTGTACACGCCGCCCCCCTCCCCCCCTTCCTGCGAGCCTCCGGTTGTCAAAGCGCCGGCTCGAACTTAATTCCTTTCTTCGCTCCTCCTCCAATGGAACCCCTGTGCGGTGGCAATCAGAGAGCCAGATCGGTGGCGGCGGATCTGTATATGTGCACCGCCCGAGCCGAAATTGCCGCTGCCGTTCGCCCTGTGCGGTGGCAATCAGAGAGCCAGATCCGTGGCGGCGGATCTGTATATGTGCACCGCCCGAGCCGAAATTGCCGCTGCCGTTCGCCACTGCGAAATTATCTGCCAGTTCTTTCTGAGCCATGAGCGAGACGACCGATGGAAGTCCTCCGTCTGCTGCTGCTGCTGCTGCTGCTGCTGCTAAACGAGCTGCCAGAGCAGAGGCCCAGCGCCGTCGCCGTCAGAATCCAGAGGTGCGTGCCGCCGAAGCAGAAGCTTACCGTTGCCGCCGTCGAGATGATCCAGGAGTACGCGTCGCCGAAGCAGAGGCTAAGCGCCGCCGCCGAGAAGACCCTGCCGTTCGCGCCGCCGAAGCGGAGGCTCATCGCCGCCGTCGAGAGCAACCAGCAGTAAGCGAGGCTGAAGCAGAAGCTCATCGCCGCCGCCGAGAAGACCCTGCAGTTCGCGCCGCCGAAGCGGAGGCTCATCGCCGCGTCGAGAGCAACCAGCAGTAAGCGAGGCTGAAGCAGAAGCTCATCGCCGCCACCGAGAAGACCCTGCCGTTCGCACCGCCGAAGCGGAGGCTCATCGCCGCCGTCGAGAGCAACCAGCAGTAAGCGAGGCTGAAGCAGAAGCTCATCGCCGTCGCAGAGAAGACTCTACCGTTCGCGCGGCCGAGGCCGAGGCCAAACGCAAACAAAGGCTCGCAAACAGTCAGGGTGCAACAAATGCTTTCCGGCGACAGTTTACAGACAATCCGTTTGGAAGTGTGTGTTCAGTGTGGGATCGGCTCTGGTTCCAAAATGACGTGAAACCGCTTCCGGATACGTGCCGTGAGAATCTCCGGTGTACGTTTCCAAACTCGGACTTGTGTCAATTCAGACTGTGTTCTTCATGCATGCAATCTGTGCGGAAAGGTGACATTCCTCATTTTAGAGCGCTGCTCTTTGGCATCCGTTCCTGGGTTTCGCGTCGTCGTCGGCGTTGTCGTCGGCCTCGTAACCAGCTCCGCCCCCCTTTCATCCCCCCAGCGCTAGCAGCGACCGACTGATACCGCTGGATGCCGCTGACGCCGCTAGAGAGTCAAGATAACGTGACTGCATAGAACACCGTCGCCGCCATGCAGAAAGAGCAGGAAAGGGTCCCCCCCCCCTGTTCTTGTGTGGCGGATAGGGTGCTCTTCAGTTGCCGACGCGCCGGTTATTTCACGTAGGCCCCGGCACGTCGACGAATACGTGACCACCTTCCCACGGCTAGACCTGGTTCTTAGCGCTGCAGAAGCGAGGGTATCATATTGTTTGTGTCGGCATCGGCGGCGTTGTCCCTGAAACCAACTCCGCAGCTGGGGTTGACTCACTATCGGCATCAGTCAGTCGCTGCTATCTCTTCCCTCCTCCCTTTATCGTGTTGTCCGCTTGCTGCGCGCGCTTCTGCCCCCATCGTTTGCCGATGGGTGTACACGCCGCCTCCCTCCCCCCTCTTCCTGCGAGTCTCCGGTTGTCAAAGCGCCGGCTCGAACTTAATTCCTTTCTTCGCTCCTCCACCAATGCAACCCCTGTGCGGTGGCAATCAGAGAGCCAGATCGGTGGCGGCGGATCTGTATATGTGCACCGCCCGAGCCGAAATTGCCGCTGCCGTTCGCCCTGTGCGGTGGCAATCAGAGAGCCAGATCGGTGGCGGCGGATCTGTATATGTGCACCGCCCGAGCCGAAATTGCCGCTGCCGTTCGCCACTGCGAAAGTATCTGCCAGTTCTTTCTGAGCCATGAGCGAGACGACCGATGGAAGTCCTCCGTCTGCTGCTGCTGCTGCTGCTGCTAAACGAGCTGCCAGAGCAGAGGCCCAGCGCCGTCGCCGTCAGAATCCAGAGGTGCGTGCCGCCGAAGCAGAAGCTTACCTAGTGGAGTCTTTGTTAAAGGAATACGTGTGAAAAATAAAAAAAAAATTTCTGTGATAGCGCATACATGTGTTGCTCGATTTCTTTGCCTCAATCTATCGAAAAGGTGAAGCAGCTCTTTTGCTGCGCTCAAATTTCGCATTAGGAAGTAGCGTAATCGTCGATAATTTTTTCTACCGTCCCTCCTCGTCCCCGGCAGTCATTTTCTGCCGCATCTCGCCGCAACCCATCCAAATGGCGCACTCCTGATGACAGGACGACCTGCTTCCACTGCTGTCGCATCGGCCCTATCACTCGTCACTGCCGCAACCGATGACCACCACTTACTCGGACATACGCCACCCCTTATTTCCGCACTTTGGACCTTCTGTTCCCTATGCCACCCACCATTGACCCACTGCCACTGATGCCCCTGCTCAGAACCTTCGCAACAGCCGCTCACCCTCACCGCGACGCCAGCAACCTCGTTCACCCCAACCCCGCCGCTTGTATTCGCCGCCTGTCACCTACCGGACCCAGCCGGAAAACTGGGTGCTGCAGCTTGTGGAGGTGAATCTGCGTTGTCGATCCTGCCCTCAAATCCTCTGCTCACGTTACCTACGAATCAAAACCTTTTTGACGATGACGTTGACGGCTATCCTGTCACTGCACTAATTGATATAGGCGCACACCTTCCTATTATGAGGGCAGCCTACGGACGACGACTCAAAAAGCTCCTCCCCCCAGCGTCGGCACGCGTCGTCCGCGTTGCGGATGGCGGTACTGTGCCTATCGTCGGCATGTGTACGGCACGTGCCCGCTTCGGCGGCCGCCACACCCCTTTCCTCTTCAATGTAATTACTGATTGACCCCACAACCTAATTCTCGGCCTCGATTTTCTACCCGTTCATTCTGCTATTATTGACTGCTCTGCCAGTACCCGTCGACATGAGTTGCCGATTGTCGCAGAACCTTCTGAGGCACCCTAGGGCCGCTTATGTCCCACCGGCTTTCTTCGCCTGCCGCCAAAGTGAATAGCCTTTATTAAACCGTTGACTTCCCCGCCACTTCCTGATGGCGAGTACCTCACCACTTCTCTGCCCCACATTCCACTACAGTATGACGTTACTGTGAGTCACAGTATACCTACTCTTACTATGTGCCGCACTCGTACACCTATCTGACTTTGGATTGGCAAAGCAAATTCTATCACGAGGTATTTGCCTTGCCAACGTTGACTGTCTCGGCGACGACAATCAAGTGGCAGCGTTATCAACCGATGGTTCTTGCGAGCATAGCACGCCCCTCGCGCCAACCGCGGGCGCTGATTCCAACATAAAGAAAATGGTTGCGACGAACCTGTTCTCTGCGCAGGCTGAAGACCTTTGCCAAGTATTATCGTTCTACCAAGACGTTTTTGACTTCGACGATTGCCGGACGCTCGCGGTCAAGCATCGTATTCTTACTGGCGATGCTACGCCTATTCACCGACGACCATATCGAGCTTCCGCGTCGGAATGCCGAGTAATCAAAGTGAAGTGAACACAATGCTCGATAAAACATCATTGAGCCTTCTTAGAATCCTTCGACGTCACGTGTGGTGTTGGTTAAGAAGAAGGACGGCACTTGGCGCTTCTCTGCATACTACCGTCATCGGAAAAACATTACTGAGAAGGATGTCTACCCGCTCCCACGTATAGACGACGCCTTTGACTGACTCCACGGTTCCTGCTATTTCTCCTCGGTTGATCTTCGTTGTGGATACTGGTATATTGCTGTTGACGATATGGACAGAGAAAAACCGCGTTCTTCACACCTGATGGCCTTAATTTAAAGTAATGCCGTTTCGATTATGCGTCGTGCCGGCAACCTTTGAGCGTATGATGCACTCCTTGTTCCAACTTTTCAAATGGTCCAAGTGCCTCTGCCATTTCGACGACGTCATCGCCTTCTCGCCAATGTTCGACACACTCCTTGAGCGTCTCACAACTATACATGATGTACATCGAAAGGCAAAGTTGCAACTTAACTCGTCCAAATGTCGTTTTGGCCACCGTTCGGGCCATCTTGTTCACGCTTCCGCAGTACAGCCTGATCGCGACAAAACTCGCGCTGTGCGAAACTTTGCGGTTACGAAGACAGCCGCAGATGTCGGATGTTTTGTAGGGCTATGCTCGTACTTTCATCGTTTTGTTCCAGATTTTCGGACAATTGCAAGACCCCTCACTGATCATTTGAAGAAAGACGTACAATTCTTGTGGGGCGCTTCAAAAGCCGACGCCTTCTCTTGTCTCGTCACTCTTCTAACCTCACCACCCATTCTCGCCCACTTCGACCCTGATGCCCCTACAGAATTGAGTACAGATGCCAGCGGTCATGGCGTAGGTGCCGTCTTAGCCCAGAATTAGCGTGGCCAGGATCGCGTTATTGCTTATGCGAGCCGCCTCCTAACGCCATCGGAGCGCAACTATTCCATTGCTTGTTGTTCTCTGGGTGGTTGCGAAGTTCCGTCCTTACATTTACCGTCCCTCTTTTTCCGTAGTCACTGACCATCATGCTCTCTGCTGCCTCTCATCGCTAAAAGATCCTAAAGGCCGAGTTGGTCGATGCCTTTCAGGCTACAAGAATTTTCATATTCCGTGGTCTACAAGTCTGGGCCCCTGTACCAAGACGCTGAGAGCTTGTGGCGTTACCCTGTTGACCATTCTGATTACTCCAATATTGCCAGTGCTACTTGCATATTCTCTGTATCACAGCTGCTTCATTTCGACGGCGAGCAACGTTGGGACGCCTACATCAGAGCACTCATAGACCGTTTTGAACACTCTGCGGTTGATGCCACCCTACGCCTTGCCGTCTTCCGCGACGGTAATCTATACCGTCGTAACCTTCATCCTGGTGTCTCTGAGTTACTACTTGTCATACCTAAAAACCTCCGCTCAACCGTTCTAGAAGAACTTCACGGCGCACCAACGGTAGGGCACCTCGGCGTAACTCGAACCTATGACCGTGGACGTCACCGTTTATTTCTGGCCGGGCCTTGCTCGTACCGTACGAGGTTACGTCGCCGCTTGTGAACTTTGCCAATGACGAAAGAAGCCTTCCCAGCTCCCCACTGTCTACCTGCAGTTACTCGAAATCTCTGTTGAGCACTTCCATCGTGTTGGCTTAGACCTTCTCGGCCCATTTCCGGTTTCTGCATCAGGAAACAAGCGAGTTGCAGTCGCAGTTGACTACGCGACCGGCTACGCCATAACCCGCGCTCTTCCGACCAGTTGCGCAGCTGATGTTGCGGGCTTCATCGTGCATGATATCATTTTGATTCATGGTGCTCCGCGTCAATTGCTAACAGACCGTAGCCGTACGTTCTTAGTCAAAGTCACTGACGCAATATGCGCGCCTGCTAAATACATAATAACTTTACCACCTCCTACCACCGTCAAATGAATGGCCTCACTGAGCCTTTGAACCACACCCTTACGGACATGCTATCGAAATACGTTTCAGATAACCACCATGACTGGAACCTGGCTCTACCTTACATGAACTTTGCGCACAAAACTTCCCGTCTCGAAACTGCTGGCTTTTCCCCGTCTTACCCATTGTATGGCCGAGAACCGACGTTACTACTAGACACTGTGCTTCTGTCCACCAAAGCTTCAACTAGCGCTTATGCCCGCGATGCAATCGCCAGTGATGACCATGCTCGCCAACTTGCGAGCGTTCGTCTAAAAGTGTCTCAAGGCAAACAGAAGCAACGCTACAACCTCCATCTCCGTGATCTCCATTTTGTGCCCGGCACCCTCGTGTTGCTTTGGTCAGCATCGCGTAAAGTTGGCCTTTGTGAAAAACTGCGTTCCAGCTACACAGACCCATATCGCGTGTTCCGCCAAGTGACGGATGCCACCTATGAAATCATTCCAGCCACGCTCACTACGTCCTCCGCTGTGAGAACCAGTGACATTGTCCACGTCGCCTGACCAAAGCCGTACAACTCTCCACGCGTCGTGGATATTTTGCCCTTGCCGCCGAGGGGGGGGGGGGGGGGGTAGCAGTACGACATTATCAGGAAATACACAAGAGACGATCCGCCGTGAGAATGATAGTGAAGTTAGTCTGTGCATTGGCGCGGGTGAGTGTTGGCGTGGCTGTCTCGCTCCAGTGCAAATAGGCTGTAAATAGCCTCTTTAATCTGTCTTTCTCCACGTAACATTATTATAATGGTGGACAAGGCTTCCAGAGATCAAGAAGCGTGACCTGCTACAACAGCTTAGGCTAACAAATACACCAAGCATAGATATTGAAACTTGGAGCAACAAGAGCCCTTAAAATACATGGTGATGCATTTCGTGCCAGCATATGCCTGCACCCAATATCGGCTTTAAAATGAAAATGATGGACTAGGCTTGCAGAGATTAAGAAGCGCGACCTGCTAACTACAACTTAGCTGCACATACAACCAAAGAAGGGTTGTTGAAACTTGGAGAAACTAGAGCACTTTGAATACATGGTAATGTATTTCCCATGTGATGCTGTACTCTACATTAACGAAAAATGACAATGACGGACTAGGCTTCCATAGATCACGACGTGAGACCTGCCAGCATAGCTCATTCTAAATAAACACCACAAGAAGAGATATTGAAATTTCGATCAACAAGATCGCTCAGGATACATGCTAATGCAATTCGTGTGAGTCTATGTCTAAACACAACATTCACAATATAATGAGAATGCTGGACTAGGCTTCTAGAGATGAAGAAACGAGACCTGCTGCTTCAGAATAGGCGATCAAACGTTCCAAGTAGAGATATTTAAACTTGGAGCAACAACAACGCTGCGAATACATGGTAATGGATTTTGTATTTGTATATGCCTGCCGTCTATATTCACAATAAAACCAGAATGGTGGACGAGGTTTCCAGAGATCAAGAATCACGACCTGCTACCAAAGCTTAGGCGAGCAAACACCAGAAGAAGAGATATTGAAACTTAGATCAACAAGAGCGCTTGGAATACATGGAAATATAATTCGTGTGGGTATATGTATGTATTCCACGTTCACAAAATGAGAATGGCGGTCTAGGCTTCTAGAGATCAAAAAGCGCGACTTGCTTCAACAGCTTAAGCGAAAATACACCCAAAGCGGAGATATGAACTTGAAGGAATAGGATGGCTTAAAATACATGGTAATGTATTTCGTGCGAGTCCTTTCCTGTACTCCTTATTCGCGAAAACACGACAATGGGGCACTAGGCTTCGAGAGACCAAGAAGTGCGACCAGATACCACAGCTCATGCGAACATACAAGCAAGGAAGAGATATTGAAACTTGGGGCAATAAGAGCCTTTAGAATATATGGTAACGCATTTCATGCGAGTCTCTTATTGTGCATATCTTCACGAAAAACCGATAATGGTGTACTATGCTTCCAGAGATCAAGAAGTGAGACCTCCTACCACAGCTTATCCGAACAAACAAGCCAAGCTGAGATATTGAAAATTCGAGCAATAACAGTGCTTAGAATACACGGCAATGCATTTCGTGTGAGCATATGCCTGATTTCTATATTTCCGAAAAAAGGAGCACGTTAGACTACGCTTCCAGAGATGAAAAACCCGACCTGCAACCACAGCTTAGGCAAACATGCACCTGAAGAAGAGATATTGAATCTTGGAGCAACAAGAGCGTTTAGAATACATGGTAATGTAATTCGTGTGGGTATATGTATGTATTCCGCGTTCACAATAAAATGACAATCGTAGACTAGGATTCTAGGGATCAAGAGACGCGACCAGCTTCAACAGCTTAGGTGAACATACATTCAAAGCAAAGATATTACCTTGAAGAAATAAGAGGGATCAAAATACATGGTAATGCATTTCGCATGAGTCTTTTCCTGTACTTCATATTCACGAAAACCGGACAATGGTGCACTAGGCTTCTAGAGATGAAAAAGTGCGACTTGCTAGCACAGCTTAGGGCGACGTACAACCAAAGAAGAGATATTGAAACTTCAGCAACAAGAGCCTTTAGAATATATGGTGACGCATTTCGTGCGAATCTCTACTTGTGCTCTATATTCACGAAAAACTGATAATGGTGGACTATGGTTCCAGAGATCAAGAAGTGGGACCTGCTACCACAGCTTATCCGAACAAACAAGCCAAGCTGAGATATTGAAATTTTGAGTTACCACATTGCTTAGTATACATGGTAATATAGTTAGTGTGTAGAAATGCCTGTATTCGACATTCACAATCAAATGAGAATTGTGGACTAGGCAAGAAGTGAGACCTGCTACGACAGCTTAACTGAACAAACAATTCAAGCAGAGATATTGAAAGTTGGAGCAACAAGAGCTTTTAGAATATATGGTATTGTATCTTGCGTGAGCATATGCCTGCATTTTATATGAGCAATTAAATGAGAATGATGGACTGGGCTTCCCGAGATACAGAAGCGCAACGTGCTACTATCGCTTAGGCGAAAATACATCGAAAGAAGAGATAATAAAACTTAGAGCAATTAGAGTGCTTAGAACACATGGTAATGCAATTCGTGTGAGTCTATGTCTGTACTCAACATTCTCAATATAATGAGATTGGTGGACTAGGCTTCTAGAGATCAGGAAGAGAGACCTGCTACCTCAGAATAGGCGAGCAAACGTTCCAAGCCGAGATATAAAAATTTTGAGAAACTAGATGACTGATAATACTTGGTAATGAATTTTGTGTTTGTGTGTGCCTGCACTCTACATTCACAGTAAAATGAGAATGGTGGACTACACTTCCAGAGATCAAGAATCGCGACCTACTACCACAGCTTAGGCGAACAAACGCCCCAAGAAGAAATATTGAAACTTGGGGCAACAAGAGGCTTTAGAATATATCGTAATCCCTGTCATGTGAGTATGGTATTGTACTATATATTCACAAAAAGACGATAATGGGGAACTATGCTTCGAGAGATCAACAAGTGAGACCTGCTACCACAGCTTATCTGAACAAAGAAGTCAAGCTGTCATATTGAATCTTTGAGCTACAAGATTTCTTAGAATACATGGTAATGAATATCGTGTGATCATACGTCTGTATTCTCCATTCACAATAAATGAAAATTGTTGACTAGGCTACTAGGGATCAAAAAGCGTGACTGTCTACCACAGCTTAGCCGAACAAACACCCCAAGAAGAAATATTGAAACTTGGGACAAGAATCTTTACAATACATGGTAACGCATTTGGTGTCAGTGTAATCCTGTATACTATATTCACGAAAAAAGGAGAATGCGGGTGTAGGCTTCCAGAGATCAAGAAGTGATGCCTGCTAGACACAGCTTATTCAAACAAAGAGCCGAAATAAAGATATTGAAACTTTGATCAACAAGTGCAATTAGAATACATGGTAATGCATTTCCTGTGAGTACATGCCTGGATTCTATATTGACAATAAAATGAGCATGGTGGACTAGGCTTCTAGAGATCAAGAAGAGCGACCTGCTAGAACAGGTTAGCCAAACAAACACACCAAGCATAGGTATCGAAACTTGGAGCAACAAAAACCCATAGAATATGTGGTACTGCATTTCATGTGAGTCTCTTCTTCTACTCTACATTCACGAAAAAACTAGAATGGTGGACTAGGCTTCCAGAGACCGAGAAGTGAGACCTGCTGCCACAGTTTATCCGAACAAAAAGCCAAGCAGAGATATTCAAACATGGAGCAACAAGAGCGCTTAGAATATATGGTAATGCATTTGGTGCGTGTATATGCCCGTATTCTACATTCGCAATAAAATGATAATTTTGGACTAGACAAGTAGTGGTGCCTGCTACCACAGCTCATCCGAACAAATTACCCAAGCTGTGAAATTCAATTTTGGAGCAACAAGAGGGTTTGGAATACATGGCGTTTGTGTGGTTGCATTTTGTGTGACCATGTGCCTGAATTCCATATTGCCAATAATATAGGAGGGGGGGACAGGACTTCCAGAGATCAAGAAGGGCAACCGGCTACCACAGTTTAGACGAACATACATCTCAAGGAGAGATATTGAAATTTGATTGCATAGGTGGCATCGGTCACTTGGTGGAACACGCGATATGGGCCTGTGTAGCAGGAAAGCAGTTTTTACGATCGCTTAGGATACATGGTTATGCAATGCGCGCAAGCATATATCTCTACCCAACATTCAACATATATTGAGAATGCTTGACTAGGCTTTCAGAGATCAAGAACCGAGACGTACTGCATCAGCTTACGCGAACAAACGTTCTAAGCAGAGATAATGAAACTTGGAGCAAGAAGGGGGCTTTGAATAGATGGTGATGGATTTAGTGTGAGTATACGCCTGTACTCTATATTCACAATAAATTGAAAATGGTGGACTAGGCTTCCAGAGATCAAGAATCGCGACCTCCTACTAAAGCTTAGGTTGGGTTCGGACAGCTTGTTTCTTCGGATAAGCTGTGGTAGCAGGTAACGATTCTTGATCTCTAGAAGACTAATTTTATTGTGAATATGGAATGTAGGCGTATACTCAAACGAAATCCATTACCATCTATTCTAAGCGTTGTTGTTGCTCCAAGTTTCGAAATCTCTGCTTGGGACGTTTGTTCACCTAAGCTCAGGTAGGTCGTCTTGGTTCTTGATCTTAGATGCCTAGTCCACCATTCTCATTATATTGGAAATGTTGGGTACAGACATATACTTACAAGAATCCCATTACCATGTATTTTAAGCGATCTTATTGCTCCAAATTTCAATATATCTCCTTTCGGTGTACGTTCACCTAAGATGTGGTAGCAGGTCTCGCTTTTTATTGTCAATATCCTATTATTGTCAATATGGCGTGCAGGTTATATTATTGTCAATATGGGAGTGCAGTTATATACCCACAGCAAATGGATTACCTAGTATTAAAACCGCGCTGTTGTTGCTCCAAGCGTCCATATCTCAGCTTGGGTTGTTAGGATAAGCTGTTGTAGCAGGTCTCACGTCTTGATCTCTGGACGATTAGTCCTCCATTCTAGTGTTTTCTGTAATATGGAGAACGAGAAGAGACTCACAAGAAATGCCTTACCATATATTCTAAGGGTTCTTGTTGCTCCATGTTTCAGTATCAATGCCTGGTGTGTTTGTTTACTAAAGTTGTTGTAGCAGGTCGCATTTCTTGATCTCTGGAAGCCTAGTCCACCAGTGTCATATTATTATGAATATAGAGTGCAGTCATATACCCACAGGAAGTGAATTACTATGTATTCTTAGCGATCTTGTTGATCCAAGTTTCAATATGCGTGCTCAGGGTGTTTGTTCGGATCAGATCTGGTAGCATGTCTCGCTTCTTGATCTCAGGAAGCCTAGTCCTCCATTGTCGTCTTCGCGTGAATATAGAGTGCACGAATGGAATCACATGGGAAATGAATTACCATATATTCTAAGAGCTGTTTTACCCCAGATTTCAATATCTTTGTTTTGGGTGCACGTTTGCCCATACTGTGTGTAGCAGGCATCGTTTTTTGATATCAGGAAGCCTAGCCCACTATTCTCGGTTTTTTGTAGAATATGGAGTACAGGAATATACCCAGAGGAAATGCATTACCATGTATTCTAACCACGTTCTTGTTGCTCCAACTTTCAATATCTCTGCTAGGCGTGTTTGTTTGCCTAAGCTGTTGTAGCAGGTCCCGCTTCTTGATCTCTAGAAGTCTAGTCCGATAGTCTAATTTTATTGTGAATTTAGAATCCAGACATATACTCACACGAATTACGTTATCATGTATTCTAAGCGCTCTTCTTGCTCTAAGGTTCAATATCTCAGTTGGGTTGTTTGTTCGGATAAGCTGTGGTAGCAGGTTTCCCTTCTTGATTTCTGGAAGCTTAGTGCACCGTTCTCATTTTTCAGGGAATATAGAGTAGAAGAAGACACTCACATAATATGCATTACAATATATTCTAAGCGCTCGTTGTTGCTCCAAGTTTCGTTATCTCTTCTTGTGGTGTTTGTTCGCCTAAGCTGGGTAGAAGATCACGTATCTTGATCTCTAGCAGCCTAGCCCGTCATTCTCATTTTTTGTAATTATAGGGTGCAGGCATATACTCACACGAAATCCATTACCTTGTATTCTCATCGCTCTTGCTGCTCGAAGTTTCAATATCTCTGCTTGGAACGTTTGTTCACCTAAACTCTTGTAGCAGGTTGCGCTTCCTGATATCTAGAAACCTAGACCAACATTGTCATTTTATTGTGAATGGAGAATTCAGATATATACTCAGACGAACTACATTACCACGTATTCTAAGCCCTCTTGTTGCTCCAAGGTGCAACATCCATTCTTTGGGGGTATGCTCTCATAAGCTGTGGTAGCAGGTCGCGCTTGTTTGTCGCTAGAACCCTTGTCCACCATTCTCATATTATTGCCAATATGGATTGCAGGCATATGCTCGTACGAAATGCATTACTATGTAATCAAATATCTTGTTGCTCCAAGTTTCAATATCCACAGCTTTGTTTTTTGGTTCGGATAAGCTGTGGCTGCAGGACTCACTTCTTGATCTCTGGAAGGCTAGCCCACCATTCTCGTTTTTCGTGAATATCGAGTAGAAGAAGTGACTCTCATGAAACGCATTACCACATATTCTGAGGGTTCTTTTTTCTCCAGTTTCAATATCTATGCTTGGTGTGCTTGTTTGCCTAAGCTGTTGTAGCAGATCGCGCTTCTTGATCTCTAGAAGCCTAATCCACCGTTCTCATTTTATTTGCAATATAGAATGCAAGCACATGCTCACACGTAATGCAGTGCCATATATTCTAACCGCTCCTGCTCTTAGTTTCAATATCTCTGCTTGTCTTGTTTGTTCCGATATGCTGTGGTAGAAGGTCTCACTTCTTGATCTCCAGAAGCATATTCCCCGATTGTCTTCTTTTGCTTAACATGGAGTGCAGGAAAATGAATGAATGTTTGGTTATTATTGGCGCAAGGGCCATGTATGGCCAAAGAGCGCCAAGCCAGTGTTGATGAATTCGCAATGTGGTTATGAGTTCAATGAGGTTCTTGTGACGTGGCTGTAATAGGGCCTTAAAAATAGTCGCTCTAGAGTGCGTAAAATCTACCTGTTATAGGATTATGTCGATGATAATGACATGCTCTATGAGCAATAAAATCCATCGTGACAGAATGATACATTATAAAATATATGTGAGATGTTAAAATTACCTGGAGCACTACTGCCTCGCCAGAGCCCTTGAAACACAAGAGCCTGGAGGCATGTGCTATACAGTATGACTATCCCAGCGGCATCCTCTCTAGAGAGGAAGCGCTACGAAGGTATGGGACTAATAACGTGTAGGACAACATCTCTGAGGAAACCTAGGACTGTGTCTGTGTTAAAAAGCGGTTCTGGACCGAGAAACATTACAGGATGAAGAGGAATGTGTTGACGGTATGCTAAAGAAAAATGTCTCCTTCTCTCAGATTCGGCTTTCCGACCCTCCAGGAGGACGTGGAGCACGGTCAGCCTCTCCCCGCATCTGCCACAGGTTGGAGGGTCATTTCCGGTGAGTAAAAAGTTATGGGTGCCAAATGTGTGTCCTGTTCTAAGGCGACAGAATAGGACATCTGTCCGGCGTGATTTTATTGCAGAAGGCCAGAACCCTAATTGTGGCTTTATTATGTGGAGCTTATTATTTGTTTCCCTGTACCACAAGCGTTGCCAGTAGTTTCGCAGTTTTCTGCGCAAGAAGGGCCTCAGATCTGTGACAGGGACTGCAGCGGTAGGATGAACAGAATACGATGTGATTGATGCGGCCATCTGGTCCGCCAAAACGTTACCTTCGATGCCCCTATGACCCGGCACCCAGCATATGATGACATACTGGTTACATATATACGCTTTACATAAGACGGAATATAGTTCATTGATTACTGGATTTTTGTGCTTAAAAATGACATCAAAGCCTTCACAGCGCTTAGGGAGTCCGTATATATAACAGATTTTTCGAGTTTTGTTTTCCTTATATGCTTTACAGCCGACAGTAGTGCGTAGGCCTCAGCCGTAAAGATGCTTGTTTCTGGATGCAGTACATCGGATTCCGAGAAGGATGCGCCGACGGCTGCATAGGACACCCCCTCACTTGACTTCGATGCGTCTGTGTAGAACTCCGTGCAAGAGTGTTTGTATTGGAGTTCCCGGAAATGCATTTGGATTTCAATGTCTGGAGCGTGTTTTGTAACTTGCATGAAAGATATATCGCATTGTATCATCTGCCACTCCCAAGGAGGTAGCAGCTTAGCAGGAGGCAGTTGGCGATGTTTGAGGATTGGGACATCCATTTCAACACTAAGATCCCTCACACGAAGTGAGAAGGGCTGTCTTGCAGAGGAACGATTACGAAAGAGTGCATCATATGTTATATCGTTAAGGGCATTAAAACACGGATGTTCAGGATTAGAGTGGACTTTCAGGAAATATGTTTGGCTGATGTATGTTCTCTGGAGATGGGATGACCACTCATTTGATTCGACATGCAAACTTTCAATGGGACTTGTTCTGAAAGCGCCAGTGGCCAGTCTAATTCCTAAATGGTGAACCGGATCTAGCATCTTTAGCGCGCTCGGGGCTGCAGAATGATAAATCACGGCACCATAGTCCAATCGTGATCGAATGAGGCTTTTGTGAAGATTCATCAAACATTTTCTGTCGCTGCCCCATGCTGTATGCGATAAAATTTTCAGTAAGTTCATTGTTTTTAAGCATTTCGCCTTGAGGTACTTTATGTGTGGAATAAAAGTTAATTTAGAATCAAGTATGATGCCTACGAACTTGTGCTCTTTGTTTACAGGGATTTGCTCGCCATACATTTCGATACTGGGACCTGCAACGAGGCCTCTCTTTCTTGTTAAAAGCACACAAGAACTTTTGTTCGGGTTCACTTTAAATCCGTTTTCGTCTGCCCATTTATATACCTTGTTCAAGCCCTGTTGTACTTGCATCTCACACACTGCAAGGTTGCAGGATTTGAAACTTATTTGTATATCATAAAAAATGACTGGCGGTAATGAAGCACGAAGGGTGTTCATTTTCACGATAAAGAGTGTGCAGCTAAGCACACCTCCTTGAGGTACACCATTTTCTTGTATAAAAGGTCGCGACAATACATTGCCGATTTTCACGCGGAAGGTAGGTTTCGACAGATAGGTTTCTATTATGTTTAGCATATTTCCACGAATGCCCATCCCCGACAAGTCTCGTAAGATCCCGTATCGCCACGTCGTGTCGTACGCCTTCTCCATATCGAGGAATATCGATAAGAAGAACTGTTTATGTACAAATGCATCGCGGATATTTGTATCAATGCGTACAAGATGATCAGTTGTGGACCGCCCTTCTCTGAAGCCACACTGATAGGGATCAAGCATATTGTTCAGTTCAAGGAAATGTATTAGTCTACGATTAATAATTTTTTCGAATAGCTTACAAAGACAACTTGTAAGAGCTATCGGGCGATAACTTACCGCCAAGGAAGGGTCTTTGCCCAGCTTCAAGACGGGAATAACAATAGCCTCCTTCCATGAGGATGGGAGGTATCCGGTAGCCCAGATAGAGTTGAAAAGTGCCAGAAGTGTCATTTGTGTGTCTTCGTGTAAGTTCTTAACCATGTCATAGATGATTCTATCAGCTCCCGGGAGCAGAGCTTCTACATGTGCTCAATGCAGCTTTAAGCTTGGCAATATTAAAAGGACGGTTATATGGTTCATCCGGACGGCATTTACGATCAAGTGTCTTATGCTCAGCTAAGTGTTTATATTTAAGGAATGATTTTGTGCAATGTGTGGAGCTTGATACATGTTCGAAGTGTTCGCCCAGAGCGTTCGCCTGGTCCTCCAAGGTAGTCCCTTGGTCGTCCACTAAGGGCAGAGGGTGGATTTGTTGCCCCTTTATCTTTCTTACACCATTCCGAACTTTAGATTTTTGAGTGTAGGATGTGATGCCCGAGAGAAACCTCTCCCAGCTAGCTCTCCTTCCATGTCTCCGCGTGCGCCTCCCTTGTGACTTTGCCAGTTTAAATTCAATGAGGTTTTCTGCAGTCGGGGAGCGACGCAGCAAGCCCCACGCTTTGTTTAGTTTTTTTCGTGCCAGTCTGCACTGTTCATTCCACCAGGGTACCAGTCTTTTACAAGAGAGACCTTGTGTTTGGGGAATGAACTTTTCAGCGGCGTCGATTATAAAACAAGTAAAATATGCTACATCATTGTCTATGTTAAAATCAGCGATAAGATCTCGAGATAAGTAAGTTGCTTTCTTAAAATCATTCCATTCGGCGGAGGCTAGTTTCCACCGGGGTGTATGTAGGGGGCATTCATGTTGAGGAATTCAATTTAACATTACAGCAAAGTGGTCACTTCCATAGGGATATCTTATTACATGCCATTGCAAGTCCGGGAAAATTGAAGCCGAGCCAATAGACAGGTCTATTGATGAATATGAATTATTATGGATATTATAACAAGTTGGCTCCTTCTTGTTGAAGAGGCATGCACCGGAGTTCACAAAAAAATTTTCAATGAAACGGCCTCTCGCGTCACATCGCGAGTCTCCCCACATGGTGTGGTGGGCTTTAAAATCGCCTGCGAGTATGTAAGGGTCCGGAAGCTGTTCAATTAGGTTATAAAAATCACTTTTTTCCAGATGAAAATTAGGGGGTATGTATAAGCAACATACAGTGATCAATCTATTAAAAATAATTGCTTGAATTGATACTGCCTCAAGGGGCGTCTGAAGGGCGACCTGGTGACAAGCTACGGACTTGTCTAAAACTATTTCTACACCGCCAGACGAGGTATTCGCCTCGTTGCGGCCTTTACGGTAGATGGCGTACTGACAAAGAAAGTTTGTTAGTGTGCATTTAAGATGTGTCTCCTGAACACACAGCACCTTTGGGTTATGTTTGTGTAAGAGTTCTTTATTCTCATCGAGGTTGTGGATAAGACCTCTAACGTTCCAGTGCATTATTTGTGTAGCCATAATGTTGGTGTTCTTATGCTGTGTGTAAAGAGAAGTCAAGTCAGAGAAATGGCTTACGGAGCCTTTTCAGGCCCCGTGATTATGGTACGAGTTTTGGCTTTTTTGGAGCGCTCGCGAGACTCGCGCCGCTCTCGAGGCGCTAGATGCGCCTTCTGGCTCGGGGTTGTGTCCATCCACTCTTGGAAGCCACTGGACTTCCTCTCACACGAGCGGGGTGTTTTCACCTTAGGCCTTGCCTCGAAAAGCAGGGCCTTGGAGGCCACCAACCCAGAGGTCAATGGGCCCTCCTTCGGGGACGGCGCAGCAGCGCTGGCTGCGGACGCCAGGGGGGCTGGTGGCAAGGCCGCAGCCACACTCGTTGTGGGCTGGGCAGGAGCCGGAGTCTGCTGCGACGTTGCCCCCTTGCGCGAAGCACAAGCATACCCTGAGGTATGGAAAAAGGAAACGCGTTTCCGCGCTTCTGGAAATGAAATGTTTTCTTTGATTTTCATTGTGATTATGACTTTTTCTTTTTTCCATGTGAGGCAGGTTCGAGAGTATGATGCATGTCCACCGTCACAGTTGGGACAGTGGGGTGTGCTATTACAATTGTTGGATTCGTGTTCGTGTTTGCCACACTTTGCACAGGTTAGTCGGCCACGGCAGCTTTGCGAACCATGGCCATATCTCTGGCACTTGAAGCATCTTCGGGGGTTTGGGATGTAAGGCCGGACTCGAAGTTTGGTATATCCTGTTTCTAAGGTTTCTGGTAGAACGTTGGATGCAAAGGTGAGGATGAGATGTTTAGTTGGGATATCTTGGTTGTCTCGCTTGATCTTTATTCTTTGGACCTGAATCACATTGTGTTCCTTCCAGCCCTCCAGGAGCTCTTCCTCGCTTAGGCTCAACAGATCTTCATCAGAGATGACTCCTTTAGATGTGTTCAGTGATCGGTGGGGGGTAACAGTGATTGTCACATTACGGAATGCTAAGAGATGGGAGAGTTTACCATGCTGTAGAGTGTCGCGGACCTCAAGAAGAAGGGCGCCACTGCTCAGTTTCGTCACTTTGTAGCCAGCACCTAGTATGTCGGTAAGGCATTTAGCTACGAGGTAAGGTGAGATTGTTCTGACTGTCTTTTCAGGATCTTGACTGTGTATTACATGGTTGCGGGAGAAAGTTTTTTGCGCTGGCTGAATAACTGAAATGTTTATTCGGTGCGCCCTCTTTTTGAAAGAGGACGATCGGAAAGTGGGGGGAATGACGTATTAGCCATGCAGAACTCATTTATTTCGGTAGCTACGCCAGCCGCCCACCACCGAGCCCAACAAGGGGACGCCACGAGTCCGGGATGAAACGCAGACGCCAGCTGTACGTAGCCACTATAACCTAATATAAAATACCCAAGGTTGGATACATACACCTGGTTAACCCTTGCCGCCAAGAAATCCGGAAGTGAGAAGAAGTAATAAGAAGACAGGAAAGAAGAGATAGCGAAAAGGAAAGCAAAAGATTGAATAGAGGGACAGGAAAAGGCGACTGCCGATTTCCTCCAGGTGGGTCAGTCTGGAGGTGCCGTCTATGTGAAGCAGAGGCCAAAGAGGTGTGTTGGCTCCGCCGGGGGGCCTTAAAGGTCCAGACACCCAGCATCGGCTCAACCTCCAGGACCCTCCTTTCCTCAGACACGGCTAAGCCGCACACGGCTACACGCGGGAGGGTCCGATCCTCGTGTGCTCGGGTCCGTGGTGTGGCAACGCACCAAACGCCTGCTGACGCAGACGCCCCTGCGGGGGGAGTGCAGGAAAACACTCACACGAAATAGAAATGCATTACCATGTATTCTAAGGGCTCTTGTCGTTCCTTGTTGCAATATCTCTTCTTGGGAAGTTTTTTCGCCTGATCTTGTGTAGCAGGCCACGCTTTTTGATCTCTAGAAGCCTAGTTCACCATTCTCGTATTATTGCGAATGTAGAATACAGACGTGTTCTCACACGAAATACATTTGGAGGTACTCTAAGCACTGTTGTGCGAAGTTTCAATATGTCAACTTGGGTTGTTTGTTAGGATAAGCTGTGGTAGCAGGTCTAAATTCCAGATATCTGGCATCCTAGTCCACAATTCTCGTTTTTAGTGAATATAGAGTACAAAAAGATACTCACGCGAATTGCTTTAGCATGTTTCGCAAAGGCGCTTGTGGCCCCAAGTTTCAATATCTCTTCTATGGCTTGATGTTCGCCTAAGCTGTGGTAGCAGGTCGCGATTCTTGATGCCTAGTAGCCTAGTTCACCATCCTCATTTTATTGTGAATGTAGACTAGAGACGTATACTGACACGAATTGCATTGCCGTATATTCGTAGCACTCTTATTGCCCCAAGTTCCAATATATCTGCTTTCGATGTATGTTCTCTTAAGATGTGGTAGCAGGTCACGCTTCTTGATCTCTTGAAGCCTGGTCCACCATTCTTATATTATCTTCAATATAATGTTCAGGTATATGCCCACAGGAAATGAATTACCATTTATTCAAACAGCGCTCTTGTTGCTCCAAGTTTCAATATCTATGCTTGGTGTGTGTCTTTGCCTAACCTGTGGTTAGCAGGTCGCTCTTCCTAATCCCTGAAACCCTAGTCCACCATTCTCATTTTATTGCCAATATAGACTGAAGGCAGGCACATGCTCCGACGAAATGCATTACCATGTATTCTAAGCGCTCTTGTTGCTCCAAGTTTCAATATCTATTCTTCGGGTGTTTGTTCATCTAAGCTGTGGTAGCAGGTCGTGGTTCATTATGTCCGGAAGCCTTATCCACCATTCTGATATTATTGTCTCTGTGCGGTGTAGGCATATACCCACACGAACGGCATTATTATGTTTTCTACGCGCGATCTTGTTGCTCCAAGTTTCAATATCAATGCTTGGTATGTTTGTTTCTATAAGTTGTTGTAGCAAGTCACCCTTCTTGATCTCTAGAAGCGTAGTCCCCCATTCCTACTTTATTGCCAATATAGTATGCAACCATATGCTCGCACGAAATGCATTACCATGTATTCTAAGCGCTCGTGTTGCTCCAAGTTTCAATATCTATTTTTGGGGTGTTTGTGCATCTAAGCTGTGGTAGCAGGTCACGGCTCTTTATCTCTGGAAGCCTTGTCCACGATTCTGATATTATTGTCTCTATACGGTGCCGGCATATAACCACACGAAAGGCATTATTATGTTTTGTACCCGCAATATTGTTGCTCCAAGTTTCAGTATCTATGCTTGGACTGCTTCTTTGCATAAGTTGTTGTAGCAGGTCACGCTTCTTGATTTCTAGAAGCCTAGTAATCCGTTTTCATTTTATTGTGAATGGGGAATAATGACATAAACTCACACGAATTACATTACCATGTATCCTAAGCGCTCTTTTTGCTCCAAGTTTCAATGTGTGTTCTTTGGGTGAATGTTCGCCTAAGGTGTGGTAGCAGGTCGCGACTCTTTGATCTCTGGAAGCCTGGTGCACCATTCTCATTTTTTTTTCCTGAATACAAAATGCAGGCATATGCTTACACCAAATTGATTATCATGCGTTCTGAGAACCGTGATTGCTCGAAGTTTCAATACATCGGCTTTCGTTGTTTGTTCGCCTAAGCTGTAATAGCAGGTCACGATTTTTGACCTCTGGAAACGTAGAGCACCATGCTCATTTTATTATGAATAAGAGTGCAGGCATGTACCCACACGGAATGCATTGCCATGTATTGTAAGCGCACCTGTTTCTCCATGTTTCAATATCTCTTCTTCTGGTGTTCGGCTAAGCTGTGTTAGGAGGTCGCACTTCTTGGTCTCTGGAAGCCTTGTCCACCATTCTGTTATTGCCAATATGGAGTTCAGGCATATACCCACAGGAAATGAATAATTATGTTTTTAACCACGCCCTTGTTGCTCAAAGTTTCAATATCTAAGCTTGGTGTTTTTGTTTGCCTAAGATGTTGTAGCAGGTCGCGCTTCTTGATCTCTAGAATCCTAATCAGCCTTTCTCATTTTATTGTCAATATAGAGTTTCGGCATGTGCTCACATGAAATGCATTACCATATATTCTAAGCGCTCTAGTTGCTCCTAGTTTGAATATCTATGTTGTGAGTGTTTGTTAGGACAAGCTTTGGTAGCAGGTCTCACTTCTTGATCTCTAGGAGGCTAGTCCACCGTTGTCGTGTTTTCGTGAACATGGAGTACAGAATAAGAGTCACGAAATGAATTACCTGTATTGTACTGGCTCTTGCTGTTCCAAGTTTGAATATCTCTTTTCGGAGTATTTCTTCGGCTAAGCTGTGGTAGTAGGTCAGGCTTCTTGATCTCTAGAAGCGTATTCCACCATTATCATTTTATTGTGAACGTACAGTACAGACATATACTGACATGAATTCCGTTACCATGTATTCTAAGCGCTATGATTCGTCTAGTTTCAATATCTCTGCTTTGGGTGTATGTTCGCCGAAGCTGTGATAGCAGGTCACGCTTGTTGATCTCTGGAAGCCTAGCACTCCATTCCCATGCTATTGTCAATATAAATTGTAGGCAGATACCCACAGGAATTGCATTACCATGTATTCTAACCACGGTCTTGTTGCTGCAAGTTTCAATATCTCTGCTCGGCGTGTTTGTTTGCCTAAGCTATTGTAGCAGGTCGCGCTTTTTGATCTCTGCAAACCTAGTCCACCACTGTCATTTTATTGTGAATGTAGAGCTCAGACATATACTCACACGAATTCGATTACCATGGATTCTAAGCGGTCGTATTCCTCCAAGTTTAAATATCGCTGCTTTGTGTGTCGCCTAAGCTGTGGTAGTAGGTCACGCTTCTTGATCTCTGGAAGCTTAGTCCACCATCCTCATATTATTGTCAATATAAAGTGTAGGTATATACCCACGGGAAATGCAATGTATTCTAAGCGACCTTGTTGATCCAAGTTTCAGTATCTCTGCTTGGGGTGTTTGTTCGGATGAGCTGTGATAGCAGGTCTCGCTTCGTGATCTCTGGAAGCTTAGTCTACCATGTCGTTTTTTCGTGAATACAGAATACAGGAATAGAATCACATGGTAAATTCATTACCATGTATTCTAAGCCCTCTTGTTGCTCTAAATTTAAATATATGTGCTGTGGGTGCCTGTTTACCTAAGCTGAGGTAGCAGGTTGCACTTCTTGGTCTCTGGAAGCCTACTCCACCATTCTCATTCTATTGTCAATATAGAATGCAATCATATACTCACAGAAAATGCGTTATCATGTATTGTAAAAGCTGTTTCGGATCCAAGTTTGAATATCTCATCTTGGCTTCTTTTTTCGAAGAAGCTGGGGTAGCAGGTCAAGCTTCATGATCTATTGAAGCCTAGTCCACAATTCTAGGTTTATTACCAATATAGATTTCAAGCATATGCTCACACGAAATACATTACCATGTATTATCAGAGCTCTTGATCTTCCTTGTTTGAAAATCTCTGCTTGTGGCGTTTGTTCGGATAAGCTGTGGTAGCAGGTCGCACTTATTCATCTCTAGAAGCCCAGTACACCATTGTCGCGTTTTCGTGAATAGGGAGTACAGGAAAAGACTTACTCAATATGCACTACCATGTATTCTAAAGGCTGTTGTTGTTCCAAGATTCAGTATCTCGTTTTGGGGTGTTTAGTCGCCTAAGCTGGGGTAGCATGTCACGCTTCTTGATCTCTGGAAGCCAGTCCACCATTCTTATTTTATTGTGAATACAGAGTTCACGCATATATTCACAATAATTTCATTACCGTGTATTGTGATTACCATGTATTCTGACGGCATCCCATGCCTGCCAGACTGACCACAGTTGGTCTTCCATGTTCCAGCTGAACATTGCGGCCTGCCATTGCAAGTGTAAGATCTCGGTGGAGGAGGTCTTGCTGTCATCATTGTGTATTATTCTCTGGCATTGTCATGCCGTTTGCTCTTGTTCTTGCGTCGCTCTGGCGCCGCACACTTTCCATGTATCTGTTGTGTTAACCGCGGTGAACAGCGTCCATTAGCATCGGACTCTTGTATAATTTGGTTTGTACTTGGCGCCACAGGGCAGCTTGCGATCTGTTGAGTTGTGGATGGGCGGTTAGGTGCCTTTTTGATTCTTGAAAGGGTAGGTACCCTTGAAACTGGTCATTCTGTTTCCCCATTTCTATACCTCGGATTGCCCTGTTGAATAGTTTAGGTTCACCGCAGCCTGGAAAGTGGGTCATCGATCTTGTGGGCCACCGCATTAGGGTTGTCCTGTACCGTTGACTCAGGGGTGGGGTCTGGTACCTATACACTCGAAGAAAAAAGAGGTAAAAACTGAGTCACGGCAACTTGACTCTCTTTTTTCTTCCAAAGACCCATTATTGCACGAGTCGAGTCACAAAAGAAGAGTCAACATTTGAGCATGGGTCGTTTGACTCTCAACAGCACGCGACGAGTCGTCATGCAAGATCGCGACTCCTCTGATATTTGAGGTGAGTCTGGCGAGAGAGAAATTATAATGCAGAGGACGAAACACTAGGTACTGCCTTCTATTTCAGGTAGGCCCTCGAGTTACTGTCCTGATTGTAATGCGGTGTATCATTCTTTCGTCCTTGTCATGTTGTGCAATTACATCGAACTCTATTACCGATTTTCCGTGACCATGTTTGTTAATATCTCACACGCTTAAGCGATAGCTGGCTTCATATGCTAGGGAAGACCCGGATATGTCACACTGGCTTCTGATCATAAGTAAATCTAAAAAAAACAAGTATTGGCTACTAAAGATAGCGCAGCAACAAGATAACAAGAGCATTAGGGGCACTCAGAAGTGTCGATGTAAATGTAATATCGTGATGTGAAGTTGAATGTTGAGGATTATCAATGTCTCTTCTGTGGTGTTCGGCTAAGCTGTGGTAGGAGCTCTTGCTGTCAGCTTATGGGGGACACGATAATGGAAAACTGCAGATTTCTTTTCAGCAGCTCGGGTTACTTAACCTTCACAGAATGCACGGTATACGCGTGTTTTCGCATTGCGTCCCATGAGAATGGGGCTGCAGCGGTGGTGATTGGGCCCGTGACATAGAACTCAGCAGCGCCACACCAAAGTCGTTGCGCAACCGCAGTGCGTTGCGTTCCGCGGTCAGAAACAAACATTGTCGTACGCAGCACTGCTTTGGAAACCCCCGAGAAATCTAAAAAAACTAAAATGTAGCTGTTTCCCTGCAATGCTGCATGAACCACTGCAAGAACAACTGCACAAACCAAGGTTCGTACTTTCATCAGCTGAATAAGTTGCATGAACATTCGCTTACTCCTTAAATTAGCAATCACGTGGTCACGTCGTCATCATCATCATCATCATCAGCCTGGTTACGCCCACTGAAGGGGCCCACCCATACTTCTCCAACTACCCCGGTCATGTACTAATTGTGGCCATGTTCTCCCTGCAAACTACTTAATCTCATCCGCCCACCTAACTTTCTGCCGCCCTGTGCTACGCTTCCCTTGCCTTAGAATCCATTCGGTAACTCTTAATCACCATCGGTTATCTTCCCTCCTCATTACGTGTCCTGCCCATACCCATTTCTTTTTCTTGATTTCAACTAAGATATTATTAACTCGCGTTTGTTCCCTCACCCACTCTGCTCTTTTCTTATCCCTTAATGTTACGCCTATCATTCTTCTTTCCATAGCTCGTTGTGTCGTCCTCAATTTGAGTAGAACCCTTTTCGTAAGCCTCCAGGTTTCTGCCCTGTAGGTGAGTATTGGTAAGACACAGCTATTATATACTTTTCTCTTGAGGGATAATCGCAACCTGCTGTTCATGATGTGAGAATTCCTGCCAAACGCACCCCAGCCAATTCTTAATCTTCTGATTATTTCAGTCACATGATCCGGATCCGCACTTGCTACCTGTCGTAAGTAGATGTATTCCCTTACCACTTCCAGTGCCTCACTACCTATCGTAAACTGCTGTTCTCTTCCTAGACTGTTAAACATTACTTTAGTTTTCTGCAGATTAATTTTTAGACCCACCCTTCGGCTTTACCTCTCCAGGTCAGTGATCATGCATTGCAGTTGGTCCCCTGAGTTACTAAGCAAGGCAATATCATCAGCGAATTGCAAGTGACTAAGGTATTCTCCATTAACTCTTATCCCCAATTCTTCCCAATCCAGGTCTCTGAATACTTCATGTAAACACGCTGTGAATAGCATTGGAGAGATAGTATCTCCCTGCCTGACGCCTTTCTTTATTGGGATTTTGTTGCTTTCTTTACTGAGAGGTACGGTGGCTGTGGAGCCGCTATAGATATATTTCAGTATTTTTACATACGGCTCGTCTACACCCTGATTCCGCAATGCCTCCATGACTGCTGAGGTTTCGACGGAATCAAACACTTTCTCGTAAACAATAAAATCTATATAAAAGTTGGTTATATTCCGCACATTTTTCTATCGCCTGTTTGATAGTGTGAATATGGTCTATTGTTGAGTAGCCTTTACGGAATTCCGCCTGGTCCTATGGTTCACGCTAGTCTAAGGTGTTCCTGATTCTATTTGCAATTACCTTAGTAAATACTTTGTAGGCGACGGACAGTAAGCTGATCGGTTTATAATTTTTCAAGTCTTGGGCATCCCCTTTCTTATGGATTAGGATTATGCTAGCGTTTTTCCAAGATTCTGGTACGTTCGAAGTCATGAGGTATTGCGTATACAGGGTGGCCAGTTTCTCTCGAACAATCTGCCCACAATCCTTCAACAAATCTGCTGTTACCTGATCCGCCCCAGCTGCCTTTCCCCTTTGCATAGCTCCCGAGGCTTTCTTTACTTCTTCCGGCGTTACCTGTTGGTTTTCGAATTCCTCTAGACGATTCTCTCTTCCATTATCGTCGTGGGTGCCACTGCTACTGTATAAATCTCTATAGAACTCCTCAGCCACTTGAACTATCCATCCATATTAGTAATGATATTGCCGGCCTTGTCTCTTAATGCATACATCTGATTCTTTCCAATACCTAGTTTCTTCTTCACTGTTTTTAGGCTTCCTCCGTTCCTGAGAGCATGTTCAATTCTATATATATTACACTACCTTATGTCAGCAGCCTTAGGCTTGTTGATTAACTTCGAAAGTTCTGGCAGTTCTATTCTAGCTGTAGGGTTAGAGGCTTTCATACATTGCCGTTGCTTGATCAGATCTTTCGTCTCCTGCAATAGCTTACTAGTATCCTGTTTAACGGAGTTACCACCGACTTCTATTGCACACTCCTTAATGAGGCCCACAAGATTGTCGTTCATTGCCTCAACACTAAGGTCCTCTTCCTGAGTAAAATCCGAATACCTGTTCTGTAGCTTGATCTGGAATTCCTCTATTTTCCCTCTTGCCGCTAACTCATTGATCGGCTTCTTATGTAGAAGTTTCTTCTATTCCCTCCTCGGGTCTAGGCTAATTCCAGTTCTTACCATCCTATGGTCACTGCAGCGCACCTTGCTGAGCACGTCCATATCTTGTATGATGCCAGGGTTAGCGCAGAGTATAAAGTCTATTTCATTTCTACTCTCGCAGTTCGGGCTCCTCCACGTCCACTTTCGGCTATCCCGCTTGCGAAAGAAGGTATTCATTCTACGCCACCGCTGCACTCGGTGCAGCGGTAGCGTAGAGGTAGAACAACCGCCTCGTGTGCAAGAGGTCCGTAGCTCGAATCCCGGTGCCGCGCAATTTTCCACCGGAATAAAAAGAAAATCCGCGTGTTGATAAAATTGCATAAACAGGCCTGGAGTGTGGCCTGATCCTGGTGACCAGAACCGGTAACGCACTCCCTCACCCGAGCAGGATTGGCCACCCTGGTGCAGCACTTGGCCACAACCTCCCATATGAACACAACGTGGTCACGTGCGCACGTGCAAACATGAACAGATCTCACTCAATGACCGCGAACACTCGCTGTCACAGCGTCGGCGTGATGAAGGGCGCTAACAGAGCGGACTGAACGCTTCTGCTGCCTCTTCTTTCAAAGCGTCTCCGAAACTTGAAATGGCGCTATCTAAGCGCGCTCAGCTTTGCACCCCTCGGAAACTACCTCCAAGACAGAGCGATAGTGGCGTCAGACCGAGCTAGAGCAACGGCCAGAGGAGAAGCGTGCTAAACCAGCGCCTCCCTTCCCCGGCTTGCGTGTGTTTTATCACGAGACCCCCTATATATACTTGAGGCGCCCATCGAGGCACTATACATCTTGGCTCACCCTCGAACACTTCCTTTAACGCACACACCCAATGGCGCAGTATAGGATCTTAACGTACTTGATTTTATACGTAAGCTCATGGCAACACTAACAGACATATTTATTTCGAGGGTTGTGTCTATATAATTGCTATCGCAATAAATAGGAAATTTTACTAACGACCAACCACGCTTCTTCGCCATGTCGTGATAGAGCGATGTACCATATTTCTAGGAAATGTGTTGCTATATCTCCGCCAAATCACTACGCTGGCATTTCGTGACAGTGGCACGCAGTAGCAAGAACTAGTGGAGCGAATATCGGTGTGCTGGCTGCTTCAGATGCAGTAACATGGGCGCCTTTGTAGTTCTACCCTACATCAGGGCAAACTGCACGTCACAGAAATCAAGGGCAGCCGCACCATTATGGCTAAGCAAATTAAGGACAATTACGCCGTGTCCTCCCACTTTTTGCACGCTCCGACAGGCCAACGATACATATTTCAAACGCAACCTCACTCGAACGAGCAAATTTTGCTTCTGCGAAGTGAACGTAGCGGCTATTTCAACACGCATTTTAAATTCGTGGCTGTTTCATTCGTGAACATTACTTACATGTCGCAAGATTATCAGTCAGGAAAACACTCTTTATTTCAACGCAAGAAAATAAATCCGAAACTATGGTTTTGCACAGTTGTGCGCTACAAAATTATCCGAAGCGGAAGCCGTCACTAGCATGACGCCATCTTGCAGTTGCGTTTCATCATGCGCGAGTACGTTGTTGTGTAGTTCTGAAAGCGCTGCGTTAGCCTCGACTGCAACCAGGCGTTGCGGCAAGTTACTGTGGCGACTTCTTACCGTGCTGTGTGATTGCGACGAGGGGGACCACTGCCAGCAGCAGCGTGTCGCCGATTTGGTGTTTGACGACATCAGGCAAGTGCAGCTCGCCGGACCGTCACAAGCGCCCGAAGTGTTGCAGTTTGCAAAGCGTTTTCATTGTGATATGGGAGATCGCAACGCACAGAGACGACCAGATGCTTACGAAAGACTACCAGGGGAGAGTGACTTGTGCCATATTTCTCTTAACGTTAATCTCAGGTAAGCATATCAGCGTTTGTTCCGAGTTTACCAACGGCGCGTTGTCGGTTCTTTCGCTACGACTCCATCTTGCACCACATTTCTTTTCGCAGTTCACAGACGTTTCTTAGGCATGCGTGCGCGTATGTATGCGAAAATACTACTGGCAGACGGAAGCCTCAAGAGAGCATCCGAAATTACAGCAAAGCTGTACTGCCATAGAGAAAAACCGTTCTTAACGACTCTAGTCATCAGTGGCCTGTTGCACCGAAAAATCCGTAGAATATCAAGTACTGCGTAACTTGAAGTATAGATACAATACTAGCACCAGTGTGACTTTCGCTGGCAAAGACAGGTTGTCGAAAAGACAGCTTGTGTATTCTGAAGATTTACTAGCGCTTTAGGTATATTACCGCGAGTAATAAAAGCTCTACAACGCTGTATGGCAGTGTCAGGCGATGTGGCAGCAAAGATATTTTCGTAGCGGTAAAGCGGCTACATGCACATGCGAACAGACACGACGCCTTAATATGCTGAAACAGAACAAATTTAATGTGCATTTGGCTGTAAGTAGAAAACACATTAGCTAACCATCTAAGCCTTTATATGGTGAATTATTTTTTACTTAATCTTTATTTTCACGTTAGTAAATATTCATAAGCAAGAATTTGCTGCAACCTTTATATGGTAAATCCTACTAGGCTTACAAAACCTGGGTGTTTTATGCGGTGAATTTGTAATATTGCTACTGAATTTCCTAGATTGAGTCCGGCGTTTTCAGAAAAAAACGGCCCTTTTATTTGTAGTTTTATATTAGTGCGTATATTTGCCAAGCAGAAAGGAGTTGATTGCAAAGTTGTACCTTCCAGTGAGCTGCCTATGAACCCAAGTTTATCCTGTCTTGGCTATTGTAATGTGCATACAACAATATTAAGTATATACAGCTGTAGTTGGCTTAGTCACTGCGTCATGTTTTTTAAAAGAAGAAGGCTATTTATTATTTTCTGCTTCCATGCAGAAATACATCTTTCCTTGTACCAAGAAGCTGTGAGAGCATGGAGTGGAAAACCCTTGCGCCATTAAACACCAAACATCAATCAATCATAGCGTGAAATAAACTATGGTGTATTTTTCTACTAATTTGCTAAGAGAAATTTCGTCTGCCCTGTATCGGAGATTAGTTTAGCTTCTTGTACTAAACAATGCGTTATGTCATCGGCTACTGCTGTTGTCCTGTGTATTTTTGTAATTTTGAAATGTATTGTATTTTAGGAATTCAAGAAATGGCAACAGCCAGAAGTCGCCGTCTTATCCAGCACGTTCTGGGTGAGACAAATTGTAGCAGGCACTTTCGCATATCTCATTAGCGTATGGTGCTGTTAGTTGTAATTTTCGTGTCCACTTTCTTGTCTTTATTCATTTTAGTATAATTGTGCAAAGGGTAATAGTTTTACACTGAGACAGAGTAATCACCCAAAGGCGAGACATGGCTGGAGGAGACAGCACACACAAGCCTCCTTTGTCCGTATCTCAATGTTGCGCAGTTACTCTGTCGTTACCTACCAACAAGCCCAAGTGCCTCATCAGCTACATTTACTAATTACCCGTTATTACAATTTCATTGACACAAAATTGAAAGTACAGAGGTACACAGGAAGACAGAGACTTGAAATGATGAAGAGCCGTAGAACAAAGAGCATCGCTGGAGCTAATGCTTCAACAAGAGAAGGAGATTTTTCTTCTTAAAACGTTTGCTCCAGTGAATTTTCTTGTTCTATCACTATTTACGGGTAAAATAGAGCATTATTGCTCTTGCTGAAGTATTATGCGCTATGGAATAAAAATTAGCAGGGTGAAATATCAGGAATGTCAAAATTCTTGTATATTCTAATGCTACAGCAAAAGCCAGAAAAACAAGATGTAGAAAAACAAATAACACATTGTTATTTTTCACTGCCCAGTATGGCCAGCTTCATTAATGCACCTTGTTACATTAACGAGCACTGGAATTCGCTAATTGAATTAACTTGCTGATTTACTTAAGTTAAGAGATTTTGGACTCGTAATAATGAACCTAATATAATGCATGAAAAAGAGATAGTATGACATTTTAAGGTTACAGGCTTGCAGTTGACAAGCAGATCACTTGATGGTATGAGCTCAGGTTTCAATCGACCTTCCATGCACAAATCGGTTGCACATTCCTTTTTGTCATTGCTTGGATTTTCATAAACGTAAGTACCGTTTCTTTTTTGTCGGGGTGCTAGTTATGTTGTAGGACCTAACTGCTTGCCTTTATTTGTATTGGTAGCCATGTTACACAGAAAGCTAAATTTTTATTATAAATTATGACATGGTAGGACTAAAAACATTTGTGCAAATTTGTTGCAGGTACACTATGGCGGCTCCTACCCCTGCGTCCTACCACCACCCTATCCTGACTACGTCCACTAGGGAGTTGGGAGCCTTTGGCGGCTTCTGCCACCGTGTCCTGCCACCACCATGTCCCGACTACGTCCACTAGGGAGTTCGCAGCCTTAATGATGACGCCAAGCAGGCTGACAGCCGGCAGAAAGATTCAGGTAAATACCTGTAATTAAGAAGCGTCTCTTTGAGTGAAGTGGCTTGTAGCCACTCAGCAATGAAAAAATTAACTTCGAAGAGGTTTAGACTCCCTCCTATCGGTGGAGGGATGCTGAAGTCCATGCATTTTGTCTTAGCCGCCATGAGGCTATGTGGATTAGACGAAACACGATGCGAATTTTGAAACTACAAGAGACCACTTGTACAATTTTTTTCTTGGTTAACATAAAAACCACATTGATAAAGCTTTACCAATTTAAAAGCAATACAATGTACTCCCATACATGGTATTTGTCATAAATTTACAAGGGCTGCCTCAATCGTAAGCAGGCGGATAAACGTGCACCAAAACTGACTTCTTCTCTAAGTTCATCCTCATTCTGTGCACCGCTGCATAATGCATCTTTCTGAAACCAGTTTTTGCACACAGCACAACTACTAGACACATAGATTGCATAAATTTGCAGCTTTTGCTGTAGGTCAGTTGTGAAAATAAAGTTAATAAGCCATTTTGTTCATTTTTATTGAGCCATAATAAACTTAGCAATGGCTAATGAGCAGTTCAGTTTTGATGTAAGGCCTCTTTCATTGTCCTTAAAAATTAGGCCCTCTTAATGAAGAAACCATTTTTTGGCTATGCCATTTATGATGCACAGTTTGATGCATTACACTAAATTTGACACAGTGTTTACGCCAGTAAAAATTTTTTTTGCTTTAAGTATTGCGCGAAATTGAGATTTGTTCTTTATTGAAGGGCCTCCAGTTTTCAAAAAGAAATTCCAAGTGGCCGTGTGCCAGGCTGGGACAGCTGGCATGGAATAGCCTACTTACAGAAATAGGGAGGGCCATGTACACTTGACCTTATGTTAAGATAGAAGCATTGATCCAAAAAAGATAAAATGAAGCATTCCATCCTATAAGCACCTCTTCACATTCATTTTCACTTTCGCACATCTATGTCTTTAGTATGGTGACATGTGTCTGTTTTTATTATCTGCTATGTGCAGATGGTAAACTTTATGTTTGCCCTACGGTGCAGAATATCTTGGCGCATATATATATATATATATATATATATATATATATATATATATATATATATATATATATATATATATATATATTGACACGTGTACTTATCTTTATCGGGCAACTACGTTTCGCCGCTTAACAACTGTAATCCCACAGCGAGGGACGCGCCTGCATGTATCCGACGTTTCTGGAAAGTTATCGACGCTTCTATCCGCGTGTCTGTTGTCGCCGAACCTTGTGTTATCAGATTTCATCGCGTGACACGAATGGTGTAGAACTTTTTGGAAGACACGCGGGTCCCATCAGTTAATCTGGAACATTCGACGACTAATCTATAAAAGCCGACGCGCTTGACCCGCTGATCAGTTTTCCGACGATCGCCGACCGTGTTCGCCGCTATCGTTGTGCTATAAGCGTAGCCTGTTTTTGTGGGCACAGGTTCGCCCAATAAAAGCTAGTTTTGTATTCCACCGTATTGCTTCTTTCTTCACCGTCACTACCACGTGACATCTGGTGGAGGTGCTTTTCGTCCATGTACAGGACGCCCCCGACAAGCCGTGATCCCAGCCCAGACCGCAAACAGAACACCAACGTAGTCCCGGACTACCGAGCAAGCTGCCGTCTTCAACAGCTGCCCCCGGAGCACGGACTTTTACCTGAGAAGACCAAGAAGATTGTGACAAAGGCAACCGCAATGGCAGCCCCAGCGTCCCCCATCGTGCTGCAGCAGCCGAGGGAACCACCGACGTTCCGCGGTTCCACATTTGAGGACCCGGAAACCTGGCTGGAAACGTATGAGAGGGTCGCTACGTTTAACAACTGGGCAAGCGACGACAAGCTACGCCATGTCTATTTCGCACTGGAGGACGCCGCCAAGACGTGGTTCGAGAATCGAGAAGCCACCTTGACGATGTGGGACCTCTTCCGAAGCGGCTTCCTGCAAACATTTCAAAGCGTCCTGCGAAAAGAGCGAGCCCAAGCTCTACTGGAGACAAGAGCGCAGCTGCCGAATGAGACGATCGCGATTTTCACTGAGGAAATGAGCCGTCTGTTCCGCCACGCCGACCCAGAAATGTCCGAGGAGAAGAAAGTACGCCTACTGATGTGTGGTGTCAAGGCGGAACTTTTCGCCGGTATGGTAAGAAGCCCACCGAAGACCGTCGACGAGTTTCTTAGTGAGGCGACGAGCATCGAGAAGACACTGGAATTGCGGAACCGTCAATTTGACCGACGCACCAAGCCAACAAGCTACTCCAGAATTCAATCACTGGCCACGGACGATTTATGCGAGACCATCAGGGCCATCGTGCGCGAAGAACTGCGCAAGGTCTTGCCATCGTCGCAGCCTCAAGTGGCCTCGATCGCCGACATCGTGAAAGAAGAGGTGCACCGATCGCTAGGAGTTCCTGAGGTGCAACCACAATTACCGCAGCCCCAGCCAGAAGCGATGACTTACGCCGCCATCGCACGCCGTCAAGCGCCCCCTCCGCGACAACGCCAGGGCCCTGTAACGCCGCAATTCCGTCGTTCACCGCCGCCGCCGCCAGCACGCCCACCCGTCGCCCAGCGCACTTACGCGAGGAAGACGGACATTTGGCGCGCCCCCGACCACCGTCCGCACTGCTACCACTGCGGAGAAGCCGGCCACGTGTACCGCCGATGCCCATACCGCGACCTGGGATTGCGAGGCTTCGCCGTGAACGCACAGCGCCCGAGGGAAGGTGAACGCCCCCGTGACAGCGCCGACTACCTCGCCGCTACTCAGTGGAGCCCTCGACGACCTTCCGGTTCGCCGTCACCAGGCCGCTACCTGTCGCCGCAGCACCGACCATACACCGGCCCAGCCCGGGGCCGCTCTGCGAGCCCATATCCGGAAAACTAAAAGCAGCAACCGATGGAGGTGCGGTTGCTGTTCGTCGAACTGACGAAGATCCTCCGCCGCCGACGAAGACGACGAAGAAACCATCTCGACGACCTAATGACGACACGCCGCCGTCCCGACGAAGTCAGGACTACACCGACTACACCGACGAAAGACGACATGAAGAAGCGACGTTCCAGCTTCAATTCAACACGACGCAGCAGTGATCCGACGCCACGACCTAACTGCAACGCCAGACAAAGAACCACCGACCTTGACGTGCTTCTCGACGGCCACGCAGTCACTGCCTTAGTCGACACAGGGGCCGATTCTTCCGTAATGAGTGGACACATCGCCGCCCAGTTGAAGAAGGTTAAGACTGCATGGGAGGGCCCCCAAATTCGGACCGCTGGAGGGCACCTCATTACGCCGACTGGAATCTGCACGGCAAGAATTACCATTCATCACCGGACTTACCCTGCCACTTTCGTTATCCTGCAACAGTGTTCACGAGACGTCATTCTCGGCATGGACTTCCTGAACCAACACGGCGCAATCATCGACTTGAAGTCGCAGTCAATAACGCTGTCGGAAGATCAAGCGATACCATCGGAGAGCCCTTGTAGTCACCACGCCTTGAGTGTGCTCGAAGATCAAGTGAGCATCCCGCCTCGCTCCAGCATCGTTATTTCGGTCGGCACCGAAACACCCGCTGACGTAGAAGGCGTCATCGAAGGCGACCAACGTCTACTACTCGACCGTGAAATTTGCGTCGCAAGAGGGATCGCTCGACTGCACGGAGGAAACACGAGAGTGTTGCTGACAAACTTCAGCCAGGAGTTCAAGCACATCAACAAGGGCACGACGATCGCATTCATCGAGGAAATACAGGAAACCAGCGATGCCTTTGTCCTCTCGGATTCTGTTGCATCTACCCCGACGACCGTAGTTCCCCAGCCAGGCTTCAACATAAATCCAAGTCTCCCCATGATTAAGCAGCAACAGCTCAGAAGTCTGCTTCGACGATACAAAGACTGCTTTTCGACGTCATCAAAGATTCGAAAAACACCAGTCGCAAAGCATCGCATAATCACCGAAGAGAGCGCTCGACCACTACGCCAGAGCCCTTACCGAGTTTCGACGCGAGAACGCGAAGCTATAAGACAACAAGTCGACGAAATGCTGCGCGACGACATCATCCAGCCGTCGAAAAGCCCGTGGGCGTCTCCAGTTGTTTTAGTGAAGAAAAAGGACGGAACCCTACGTTTCTGCGTCGATTATTGTCGACTGAACAAAATCAAGAAGAAAGACGTATACCCCCTCCCACGGATAGACGACGCATTAGATCGGCTCTGCAATGCTAAATACTTCTCATCGATGGACCTCAAGTCTGGCTACTGGCAAATAGAAGTCGACGAAAGGGATCGCGAAAAGACCGCCTTCATCACGCCAGACGGCCTCTATGAATTCAAGGTTATGCCATTTGGACTGTGCTCGGCGCCTGCAACGTTCCAGCGCGTGATGGACACGGTTTTAGCAGGATTGAAGTGGCAGACCTGTCTTGTTTACTTAGATGACGTCGTCGTCTTCGCCGGAAATTTCGACGATCACCTTAAGCGGCTTGCGACAGTATTAGAGGCCATCAAGTCATCAGGGCTCACCCTGAAGCCGGAAAAGTGTCGCTTTGCTTACGATGAGCTTCTATTCCTAGGCCATGTCATCAGCAAATCTGGAGTGCGCCTCGACCCGCAGAAGACAGCTGCCATCGCAAAGTTCCCGCAGCCAATCGACAAGAAGGCAGTGCGCAGATCCCTTGGCATGTGTGAATACTATAGGCGCTTTGTCAAGGACTTTTCGCGCATCGCGGAGCCGCTAATACATCTAACGAAATCTGATGTCGAGTTCAATTGGGAAACGCCGCAGGCCGACGCATTTCAAGAACTCAAACGACGCATGCAGTCGCCGCCGGTACTTGCACACTTCGACGAGGACGCCGATACTGAAATTCACACTGACGCCAGTAGCCTAGGCCTCGGTGCCGTCCTAGTCCAGAGGAAAAAATGACTTGAACGGGTGATATCGTATGCTAGCCAGTCGCTGTCAAAAGCGGAAAGCAATTATTCTACGACTGAAAAGGACTGCCTCGCCATCATTTGGGCTACAGCTAAATTCCGCCCTTACCTCTATGGCAGGCCATTCAAAGTCGTCAGCGACCACCACGCGTTGTGTTGGCTAGCTAACTTAAAGGACCCTTCAGGACGGCTGGCGCGGTGGAGCCTCAGACTACAAGAATATGACGTAACGGTAATATACAAGCCCGGAAGAAAACACTCCGACGCTGACTGCTTATCACGCGCCCCAATCGATCCCCCGTCGCAAGACGACGTGGACGACGACGCCTTCCTTGGGATAATAAGCGCGGAAGACTTCACCAAACAGCAACGAGCAGACCCGGAGCTAAAAGGCCTCGTCGAGTATTTGGAAGGGAACACCGACGTTGTCCCTAGGGTATTTAAGCGCGTGTTGTCTTCGTTCACGCCACGAAACAACCTGCTCGTGAAGAAGAACTTCTCACCAGTCCACGCCAGCTACCTTCTTGTGGTGCCGTCAGCGCTCCGTCCATAAATACTGCATGCCCTACACGACGATCCAACCACTGGGCACCTCGGATTCTCCCGGACGCTGTCGAGGATACAGGAAAATTATTACTGGCCGCGTCTGACCGCCGACGTCGCCCGTTACGTCAAGACATGCAGAGACTGTCAACGACGCAAGAAACCACCGACAAGGCCAGCAGGATTACTACAGCCGATCGAACCTCCTCGTCGACCATTCAAGCAGATTGGGATGGATTTGTTGTGGCCGTTTCCGATGTCAACATCCAGGAATAAGTGGATCATCGTGGCGACGGACTATCTCACCCGCTTTGCTGAAACCAAAGCTCTACCAAAAGGCAGCGCAGCCGAAGTGGCGAAATTTTTTGTCGAGAACATCCTGCTGCGACATGGTGCGCCAGAAGTCCTCATCACCGACAGAGGAACGGCTTTTACAGCAGAGCTCACCCAAGCCATTTTGCAGTACAGCCAGACGAGCCACAGGAGGACAACTGCCTACCATCCGCAGACGAATGGTCTCACGGAGCGCCTGAACAAGACCCTCGCCGACATGCTAGCAATGTACGTCGACGTCGAGCACAAGACGTGGGACGCGGTCCTGCCGTATGTCACCTTCGCCTACAACACGGTGGTGCAAGAAACAACACAGATCACGCCATTCAAGTTGGTTTACGGCAGGAACCCGACGACGACCCTCGACGCCATGCTGCCGCACGTCACTGACGAGGAGAATCTTGACGTCGCTACCTATCTCCAGCGCGCCGAAGAAGCCCGACAGCTCGCCCGCCTACGGATCAAGACCCAGCAGCGTACCGACAGCCGACAATACAACCTCCGATGACGCTTCGTCGAGTACCAGCCCGGCGACCGTGTTTGGGTATGGACCCCGATACGCCGGCGAGGACTCAGTGAGAAGCTGCTGCGACTCTATTTCGGACCCTACAAGGTCATCCGACGTATTGGCGCACTAGACTATGAGGTCGTACCAGACGGCATTTCGCACTCACAGCGGCGCCGCGCACGATCTGAAGTGGTCCACGTGGTGCGCGTTAAACCATTTTACGGACGCTAACGAACTTCCTTTAGTTTGTTGTTTTCTTTGCTACGAGTGCTTTTCTTTGTTACTTTCGTTTGTTTACAGCATCGGGTCGATGCTTTTTAAGAGGGGGGTAATGACACGTGTACTTATCTTTATCGGGCAACTACGTTTCGCCGCTTAACAACTGTAATCCCACAGCGAGGGACGCGGCTGCATGTATCCGACGTTTCTGGAAAGTTATCGACGCTTCTATCCGCGTGTCTGTTGTCGCCGAACCTTGTGTTATCAGATTTCATCGCGTGACACGAATGGTGTAGAACTTTTTGGAAGACACGCGGGTCCCATCAGTTAATCTGGAACATTCGACGACTAATCTATAAAAGCCGACCCGCTTGACCCGCTGATCAGTTTTCCGACGATCGCCGACCGTGTTCGCCGCTATCGTTGTGCTATAAGTGTAGCCTGTTTTTGTGCGCACAGGTTCGCCCAATAAAAGCTAGTTTTGTATTCCACCGTATTTCTTCTTTCTTCACCGTCACTACCACGTGACAATATATATATATATATATATATATATATATATATATATATATATATATATATATATATATATAAATATATATATGGATCTGTGTTTTTCAGGTTGCTTAGAAATTTTACCCAAGCCATGCCAGATACTTGGCCCAGAACTCTTGCGAGCGACGTATAACCGTAATAACCCACAAGTGTTGAGTCAGTCCGGAGATCAAGGTAACCTGCTGTTCAACCAGTGCACAACACCTGGTGACCCCTCTTGATGTTCCTTCTATTTCAAGCTGTACCTCATCTTTCATCTATCCAAACAGCATCATCAGCTGTGGTCACTTATCGAACCGTGCATGAAGGTTGGGGTGGAGTGATTTTAACAGACATTATATTTGTTTCTTCAAATTCTTTGCAAATGATTCTGTTATTATAACATTATAATAAGTACCTAGTTTTTAATAGTTCCCTTCTCTTAGAATTTTCACCAACTCCTGCTATTATAATGTATACCTGTCTTAATGCCCCGTTTCTCGTAGTTTGTACTTGTGGATGTAACTGATAGGTTCTTAATTTTTGTTGTATAGAAGGCTAAAATGCAAACTTATGGCATTTCTTCTTCCTTTGATAATCTACAGCACTGCAATGTGTTCAAGAAATGTAACAAACGCGGGCTCTGGTGGAAGATAAATTTAAGCGCAATATATAGTACTTATTTCAAGCACCTGTTATTTTTGAAAAACTCAACAATATAGGAGCACAAGAAAGAAAACAATAAAGTAGAGAAACGTGGGTTCCCCTCATAAGCCTGGTAATAATGTGACTTCCTTTCACTGCAAAGACACCAGTCGTACTCGCATAGTAGTCTTGGTACATTAAAGCTTTGTTGCCTTTGGCATTTTTCAGTGCTTATTTGCCCCACCGACGAATGTCAAAGGCAGCATAGCTTTCATGCACAGATTGGTTGCATTACACATTTTGAGTACTGGATTTCTCAAACACACAGGTTTACAGCAGTGCTTTAAATAGCTGATGTATTTCCTAATTTTCAGAATTTGTTTTTGCCAGTGTAACGGTAGAGATCATGTAAAAGTAATTTTAGAGACGATATGTCCATGGATGCATGCTTTTTCTGATGACGAAGCAGTGCCATGTAGTCGGGGGATGAATGTCTTTATTTCTAATTTATATTGGCTTCCAGGTCTGGGTTAGTCTCCTACACTGAGTATTCTAGGTCAGAGCCCAGTTACTAGAGAAAAGTGAATTAAAATAGGAATTATAAACATCAAGACATCTTCTTCGGGACACTAATGTGACAATCAGCAAGGGATTTTGTGGATTGATTCCAAATTTGTGAGGATATATTTTGACTGGTTTCATTATTGCGAGAACAAATATTTGTTTATATTCACACTAGGGTTGGCTGCCCCATTGCCATACAACCCCTTTTCAGGCGAAAAGTTCAGTGTATTAATAGGCTGTTTTTGGTTTTGCGCAGTCATCATTAAGGGAGGCAAATGGTGACATACAACTGAATGCAAGAAATGACTGAGGAATGCAAGCAGGGCATGGGGCTTTTTAGGCAGATGCTTGCGTGTGTATTTATGAAACTCCCTATGGTATGCGCCAAGGCATTTTCTAATCCTTTGGTAGAAACACTGACACCGACTTATTAAGGGGAAATGCTCCTCGAAACAACTTTTTTAATTTGTGCTAGAAATTTTATTACACTGCCATTCATATGGAGCTTTACGCAGATTTGAGTTATCAGTGCTTTTTGTGTAGCTGGTGTTTTTTTAGTTGTGTCCTACATTGTGGCAAGATATTTTGTTGGGCACTTTCTTGTGTGTAAAGTTTCCGCAAATAGTCTCATTCTGTATCACATTTAGTTAGTTGTATACCACAAAGTGGCGATGCCTATCCAAACAGCTTGTACAATTACTGGAACTATGCAAAAAAATATTAGGGCACTTTAAATAATTTTTACAGAATACAACTTCAATTATATATCAGTATTCGGCATATCTTGAAGAGTATGTATGCCAAATGTCATTTCTATAGGATAAATACAAGTGCACATGGCTATTTTCATTATATTGTGAGAAAACATTACTGAAGTATTCTGAACAATTTCTTTCACAATAAATGAGAAGTATGCATGATTAGTAGGCAGGCCTGCCAGCGTGCCTACTAATATTGCATATTTCTAGTAACTTTACATGCTGTTTGAATATATATTGGCACTTTGCAGTCTACAAAAAGCTGAGTTAGTTAACGCACACTGCTTTTGTGAAAATTTAATACACAAGAAAGTGCCCGCAATTATCACTATGTATTTTGCCCTTGTGTAGGACATACCGCAAGAAGTAGCTAAACAAAAACTAATGGCATATATGAACCCTGTATGAAGAACTCTACAACTGGCTCTCTTTTCAAACGTCTAGCATAAATTATAAAAATATTTAGAGTAATATTCAATCAGCAAAACGTTCCCTTGCTACAGTGACCCACAACATAGCGAAACAAAGTTTAAGGCTAGTCCTCTTGTTGAAGCGACTCTGCGCTGTCTTCCAAAGGGCTTCTGTTCAACACTGTGAATTTTCCTGCATTTTCCAGAAGTGCAATAATAAAATGTTTGTGAATGTGCACTTGGTATTGGCACACTAACAGAAATGAAACGACAGTTCTGTGGAATGTAGAATCGGCTATAAATTTGTTCCACATTTACATTTTGACCCCATATATTTATTTTGTGATTTGTACTGAGTGTTTCAGCGGTGACTGCTGCTAATTATTGAACGTAACTGCTTCTTGACGGAGCGCAATTTTCAGTAACAAAAATATATAGCAGTGGCAGGCATTACAATTACAGTACTCAATACGTCTACTTTGTAAGAACTCAGAAATGCACCAGTTCTCAGACACACATACCCAAAAAGTAATGATCAAATAGATTTGTCTTCCACACCGAATTGTTCCACATGGCTTACAGAAGGCTTTTTGGCAAAGTAATATCTGAAAGAGCAAAACATGTTCAGCTAAGTATGCTGACAAATATTTCAAAGCTGCCAGTCTGAGGACTCCTACAAACTAACAATACTTTCAGCACTGACTCGCTTCGACAATGGGATGGCAGCATTTTGCTGAAACAAATGAAACTTCAATTATTGTGATCTCGTTTAAGAAGACATTTGCAATTATCCTGCAGTTCTAATCTCTGTCACTTTTGTAAATATTTTCTAATTATATTTCCAGGATACAATTTTTGGTAATAATGGTATTCATTGCATAAAGAGCTAGTACATGACATTTAATAATGAACGTACTGGCTGTAGATTTTGTGCCTTCAGCATTTATTCTGTTCTGTACCTGTTTTTTGAAATGTGAAATGATGTACCCATCTCTTTGTTAGCGATAAACAAGGAAATCTGCCAGCAAGTTTTGTTTAAAATACAGCCGATCAACCCAAAAGTTAGGCTATTTCCTAATTGTACATTACAACGATAATAGTGCAGAACCATAAAAACAGATTGATGCTGACTAGCAGTTGTGCCATACAATGTGCATGTGTTCAGAAGAGCCAAATACCCCAGAGAGAAAGCAACAGAAACTCATTGTTCGTCATCTTGTACAAGGAGATTATGCGCCAGATGTAATTTATGCTCAGTAACTAGATAAATCAGTCATGTGAGGTGTATCACTTTGGTTGCAAGTGCGAAGTTCTTGTAAACTTGCTTGTTTGTATTTTGTTTCGTTTGTGGGCATGAGTGACTTGGTTGCCTTAGCGCATAGTTTCAAAACTTTCTTCATCACTGGGAATCACGAAAGTTCATTTACACATAAAATGCCTAGTTACTGATATGGTAGGCATTCGAGCTTAATTATTTTATCTTTCATATGTTTATCTACCAAGTAGTTTTATAGTTTATTGAAACATATCCACGCAATGCACAGTGGTAACCCAAATTATAAATATCTGTTCTTGTTTTCTACCCTGCTCTGGTGTTTTCATAACCTAGCATTGTTGCATTGGGCTGTCTGCACCTGCAGAACACTATTGAAGTGGCTAAAGTTAAAGGTCAACAACATAATAAAAATACAAAGCAAAACTATGAGTTTGCAATTGTCCCCCATAACCAGAGTTTCGCTCAGAATTTGAAAAGAAAATGACATCCTGCTATAGCGTGAGAGTTACTTTGGGCATCAAGGGAACTGCATAGCACCTGTGCTAGAGCACACAACGAAGCAGAAAATCACGGCAGATTGAAGTGGCAGTGGTAAGTTAAGCACAGATGATTTATTTCAAGCACAGTTATTGTGGCTTATTATCTGCTCCTGTTTTGTTTTGTGGGAATGCATACATTGGGAAGACAATTTTTTGCACCAATGTTACCTGAGCGGGATACCAAAGAAAGGTAGAAGTCAAGAACAGTTATTCACACTTGGTTGCGCACAGTGTATTATCTGGATGTGTTTTACTGTACAAGAGGCTACTGTGGTAGATGATAATAAAGACCAAGACAAAAGAGTTAAAATAGGTATGTGTCTGTCATCCTTCCGTGACCTTCAGTGTTTACAGAAACACTTCTTTCTGTATATGTGCGAAGCCGTAGGGAGGCTTTACGTAACTCAGTCATGCATTCTAAATTAAAAATCGGATAAGAACAATCACAAGAACATTGTATGAGTGATTTTAAATGTGGCACCTAATGTAACTTATGTATGTGCTGAGGGTAGATTACAGCCAGCGCATTATCTGCTCCTACAGGATGACTTGTGATGAGTAAAGAAAGCCTTCCTCATATCTTCCTCTTTGTTTCTTTTGGATCTTAGTGCACCATGTGTATTGTCACAGCTGCGGGCATGCAGCTGGGTATGGTTTGTTTATGTGTCCTGCTTCTTTCCTTGTCCTCATTATCTATGTGCTATCTTTGCCGTAACGAAATACAGCTACCTGTGCTACATATTTTGTCAGCGTGTTTGCAATATGGCAAGATTTGTATTAGTGGTTATTGCAATCTGTGAAATTGTCTTTATCAGCTATTATACTTCATCTTGGAAAAGTATGTTTTTCAACATATGGAATAAACGATTAGTACAAACGTTGCTGTATATGTTCTTGTAATATTGTCAGTTATGAAGTTTTTATCCACTGTTGCATGTTGTATGACAGAATAAAATTTATGCAGAACTTTTTACTGTGGTATTTTTCAGATTAATTTTCAACTGACGCTAACACGCACAAGCTGTGTGGGAAAAGGGCCAACAAGAGCACCATAAGGTAAGAGTGCTGTTTTTATTGTTAGGCTGGATTATCAATGACGAACCAATTGTTTACAGCGAGCATAGTATAACGCATAGATTATGTAATCTAAGTTGGAATGTTCTTTTTATTGCACTTGATTATCTGGGTCTCCTTTGTACATCAGTGCAGCCTTTTTTATTTGTTAGTGAAGCTTACTTGCTTAGGTTGTTAAATTGTAAGTTCTAAATAAAAGCACGTCTCGGGAAACAGTGAAATAAGTTTAACTTATAAATTTTTTGACATAATATGAGACTTGTGCAGTGGTGAGTTGAACTTCTACATGAGTTACATGATATTTTGGGGTCCCATTAAGGTTCTGAGTGGCATTGCGGTGTGATGCATATGCACCTGCAGGTTACATATTGGATGTTTATTTAAGACTGTTTTGCTTGGTTGCCTATTGATTCCAGTTTATTAGTAATGAGAACTGTCTTACTTTCATGGTGATTCTGTGCTGACTGATACATTTTAATTTTCCGGAAGAGAATCACAAAGGGTGATGAAATATGAACTTTTTGTTGCTAATCTGCTATGTCCTTTTTGCCAAGATTGCTGTGGATTCTTTCTTATATGTTGTCTTTTCACAGTAGTCATCTTGAGAACTAGCCGTAGTCGTGTGTACTTACAGCAAAATTTGGCGACATATTTGAAAAGCGGCTCGTCGCTGCCATTCGAGAGGCAAATGACTTACATGGATTAGTTATTTTACTCATTTACTCATTTGCAAGAGTCCTGCACCACGCACTAAGGGTAACTTGACACACACTGCTGGAGTCATTACTCATGAAGAATAGTTATCGAAATCCTTCAGCAGTGGTCATGCGACCCTTATTTTGAGTCGTCTGACTCATGTAGAATAGTAAACGGACTCCCTCAGCACTAGTCTTGTAACCCTGTTGAGAGGGTTAGGAGACCATTAGAACAGAGCGCGCATAACTGTTGTATGCATAGTCACGTAACCACCTTGTTTCCAGCAGAGTTATTCTCGGGACTCTCTGCCGAAAGAGAGTTCGGGTGTCTCCCACAAAGTTTGTCGTATACGTGGCGAGTCCAGTCTCTGCGAAGAGAGTAAGAGATACTCTTTTTTTTTCTTAGTGTGTAGGATGTGGACGCATCTGTCTTCCTTTGTTGCTTTGCCTTTTCTGAGTACGTTTTACGCCTACAGTCAGACCCGGTAATGCGCGAAGTTGTGTACTGTCATTACCGAGTTGCTGATTGTATAGCATGTGTTGGTTTGTACTATGGCTAACGCTATAGGCGCTCGCTCCGCCGTTTCGATGTGTGTTGTGATCGTAGTCAAATTTGTGCAGCATTGTCTTTTGTGACTGAGTATAGCTGCAACAAAGCCACGTTTGTGTTTGCAACGGGCAACATCTGCAAAAACCGCGTTCTTCACTCTTCCGTACTGATTCACCTAGTTCTTTGCCGAGATTCTTCTTCTGCCCTCATAGTGTACAGGAGGCATATTCTTGGGTAGGGGGGTACAGTGAGTTTGGCCCTTGTTTACTTTGTTATGTCCCGTTTACCACCGCGATTTTCGTGGTACCGGATGCCTAGTTTATCTAGGATGTGCGTGGTCGCCGTGGTCTTGGAGAGGAGTTCGTTTTCTGCTATACGTTGCGCTTCTGTTAGCTTCTGTACCGCATTAAGCAGACCCACCTCGAGAAATTTCTCCGTGCTCGAATATATGATGAGACGAATTGCTGGTTTGTATACCTCCCTAGCCAGTCCGCCTAGCTACTTTTCCGCGGCGTATCATGTCTGGTATGCCGCCACACTGCGATGTGGCCTATGCCGAAAACCTGGACGATTCTCATGACGCTTCCTTCTTTCATGCCCATGCGCCTGATGGCGATTCTCTTGATCAATCGCATCGTCTGGAAAATTTCTGCTTCGAGTCTACCAATGGTTTCTCCGTCAGGGCCGATCATGCCAACACCCTGATCTTCTGGACTTTGGGCATGGGTGTAGGTCTAGGATGTTGAGTTCTACCTCTGTGTGGATTTATGCGTCGAGGTTTTCGGGATGTCTCCCCTTTATGTAGCATTTGTCTTTATTGCAACCGCTCAAATTTTTCAGCCGAGCATCTTACGCCGGAGCCTTCTAGAGATTTCTCGACGGTTTCCATTGCTTCTTGTAGTCTCTCTTCAATCTAATGATTACTGCCATTGCTTATGCATGGCATGATGTTGTCTATATATATTATGTGGTTAAGTCCTTCGATTCTATGTAATTTATTTGCATGAACAATCAGAGCCAGGCTCAAGAGCATAGGCAATACCACCGATCCCTGCGGAGTGCCTCCACTGCCAATAGGCACTTTTACGGATGTGAGGACTGCTACCGTGATTTTTGCTTCTCTGCCGGTTAAGAAGTTTCGGAAATATTTGTACGTCCGCTCGCCGATGCCAACGTTTCTGATTTGGTGCAGCATGGCTTTGTGTGTGACACGGTCAAATGCCTTATTGAGATCTATCCCGAGGGTGGATCGATTCAATGTGGCTTGTTCGTCTATTACATGGCGTTTCAGTTGTAGCGTGGCGGCTTGTGTAGGCAAGTTTCTTAGGAATCCTATAAACGTGATTAGGAGTTAGTCATTGCCTTCTATTTAGTTGCTGTATCTGGTAATAAAGGCATGCTCCATTAGTTTGCCCACGCAAGATGCCAATGACATCGGTTTTAGATTCCCGAGTTGTGGTTAAATGCCAGACTTCGGTATAAGGACGACTTGTGCCGTCTTCCACTGCTGCGATTTGTGTGATTGCTTCCAGCACTCGTTGATATAATCTGCCAGTTTTCCAATGGGCGCATCGCCTAAGTTTCCAAGCATCTTGTTGGTAATGGCGTCTGAGCCCGGTTTCGATATTGTGTTGAGTGTGTGCAAGACTGCTGTTATCTTGTGTTTCGCTAACCTCTTCATTGATGTCAAAGTTACGTTCTTCGTTGCATTCGAGGTGAATACATGGCGATGCCTGATATGTGTATTTGAGTTCCACCTCTTTCACGAAATCTTGCTCTCTTCTTTTATATGCATAAAGGATAACGAGTTCCTTTTGCTTGTGTACTGTTTTTGTTTCTTCGGGGTTAAGGAGATAATTGAGCAACTTCTGCGTCTTACTCATACCAAGTTACCCATCACACTCCATACATAGTTGCTCCCATTGTCGTCTTTGCAGTTGTTCTGCATATTATTCTATTTCTTTGTTCATCATCATCATCAGCCTGGTTACGCGCATTGCAGGGCAAAGGCATTTCCCATCCTTCTCCAACTACCCCGGTCTTGTACTAATTGTGGCCATGTTGTCCCTGCAAACTTCTTAATCTCATCCGCCTACCTAAATTTCAGTCCCCCAGCTACGCTTCCCTTCCCTTGGAATCCAGTCCGTAATGCTTAATGTCCATCGGATATCTTCCCTCCTCATTAAATGCGCTGCCCCATGCCCATTTCTTCTTCTTGATTCCAACTACGATGTCATTACCTCGCGTTTGTTCCCTCACCCAATCTGCTATTTTCTTATCCCTTAACGTTACACCCATCATTCTTCTTTCCATAGCCGTTGCGTCGTCCTCAATTTAAGTATAACCCTTTTCGTAAGCCTCCAGGCTTATGCCCCGTAGGTGAGTACTGGTAAGACGCAGCTGTTATACACTTTTCTCTTGAGGGATAATGTCAACCTGCAGTTCATGAACTGAGAATGCCTGCCAAATGCACCCCAGCCCATTCTTATTCTTCAGACTATTTCGGTCTCATGATTCGGATCCGCGGCCACTACCTTCCCTAAGTAGATGTATTCCCTTACCACTTCCAGTGCCTCGCTACCTAGTGAAAACTGTTCTCTACCGAGACTGTCATACATTACTTTTCTGCAGATTAATTTTTTAGATCCACCCTTCTGTTTTGCCTATCCAGATCAATGAGCATGCATTGCAATTGGTCCCCTGAGTTGCAGGTCGCCTGAAAGGCAATCTCATCAGCGATTCGCCAGTTACTAAGGTATCCTCTTACCTCTTATCCCCAATTCTTCCCAATCCAGGTCTCTGAATACCTCCTGTAAACACGCTGTGAATAGTATTGGTCAGATCGTGTCTCCCTGCCTGATTCCTTTCTTTATTGGGATTTTTTTGCTTTCTTTATGGTGGACTACGGTGGCTGTGCAGCCGCCATAGGTATCTTTCAGTATTTTTACATACGGCTCGTCTACACCCTCATTCCGTAATGCCTCCATGACGGCTGAGGTTTCGACTGAATCAAATGCTTTCTCGTAATCAATAAAATCAATATATAAGGGTTGATTATACTCCGCACAATTCTCTATCACCTGATTGACAGTGTGAATATTCTCTATTGTTGAGTAGCCTTTACGGAATCCTGCATGGCCCTTTGGTTGGCAGAAGTCTAAGGTGTCCCTGATTCAATTTGCGATTACCTTAGTAAAAACTTTGTAGGCAAAGGGCTTTAGGCTGATCGGTCTATAATTTTTCAAGTCTTTGGCGTCCCCTTTCTTATGGATTAGGATTATGTTAGCGTTCTTCCAAGACCCCGGTACGCTCGACGTTATGAGGCATTGCGTATACAGGGTGGCCAGTTTCTCTAGAACAATCTGACCACTATCCTTCAACAGATCTGCTGTTACCTGATCCTCCCCAGCTGCCTTCCCCCTTTGCATAGCTCCTAAGGCTTTCTTTACTTCTTCTGGCGTTACCTGTGGGATATCGAATTCCTCTAGGCTATTCTCTCTTCCACTATCGTCGTGGGTGCCACTGGTACTGTATAAATCTCTATAGAACTCCTCAGCCACTTGAACTATCTCATCCATATTAGTAACGATATTGCCGGCTTTGTCTCTTAACGCACACATCTGATTCTTGCCTATTCCTAGTTTCTTCTTAACTGTTTTTAGGCTTCGTCCGTTCCTAAGAGCCTGTTCAATTCTATCAATATTATAGTTCCGGATGTCCGCTGTCTTACGCTTGTTGATTCACTTCGAAAGTTCTGCCAGTTCTATTCTAGCTGTAGGGTTAGAGGCTTTCATACATTGGCGTTTCTTGATCAGATCTTTCGCCTCCCGCGATAGCTTACTGGTTTCCTGTCTAACGGCGTTACCACCGACTTCTATTGCGCACTCCTTAATGATGCACATGAGATTGTCGTTCATTGCTTCAACACTAAGGTCCTCTTCCTGAGTTAAAGCCGAATACCTGTTCTGTAGCTTGATCCGGAATTCCTCTAGTTTCCCTCTTACCGCTAACTCATTGATTGGCTTCTTGTGTACCAGTTTCTTCCGTTCCCTCCTCAACTCTAGGCTAATTCGAGTTCTTACCATCCTATGGTCACTGCAGCGTACCTTGCAGAGCACGTCTACATCTTGTATGACGCCAGGGTTCGCGCAGAGTATGAAGTCTATTTCATTTCTAGTCTCACCATTCGGGCTCCTCCACGTCCACTTTCGACTAACCCGCTTGCGGAAAAAGGTATTCATTATCCGCATATTATTATGTTCTGCAAACTCTACTAATAACTCTCCTCTACTATTCCTAGAGCCTATGCCATATTCCCCCACTGACTTGTCTCCAGCCTGCTTCTTGCCTTCCCTGGCATTGAAGTCGCCCATCAGTATAGTGTATTTTGTTTTGACTTTACCCATCGCCGATTCGACGTCTTCATAAAAGCTTTCGACTTCCTGGTCATCATGACTGCATGTGGGGGCGTAGACTTGTACCACCTTCAATTTGCACCTCTTATTAAGTTTCACAACAAGACCTGCCACCCTCTCATTAATGCTATAGAATTCCTGTATGTTATCAGCTATTTCCTTATTAATCAGGAATCCGACTCCTAGTTCTCGTCTCTCCGCTAAGCCCCGGTAGCACAGTACGTGCCCGCTTTTTAACACTGTATATGCTTCTTTTGTCCTCCGAACCTCACTGAGCCCTATTATATCCAATTTACTACCCTCTAATTCCTCCAATAACACTGCTAGACTCGCCTCACTAGATAACGTTCTAACGTTAAACGTTGCCAGGTTCAGATTGCAATGGCGGCCTGTCCGGAGCCAGGTATTCTTAGCACCCTCTGCAGCGTCACAGATCTGACCGCCGCCGTGGCCAGTTGCTTCGCGGCTGCTGGGGACATAGGGCCGGGGTTCGATTGTTGTATTCATATACGAGGTTGGGACCAAGTACTGCACCAGGGTGGCCAATCCTGCTCTGGTGAGAGAGTGCGTTACCGGTTCTCGTCACCAGGGTCAGGCCGCACTCCAGGCCTGTTCATGCAATTCCAGGCCTGTTCGTGCAATCGTACCATCATTCGTACCATCATTCAATAAATCCGCTGTTACCAGATCCTCCCCAGCTGCCTTACCGGTTCGCACAGATCGCAAGGCTTTCTTAACTTCTTCCGGCGTTACTTGTGGGATTTCAAATTCCTCTAGACTATTCTCCCTTCCGTTATAGTCGTGGGTGCCACTGGTACTGTAGAAATCTCTATAGAACTCCTCAGGCACCTGAACTATCTCATCCATATTAGTAATTAAATTGCCGGCTTTGTCTGTTAACGCATACATCTCATTCTTGCCAATTCCTAGTTTCTTCTTCACTGCTGTTAGGTTTCCTCCGTTCCTGAGAGCATGTTCAATTCTATCCTAGCTGTCTTACAATTGTTGATTAACTTCGAAATTTCTGCCAGTTCTATTCTAGCTGTAGGGTTACAAGCTTTCATACATTCGAGTTTCCTGATGAGGTCTTTCGTCCCTTGCGATAGCTTACTGGTATCCTGTCTAACGGAGTCACCACCGACTTTTATTGCACACTCCTTAATGATTCCCATAATATTGTCGTTCATTGTTTCAACACTAAGGTCCTCTTCTGGAGTTAACGCCGAATACCTGTTCCTGTAGCTTTATGCGGAATTCCTCTATTTTATCTTTTACCGCTAACTCATTGATCGGCTTCTTGTGTGTCAGTTTATTCCGTTCCCTCCTCAAGACTAGGCTAATTCGAGATCTTACCATCCTATGGTCACGGCAGCGCACCTTGACGTGTACGCCCACTTCTTGTATGATGCCAGGGTTAGTGCAGAGTTTAAGGTCTATTTCATTTCTAGTCTCGTCTTTCGAGCTCCTCCACGTCCACGTTTGGCTATCCCGCTTGCGGAAGAATTTATTCATTATCCGCTTATTATTCTGTTCTGCAAAGTCTGCTAACAACTCTCCCCTGCTATTCCTATTGCCTATGCCATATTGCCCCACTGACATGTGTCCAGCCGTCTTCTTGCCTACCTTGGCGTTGAGGTCGCCCATCAGTATAGTGCATTTTATTTTCACTTTACCCATCGCCGATTCCACGTCTTCATGAAAGCTTTCGACTTGCTGGTCATCATGACAAGATGTAGGGGCGTAGACCTGTACGACCTTCAATATGTATTACTTATGAAGTTTCATAGCAAGACCTGCCACCCTCTCGTTAACGCCATAGAATTCCTGTATGTTACCAGCTATATTCTTATTATTCAGGAATCCGACTCCTAGTTCTCGTCTCTTCGCTAAGCCCCGGTAGCACAGGAGGTGCCCACTTTTTAGCACTGCATATGCTTCATTTCGCCTCCTAACTTCACTGAGCTCTATTATGTCCCATTTGTTGCCCTCTAATTCCTCCAATAGCACTGCTAGACTCACCTCACTTGATAATGTTGTAGCTTTAAACGTTGCCAAGTTTACATTCCAATGGCGGCCTGTCCGGATCCACGGATTCTTAGCACCCTCTGCTGCGTCACTGTTCTGACCGCCGCCGTGGTCAGTTGCTTCGCAGCTGCTGGGGACTGAGGGCCGGCATTTGATTGTTGCATTCATATAGGTGGTTGCGGCCAAGTACTGCACCAGGGTGGCCAATCCTGCTCTGGTGAGGGAGTGCGTTACCGGCTCTGGTTACCGGGATCAGGCCGCACTCCAGGCTTGTTTATGCAATTTTATCAACACGTGTTTTTTATACGGTGGAAAATTGCGTGGCACCGGGATTCGAACCACGGTCCTCTTGCACGCGAGGCGAATGCTCTACCTCTACGCCACCACTGGACCTTCTTTGTTTCAGTAGCACTGTATTCTTCCTTAACTTCTTCGTGTGTTTCTCTATTTTCCGTCGTTTCTGCAGCCCTGTTTGGCATCCAATATGTGCGAGAGCCTGATTTCTGTCGCTTATATCTGGCTTCTTGCGGGATTACCTGCGTGGATATGAAGATGTCTTCTTTTATATTGGCTGTCCACGTATCAATGTGCGCAATTGTTCCTATATTAATGTCTTCCCTTATGTTGCTGAATTTCGCACGGTGAAATAATTTCAGCTGTTTACCTGTACATGTCGCGGGGCCTCTATTGAGCTAGGTTTTGTTGCTGAATGGTCACTCCGTAAGTCTTCCTGTGTATTTATCCATATTCTGGATTTATATTCTTAGCGTGGTGTGGAGTCATCACAGACGATGTTGCCTTGCCTTGTGGGCGTTCCTGGGTCTGTGACGAATGTTAGACTTTCCTGTCGGGAGTAGAGCGAAATATTTTCATCTTTGGTGTGGACGTACTTGCAGCTGCACGTGGTGTGGGCCGCGTTGACTTCTCCACCTATTAACAGCTTCCGGTCACCCGCTTTGTTGAGCCTGCGTTTGGATACTGTTAAGAATCTGTTTCTCTTGAACCTCGAACTGCTGTGTACGTTTAGCATGCACACAGCATTATTTGTCTTGCTTGATGGTACAATTTCAGTTATTACGTTGTATATGTCTGTGAATCATGTATCACGCTGCATAAGCGTATAGTCCCTCCTAGCTAATATGGTAACAGATTTGTTTTATCCGACGGCATTTCTGATGGGTTGGCACCCTTTTAGTCTGGTGAGACCATTCGTTTCTTGTAGAATTATTACATTTGGCTGCTTTTAGTGTTTTGGTATTGATACAGATTCGCCTATCTATTTATATAAGTTCGGGAATCACATTGTCATATGGTATATTTATTTTTTCTTTGCTTAGCCATGATTATGCCATAATTTTAGAGGCCATCGGGGGTAGTATCGATGGCCTGAGCTGTAAGAGAGACTTGGGAGGTGCCTCAACTGTTTTTATTTCCTTTGCAGCTGCCACAACATCCATTCTTTCTTCTAACCTCGTAACTCCTGCCTTCATATTCTCAAGCGGTCGCTGTATGGATTGTAGTTGTGCGACTATGGTAACCATGGCAGCCTTGATCGATTCTTCTTCTGGTTCATGCGCTTTTCTATCTTTCTCTCGAGTCCGGGTTCAAATTCTTCCCGACGTTCCTTTCTTATGCTAGCAGTTCTAGTTTTCGTTGGTTCGCTCCCGTTGTCGTCAATTTTCTCTAGTCTTACGTATGGGTTTAGAGCTATCGTTGCTTTGTTCAATGTTTGTTTTCTCGCTCCATATTGTGTTTACTGTATCAGCACTCTGTTTTCGTTTTTCAGCTTGCTGTTTGTGAAATTCTTTCGCTGTTCTATTATTATCCTCACTCAATGCTAGTATTTATTGCTGCGTCGCTGCCACTACTTGTAGCTGTGGCCGCTCTTGCTCTAATTTGTGATCAGATACAGCCTTCATCTCAGCGCGTTTCCTGGTAAGCGGGCTTACCGAGCGCACCGTTGGTGTTGCCGTGGTGCCTCCGGAATTTCGGGTTTCCTTGACCTTGGACCTGGCTCTGCTCGACCTCACTCTGGACATCGACGTGGCTTTGCTACGAAACCTGAATCTACTACAACCTTCTTTGAAAGTTTCAAAGGGGGTTCTGGCTAATTCCTAATGATGCTAGGGCCTTGCGGCTTATATTGAGTCGTGTGTTTTTTCTTCAAACTTTTTTGCTTATTTATTTTGCGGCGATGTTTCCTTATTAGGAAAGGGATCTTGAATCTCGCCCTGCATTCTCGATCTGCTGTAAAGTAATCCATGCATCATAGCTGGCCTTCCATTCATGGTTTTCCAGAGAGTCCGCCAACCCTCATCTTCGGCAAAGCTTGTCATTGGGATGAGGACACAGGCCCGCTCGGTGTCCTAATCTTCCATGTTTGTAGCAGATGTTCAGTTCTTTCCTGCATAGCGCACACCCCAACAAGGCCGCTCCATATCACACGTAGCCTGCGACGTCGTGATTGTACCCGTCAGAATATTACAGTCACGTTTATTGTGCTGTCCATTCGCTTGGCGACAATTGCTGCAGGATTTCTTGCAGTTATTACCTTTCTCACGATGTCTTGTGCACTGTCTTCCAGCCCTATTCGTCGGATTACTCCTTTGGATGTATTGTCCGAGGCCGCTTCGTAGGAGCTGGCTTCCTATTCCTGTGCATTCGTCCTGATGCAGAAAAGCTCTTGCATTTGTCGGCGTGTTCTTCTGTGGTTGTACTGATCAATATGGCGTCCTGTTGATAACTGATACATATCGTGTCTTGCTGTTGTGTCTCTTCGGGTAGGCTGGTCGCTTTGACTATATTTTGGACAATATGGGTGCTGATGTAGTCGGAGACTCGGAAACCTCATCTTGGTTTACTATTATCTTGTATTCCTCCTTGGGTAGATACAGCATTCTTCTCGCTTTTCTTATCTGTTGTATGCACCGCTCTATCTTTTTCTTGTTTTCCCCCGTCGACTGGGCTGGCACGTCTTGTCGCTCTGGCGTTGATTTGTTGGCTTTACGTCGTATAACCGGGCGCGAGTATATATGCTATCCTCGTAGTCTTCCTGCGTAACGTCTTGTTCCTCCATGGATACTTTCATCTTGGTGAAATTCCTGCCCACTAAGCGCGCGGGAAGGCATGTAGCCGCAGGGGCGGTGAAGCGGTTGATGGCTGCCCTGCAGCAGTAATGTGGTAAAAAACGATGTTTTCAGATGCATTTGTGTCAGGATTACCGTGGTGTCCTGGTGCATCGATCAGTGGCGCCTTTTCCGACGAATTTGATGATATACCGCCACTAATCACCCGAGAAACACGGTGCTGACGTGAGGTGCGTGCGCTCATGGATGAAATATTGAGTGGTTAAAGTGCACCAGCATATGTACCTCAACAGCACGGAGAAGGAATTGAGGCAGAAGTCAAGGAAGTTGACAACCAAGCGCCGGGTGACTTGAGCCAAAAAGCGCATATCTTCATTGGAATTCCGCATGTAAGATACACCCAATGGTTTTGATTTGATTGCATTTACTGTTACAATGACGGAAATAACGGAAAAAAATAAGGAAGAAGACGTGAACGTACGTGGCGCAAACTACCTACTCGTTTATTATTTTTAAGGAACACGATTATATGCAAGGTAACGTGGAGGGGGGGATGGGGTGCAATAGTTAAACGAAATTAGGGACGCACTTGCATAGCAAAAGAGACAGAAAAGTGCGTAATCACTCTGTACACCATGCTCATTGAAGCGGACATCGAGTTTGTCAGGGCGAACGGGTGCAAGTGAACGCTGTTTTTCCGGCCCACCGCATCACCACCTGTCGTCACCATAGTCACACCTTTTAATACGTTTTATTATTTCACCCCATACCCCATCACTTTGTATATAAGCGTGTTATTTATCAGTAATAAATGAATTGGTAGTTGGCGCCACTTCCGTGAACATTTCGTTCCTTATGTTCGTCCATTAGTTCCGTCAGTCTAACACTAAGCACCATAATTTTGTGAACGTCCACAAACTAGCCCCGTTCATCACTATGCACCCCGCGTAATCGTTTTAAGAAAGAAAAACACAGAAGTTTCAAAACCACGTCATAGTTGATAATGAGTGTTTGAACAATGCGAAGCGCGTAGCGTTCACCGCATGTGTTCCCCGGTTAAGATTACGGTGGCAGAAGCTGCAGTTCCCGGGAAGCAGCAGCTGCAGAACACGAAGCAGGCAGTGACTTCACTGTACTTTTACATGTAAAAGCACCTGCTTATCAACTGATTTCATTTGTGTTGCGATAGCGATATGATATTGGCACGCGGAACAGCAACGTCAGTGTTCACAACGGCGTCGTGTTCAGGCTAGGCACGACGCAGCACTTGCTGGCTAAAACACGCCACACAAGCTCGGACGCCATTGAGGCTCCACCTTTTAGTAGAGTGCATTTATTTGTCTTGCACTCGATCATTACATGCAACGCACTGCTCAATCCTTGAATGCTGCATCACGTAGATCTGTCAGATCAGGTGATATTGCAGCTTTAGTGGCCAATCACCTTCGCAGCATGAAATGTAGCCCCATCTTTTACAAACACTTGATTTTTTCTAGGTACTGTTCTCTGCCAGAAAATATTCTGACGATTCATCATTTGAGAACCTTCGAACGCATTTTACTTAAATGTTTCGCTATAGTTATCAAATATCTCAGCTCATGCCAGCGTTCCCTTTTTGGTGAGTCGTCATAAGTTTTGATTTTCATTTCTTTCCATTCAGCTTATCTTTTCACACAACGACACACTTTGCACTATTTTTCCTGTCGTAGCGTGTAATCAGTTTGAAAAAGCCAGTTTTGTAAAACTCGGTGCCCTGCGATGCAACGAATTGTCGAACAGCCTGTTCCGCCTCAGCATTGCTTTCGTATGGACGTCCTTTGAGTGTCGCTTTCAATGCAAGGAACAAGTATCAGTTCTTACTGGATAACAACGAACACTTGATTTGTACTCTAATAACCTCGGGCATGCCGGTCTGCTGCTTCTCTCTTTACTTCGGCGCTTTGGGCATGCGTCATTCCTCCTCCACAGACGCTCCTTCCGTCGATGAACCAGCAAGGGGTGGGAATTCCAATACCGATTGTTCGTTTCACCTGGTGTAGCATTTTCTCTTTAAAAAATGACCAATCTTATTTCGACATGTCCCTCGTATTTTTATATAGTATTCTACTTTGTGACATCTTATATTTTCTTGTACGCGCACTTCTCTTGAGAATACGGCATGCCTTATCGAAAAAAAAGAACAACAGACGCAGAGTAAAGGTGCAAGAGGCGCTCCAGATGTGGCAGCCAAGAGCGCTTGAAAAAGGAACACCCCGAGGCGTGCATCCAGAGTCGTACACGTGTTTAGCAGATCCAAGTCTAGTTGTTGAAATGTTGTCTCAGGCGCAAAATATCTATACTTCTATAATTACCATGATTCATTTATCAATCTCAGATTTATTTCTAATACCAATAATTTGTGCCTGAAAAAATAGATACGAGCATTTTAGTTTTCCTTTGCAAAATTGCACACCATTTTCTTTCTTTTCTTCTGAAATTAGTGGCCACATTTAATTGCCGCAAGGCTGCTTCCTTTTTAGAATACATAGATTTGTAGACATCCACACGCATTTAAAAACTTTAAAGCTACTAATTCCGTTTATTGTACCAACTATTCTTCCCCCCCCCCCCCCATTGTACCTTTTCCCAACCATTTTCTGGCTTCCAACGGTCTCATAGGCGACTAGTATACCCTGTAAGTTTTTCCCATTTCATCCTCTCTTTGAACAATAACCTGAAGTACGTTCCTTTTTTCTTACTTTCTCGCATGTCGCGTTTACAAACTTTCTTGAAATATTCTCGCGCCATTTCATTCCGTCAAGCAGTACTTACATTTTTTGGTTATGAAAAAGCAACCCAATGTATCAACCAATTGTTTTTGTTAACAGCAATTGGAATAATACTACCTGGTTGTCGGTTATGTTAAAGAAAACTTCAACTTTCCACTTATCCCTCTTGCAGCCTAATTTGGAGAGAATTGTCTATATAAAGCATTGCTTGCTAAATGAGTGAATGCGACACATCTGATATCTCTTGAACAATTATTTATTCCACGCACCTGAAATTTTAACCTTTCTTTAGGGCGGGGGGGGGAGGAGAGGTTCCATATCCTTTGGAAACAAAATATATGTAAGGGATATTACTACATGCCGTTGTACATGCAGCACTTGTAGTCCGGATAAAGGTATTGTAATAGGTTCGAATCAGGTTCCAGAACATCTGGCTCCATAAGTAAATCCGGATCAAAACCCTTGTAAGGGATAGGCGCTCCATTTCTCAGTGTCATGGTAGGTCCATTACCATTGGAATCACGTTCGTCATTAGGCAACAGCAAAGACTGGCGGATGAAAGGCATAAACGCTGGAGGGTAATTCATATCTTTTTCGTATAATGAGTGCTTACCTGAAAAGAATGGTAAGCAATTAGAAAAATATGTACCGACTAGAGTAAATGTAATATTGCTTGTTGTCTTCCGGAATTACCTGATTGAAGGTACTGTAAGATGGTACACAAACTAGGAAACTACACATGTTTCTTCTATAGTACGAGTGAGATTATCAGCTGCCTAAAACTTTTTATTACTTCCACTTTCTATTGTTCTTAATATAGAAGAGATAGTAAGACATCGCTGCACAAGTCGCGGTATATGCCATTTATAAGGACTTGATTTTATATTCACACACAGATACCTCAGTTTCTTTCTGCATTCTCTGAATTGATACTTTAAATCATTAACCAAGAAGAGTAATGAATGCGCTGCTGATAAAATCTGCCGAATCAACGATGTGTAGGCTAAGCAAGAAAATGGTGACAGTCATTTCAGCATACGCCAAAGAGGATGAAGGCAAATGCCTGCACGCTCAAGAGGCATTCACTAAATTATTTTTTAATTCAAAGTTTTCCAGTTCGCTTACAGAAAACCAGAAGGGTCAGGACTAAAGGCGCTAGCATGCACCTGACTGAGGCGCTGACCCCTTTACAATCTGCGCCCCAGCGAAGCGATCAGGAGAGCGTAAGAATGAGGAGAAAAGAAAAGAAGAAGAGGGGGGATTTGAACAAGGAATTCAAGAGGCAAGATTGAGAAAAACTTATGCACTACAATCTAAGAAATACAAGCTCGCGATGCGCAACCAAAAATAGCATGAACAACAAAGTTTGGGCAAACAATAAAAAAACGTCACGATTTGCAGCAGTACACATTCTGTAACAAACACAGGAATCAGGAAACAAAAGCAGACATAGAACTTTGCTATATCTTACATGTAAAAACGCTACAGTATTCATTTGGTTCAAACTGACATGAATAAGCATTTAAAACTTGCTTCGTAAAAACACAGGGTTCACACGAAAATCACACGTCACAGCAACATGCTATATTCGTTTAAATGTATTTCTTTTATGCAACTTTATTGAAGGCGATTGCTGGATTAGGTCTAACATTTCCTTGTTTTCATTTAGGCGCTTTGGAATTTTATACCTGAAGCTTTGCATACCATAATAAGTACTAATCTTAGGTAGCTTATTGTTAATCACACGAAAGTTGAGGTCTGTGGTCGTTTCAAGAAAGATAGATTGAAAATTTGCCCAGTTTTCTTTATTTTCGTCAACATATAAAGTGAGAGTTTCACTGTATAAAGAAGGTTTGGTGAACTAATTTGTACATCGTTCTATATATAGATGTGGTATCACTGATGTGGACGTGTTCAAGAGCACGAACAGGTCTCTTTTGTAACTAGTTTATTTAAATTTGTCGTCGTTGTAGAGCGCCACATCAGTAAGCAGTATTAATTCTTAAATGATTCTTATTGGAATGCGTTATTTCTTATTACTTGTATTTTGCGACAGGAGGTTGAAGGTTCGAGTGATTTATCTACCGTTACTTCAATTACGTTTCCCTTAAATCATGTCACCCTGATTAACACCAAGGGGGTGGGTTGGACTCCTACCAGAAGTCGAGGGTTCGAGTGGCCTAACTATGTCTTAACACGATTGCTGCGTGAGTGTGGCTTGCTTACTCATAGAAGACAACTAACGACGGTGACCCGAACACCATCAGAATTGTTGCGTGAGCATTTTGAAATAGGTAAGACACGTTGCCGATGAGGTCCCTTTGACCCCTTCGATATAGGGGTATTTCATAAGGGGTGGGTACCGTTGATAATGCAAACAGAAACACAGGTATACAGAAACATTTGTACAAGAAAGCGACAGTTTCCCAAGTACATAAAGACAGAAAGAATACGCGTGAACAAAGCAGGTTATTGATCAGCAAACAAAGACACATTTTCGAAAACCATGTCGGGCAAGTGATTTCAGCGACGTGGTGGGGAAAGGTGTTCCTATCTGATGCAGTGCGGGAAAAAAAGAAGAGGAAAGAGTAGTTGTGTGGGAGTGTGGGCGTAAGATTTGTAATGGGTGCCCAGTTCTTAGCGATATGCGTGAGGGTGGTGTGATGTATCGGTCGTGAATTAAGGAACTGTAAAAGAACTTATGAAGGACGCAAAGGCTGGCAGTAGCACGGTGACGTGCAAGGGGCTGTAGATCAGATTTTGCTCTTAAGGATGATACGCTTACGTCATATGAGTAGGATGAGTGGATGCATCTGACGACGCGGTTTTGAAAGGACTCACGGGCGTTAACAAAATATACTTGATATGGATTCCAGATGGGTGATGTGTATTCAACTTTCGGTCTGATAAGAGATTTGAAAGCTAGGAGTTTTACGTTCTGCGGGCCGTCACGTAAATCTCGTCTCATGAAACCAAAAGTTCTGTTAGCTGATGAAAGTATGTTGGAAACATGCGTTCCCCAACTGAGACCACGAGAAAGTGTGACGCCCAAGTACTTAAATGATTCTATTGATTCTAAGGGAACGTTTGCTATTGTATAAGAGGACAGGAAAGGGTTACGGAAGTGGGTAAAAGATATACGTTTACACTTGTTGGGATTACGAGTCATCAGCCAATGTTCACTCCAAGACTGCACGTTGTTAAGACTTTGTTGTAACTTGTTCTCGTCAGTAGTATTAGAAACTGGATGGTAAATCACACAGTCATCGGCGAAACTTCGGATCTTACAAGATACGTGTTGGGGTAAATCATTATTATAAATTAAAAAGAGAAGAGGACCGAGAACTGAACCCTGAGGGACACCAGAAGTTACAGGGAGAATAGTGGATGATTTGTCATTTACAGAAACGAATTGGTAGCGATCAATAAGGAATGCTTCAACCATTTGAGTCGTTACTGTGTAAGTTGAAAGAAGAAAGTTTTAGTAGTAATTGGCGGTGAGAAACTTTGTAAAATGCCTTCTCATAGCCCAGAAAAATAGTGTCAGTTTATTCCTTAGAGTCAAGGTTTACATGCAAGTCAGAAACCAAGCTAGTTGCGTTTCGGTAGAGAAACCCTTACGGAACCCGTGCTCTGCCGAATGAAAAAATTAATTCGCGTCCAAATGATTCATGATCAGGGATTAGAAGACGTGTTCCATGACTTTGCACAGAAAGCTACTTAGAGAGATAGGTCGATACATTAGCGGTGGGCTCTTATTTCCAGACTTGTAGATGGGAACGACCTTGCCCAACTTCAAGTCGTGAGGCATCGAACCTATAGAAAGTGACTGCGAGAATATAATACACAAAAATGATGACGAAATATATATTGTATTATTTATCATATTAGAGTTTATACCATCTATACCTGCTGAGGATGAAAGTTTAGGGTTTTCAGTTATGCGCAAAACACCATCAGGATAAAACACCACGTTCGGCATTGTAGAAGCTATGTTGCAGGGGACATTATACAATAGAACGTTTTAAAATTAGAAAATAGTCAAGAAACTGCGTAGTTAAATTAGAGTGCGCACTCAGTTTCAGGCATGTTTTCCCCCATATCATTAACAAGACTTGTAGTGTGTATGTTGCTTGGGTTGTTAACTTTCCAAAATTTGTTGGGGTTGTCTGTTAACCTTTTAGGTAAACCATTAATGAAAAAAAACCTTTGGTATTGCAGACAGCACGTAAGTATTCTCTCTCAGCGGCCTAATATTTATCCCATGAAGTTGGACTTGGTTTCTGCTTGCCACTACGAAAAAGTCTTTTTTCCTATTTTCCAATCTCTTTAAATTCTTATTGAACCAGGGGTTCTGATGGTTCGCACGAAATATTAGTTTCGGAATATACTTGTTTGCTAGTTCATTCATTTTATTTTTAAACAGTTCCCAGTTGGTCTTGAACAGGTCGTTCATTGAATGAGGCTTCAAAGACTCGAAAAAAAGGGCACAATTCTTCATTTATAGCTTCGTAGTTTGTTTTTTCATACAGGTTGATAGCTTTGCTGAAAAGAACACGCGGTGCTTGGGCAAAGTGAAATGGGGCATGAATTACACTGAGGTCGCTGATAGGACGAAGGTAGGAAACCGATGATAATGTCTCTGGATGGTCAGTATGTACAAGGTCCGAAATGTTTGCGCAGTCGCGCGTTACGCATGTCGTCTCTGAGATAAGCTGTGTTAAGTTGAAATTCAAACATATGTCGACCAAGTCCTTCGCCTCTGTATTCTTTATTGTGGAAGTAAGGTTATTCCAATCAATAATTGGGAAGTTAAGTCACCGAACAGAAGTATATGAGCATTAGGATGGCGTGCTGTAATCTGGCATAACATACTGTTAAGTCCTGGTCAGAAGTTTGGATTTCTGGTAGGTTGCCTGTAGCACACACCTAGAAGGACCTATCGAGAGGAAGAGCGAATAGGAAGCCATTTTATTTCTAAGTTGGAAGAAATAATTGGTGTACCGGATAATTATTCAATACAAGCAATAAGAACGCCACCGCCGCGGGTCCCTTGACGGTTACAGCGATAAACATCGATGTTTCGCGAGTCTTAGACTATTTCATCGTCCCTAATTTCACTTGTGAGACACGTTTCCGTTAGAACTAGCAACGTGTTGTTAGTTGACGTCACGAGAATTGATATTGCGTCACGTTTGGGAATGAAACTGCGGGCATTAATGCAAACAGCAGATAAGGAAAGGTTTTTCTTAGGGCCGGAACGGTGGTTATAAATTGCACGTATTCTGTGCAATGATTGCTACTGAATATTTCAAACCAATTTCGTCAAATCGTCATATTCATAGCGCTGGGAACCCATAGGAGCGTTTTGAAACGCATGGAAAAAGGCATAGATTGACGTTTAGCGTAAGCGATAAGATGTTTGCGGGCGTTCCGAACTGCGGGTGAAAAATCTTCGCTCATGCTATAATTTGTGCCTTTCAGTTTGCGGCCGTTAGACAGGACCCCTTCTTTCGTTATATATGCCGCGAATTTGATAATAACGGGGCGGTGCCGGTTAGGTGAATAGAGACCAAGGCGACGAGCACGTTCGATATCTTTGGACTAAAGGTTTACATTCATGATATCCGCAATTTCATCAATGATGACTTTTTCTGATTGCACGAAGGTTTCTTTTGGGTTAGTATCAGGAAGGCGATAGAATATTAGATTATTTCTTCGGGACCGGCTGTCGGCACCGTCTACACGATTTTCGAGGCCGGATGCCACGCTGGCAGTTTGAGCAGTGCACATTTGACAGCTTCTAATTTATTTTGAAGTGATATCATGGCCTGGTAATGATGTTAAAGTACGATCATTTGTTTCTTCAAATCCATTACAATCTTATCGGTGTTTCAAATCTTACTTTTTAAGCCTTGAACTTCACTGATTAGTGTATTCTGAATGGCTGAAATCGTCTGCAATTCTTTCAACACATCGTTCGTTGTCGGGTCCCTGGTTAGTTTCAACGTCGCCAGAGAGTATTAGTAAGCGGCGAATCCCTCCCACACATTCACCAATAACAGCAAGGCAGCAATGTGGGCTCGGAAGCTGCACCAGACAGTAGTCGCTACACCTCTTAGCAAAAAGGCTGTGCCTTGTACCGACCTCATAGCGAAAAGCAGTGGATTAGACGACAGTGTCGTGGTGCAGCCACCGAGCCCACAGAGCGGCCCAAGCGGTAGGCTGTCTTTTATAGTCGACGAGCTGGAGAGTGTTGATGTCGATGCAGGAGCCCACGATGAATCGAGCATGCATTGCTGTGCTGGAAGTACATAGGTATCCGGAAAGGCGCAGTCATGTGCGACGCCCCGCTGATCCGAAACCCGGTGCCAAAAGGGCGCATGCTCCGAGGGAGTCCTAGAACAAGCAGCTGCCAGAGCGGGCTGCAGCACGTGCGAAAGGGCAGCGGCTATCATCTGCATGGCGAAAACCAGTTGTTTAGACGACAGTGACGTGGCGCAGCCACCGAGCCAATGCTTATGCAATGCTTCGTTTTGATACGTTATTTTCCTGGTGGAATTCTGCCGTGATTGTGACTGTGTTCCTATCGTCTCTTGCCAAAATGAACTTTTTGTAAACACACGACAGAGCTTTTCCTCGCTTACCGCAATCGTTAGCTACGGCCGCGACTGCGTGTGACGCCGTAACGAAAAGAAATTGCATTGACAGCGCGTTAACTAGCACCGGCGAAAGAAAAAGAAGCATATAGCTCGGGCACTCACAACGTGTCACGTTCGCCAGCCTCCTCAACCAAAAAAGAAGGTCACGCTGATGATAATGTGGCCGATTGCTGCACTCCATGTTCATGGCATGCCACCGAGAGAAGCACACGCATGCTGTGGCCGGTAGCGCCTCGACCTCGGCTGCTTCCATTAGTATTCTTGTTCGAACCGAGGGTTTAAACATGTCTAAAACACCTGACACTGCGATTTCAACGCTTGATACACCCGCAAAACCTGCTTTGGTTTCACCCACCTCAAATACTTCGCTTACAACGCTGCGTCCGATTTGTAGGTCTTCTCCAAAAGACACGGGGAGTTTGAGGTTTTATAATTATTATTAGAGAAGAAGTTTTGAGGTTTCAATCTGCCGAATTATCTGCCTTTGCATCTGAATGAGCCCCTGGCTACCGAAGATGGCGGCGATAACATTGATCCCGCAGTCAAACCGCTACCCACGTCGTCATCAGAAAACAGCTCCAACCTTGGTGTTGACAATACCATTGGAATCACGCCACGCCTGGGTTGACTCGACGCAGAGATGGAGGTACCACGAGACGTAAAGTGTGCCCGCGTGTCTGCCTCCGGCTTGGAGGGCGCCCCAGATTGCGCCGCTGATTTAAAGCTACCAAAGATGCCTTGATCTTCTTCGTGAGGGTCCAACTGCACTTTGTGGCTTGTATAGTACATGTATCCTCAACTTGTTCTCGCGGGGCCGAATTTAACGACACGACCAGATCAATTCAATGACACTTCAATGGCACTTTTATATCTAAATATGGCTGACATTCTGAATATTATTTCCTTAAGCTCACGGGGGTTCCCAGTTCCTATGAAACACGTCGAAATTATCAGTATGACCCGCGCTAAAAGTTGTGACATTCTGTAGTTTCAAGAAAAACGTTTTTCACCATTGGGCATGTTATTGCATTCAAAACGCGCTTTCAACCTAGACTCTTTTCTGTCTTTGTGGACGTCACGCTCAAGTGCAGTCGGTAATATGATTTCAACAGATCTCTCTAGCAAGATAATCTTTTTTTTTATGATAGCACAAGGCGGATATAAGCATTTGGGTGTGTACAATCATTCAGATTACAAATTTTCTGCATCTATGTACCCGCGCAGGCATTTAGGTGCAATTTTTTGATGACCCCAACTTTTATTTTCTTTATGACCGCCACGTGGCTCTCGCTGAAGATTTTATTTGTGTTTTAGACACGCGAACAGCTGTGCAAGAACCAGGCGTCGCCTCGTGCAGCACTTCTCGTTGTCGCATGCTTATAGACTGGCGGCGCGGCCCCTCGTCAAGCAGGCTAGCCCGTGCTGATCTGCCAAATAATTTAGTTCAATATGTCTCACAATCTCATGCGATAACTTTACATTAATCTGCTGTTTATATTTCCGATGACGGACCAGTTATACTTGAAATTTCATTCCCTTTATCCTCATCAGTAAAACCTTGGCGCCTTGACATCCGCGCTTTTTATGACGCACACTAGCGTTCTTTCTTGTCCAGAGTCTGGCGCACCTATCTTTTTAGATCTGACGCAGAGTCATGGGATGCCCTCAAGGCAAGCAATCATCAGGAAATAAGCGTATTTCTCATGAAATATTAGTCAGTAGGTCACTAATATATACAAGGAAAACCACGGGCCCAAGTAGTGTTCCTTGCGGTACGCCAGAATCTACCGAGTAAAGAGCAGAATTGTAACCATTGTGAAGCTCATTGTGGACAAAGCTCCCTTGGGCAAGCCGCAAGGTCATTTCACGTTTCCTTTTTCGGTTGATGACGTCTAATTTTTGTCATGTACCATTCCGACCAGACGAGAGTCCGTCAGCCGCTTGACTTCAAATGAACAAGCGTCCGGTGGGGAAGTGGAAACGTCGTATACTCTTTCTTTCTTTTTTGGGCTGTGCCTTCTAATTATCTTCATGTACCATACAGACCAGATGGGGATTTTGTCAGACCCTTGATTTCAAGTGACATTTACCATATATAAATTGTTGTCGGTTAGTTATAAAGCTATGTATCCCATCAAATGCAGGGGGGTTGTTATTAAGGGTGCGTGTTTTTGAAACAATCGGTAGGGGGTAGTTTATCGAAACCACCTCGAAGTCAAGAAACAATGATAGTGTTAGTGTCAAGGCTAGAACTGATATCGTGAATAAAGAGTACAAATTAGGTGTCTCACGAGACACCTTCATGGATACCATCCTGGTTAGGTTGAAAAAAAATTGCTGAAAGGAGTAAATGTATTATTTCAGAATCAAGAACGGGTTCCATAAGTGTGGAAAGAACACTTGTTAGGGATATTGCACGGTAATCTTTAGGTGATGATGTATTACCTTTGCAGAACTGTAATTATCTTGCCCGATTTCCAATTCACTGCGACCACGCTAGAGGAGAGGCACAGCTGATCACTTGGCAGCGGTTACGAGCTTCGTTTACTTCATCTGAGCCGTTTTCTACATTTTGCTCCAGTTATTTTCTGCTCCGCATCACGGCGCACCCGATCCTCCTTAGTTGGACACGTGTCGGCCAAATTACCGACACCGTGCACCACCAGGGGGCGTGGATGGCAGCCGCGTTTCTAATTCTGCGCCAGTATTTCAACTAAAAAGGCATCGTGTCAAGCCTCAACGTCTTTACTTGGCAGCAGTGATGAGCTTCGTTCACTTCGTATGAGCCGTTTTCTGGATTTCGCTGCAGATCCTTCCTACATGGCGTGCACGGTGCATCCGATCGTGGTTAATTATACACGTGTAGGAAAATTACCGAGACTGTTCAGCACCAGGGGCGTACACGGCTACCGCGTTTCTGACTCTATGCCAGTATTTCCAATAAACAAGAATCGTGCCAATTGCCTCAACGCCATCACTTGGCAGCAGTGACGAAATTCGTTTGTTTCACATGAGCTGTTTTCTTCATTTTGCTCCAGATATTTTCTGCGCGACGTGCACTGTGCACCCGATCCAGGGTAGTTGGACACGTCTTTGCCACATTACCGACACGCTTCAGCTCCAGGGGTCTGGACTAAGGCCGCGTATCGGATTCTGCGCCAGTATTTCCACTATAAAAGAATCGTGTCAAGCCTTAACGTCTTCACTTGGCAGCAGTGGCAATTTCGTTGACATCGTCGGAGTCGTTTTCTACAATTTGCGGCAAATAATTCCTTCGTGTCGTGCATGGCGAACACGATACTGGTTAACTGGAGACGCGTCGGCCAATTTACTGAAACCAAGGAGCACGCGGGGGCGAACTCGGTGGCCAAGTTTCTGATTCTGCGCCAGTATTTTTACTATATATGCATTGTTTCAAGCCTCAAGGCCTTCACTTGGCAGCAGTGACGAGCGTCGTTCACTTCGTCAGAGCCGCTTTCTACATTTCGCTACAGATCATTCCTGCACGGCGTGCACGGCGCGCATGATCCTCGTTAGTTAGACAGGTGTCGGCAAAATTACCGACACCGCGAAACTCAAGGGGGCGTGGCCGGCGGCCGCGTTTTTGATTATGCGGCAATATTTCTACTAAAAAGCATCGTGTGAAACCTCACCCTATACATGGCTTGCACGTGACGTCACATCCGCTCGCGCCGCAGCGCAACGCCATGCTGGAGCCCCGCGCGCTCGGCATTTGTTGTTTTCGCTTGTGGTTCCTGTGGTGACCGGTCGTGTGCACTGTTCAGCTGCTGTCTCACTGCGTCGGATGTCAACACTCCACGCGAGAAATGCCGCCCGTTTACAGTAAACCTGCGTTTAACGAGGCATATTACGCCGGACTGATCGGTTCGGCGCGTGAGCGATACCAAGAAAAAGTAAAACTGTGCGACGATGTGGACCCCTACACTTTGCGGCCGGGTGCTGATACGACGATGGACGTCAGCGCTTTCCCCGAGGTCTCACACGGAGATATTGTCAACTACCTGGTTTTCTCTTCAAATTTCACGACTCTGGAGGAAATGAAGGCTTATAAATCGCTTGAATCCCACAACTATTTCACAAGCGGTTGGGTGAAAACTCTGTCGGCGAAGCGGCTGCAAGGCTAAAAAGTGCTCCTACTAGGAGAGGTAAGTTGACGCCTGTTTAGTCCTGCATTTTGTGTACAACACTCGGAGGCATTCCCTGGCTAATCCATGGTGAACTGACACTGTCCCTTTACAGTCGCTCAGAAGCAGAGTTTCGCGTGCTGATGTGTAAATATCATCAAAGAAGGCAGCTGTTAGCGCGAGTGTTTTATGGCTAGGAATTGCAATATGTGTTTGCCACGCTTTTTTTTATATGTCTGCATTCGTGTATGCTTCGATATCAATAAGTTTTCCTTTATTGGCTTTGCAGGGAAGAACGCAGTGTGTGTGTGCTTGCCATGCATTTTTTGGACGCCTACATTGTTTGCATGATGTATGTTTTCATCTACAGTGTTGAATTTTTTCTTTATTGGCTTTGCTGATAAGAATGCAGTGTTTGTGTGCTTGCCATGCAGTTTTGGATATCTATGCATTGTGTGCATGATGTATGTTTTGATGTCAACAGTTTAATCTTCTTTTGATTGGCCTTGCAGGTGAACCACTCGTAACGACTGGGCGAACGTCCGCTGAAAGTATGGATTCTTTGCAAAGACGGTGGTGCCGTGCTGACTGCGCACTGCACCTGTATGGCTGGTGTGGGAGAAGCCTGCTCACATGTCGGTGCCTGTTTGTTTGCTGTCGACACAGGTGTAAGGATGAGGAATTCTGTTAGCTGCACTCAAAAAGACAACATTTGGCTCCCTACCTATGTGGAAAAGGCTCAATTCAAAAGATTGAAAGAAATCAATTTTGCATCTGCCAAAGGGAAAAAACGACAGCTTGCTGATAGGATTGAGGGCACTCCTACAAACAAGAAAGCGACAGTACCCAGAATTGATGTGCCACCAGTTTCACTAGCAGAGATGGAAGACCTGCACAGTATATGCAAGAGAACTGGTGTTGTTCCAGCATTTTTTTTCCATGTCTCACCATTCTGCTGCCTTCAAGGAACCAGTGCCCAAACAGCAAGTACACCTTCGAGATTTGTACACAGATGATGTTTTGCCAGATGGACTCGACACTCTCATTGACAAGGCCAACAAATTTATGAGCACACTTCACGTCACTGATGAAGCAGTGAAGTTCATTGAATCAAAAACAAAAAACCAGAGCAATTCACCAGACTGGCACCTTTACCGAGCGGGTAGGGTGACAGCCTCTGTTATGAAAACAGTCTGCCGAACAGCCATAGATAATCCTAGCCTATCATTACTGAAATCAATATGTTACCTAGAAAAATCTATACTAAAGACTCCTGCCATGGCATGGGGTTTAGAACATGAACGAGATGCGCTGAAGACATATGAAGATCATCAGAAGAAGAAGCACAAAGATTTCAAGTGCTTCAGGTCTGGACTTCCCTTAAGTGAATCATATCCATTTGCCGGAGCAACACCAGACGCTCTGATTTCATGCTCGTGCTATGGGAGAGGTGTAGCCGAAGTGAAATGCCCCTATTTGCTGCGTGATGGCTCCTCATTCATCGAGGCTAGGTCGTGTTTGATGGACATTAATGGAGTTCTGCAGCTTCCTAAGCAGCATGAGTATTTTTACCAAGTGCAAGCCCAGATGACAATATGTAAGGTTAGCTATAGTGATTTCATTGTTTGGGCTCCAGACCTTTTTCATGTGCACAGAATTAGAAGAGACAAAGAGTTCTGCGACCTGGTGTTTGCAAATGCAAAGGAATTTTTCATCAGAGCAATTCTTCCCGAGCTCTTCAGCAAGTTCTTCACCCGAAAGCAGGGAGCCCCACAAAAGGAACTGCCACCAGCAGAAGTTTACTGCTTCTGTCAAGGACCAGAGACGGGGAAAATGATTGCATGCGACAACCCGTCATGCACAATTAAATGGTTTCATTTCTCATGTGTGGGGATCACACGGGCACCAAAGGCAAAGAAGTGGCATTGTCCACTATGCAAGCAAGATAAAGAGAGCTAGTTCACTTGAAATTCATGCTGTATTGTTTTGGAAAAGTTCCTTGAATGAACAGTAATCAATTCAATGATGGTTTAGGTACCAACCAATTCAATGAGTAAATAAACAAATGTACAACCTACAAATCAAACATATTTTATTTACTGGGGCATTTTGCTCTCTGCTCCACACAGAGCAAAGCACATGCAAGATTGTAGCACTGCAGAGTAATGTAGTGATTTTTTCATTCATCAGAAATGTTCTACCTTAGGCATACAGGTTGATAGAAGTGAGATTGTTCCAGTGAAAAAACTCCATGAAAATAAAAGACATAGTAATGAATAGCATGGTACGAGCAAAGATTTATGAAAGCCTCGCACACTAATAAGGCTGTGAGGTATGCAAGGCCACTTCACCACTGGCTTCCTTCAGCTCGGCAACAATTGATGGGCAAAGATTGGATAAAGCGCAGCATACAGTGACAATTTTGTCCAGTGGCGGAGCGTGATCACCTTCTCGGCGGGTAACGTACTCAATGGGGAGAGTGCATTTCAATATGGTAAACTTATTTCTTATGAGGCCAATAACTCGCTCCACATGAATGCGAACGTTGGCAAGTTTTCTGGTACTCTGGACTTCTTCTGCTGACAGTTGTTTTTTGCCTTTAGTGTAGGCTGGAACATGCAAACGTGCACAATAGAACCCAACACTCTCGGAGACATTAAATCCTCGGTCAGCAAGCACAACATCATCAGGGCGCAAGTTATCTAAAATTCCACAATGTTCCGTGATATGCTTATCACTGCAGCGCCCCCCCCCCAACCCTCTGAAATGAAGGTGACGACGCCCTGAGGAGCGATGCCGATCAGAAATTTTGCAGTGTTGCTCTGCTTGTATTGCGACCATGTCTCGCTTCCTGCCTCGTATGAAGATGGCCGTTCTATTTTTATTTCAAAACGGTCAATGACTGTGGCCACGTTACCTCCAAAAGAATCGAAGAAAGACTGGGGCATTGTCTGCTGCAGTGTGACCCGGTCTGGCCATGAAATGTATGGCTTCAGCCGACAGTCTGCAACGTACAGCCACTTACGAAAAATGCGTGACACTGTTGCCTCTGAAACTCTAAATCTAAAGCCAAGATCAGCATTCTGCAAATTCAACTTCAGCTTCATTAGAAAGAGGACAAACTCCTGAAACTTTGACAGGCTATTGTTCACACCATGTTGGACATAGCACTCCACAAGTTTAAATAAGCCATTTAATATATCGAACTTTGCCATTCCTGTGTAATACAGGACCTTGGCCTTGTTCTTCCTGAATGCTGCTTCAGTCCACTCCAGCTGGTCAATGTGGGCACGCAGGGCATAGAGATGATCATTTAGTTCATTGCACTGTTGCTCCAATGCTGCAATGTCTGCCATGGTCATCTCCGCCTGTACAGCAACTCCTGAAATGAACAATGCAAACTTAGGGATCAAAGCAGACCGGTACACCAGCATGTAAACATTTCATAGTGGATATGTAAACAAACCAAACAAAGATCCAGAGTAAACGAGATCTGCTTTTCCTACTTTTCAAAGAAACAAAAACAAAGTAATGGAGATACTGACCTGACTCATTTTCTGCAGCCTGGCCTTCACATTCAGCTCGCGGCAGTGATGGGCTGTCGTCTGCGTGTGCGTCGCCGTCGTCGTCGCCGCCGCACAGGTTTTCGGGTGGCGTTGCGGCGAGTCCAGAAGTTCCAGCCATAGCTGCGGTCTCCGCGTCAACCTCGGTAGTCGCCAGCTTGAACCGTCGCCTCGCAGCACGCTCGTAGCGTGCACTGCCTTCATGCTTTGCTCTGTAGCCTAGCAAAAGTGTTGGGGCCCAGTCCGGGCTTGCCTCTTCCCAGAGCTTGGCTGGTCTCCCTACAAATGCAAGCAAATGTGAGTCTAGCACACTGGCTACGCCTTACATGTAATAAAAGTGCAGGCTTACTTGTTACGAAGTGAGCGCCGCACAGTCGGATGTTTGGTAGATCGCCTTTGAGATCGGCACGCTTGATACGCGCAAGCCACAGGCTGCGTCGCTTCGAGCTAAGCGTTTTCGTTCGTTCACCTTGCCGTTCTACAACTTTCGCAAGGCGAAAAAGGTTTGTGTTTGAAGACTCCTTTCTCGAGCTGCTTTTGCTGCGATTAGCACACCCTACAACTGCGCAAATAGCCATGGCAAAGCTTTTCCATTCGCATACGACTCACAGCGTTGACAGCGCAGCCGGCGTTCGGCGTGGTGCTCCAGTATGCCGGAAAACAAACTTGGCGTCTGCGGAAGTGACGTCAGTGGAAGCCATGTATTGCAAAAACCAGCGCCACTGGGACCCAGTGCGCCGGATTATGGGCCCAGTACAGCGCGCTGGACGCTGGGGCTCTGGGAAGGCGCGGCGTACTGGGAGGCACTGGCTACTCGTGCGAAAAACAGCTCTAGCGCGTTAAATATACGGTGCCTGGACACTGTATATATTTTTTTCAATACAGAAAGCAAGAAAGATCGCTTTAGTGCAAGAAAAAAAAGAAAAAAGAACGTAAAAAATAAAACTGCTCCGACAAGGATTCGAACGTCCGACCTACAGATCCCAAGCCCGTCATTTTACCACTATACGCCACGCCATCAGCGGGAAATACGCGGATAATTTGCCATGTCAAAGCCGAGAAGCAGTTTGTTTCGCAGGGATACGTCTCGTACATACGTGGTTGATGCGCTATCGCCCAGCAACTAGAACTCACGCCTGTACCAGAAATAAAAAGTTGCTGTCCGTATTCAGCAGTATGCTTGGAAGTGCCACACCATCGATTTTCGCTTGTGATTGCTATTTTAACTACCCGCGCCGAAATCGCTCCCCACCGAAGCTTAGGCCTAGCGAATCCGCCGAGTCCGTCCTCTTGGCGTGTCTAGGCGCAGGAATCAAGAAATCTAACACGGATAAATCACTCTATATTTCAGCTTTCGCATCGATGTTCTTAAATAAACAATTTTTTCATGTCTACAGTGCCAGCACAAGAAGCGGTGACCGCAGATGTGACGCGTCATAAACACAGGTATGTGTGCTATCGCCTAAGGCTCCCAGCACTAGCCCGCGCTTCTCTGACGAAGATCTATGACTAGACATGCGTCTTGACTGAAAGGCATCACTGAACTAAGGAAACGGTGCATATCCTTTGCGTGAAGAACAAGAAATGGCTATCGAAATCGGCAGTAACAGGCCATACACCATCCCTGGTCGGCGGTTCATTTATGACTTCTTTTCGAAATTAAAATAGCAATCGTAAGTGAAAATCGATGGCGTGGCACTTCCAAACATACTGCTGAATACGGACAGCAACTTTTTCTTTCTGGTAGAGACGTGAGTTTTAGTTGCTGGGCGATAGCGCATCAACCATGTCTGTACGAGACGTAGCTCTGCGGAACAAACTGCTTCTCGGCTTTGACATGCGCGAATTATCCGCGCATTTCCGTGTGATGTTGTGGCTTAGTGGTAAAGTGACGGGCTTGGGATCTGCAGGTCGGACGTTCGAATGCTTGTTGGAGCAGTTTTATTTTTTCGTTTTTTTTTCGATTTTTTATTGCACTAAAGCGCTCTTTCTTGCTTTCTGTATTCAAAAAAAATATATACGGTGTCCAGGCACCGCATATTTAACGCGCTAGAGCTGTTTTTCGCACGAGTAGCCAGTGCCTCCCAGTACGCCGCGCCTTCCCAGCGCCTGCCCAGCGCCTGCCCAGCGCCCCAGCGTCCAGCGCGCTGCACTGTGCCCATAATCCGGCGCACTGGGTCCCAGTGGCGCTGGTTTTTGCAATAGGGCAATGTGTTCACTTGGCAAAGGTGATGAGCTTCTTTCACTTTGTCTCAATGGTGTTGGACATTTCACTGGAGATAATTCCTGCGCGGCACTCACGACGCATCCGGTCCTTGGTTGGATGGACATGTGTCCGAATAATCGACTACACCGTGCAGCATCAGCGGGCGTGGACGGCGGCCGCGTTTGCTATTCTGCGGAAGTTTTAGTTTTTCTACTATAAGAGCATCATGCCGAGCCTCAGAGTCCTCACTTGGCAGCAGTGACGTGCTTGGTTTACATCAGCTGAGCCGCTTTTTGATGTTTTCTGCAGAGTTTTACGGCGAGGCGTGCACGGAGTACCCGATCCTGGTTAGTTGGACACGTGCAGGCAAAATCAACGACACCATGAAGCACAAGGGGGCGTGCACGGCAGCCATATTTGTGATTATTAGTCAGTATTTATACAATACAAAAACATCCTGTGAAGCCTCAGCGTCTTAGCTTACCAGCAGTTATGAGCTTCGTTCACTCCGTCTTAGCCCTTTTCTGGATATTGCTGCAGATCATTCCTCCATGGCGTGCACGTTGCGCCCGATCCGGGTTAGTTGGACACGTGTCGGCCCAATTACCGACACCGATCAGCATCAGGGGGCGTGGACAGCGGCCGCGTTTCTGATTCTTTGCCAGTATTTCCAATAAAGAAGCATCGTGTCAAACCGCCAACCATCATCACTTGGCAGCAGTGACGAGCTTCGTTTGCTTCATAGGAGTGGTTTTCTACATTTTGCTCCAGATATTTTCTGCGCCGCGTGCACGGCGCACCTAATCGTTGTTAGTTGGACATGTTTAGGCAAAATCACCGACACCATCCAGCACTACTGGAGCGTGGGCGGCGGCCGCGTTTGTGATTCTGCGCCAGTATTTCTATTGAACGCATCATTTCAAGCCTCAACGTGTTCGCTTGGCAGCAGTGACGAGCTTCGTTTACGTCATCTGAGCCGTTTTCCACAATTTTTTCCAGACATTTTCGGTGCCGCGTGCACGGCGCACCGGATCCTGGTTAGTTGGACACGTGCAGGCTTAATTACCGACGTCGTTGAGCACCAGAGGGCTGGACGGCGGACGTGTTTCGGATTCTGCGCCGGAATGTCCACTAAAAACTCACCGTGTCAAGCGTCAAAGTCTTCACTTTGGAGCAGTGACGTGCTTGGTTTACATAACCTGAGTCGTTTTCTGCATTCTGCTCTGGATATTTTCTGCGCCGCCTGCACGGCGCACCGGATCCTGCTTAGTTAGACACGTGCAGGCAAAATTACTGACGCCGTTCAGCACCAGGAGGCTAGATGGCGGAGGCGTTTTGGATTCTGCGCCAGCATTTCTACAATAAAAGAATCGTGTCAAGGATCAAGTTCTTAACTTGCCAGCAGTGATGAGCTAGCAGTGATGAGCTTCGTTCAATTCGTCTTAGCAGTTTTCTGCATTTCGCAGCAGGTCATTCCTGCATGGCGTACACGGTGCACCCGACCCTGGTAAGTTGGGCACGTGTCGCCCAAATTACCGACACCGTTCAGCAGCAGGGGGCGTGGACGGCGGCCGCGTTAGTGATTCTGCGACAGTATTTCTATTAATCGTGGGGAGAATTGTATTTATGTTGAAATCTTGTTCGGGAGCTATGGTCGCCGGAGTAGATGAGGCAGACTCCGAGAGGACAAATGCATTGCTGGTTGCCACAATTTCATAGATGGACGCGATTTTACTGCCCGTGTTCATATGCTTGAATTCCTGGCTGAAGTTTGTCAGCATCATTTTAGCATTCCTTCCGTGCAGTCGAGTGATCTATCTTGCGACATAGATTTCACAGTTGAGCAGTAGACATTAGTCGCGCTCGATGAAGCCTTCTACCTCTGCGGGTGTTTTGGTGCCGACGGAAATAACATTTCAGAGGCGAGGAGGGATGCTCGCTTGATCTTCGAGCACATTCAAGGCGTACTAACTACGACAGCTCTCCTGTGGTATCGCTTGATGTTCCGACAGTGTTACCGACTTCAGCTAGACGACTGCGCCATGCTAGTTCAGGAAGTCCAAGCCGACAATGACGTTTCGTGAACAATGTTTGAGGATAACGAAGATGGCAGGGTAGGTCTGGTTATGAGCCGAAATACTCGTCGTGCAGATTCGACTTGGCTTGCTTAGGTGTCCTTCAGCTGTCCGGATTTGACCACCTTCGCATGTAGTCTTAGCTTTCTTCAACTGCGTGCCAAGGAGCCCACTCATCACGGAGTAGTCGGCTCCTGTGTCCGCCAAGGCGGTAACTACATGGCCATCGAGATGCACGTCGAGGTCGGTTGTACTTTGTACTCGGTTGCAGTTAGGTCTCGGCGTCGGATGATGGCTGCGACGTGTTGACGTGTGGCTGAAACTTCGTGTCGTCAGGTCTTCATTTGTCGGCGTGTTCTTTCCTTCTCGGCTTCATCGGGATGGCGGCGTCTCTTTCATATATCGTCCAGAACGTTTTTTTTGGTGTCTTAGTCGGCGGCGGACGATCTTCGTCAGTTCGACAAACAGCAAGTGCAACTCCAGCAGTCGCTGCTTTTAGTTTTTTGGATATGGGCTCACAGACCGGCACAGGGCTGGGCCAGTCTATGGTTGGCGTTGCGGCGACAAGTAGCGGCCAGGTGACGGCGAATGGTACCATCGTCGAGAACTCTGATCAGTGGCGGTACGGTAGTCGGTGATATCGCGAGGTCGCTCGCCAAGCTGTTGTCGCGGCGAGATAGCAATGAACCCTCGAAGTCCCATCTCCCGGTATGGGCACCGGCGGTAGAAGTGACCCGCTTCTCCGCAGTGGTAACAGAGCGCACGGCGGTCAGCAGAGCATGAGACGTCTGTCTTCATCAGGTAGTTTCGCTGGAAGACGGGTGGGCGACCTGGCAGCAGCGGCGGCGGACGGCGGAACTGCCTCGTTACAACGGCCTGGTGTGGGCGCGGAGGGTTAATTTGACGGTAGGCGATGGCGGCATATGGCATCGCTTCAGGCTGGGCCTCTGGCAATTCCATCTGAGCTTCAGGAAGTGCCAATAGCAACTGCATTTCTTCTCTCACGAATGCAGCGATCGAGGCAAGCTGTGGCTGGGATCTTTGGAACAACCTCTGAAATTCCTCGCGCGCGACCGCTCTGATGTTCTCACGTAGATAGTTGGTGCCCAATGATTGACCTTAGGCATGGTTTGCTGGGATTGTGCGGTGCTTGAATTAGCGGCTCCGCATTTCTAGTTTTCTCGATGTTGATGGATTCGCGAAGAAACTCTTCGACAGTATTCGGTGGGTCTCGTATCATTCCTGAGAAAAGTTCTTGCTTTACACCACGCATGAGTATTCGAACTTTCTTCTCGGACATTTCAGGGTTGGCGTGGTGGAATACACGGCTCATTTTTTTTGTAAACATGGCAACGTTCTCGTTTGGTAGCTGCACTCGGGCTGGGAATAGAACTTCGGCCTATGAACAACGCCTATGAAGGGCCCCAGGAAGTTACTGCAGAACAACTCCCAGGTTGTAAGTGTGGACCCTCGACATTTGAGCCATTTCCTCGTGGCTTCTTCCAAAGAAAATTATACATGGCGCAGCGTATCCTCAGAGGTAAAGTTGTTGAAGGCTGAAATCTTTTCAAAAGTCTCGAGCCATGTTTGTGGATCATTCGCCTAAGCTCCACAAAAAGGCACGTCGCTCCCTTTGTTGCTGAAACACGATGGAGGATGCTGAAGCTGCCATTGTTCTTAACTTGGCGACGTTCTTCCTGGTCGGCTTGGGTGGGAGACCATGCTCCGGGGATACGTTTTGTACTTTAAGGCTTCTTCAATTATCCGGGGCGACGCTTGGGCTGTCTTGCATGTTCCAGCTTGAATCACGGCTTTGCGGGGGCGTTTGGTAGACAAACACACTAGCACGTCCATCAGATATTACTTTGCCGTAACGATGAAGAAGGCAGCGAAACTGTGACAAAAGTAGCGTTTTGTTGGACGAACCTGCACCCTCAAAAGCAGGTTACAGTCAAAGAACAGCTAGACTAGCGAACACAGTCGGCGATCGTCGAAAGTCTGATTAGCGGGTCAAGCGCGTCGGCAATAATACATCCGTCATCGAAGGTTCCACAGAAATCGTTGGTGCTTCCTTGTCTTACAAAAAGTTCTACACCATTCCCGTCCGCATATATGAAATCAGATTACACAAGGTTCGGTAACAACAGACAGCGGATAGAACCCTCGATAACATTCCAGAAACTTCGGATACATGTAGGCGCCTCCTGTGCTGTGCCATAACAATTCTTAGCCTGTAAAAGGTGGCCACCCGATAAAGATAAAAAAGTACACGTGTCAGCATACAAAGCGACTTTGGGCGACAGAGTCAGTGTGACAGGAAGAGAAACGTTCGGAGGCAACTTCGAAAACGTATGCACATTTCTGCTCGGAAGGAAAGACAAATGCGCGCACAAGCAGATATGACAAAATTGCAATTGTAGTGGTGGTCTCGCAACAGCTCTTTGGTTCCAATACAAATAGCATTGCCTATCTTGGCATCTTTTCCTTGACAAATACGTTGACAATAGGCGAGGAGCACGCAGCAGTAGAGACGGTATCAGTGGGGCCGAGTTAGTGCAGGGAAATTACATAACCGGATAAGGAGGGTGGCGACGGAGCCCGCGATTGGCCCGTTTACCTTTGCTTAGCTTGCGGCGGCTGGTTCTAAATTGCAGCGCCATGCAGCGGTATACCGCTAAATGAAAGAAATTATGGGATTTTTCGTGCCTAAACCACTTCCTCATTATGAGGTTCGCCGTAGTGGAGCACTCCGGAAATTTAGACCACCTGAGGTCCTTTAACGTGCACCTAAATCTAACATCGCTAAATTCGATCCTCAGCAAAGAAGAGTTGGCAAAGCGATTTCGGAAACGGGCCGGAAAGCTTTACAACTCTGTACTGCCATCCAAAAAATTTTGTTATATGTAAATAAATTCTTTCTTCCCGCAAGCTATCACTAGCCAGTGTCCGAGTGATCGGCAGCCAGACATATTCTATTTGTTACGGAACGAGACCGTCCCTGGCTATTCCGAAGAAAAGTACAGTTTTGTTCGGCATAATAATGGTACTTTCAATGCGCACATGTCACTTTGTCATGATGAGTCTTTGCAGTTTATTGACGCTGCATGACAGAAAGGCGAAATCGGCTCAGTGCAATAGGTTCTGCACTACAGAGGAAGAATAATGGCAAGAAAGGTGTTGAATCAGAAATAATTAATTTCCTTTGTTTGATCTAATTATTAATGATAGTTGTGTACGCGTCATATCAGATTAGAAGTTTTGGCTCTTTTTGTGACGTCGCGTGAGAGACAAACGAAATTGAGGTGGCCCAGAAAATTGCTCACCAATCGCGGAGGGATGAATGCGGAAATGGAACAGAAACATTTTGAATAGCTTTATTTATAACGCCCGAGATGTCTGTGCTTTATACAGTAAACCTACTACAAAACACAAGCCTTTCTTTTATATTCCCTAGTCTATTCAATTTCTCCTTCACAAACATATTGTTCAATTTAATTCGACTTAAATTGCACATTTATCGCACGAGCGTTAGTGCAACAAGAAACACCATCGAGCTAACATATATACGTGTAGGATCTCGAAAATACTGCTGCTATTTCAGACCAAGTTAGGTGTACCGCCATCTTAAATTTCAATTAGTCTAGACGTCACGTTGCATTGTGACCGGTCTTGATACATACTGATATCCGCTGAAGATGACTCATGAGTAACAAAATATTTTACTTTTGCATATAGCAATGGGCGTAGACAAGCTGTAATAATTACCTTTATTTTGTGCGTTGTGTGTTTCTTTCATTTGAACATATACGTTTTTCAGAGATGATTGTCACACTGAGCGATGAAAGCAACAAATTTTGCAACATGAAGTCACGTGCCTAGTGCCGTCACTGTGCATTATGCATTACATTACCTGCGCACCTCCTTCTTAAGTGCTTAAGCGTTTGAATGCATACCTAGGGAGAAATTTGTCCGTCCGTCACCTAAGGGCAACGTAATGGCTCATGCCCCTAAACAATACCTGCTACCTACTGAAACACGCGAAAAATTCACACGTATAGCAGAGGCTACAAGCGCTCAGCAAAGTGAAGCGAATAGGACATACATTCATTGAATCATCCATACAATACAGAGAACATCGTACGTTTTCATAAAATACAAGCTGAAAACAACCATCGGAACAATGAATAAAACATTAATTATCCCCTTCAGCAATGGTCGTAGTAGTTATAGAACAGCTTCGCTGGACATCCAGGTTGATAACAACTGATGAGGGTGTTTAAGGTTCGGATCATTTTCCATAAGTATGAAAACGACCGATGAGGGTTGATAAGGGTTTATGTTACGCGTAACAATTTAATGCGATGTGCATTCCTTGTCTACTACAGCCGTTTTGTGGAGAGACAGACGATATATATATATATATATATATATATATATATATATATATATATATATATATATATATATATATTGAAAAGGGGTTTATTGCAGCTCGTACGAGGGATCGCAAGTCGCTCTTGATCGCGAGTCCTAGCCGTTCGTATCAGCAGCCCGAGCTCGGGTCTCGCGCCGCAGCGGTGGCAGTTCGCACAGCGCCACATGCATGTGACCCACTACAATTGCCCCCACGGCGAAGAGGAGCCATCCTGGCGACCTAAGGTGATGACACGATAAGGGGGTCGTGGTACGGCTTCAGGCGACTGACGTGAACCGTCTCGCGGCCACGGCGGCGTTTGTCCGAAGATGGCGTCACCGGTTCGACCACATAATTCACCGGCGATGTACACGCGACGATCCGGTACGGACCCTGATATTTCGGAGCAAGCTTTGGGCTAAGGCCAGGGGATTGGAAGGGCAGCTGAAGCCAGACGTGAGAGTCCACGGCGAAGGACTGTGTGGGCTGCCCGTTGTCGCGTCGATCTTTGTGGATACCTTGGGTATCCGACGTAAACGAGCGAGCCAGTTGGCGGCACTCTTCAGCATGGCGAGCAACTTCGGAAAGAGGGGTGAATTCAGAGGCATGCGGATGATATGGTAGCACGGTGTCGAGGGTAGTGGAAGGTTCACGTCCATAAAGAAGGAAAAATGGGGAGAAGCCTGTGGTAGCCTGAACGGCGGTGTTATACGCGTACGTCACAAAAGGGAGGACATCGTCCCAATTGGAATGATCAGACGCAACATACATGGTGAGCATGTCACCCAGAGTGCGGTTGAACCGTTCCGTGAGACCGTTAGTCTGTGGGTGATACGCCGTAGAGGTGCGGTGAAGAGTGCGGCAAGCGGCGAGTAGCTCATTAATAACTTCGGATAAGAAGACACGGCCTCGGTCGCTGAGCAGTTCTCGCGGTGCGCCATGCCGTAAGATGAAATGCCGTAACATGAATGCGGCGACGTCGCGAGCAGCAGCCGAAGCAAGTGCAGCAGTTTCGGCATATCTTGTGAGGTTTTCTACTGCAACAATTATCCAGCGATTTCCTTTAGCAGTGGATGGAAGAGGCCCATAGAGGTCAATGCCAATCCGATCAAAAGGACGTGCAGGACACGGCAAAGGTTGCAGAGGGCCAGTCGTATGAGGAGATGTCTTGCGTCGCTGACAGGCTACACATGACCGAATGTATTTGCGTACATAAGAATACATGCCGCGCCAGTAGTAGCGCTGACGGAGCCGCTCGTAGGTTTTCAGGACGCCAGCATGAGCTTGTTGGGGGTCGGCGTGGAAATACGTGCATATGTCGGAGCGCAAATGGCGAGGGATGACTAGCAGCCATTTGCGACCATCCGGCTGATAGTTTCGACGGTACAAGATGGCGTCCCGTAGCACGAAATGGATGGCTTGGCGACGAAGGGCTCGAGGGCATGTAGCCGTCGAAGAACTGTGAAGAATGTCAATGAGAGACACAATCCACGGATCTTTCCTCTGTTCAGACGGCATGTCAGTAACAGCAAGTGTAGCAACCGGGCACTCTACGGGGGAGGGTGGCGTTTCGTCGGATCTCAAGGGCGATCGGGAGAGTGCATCGGCATCAGAATGTTGGCGCCCGGATCAATAGATGACGCGAATGTCAAATTCTTGGAGCCGAAGAGCCCAACGTCCAAGACGGCCTGACGGGTCCTTCAGTGACGCAAGCCAGCAGAGCGCGTGGTGGTCTGTCACAAAATCGAACGGATGGCCATACAAGTAAGGGCGAAATTTGTGTAACGCCCAAACTATAGCCAAACATTCTTTTTCTGTGACAGAATAATTGGTTTCTGCCTTCGTGAGGGCCCGACAAGCATATGCAACCACATATTCCGGAAAGCCAGGCTTGCGTTGCGCAAGGACGGCTCCAAGACCAAGGCCACTAGCGTCCGTATGAACTTCGGTCGGTGCAGTCGGGTCATAGTGGCGTAGAACAGGTGGTGAGGTAAGCAGACGACACAAAGTGGTGAAGGCTTGGTCACATGCCGGAGTCCAATCGCGAAGGTCACCTGGGCCAGCCAGGAGCTTCGTCAGAGGAGCGATGATGCAGGCAAAATTGCGTACAAAGCGTCAAAAATACGAGCAAAGGCCGATAAAACTTCGGAGCTCTTTCAGTGTAGTCGGCCGCGGAAATTCTGCGACAGCACGAAGTTTGTCAGGGTCGGGAAGGACGCCGTCTTTGGAAACGACATGGCCAAGTATGGTCAGCTGGCGGGCGCCGAAGCGGCACTTTTTCAAGTTAAGTTGAAGGCCGGCGGTGGCAAGACAAGTAAGGACGTCGCGTAGACGAGAGAGGTGAGAGGTGAAATCAGGGGAGAAAACTACCACGTCGTCTAAATAACACAGGCACGTCTTCCATTTGAGGCCTCGCAGAACATTGTCCATCATTCTTTCGAATGTCGCTGGCGCATTGCAGAGGCCGAATGGCATTACCGTAAACTCATACAGGCCATCAGGCTTAATGAAAGCTGTTTTCGAGCGGTCGGATTCATCCACTGGCACTTGCCAATAGCCCGATCGCAAGTCCAAAGAAGAAAAGAATTCAGCACCATGTAGACAATCCAGGGCGTCATCTATGCGCGGTAGAGGATAGACATCCTTTCGTGTAATCTTGTTGAGGCGACGATAGTCCACACAGAAACGAATCGAGCCATCTTTTTTCTTAACGAGTACTACGGGCGATGACCAAGGGCTGCAGGATGGCTTGATAACACCACGGTCAAGCATGTCTTCAACTTGCGCGGTGATGACACGACGCTCGGTGGATGACACGCGGTGCGGACGCTGGCGTAATGGTGCGTGGTGTCCCGTATCAATGTGGTGAGAGACGGTACTTGTGCGGCCTAACGATGCTTGGTTCCAGTCAAAAGACGCGTGAAACTCATTTAAAAGAGTAATTAGCCGCTCACGTTGTGCCGGCTCGAGGTCATCGGCAATGGAGCGACAAAAAACATCCGGTGGGACTCGGTTAGATGGCACATGGGGCGTCAGTGCTGTTAAGTTGGCAGTATCGACGTCGTCGGCCATGGAGAAGTGCACAATAGCGTCAGCGTCCACAGACTCGATGGTGCCAATAGTCTCGCCACAGTGCAAAGCCAAAGTGCACGAATTTGGGTTAGAAATCAGTATTTCTGCAGCACCATGGTGAACCGTGAGGAGGGCGAAAGGCAACAATATAGGCTGGCGGCGAATGAAGACGGCAGCGGGTGTAAACATGACCGTCGCTTCGGCAGGCGATGCGCATGAAAGAGGGACAAATACAGCACTGTGAGGAGGAAGGTCAGTATCTGAAGCTACACAGATCCTGCTAAGATTGTGAACTTGAAAGTCGCGAGATGGCAAATCGCACAGAACGGAGAACTGAACCTCAGCACGTGCACAGTCGATGACGGCATGATGGCGCGACAGAAAATCCCAACCGAGAATGACATCGTGGGAGCAACAAGTTAACACAAAGAAATCAATGGAATACAAAATGTCTCGAATCAGCACTCTGGCAGTGCACATAGCGACTGGCTGTACTTGTTGCGCACTGGCTGTTCTAAGCAATGGAACCGAAGGCTTCATGGTCACTTTCCGCAATGCACGACAAAGCTTCTCACTAATCACGGACACAGCAGCACCTGTATCGACGAGCGCAAGGGATTTGATGCCATCAACGCACACTTCAATGACGTTAGTGGGGGAAAAACGAGGACTTTGATGTTCCGACGATGACGCAGTTCGTGCCTCAGGAACTGCGGAAATCAGTTTTCCGCGTCAGTAGTACTGGCACTGGGTCTGCGACGCATGGGTGAGAGTGAGCGCCGACGAGGGGAAGGCGAGCGACGAGTGCCGTAGAGCTGTGACTGCGGTGCCGGTATGTCATCAGCAGCGTAGACTTCCGGTGGTGGTCGTGAAGGCATACGGAAAGGTCGGAAGTCGGAGCTGGGTCGTCGCGGGGTGCCCACGAAGGCCGGCAAGCGCCGGCGGCAGAAGCGCACTACATGACCCGAGGTACCGCAGGCATAGCATATTGGGCGGTTGTCAGCAGTGCGCCAAGGATTTGGACCCTGCTGCTGTGCACTGGAAAAGGGATCCGCCGGCTGGCGAGGCGAAGGCGGAGCAGAGAACATCGGCGGGCGAGGCGCTGAAGGCGGAGGAGAGAACCTCTGTAGACCAGGCGCCCGTGCAACGGCTTCAGCATACGTCAGAGGCGCGGCCACTGGAGCCGGCTGACACGGAGGTGGAAGAGCTTCGGTCACTTGCTCTTGAATTATCTGTCGGAGCGCTAGAGCCAAACATTGAGAAGGCTTCTCCGTGGTCGGCAAAATCGAGAGCTGTCGTGCGACCTCCTCGCGCACAAATTCTTTTATTTGCGTCAGCAAAGTTGTGTGGTTGTCGCCAATAATTAATGCTGCTAACGAATCTTCCGTAGGCGGTGGGCGCCGAGCTAAGATGCGTTGTTTCCGTAGCTCGTCAAAACTTTGGCACAAATTGATAACTTCGGCCACGGTACGCGGATCCTTCGCTAACAACATCTGAAAGGCGTCCTCATCAATGCCTTTCATGATGTGTTTGATCTTGTCCTGTTCTGACATTGACGGATTCACGCGCTTACACAGGTCAATGACATCTTCGATGTAACTTGTGAAAGTTTCACCGTGATGTTGCGCCCGCCCCCGTAAGCGTTGCTCTGCGCGAAGCTTGCGCACAGCGGGGCGCCCGAACACTTCAGCGAAACTTGTTTTGAATGTGCTCCATGTTCCGAAATCGTGTTCGTGGTTTCGGAACCAGAGGTTCGCGACGCCAGTTAAGTAAAACAACACGTTGTGCAACTTGGTAACGTCGTCCCACTTGTTATGCTGGCTCACCCGTTCGTAAGATGACAACCAATCCTCCACGTCATGATCATCGGTGCCGCTAAAGATGGCAGGATCACGCTGGCGCAACACACCGGAAACGATGACCGCCGGAGGCTGTGGTGCATCTTCCTGGGTGGTTTCGTCAGGCATGGTCGTAGCAGTCGGTAGCGTCCGGCTTCGGAGTTCCATTTTCCGAGGTCTACCCCGCACCTCCACCAAATGAAAGGGGGTTTATTGCAGCTCGTACGAGGGATCGCAAGTCGCTCTTGATCGGGAGTCTTAGCCGTTCGTATCAGCAGCCCGAGCTCGGGTCTCGCGCCGCAGCGGTGGCAGTTCGCACAGCGCCACATGCATGTTACCCACTACAATATATATATATATATATATATATATATATATATATATATATATATATATATATATCCCCTTACGCCGACATTAGGCAATGATGCCATGATGTCGAGGTCATTCCATCGTAGCCATTCCAGCTTTGTGATCTGACTTTCGTGATGCCGTCATCATCGCGCCTACTGTGCCGACACATTGGCTCAAGTTGTCTAACATGTTCGGCCAATAGGCGTGTGCTTCTTGTTCTGATACCGTCATGTTCGCTGCATCGTCTTTATGATGATTCAACTGATGCATTGCTGTCTTCGCGACCATTGTCGTCATACAATCACCATGCGTCTGATGCCACGCTGCCATCATGATGCCGTAGTGGCCGTTCCACCGTCGTCATTCCAGCGGCGTGATCAGACTCTGGTCATGCCGTCATCGTTGCGCCTTCTACGCGCAACCCAGTATCTCTAGTTGCTTAATTTCTGGAGCACTAGGTGTGGGCTCAGGGTCGTGGTGCCGTTGTGTTGTTGCATTGTAGAAGTCGCCCATCACTGAAGTATACTAAGTATTTGACCAATACATCAGGCATTGTTTCGAACGTGTCTTCAGCACTTATTGCCTAAATAAGAAACAAATTCCTATCATTGCACAATATATATTTTACAAGACAACTCAGTGCAACTTAGTCAATAATAACATTTTAAATAGTAGCGTATCAAACATACTTCCCAGAGGCAAGCAATACCTAATTTTCGCATTGTCGACTGTTATGTTTCAGAGATGCACACTCCCAATTATCTGCTACATGAACACAAATAAATATGCAATTAGACATTTTATGCCTTAGCAGCCTAAAGTTTTCTATATATTTGACATTTATCTCATGGAAAGCTTTTGAGAAATATAAGTGTGTGCCAGGTGCAAACTTTCTCTCAATTGCAAAACTAAAAACGACATCGGCGCGGCCGAAATGTTGAAATACTTGCCAAGAGAGTATTGTCGCAACGTCAAAAAGGGGTCGTACAGCAGGAGGCACAGCAACAGTTCACGATTTTAATTATTAGCGCAACCATGACTTCTTCCCCACGGCGCCTTGACAAATGACAAATACACTCATGCACACTCGCGTTGTCCTCTTCTTCAACGCAGTAAAAGCAAGGCATTTGCGTCCGATGCGCAATTTAAGGGTACCAGGGCGGTGTATAATGGCAGAGTTAAACACCCAGAGAAGCAGGAAAACAAAACACAAAAATGAAAAGTTAGTTCTACAGGTACCACATTAATTCGTACCCCATACAGCACTTCAGGTAAGTGTTTCAGGCGCCTGGAACTATTGTCACCGTCCGCAACGGCCTCGTAATTCACGTCGCTCAGACGGCGGATCAATCTGTACGGCCTTTTTACAGTCGTTGGACTTTTTCGGAATGTCCACGCTGGCGTATGGGTATTCAGACCCATACTTTGTCGCCGCGAGTGTAGAAAACGGACCTATGTGAAAGCTCGTATCGGTTCGCATCTTGGTCTTGCTGAATTCAGATACGTATACGGGCAAACTGTCTGGCTTCTTCGGTGCTGGGTAAATTCGTCAACGTCAGTAGGTATGTCGTCACACTCGTGCAGCAGCATGGCATCCAGCGTTGTCATGGCTAGCGACCGTGGACCAAGCTGAACGGTGTCATTCACGTGGTTTCTTGTCGAGCAGTGTTGTAGGAGAAGGTAATGTAAGGCAAAATCTGATCCTAGTTCTTATGTGATACGACAACATACCTTTAAATAAGTCTGCGAGGGTCTTGTTAAGACGCTCGGTTGGTCCGTTCATCTGGGGATCATATGCGGTTGTTTTCCGGTGACTTGTACCACTGAGTCCTAGAACCGAGTGAAGCGGTCTGGCAGTGTAAGTAGTTCTACTGTCTGTGAAGACGACTTTTGGGGTGCCGTGCTTAAGGGCGATGTGTTCTAAGGGCTGCTGCGCCTGGCTGGGTAGCTTTCGCCTCCACACAACACGTCAGGTAATCAGCGACAACAATAATCCATCTGTTGCCAGCTATAGAAGTGGGAAAGGGGCCAAGGAAATCCATTCTACCTTGGGGGAATGGCTGCCTGGTACCTCGACCGGATGTAAGGGACCTGCAGGCTTACAGGGAGGTGCTTTGTGTCTTTGGCAGTTGGCACATGTTCGCACTTGGTGGTTTACAGCAGCGGGTAGCTTTGGCCAGTAGTAGTTGCATCTGAGTAGGGACAATGTTCTTGTGTAGTCTAGATGATCTGCAGTGCTTTCATCGTGGCGTGCGTTTAGTATTTCTTTTAAAAGTGATGCCGGTATGACATTCAGCTACGTGCTGCCACTGCCAGAAAAGTTGTTCTTATAGAGAACACCGTTCCGGAGACGAAACGACGGCAGTCACCTGGCATGAAGTCGCGCAGCGTATTTGCTTCGGCTTTCCAAAAAATTAATTAGTGGGAGCAATTCTAGGTCGTGGTGCAGCTCCTGTGAAGAACTTACGGCATCGAGAACGCCCAAAAATGCAGCGTCCAGGTCCACGTCATCAGTAACTGCGGACTCGACAGGTGACCGCAAGAGGTAGTCGACGTAGGTATGCCTCTTCCCTGATCTCTAAATAATGGTTACGTCGAACTCGTAAAGCCTGGGACTCCAGCGCGCCAGACGGGCAGATGGATCTTTGAGGTTAGTCGGCGTTGGTGCGCCTGTTCTCTGATCTGTAAATTATGATCACGTCTAACTCCTGAAACTTGAAACCCCAGCGCACCAAACGGCCAGATGGATCTTTCAGGTTAGTCAGCCAGCAAAGAGAATGGTGATCGCTGACATCCTTGAGTAAACGGTCGTACAATTACGGGCGAAATTTGATAACCGCAAACACCACGGCGAGGCATTCCTTCTGGGTAGTCAAGTAGTTTTCCTCCGTGCGAGAGAGGGTTCGGCTAGCGTAGGCGATTACTTTTTGGGATCCCTCTTGCCACTGCACCAGTATAACATGCTGACCAACATTGCTCGCATCCGTGCGAAGCGTTGTGGGCGCATCCTGGTCGAAGTGCGCAAGAACAGGAGGCGTTTGCACGTGTTAGCGCCGTTCGCTAAATCGTACCTGCTCATCCTCCCCCCCGCCCCCACACACAAAATGAGAACATCGTCGCATGTCAGGCGTGTTAATGGCGCAGCAATACATGAAAATTTCGCGATACAGCGTTGGTAATAGGTGCACATCCCCAAGAAGCGTCTCATGGCCTTCTTGTCAGATTTTGTGGAGAACTTTGCCACAGCCCCTACTTTGTCTGGGTCAGGTCGTACAGCCTCGGGACTGACGACGTGGCCAAGAAAGCACAGTTCACTTAAACCAAGATGGCATTTTTTGGGCTTGAACGTCAGGCCAGCCGAGCGTATGGCTTCGAGAACAGTGAGTAACCGAAACAGTGCTCCTCAAATGTAGCTGAGAACATAATGAAGTCGTCTAGATAGAGTAAGCATGTTTGCCGCTTCAGACCAGATAGTATGGTGTCCATTAGACGACAAAAATTGCAGGCACTGAGCACAAACCGAAAGGAAAGACCTAAAATTCATAAAGACCATCGGGGTCCATGAAGGCAGTTTTCTCACCGTGAAGCTTATAGCAAGCGAAAATACGAGGACGAAAGGAAGGCGTGTCACACACAGGCGCTATGTGTCTGTGTGTGTCACGTCTTTCTTTCGCCCTTGTCTTTTCACGCGCTATAAGCCCCACGATGCCATACCAACAAGCCGAAATCACTGCATTACAGTTTTCTCACGATCTGTCTCATCGACTTCGATCTGTTAATACCTGCTTCGGCGGTACATTGATGAAAAATAACGGACATGCCGCAGCCTTGCAAGCGAATCGTCGATGCGTGGCAGTGGGTAGATGTCTTTCTTCATGACCTGGTTTAATTTGCGGTAATCGATGCAGAATCGCAAACTGCCATCTATCTGTTTGTCTAATACCGCGGGTGACGCCCAGGCACTTTTCGAAGGCTGTATCACACTATCTTGGAGCATCTTCTTCAGATGTTTTTGAATCTCTACACGTTCTTTTGGAGCTACACGGTAGGGGTTTTGTCGAATCGGCCGAGTATTATCATGCGTGATGATACGGTAATTGGTCAGTGGTGCTTCTTTGACCTTTCACGCAGTCGAAAACCAATCTTCGAACAGTTTTATCAGCTCCAATAGGCGTTGCCACTCCAAAGGCGACAGAGCGGAGCTGGCGTCGACCGACAAAGGTGGCGAGGGCGGTACGTTCGTTTCTTGTAGAGCGAAACAATTCGTTACTTGGGTGATGTCATCACAATATGCAATTGCGGTACCCTTCTGGATGTGACGGTGTTCGTCGCTGAATTTCCTGAGATACATTTCCGCATGCACGTGATTCTTCTCGAGTACGACTCTACCACCTGAAACGCCTTGCGTGAGCAATAGGGCAACAATTTTCTCCGCGTTCACCTCGCAGTAGTAGGGCTTCTTGCAAGATGCAAAGACAAGGCAGCAGGATCGCGGCTGAATGATCGCATCGTCGGCGATTCGCGAGCACTCATGTTGTCCATCATTGATCGTGTTGCCATATGGGCTGGCAGAAAACGTCAGCATACGTCCCGGAATCTTTTTGACTGTGCCGTTGTCTCGCAGGAAATCCATCCCCAAGATGAGTCCCTTGCAGCCGTCGAGGGGAATGACGGAGGTGGTAACGAAGCCGGAATCACCGATGTGAATTTGGGCGGCACATGTTGGTGTCAGTAGCTGAATCCCGCCACTTCTTATGTGGGGCCGTGTCGAAAGCATCTTCACTGTCCTTATGCGGTCAGCCAGCTCTTGCCGCATAATCGAGAAGTCTGCGCCAGTGTGAAAAAATGCGGTGACGTAATGTCCATCCACCAGAATGTGGAGATCGGCACGGGCAGCGTCGTCGGCGTGAGCATTCGTCGTCGTCATGCCGTCTGCGTCGGCGCTAATGTTTGTCGTCGTCATATCGTGTTCGTGGGGAGCGTGGGGGGTATTTCTGGCGTCTCCACAGAGGGCAACCTTCTCTTGGAGGTCGCTGCGGTTAGTTTCCCCGGTGCGGACTAGTATGGCGACCACCCCTGCTCACTTCAGTGGTGAAACTGGCAGCTTGGGGATGTTTGACGCACAAGTAATGGGGACTGCCAGCGACGACGTGGTGAAGCTGCTTGATGAGGTGACAGATGATCACTGTTCGGGGAGCGCTGGTCGTCTAAGTGCAGAGAAGTGGCAGGTGGAAAAGGCCGGCTCCAGCGTCTGCATGGGGGCAGAAACGGGTAATGTGACCTTGTTCGCCGCTATGGAAGCAGAGTGGTCGATGGTCGGCCGCGCGCCACAAGTCAGTACGGCGAACTGGAGGTCGTGTCACCGACTCCCGTTGCTACCATGGCAGGGGAACGGGCCATGGCTGAAATGGCATTACCCGCGGGGAAGGAGGAGGACGTGGGACCTTGTCGGCATTGGTCTGTGGGCATGTTTCTGGACATGGGGCTGGTGAGGAGAAGGCTGGCCGCAACTTCTAGAGCATGACTTCGGCAACAGAGACGACCTGCGACTCTGCAGGAGGAATGCCCGGAGCTCGGAGCTCTTAACGCAAGACGTCCCGAATCATGTCCCGTAAAGAAGTGTGGTCAATATTCTGAGCTGCGGAGCTTATTGGCATGCTGTTGGGTTGGCGTTCAAAGCGGCGGCAACGTTGCTGAAGCGCCCGCTCGATGACAATCGCTTCCCTGATTAATTCGTCGGCCGTTGTTGGCGGGTTTCGTACAAGACCGGCAAAGAGCGTTTCCTTAAATCCCGGCATGCGATAACGCATTTTCTTTGCCTCGGTCATATATATTTCAGCGAAATAAGTCATTCATATTTTCTGCATACATCGCGACGGTTTCGTTGGCTTTCTGTGCCCGAACCTCAATACGTTGTTGCGCGAAATCTCGGCAATCCGAGCTCGAGAATGTATCAAGGAGATGAAGACGAAAATTGCCCCACGTCTGGAAGCTCGCTTCCGCGTTCGCGTACAATGTACGAGCGCTGTTTTCTAGCGCGAAATAAGCAGGCGCGAGTTTTTGTTGCTCGTTCCAGCGATTTACCAGAGCGACGCGTTCGTACTGATCAAGCCAGTGCACGATATCTTCAAAAGTATCACCGTGGAATATTTCGGGGACGCGAGGGTGTTGAAGAGCCAGCTGGAAAAGGCTAGCGGCCGTTTGTGAAGGAGGAAGAAGCGCCGGTGATGTAGCCCTGCTGGTGGGAGTCGCAACGGGAGGGAAGTCCGGGCTCCGGTCGAGCAGGCGCCGACTTAAGCGGTGCAGTGGAGTCGTTATGAAAGGTGGAGCTTCGGAACTTGGTGTAAGGCTGCGACTTGGAATTGCCCGCATGGTGTTGAAGGTCTCCACCTGCACCAGGGTTGCAGCATCAAAAAGCGGTCATAGAGCAAGAGGCACAGCAGCGCATGTTGCCGTTTAAATTATGAGCGCAACCACGACTTCTTCCTCTGTGCGCCTTGGGAAATACGCTCATGCACATTCGCGTTCTCCTCTTCTTCAACTGAGTACAGTCGCAGTAATATTCCAGCAGCCATCATGGGTGCGCCTAAATATGCTTTTAAAACCATCAATATTCCGCGAATTGAAGACACAAGTGAGTACACTTCCCTACTATCTTGCCAACCCGCTCAAACGGCGCCTGTGAAGTGCTGCGAGAAACTGAAAGCATAGAGAAAGAAATTCAGCAAAAGTGGGCGCTACCTCAGAACCCAGCGGCCGAGTCGGCTGTACCAAACCAAGCCGCCGACATTATGCCTGAACCACACTTCCGGTTCCGGTGTTGACCTCGCCCATTTTGAGCACTTGCTTGAACGCGTTACGTCGATTGGCTCGGCACTTGTATGTGTATGTGTGTGTGTGTGTTTTCTACTGAAGAACCGTGCGCGGTCTTGCTGCATAATGGTTTCATTGTTAAGGCGAAAGCCTTCGATCTCTATGTTGGCGGTCGACCGAATTGTGGCCGACGACGCAGAGAGTAATAAACCGCAAAATGGCCAGATTGACTAACATTTCTCAGGGAGGTTTCTGTGAACAAAGTAAATGAGTGGCACCGAACGGAAAATTTGGTACATCACAGTCTGGGTAGGCGAGCAAAAGGCTTTTATAACCCTTCAATATTCCACGAATTGAAGACACAAGTGAGTTCACGTGAAGTTGCCTAAAGTAGACGCAAGACACCTTGTGAACTAAGTAAATCTTTGTTTTTCTCTATATAGTGCTCGCTTCTGGCTTTTTGTGCATTTATACACCGTTGTGGCACCAGACAAGCAGCAGTAGTGCCCGTACGAGTCTACACCGGACGTAATCAGCTGATTAAAGCAAATTACAAGCATTTGTAATCTGAGCACTTAAACCTAATGAGGATAATTCGCGTAGAGGCGAAACTGGCGAAAGAAGTGAATGGGCGGCATTACAAGCAAAAACATCTTGGTTTTGCATACATGGCATAGAACATTGCCTGTTTATTGAAAACAATACCATAAAATATTTAAAAACGTAATATTTTCAATGTCTATTTCCGGGTATTCTTCACTGTATATTAGGAGCGCAAATATACGTGTTACTTCGCGTTTCCTAAACAGCTTGGTCTCCGCCGATGCGATGCAACGTTACGCACCCAGACGTGGCCACAACACAGACTCTCAACGAGATCACGCTATACGCTCATAGAATGCATTCTACTCGCACTCAACACAAATGCATGGGTGCAAGGCCTGTTTCCAACAGAATTTTTAGTTGGAAATTCATGACTTGTTAGTTTGTTGGCGTTATCTTTTGGCCGTTCGACCGGAGCAAGGAACAAACTCCCATGTTATCACTCTTTTCAATCACTCGTCGCATTTTCTACAAGCGTGAAAACTGAAGGGAGGTATATTGTTACCATGAGCCGAAGAAGAGAACAACGACAGCCCTGAAGACGCGGAAAAGCAGACACAGCCTGGCTGGGCTCTTTTCCGTATACACAAATCTTCCCTCTTTGTAAATATATTCTAAATGGTGCTAGACGCGTAACATGGCGTGGAAGTCGGGGTACCCGGCTTTTTCGCAATGATGGAAACATCCAGCTTGTGACAAAGGCTCCTGGGGACAACACGTCATCTCCGTCTGCCCTGGCAGTGTCGGCTACCCAGGCCCAGTACGTTGCCGTTCCACATACGGATGACTTCAGCACATACTATGGTCTCGATGGTATGGACGTAGAAGAATGGTTCAGCATGTACGAACGTGTCAAATGGGGAACAGGTGAGACCCGAGCATAATGCTAGCAATGTCATTTTCAATCTTGCGTTAAACTCCACGCGTGTTGTTCAAAATACATGAAGAGGAACGGACTAGATGGGAGCTGGTAAAGCAGGAGCTGTCCGACCTTTTTGGCAATCTGTCTGGTCGACAGCAAACCCCCTAAAAGCAGCTTGCTACTCGTGGCCAAAGTGCTACAATGTCATACGTCTCCTATACCAAGCCGTCCTTGATCTATCTCAAAATTGACAGCTGTATTGCAGAGTCCTAAGAGTAGGGCATATTCTCAAAGGGATTGTGGACGATGTGTTTAATCTCCAATTATGAACAACACTTCTACTGTCGAGGCCATCATAAAAGAAAGCCAGTACTTTGAGTTAGCGGAGAACCGCTGTCGAGCCCATCAATTTTCCGCTTGCCGAGAACAGCCGCGACATCCTCTTGCATCGACCCGGGTAGCCTGCCACCTTTATGCGACAACGCGACTTGCATTGCTCGTCATGAACTCGAAGCTGCGTTTACACCTCTCCCCAGCAGACGCCCCCGGACGAATCTGCCCCAACAATATTCTTGATCCAGTCCATGGTATATGTATTTGCAATATATGAAAATGTATCCTGCATATTAAGATACAAGATACAGTTATCCCGACCTCAGTGCACGAAGCCATAAACTTTGGCTAAACTCCGCTTCTCATGCTGATACTGCTGACATTAAGCGATCTGACTTTCTACAGGCACTGAATTATGTATTTTGTGACCTTAACAGGTAGGCTGCCAATACGTCATGCTTAAATGTAATAATTATTAGTGCCGCCTGTATCGCGTTTCGACGTATTTACTCGGTTTGTGTGATAAGGAACCCCCTTTCCATTTTACTTAGGTATAATAATTTTTTCAACTCACCTTTAATTTCTTACTGTTACAAATTACCAGGTAATCAGAGCTACAAGTGGCACTAGTGTGAATAGCGGTGGTTTCCTGCTACGCTTTATGCCACTACAATACGTATGAAATGTTTTTGGGCTGCATAAGGTTTCTCGTAGAAGAAAAAACGTGAAAGGATTGCGCGTGAATGTTTGTCGCTAACGAACGCTTCATGCTAGCAGATACACTGATTATGAAAGCTCATTGCAGACTTAGGTGCTCTCAATATACACGATGCGCCAAAGAGAAATGTCGCTATCAGCATTGTTCCTGCTGTACACATGTTCGGCGATCCGGTATTGCGTTAACGGCAATCAGATAATGATCCGCTTGTCGGTCGCCAAGCAGAGCAGCGCGCCCCATCAATTACAACAGCGGAAAGCGAAAACAGTTGACAGCGGAACGTATAAAGAGCTTTCGTGATAAGCAGCTAAACCAACCCCGAATAATTGTTTTGGAATGAAATTCTATATACTTTGACCTAGAAAGCCAAAAAGGCTGCGATACTAACAGACATTTCATTCAAACGGAACAATGTTTGTCGGTGTTGAGGAACATCCTAGGCAAACATTTTTGTGCATACGCGTCTGCTGCTAAATTATATATATCTATAATAACACATTGGCGAATGTTCCAAGGGGTAAGCGTGTTTTTTTCCCCTAATTATTTAAGCAATAGTCGGATATCCTTACCTCCATATTGTTCTTTGAACATGTTGCCTTCGATGAGCATTTGTGAAAGATAATTGTTTGATTTATCCATAAACGAGCATGTTATCTTGCGCGTTGCCATATGGTCACGCTGGGCCTTTAGCCTACCTAACTTTTTATTTTTTTTAAAACTGCATTCCCATCTCTTGCATGGCTGCTGGCGCGTTCTCGCAGTGGTTATTTCTTATTTTATTGTCTGAATAGGTTGATGTTGGAAGAAATAGCGAAGACAGTCGTAGAGGAAGATGACGACGTGTCAGTGATTTATCTCGAGCGGCCAGAGGCTAGCACCTATTCGGATGAAGACTCGGCCGATGAAGACTAAGGTGGGCTCATTGACAATCTAAGCAGGTGGCAGCTATGAGCCGGCACTGAAACTGTTTTCTGTGACGGATGCCGCATTGGTGGATGCGACTCGGACGGTGACGACCGCGGCGAGCAAGGTGACGGTACATCAGAGGGTTCTTCTGTAGTTGATGCAGCCATTCCTGCAAAATTATCCACTGTTTCTAAGTGGACGAAGGGTGATCTCCTGATAAGCCTTGGCATATTTCCCGACCTTTGCTGCTTACAAGGACTTTTCACCTGTTGAGTTGTTCGAACTTTTTGCCAAAGCCGTCGTGGATCTGCAAGTCGAACAAACAAGAACGTATGTGTTATTTTTGAATATGCCCGATCCGGAGGTTACCAAAGAAGAGTTAATTGCTCTTGGAGTGCTCGTTTTGTCCGGCTACAGTTGCTTGCCAGGGAAAAAGTGCTATTGAGATAGCGGCAAGGATATGCGAAACACGATGGCCTACAATGCTGTACGCAGAAATCTCTTCGTTCAGATAATATGATTCCTGCACTGTGCCAAATGCAAGCCTATAACTTAGTGACAAGTTGGCAAAGTTGTGTCCACTGATGGCACTATTGAATGGAAGGTTTCTGGAGCATTTTCAACCTGTGCGTCACCTGAGCTATGACGAAAGTATAATCGAGTATTGTGGTCATCATGGCTGTAAACAGTTTAGGTGTGGAAAACCTATCCGCTTCGGGTAAAAAGTATGGTGCCTAAATGCCAAGAACAGATACCTTGTAAACTTCAAAGTGCATCAAGGCAAGCAGGGTTTCCCGGAACATCTGAAAAATATGAAAAGGACTTCGGAAAAGCAGCGGCGCCACTTCTTCAAATGGTGGAAGAACTCGCAGCAGAGACGCACCACTTTCGTTTCTTTTTATATTTTGATAATTTATTCACGAGCATGCAGCTACTCAGGCATTTTAAGGCACAGGACTACGAAGGCACGGGCAAAGTGAAGCAGAACCGTGTTCCCAAAGAGTGCCCTATCGCTTGACCAGAATTCGTCAAGCACCAACCTCGCTGCCACGAAGAAGCCGTGCTGAGCGACAATGGGATAATTGTTGTCCGCTGGATCGACAATTCTGTAGTAACGATCGTAAGCACCATTCACGGCGTAGAGCCAATGTCATCTGCAGACAGGTACTCTCGTGTTGAGTAGAATCGAATCAAGGTGGCCCATCCAAACACTGTTGCTGAGCAAAACTTTTATCGGAGGTAACGGACCAGATGGATGCAAATGTAGGCGCCTATTGGATTGCAATCCGTGGCAAAAAGTGGTGGTGGCCGATTTTCACTTGACTTTGTGATGTATCTATCAGCAACGCTTGAGCGCTAATTCGTAGCACAGGGTTCAACGTCACGCAGGTGGACTTCCGCAGGCAAATTGCACAAAGATATACCTGATGCGATGGGACAATAAGCCTAGAGGACCTGGTCGACGCAGAATCCCAAAGACTGGTGATGTCCTGAGTGGTACACGATATGATCAAGTGGCCCACTTTGTTGCACCAATACCTAATGGCAAGAGGTGGAGGTGTGCATGAGATAATTGCAACAGCGTGGTGCACACACCATGCCCAAAGTAGGACGTCGGCATGTGTATTCCATGATTTAGGCCATATCACACTAAATAAGTGCTCGACTATTCGCTATGTTTGTTTTTTGTGATGTTTCATGGCTTGAGACAAATGTTTTTAACTTCGCGCATTTTGATATAGCGTTAGGGCCCAGTATGACCATATGGTGACGGGCTATATTTCGAAAACTAATTAGGCAAGAGTAATAATTTCTTGCATGTGAATTATTAGTATAAAGGTAAGTTATTCTATTAGATTTATTTCAAAATAGCAAGAAAACAAAAGAAACCGGTCTTTAATGGCTTAAGATACAAAGGGAAGGTATTGTATGGAATACATTTATTTGAGGGGCATTTTTTATCTGAATCTCAAATGCTTCTTACCGGAGTGTCTTCCATGGTACCATGAGAGAAATGGGAAGTATCCTTGCCCAGCGCGGAACAAGGCACAACCTCCTAGACGTTCAAGTAGATGTCACACCTGTCACAGGACTCATCAATGTTGGCGCATACATCTCCATTATGAGCGTTCACTTTCGCTGTCATCTAAACAAAGTTCTCGCACCTGCCATCACTCGGGTAGCGCTCATCGCCGACCTCAGGACGGTTAGCGTAGTGGAAATGTGTACTGCACCGAGTAAGCACTCCTGGTAGCAATACTGTCGTGCTCTTCACCATGCTCGCCAATTGCCCTTATGACCCGATTCTTGGCCTAGACGTTCTCTCTGATCATACTTAACTCCTCGGTTTTTCCGCAACTATTGTCCGCCTTGACCTGCCCCTCCTCTCCAATCCTCCTCCTCCACATGAGATTCGTCTGACTGATATTGTTTTTGTGCCACCGCAGATCCTGACGTACTTCGAAATGTCACCTTCGCCGCCAGTTCCAAATGTTGATTACATCGCTGCACCAGTTACTGCCTTTCTCAAGCACAACATCGCCGTCCATCACTGAAATCGCCTTCCCGTGGTAAATTTTGGCTTCACAAAGCAAGTGCTACCAACTGGAACATCCCTGGCTACAATCAGCGCTTTACCAGATCGCTGAGTAGAGACTTTTGCCGTTGACGACTCCTGTGAGCATTGCAAATCTGCCAGTTGTTCTAACGAGCACATTTCAAAATTGATTGCTCCGAACCTTTTGCCTGGTGAAGCGGAAGCTCTCTGTAACATACTGTAGTTTTCTAGATACATTTTTTACCTAAATGACCATTCCTTTGGCCAGACATCCGTTGCCAAAATTGTAACCACAGCAGAGATACTCAACCAATACACCGACGACCATACCAAGTTTCAGTGCAGGAGCGCCAAATCAACAAGCCAGAAGTGGACAAGATGCTACCAAATGATATCGTTCAGCCGTCATCAAGTACCTGGGAGACACCTGTAGTGTTAGTGAAAAAGAAAGGCGGTATGTGGCGATTCTACGTTGACTATCGCCACCTCAATCGCATCATAAAAATGACCTCTATGCACGATGCCGTTGATTGTCCCTTTGGTTCCCAGTACTTTTCATGCTGTGGATATACATTTCGACATGGGGACGATTTGAAACGTGAAAAGAAGGCCTTTATAACAATGGACGAACTTTATCAATTTAAGGCTATGTCGTTTGGCTTATGTAACAATCCGGCCACCTTTGAGTGCATTATAGATTCCTTACTTCAATGGTTTAAATAGACGACTTGTGTGTGCTATATGGATGACGTTATAATATTCTATCCTACGTTCGGATCACACCTTGAGTGACTCTCAGCCATTCTGGGCATTTTTCACAAGGCTGGCCTGCAAGTCAACTCGAAAAAAGTCATTTTGGCTGTTGTCATATAAGTGCACTTGGACATCTGGCTGGCGCTTCTGAAATCCGACCTGTCCCGGGAAGAACTCGCACCCAACTTTTACGTCCGCTGCTTTGTTATGGATTTTACCACGATAGCACTGCCTCTCGTAGACCGCCCAAAGAAAAGTGTGCCTTTTTCATGGGACGCCTCCCAAGCTGCCACTTTTTCTTGACTCACGACCTTACTCACCACGCGACCTAACCTCAGCCACTTCGACGTTTCAGCCCCTACTCATGTGTTCACTAATGCATGGACCCCGAATTGGTGCTGTCTTGGAGCAAGTCCAGCGTGGTCATGAACTGATTATTACGCACGCCAGCCACCTTTTGTCTCTTCAGAGGGAAACTACTACATTACTGAGAAAGAGTATCTGGCTCTTGTCCGGCTCTTACATTGGCAGGCCAGAGCCAGACAAGACGAATTTCCGTCCCTACAATTGGACGATCTTTTTGTACTGTCTCCGACGATCAAGCTCTCTGTTGGCTTTAATCCTTAAAATACCCCAGATGGAGGCTTGGACGACCAATCTGCGGCTGCAGGAGTATTCCTATTCATTAGTCTACAAATCAGGACGTCAGCATACCGACGCCGACTGCTTGTCTCATTACACCGCAGACACACCCAACGTTGACGACACGAACGCTTCCGCCTGCACTCTTTCTGTCTCCCAACTCGCGACATGGGCAATGACCAGCGCACTGACGCCAACTTGCGGAACCTCATTGACCGAGTTTAACCTGCGCCTAATCACTGATCCTTACTATTGCTGGTCCTCCAGAACGTCACATTTTACCACCGTAATTTTCACGTCGACAGTCATTCCTTACTCTGTGGTGTCCCTCAACACATTTGATCAGTCCTGCTCCATAAGCTTCACGACGCACCAATTGCAGGCCATCTTGGCGTCACTCGCACCTGCGACCATGTCCACTGTCGGTTCTTTTGGCCCTAACTTGCTCGCTCTGTACGGTGATACGTTGCGGCCTGCATGCCCTATCAGCATCGAGAAAACCAGCGACGCTTCCTCCCGGGTATCTCAAACCCTTCAAATACCAGCTGAGCCATTCTTCCGAGTGTGGTTAGACCTTCTGGGCCCTTTTCCCTAGTCCAAGTCCGACAAGGGAGGCATATTGTAGTATGTAATTCCATTGTAACCTGGAAAACCGGGGCAGAATGCCATGGTGGACTTTCTGTTCGAACCTTTATCCCAGAAAGAAGCTCTCAAAAGCATGGAGAAGTGTGCATAGGCTCAGAATTGGGCTGTCTCAATGGCATGATTTCTAATTTATTACACTACCATCTAATGAGACAGAATCGGACGTCGCGATGGCTTTCTACTAAAATACTTTTGCTACAACAGCGCCAAAACCTTTGCCACGATCAGCACAGAAGGTTCGAGCGACAGAAAAGGCTCTTGGGACAGAAGAGAGTGAGGGAGAAAGAAACTTTTATTATACGAAACAGTCTCCCGAGCAAGGCCTGGTGTCACCCCAAGGTGGGAAGGCTCCTTAGTCCCGGAACCCTCTGCCTTCGGCTGCCCTCTTCGCCCTGGCAATGACTTGTTGGTCTTCCAGGTTCCAGAGGGATAGCTTGGCCTCGCAAGTTTCGAGTAGGTGATTTGCTTCTTGTGCTCGTTTTACGTCCATTTCGGGTTGCATTTCGCTGCCTTCCTGCCACGGACATTCCAGGAGAAAGTGCGCCAAAGTGCCGTGTACATTGCATAGTGGTCAGAGGTAGCCGTGGAGCGTCGGGTAGAGGCAATGCATTATCGTTCCGTGCACATACGCATTACTTTGCAGACGTCTAAGGATCAGGCTTTCACTGCCAAGTTTAGGATGCGGTAGCGAGTACACTCGACGCTCGAGCCTGTAATGTTGCAACATGGCCGAATTGTTGGTGGGTACGGCCTCCGCCTTTCGTGTCGTGCGTCGGAGAGCACGTGGGGAGAGGGGAGCCTGGCTGACGTGCTCGCAGGCAGCGGCGTGGGCCGCTTCGTTCCCCTCTAGTTCCTCGTGTCTGGGTACCCACGTTACGCGGGTGTACGGAAGCGGAATGCTTCGTCTTTGTGGCCCCTCAAGCCCTGTGGCCCCTCAAGAAATTTCTACAGGTGGACTGAGAGTCAGTGAATATAACCGCTGCATCTGTGCATGTGTGCATATGAGCATCTGAGCCGTTTGCGAGTCTACGACGCTGAGAACGTGCGCGTTGGCATGCGGATACTTGACCTCGTTGTTGTAGTGGGCATTCGGGTCGTTCTTGAAACTTGGTTTGATGGCATGGGCTCTAGCCTGTCTCTAGTCTTGTGGTATATGCCATGCATGTTGCGCGAGACACGTGCGATGCAAATGCACTCTCGAACAACTTATGGGATACGCTTTTTCTTTTCCGTATCTGTGACGTACGTCTCGCTGTTGTTCGGGTGTAGGAGTACTGATCTTCCTGTGGGTGTGAGCTTGAGTCGCTCCAGTTTGCTGTTCTTGTGCGCTTCGGTGAGCTCTTGCCACGTGTTGTGAACACCAATCTTAAGGAGGCGTGAAGTAGAGGCCATGGCGGGGAGTCCCAGGGCGACTTTGATTGCCTTCCTTATCATGATGTTCAGGTTTTCTGTTCCAGCGTTCTTCAAAGCCAGGTACGGCGTGCCGTATGGGACGCGGCTGGTGAGCAGTGCTTGTAATATTAGCGTGTCTTGCTCTTTGAGCCCACTTGTTTGGCTTGAGATCCTCTTGACGAGGTGCGTGCATTGCGAAAGGGTGTGTTCTAGTCTGGGTAGGCTGGCCGCTCCCAATCCGTTCTTCTAGATGTGGAGTCCAATTATTTGAATGCTGTCGACTTTCGGGATTGTTGTCCCGTTAAGGGTAACACTGGGGTGGGGCTCTTCGTAGTTGGGTGGCCAGTCTCTCGTTCTTGCTTCCAGAATGCGATACTCAGACTTCTCTGGGGCGCAGCGGTGGCCAAAGTTTCGGAGATAGTTTTCCATGGTGTCTACAGCTCATTGTTGTATCTGTGCTGCGAAGGACGTGGCAACAGCAAGATAGCCAGAACAAGAACACAGGTTTATTGGAAAGTGTTGCTTTTATATCCGACCAAGTGACAACAGACCGACCGCAGCACGCATGTCAGGAACAGGCGCACGGTCGTGCACGCGCTTGATACATCCTTTCGCGTGAACAAACAAGACAGACTCTTGTCATATTACTTAGGCAATTTGTTTAAATGCTTCGTCATAATGACGGCGTTGTGGAGGTCTAGTGTACCGGGACCTATCTTCTCGGAGCTGGGGTCTGCACAGAATCCGGTGTTCGCCTTCGTTCTGTGTTTGCTGCGCACTCTTGTTCCCCATCAGTCATTCGTGAAGATTCCGAGGTCCGCGATGTTGACCCGGGCGAAGAAAGCATTGCATGTACCTGAGGGTTGTTGACAGGCGCGCTCGCTTCGGTTGTGTCGTCCCCGTCTTCGCTGCTCGTCTCAGCATACGGCACATCCATTCGTATGAGTTGTTTGCGGTTGCACCGCAGAACTTGCCCTTCTTCAGTTACCAGCTGGTAGGCCGTCGGAGCTTGCGTGCCTCATACCCTCGCTTTCCGGGACCAGGTTCTCGTTCCTCGCAGCCGTACTACGTCCCCACGAGAAAGCCTCGGCAAAGGTTTACCTTGTGTGTGCTGGCAGTGCTTCTTCACATCGGTGCAAGATACTTCATGGAAGTCGGGAAGATTGGCTTTCAGGCGCCTCCCTTGCAACAGTTCACCAGGGGATCGCCCGTCCTCGAGTGGAGCTGAGCGATAAGCCAGTAGTCCTTGTCAGAAGTCGTCCCCGGACTCCTGGGTTTTGTTGAAGATGCGTTTGACTGTCTGTACACCTTTTTCTGCTAACCCATTTCAGTGCGGATAATCAGGACTAGAAGTTACATGTGAAAAATCATAGTTTCGTGCAAACATGGCGCAGTCATAACTCGAAAACTGAGGTCCATTGTCCGTGCAAACTTCTAGCAGAGCGCCATATCTAGCGAAGATAGCGCTTAGTGCAGCTATCGCAGTCCTTGAGATAGAGTCCTGGAGTTGTTGGACCTCTGGAAAGTTCGAAAAGGCATTATAAACGACAACGTAGGAGTCTCCAGCAAAGAAAAATATGTCACCTCCAACCCTGTACCACATGCACCTGGAAACTGACCGCATCAGTAAAGGTTCTTTTGCTTGCGCATAAGCATATTTCTTACAGGTTGAAAATCTTGCATGTAGCGCCACAATTTCACTGTTAAGGCCAGGCCAAAAAACAATGGGGCATGCCCTCTATTTGCACTTCTGAACACCAGGATGTCCCGCATGAATTCTGAACAAAATCTTATTTCACATGCTCTGGGGTAACGTTCACCTTGGAGCCTTTGAAAAGTATCCCATTCACAACAGATAGTTCTTGCGCAAAAGGCTTGAGTTCACCCTCAACGGGTTGGCTCCTTGACAAACCTTCCTCCACTACCTGCAGGTAGTTGTCGCGCGGTTTTTGTCCCCAATTCAAGCTTTGTCGTTGGTGTAACCATTGTTGGAATCTCAGCGCTGACACCCGTTGTTGCAAATGGGTTGCAAGCCCCAAGGGTAGCGTTGGCCTGGCGGCCTGGGGCACTACTGGAAGCATCCGAAGGTCCTGGCAAAGCATGAGTCGACTGGTAACAGAACAATTTGTTTATTCTAGCATCGCAAAAGAGCGGGTGGTCAGGTCGACCGAAGTGGAGAGACGGGAGAGCACGTTACTCAACAGAAGAAATCGGAGCCTCTCTCTTGGCGTCCGGGGGCAGCTGCTTTTATACTCTCGCAGTTGAGGGCAAGAAGGAACGCCTCGTCAGAGGCGCACGTGATGCACCGCTCGGGCACGTTGACACGAGTAGGTGACGCATCCGCCGGGCCGGCGCCGCTCAGACCTCCTCGGTTCACTGTTGGGGGAGCTCCTCTCTCCGGCTGCCGCGCTTTGACAAGCGTGGGCACCAACATGCACACACACACACACGCGCACACGAAGACACGTGGCATTGAAACATGCCTGGACGCGCTTGGCGGGGAGGCGTATCGGTGGCGCTGAACGGGCCAAAATGTCCGCCGCTTTGAACGAAGCCCCGGCGTCCGTTGCATCCGCGCCCGCTATACCGCGCGTCGTAGGCGAAACGTAACAGACCGCCCTGCCGGGGGAAGGAGATCCCAATGGTCAGGGGACTGCATCCGCTGTCCGGAGGGATGTCGCTCGATGATGCTCATAACCGAAGTCGGTCGTCCTTCGGCGTTTCTTGAGCGCAGCGCACAGAGAAGGCCTCGTTCTCTCGTTCAGGTTCACACAGGACACTGCAAAGTGACTTCGGGAGAGTTGACATTTTTGTTCTCGTTCCCGGCAAGCGTTAGAACTACGCCGAAACTCAACCGCTCAGTCAGCAAGCACGAAACAACCCTCACCAAGTCCTGCCGGGCTCTTTCCCCTTTTATACCACTGCCTAGTTCCTTACAGTAGTCTATCAGCACTCAGAACGCGTCCACAAATGGGAAAATTGCACTAGAAAGCACGTCATCACTTTGAAACACTAAACAGAAGCAATATGTTAAAAATCCTGCCTCAGGAAGAAAAACATCAGTAACAAACAACTCTGAGGCTGATTCCTACGTTAGGGGCTTCGACTTAAGCCATCGGCGTTACCGTTGAGACTCCCCTTTTTGTAACGCACCTCAAAGGAATATTGTTGCAAAGCGAGGCTCCAGCGCAGGAGGCGGCCATTTTTGGGAGAGATGGTCTGCAGCCATTGGAGAGGGCAGTGATCCGTCTCAATGATAAACCTCGAGCCGGCTAGGTAGCATGACAATTTCTGAACGGCCCACACGAGACACGCACACTCTTTCTCGGTGGCGCTGTACGCCTGCTCACGACTGGTCAGCTTACGACTAGCATACAGGACGGGTGTTCCACTTCTCCATTTTCCCGTTGGCACAGTACAACGCCCATGCCTCGCTCACTATCATCGCACTGAACAACGAACCCTTTTGTGTAGTCTGGCGATCGTAGCACAGGCTGGCTTGTTAGGGTGCTCTTTAGGGCGCTAAAGGCTCTTTCCTTTGTCTCGTCCCATGCGACTGTTTGGGGCTATGTTTTTCTTACAGCATCCGTAAGGGGAGCCGCGATATCAGAGTACCTGGGGATGTACCGCTGATAGTAGCCGGCGACACCTAAGAACGACCGAATATCAGTTTTCGTGCGCGTTTGCGGGAAGTCTCGCACAGCGGCCACCTTTATTTCAGAGGGGTGGCGACGACCCCGACCAATCACGTGACCGAGGTAGACAACCTCGGCCTGTGCTAACTGGCACTTGGGAGCCTTGACCGTCAAGCCCGCTTCGCGCAGGCGGGTTAGCACTGCCCGCAAGTGTGCCATATGCTCAGACCAGGATGCGGAGAATATCGCTGCGTCGTCTAAATACGGTAAAGCGAATTCTTGCTGTCCCCGCAACACTTTATCCATGAGGCTTGAAAAACAGTATGACGCGCTCTTCAAGCCAAAACTCAACACTTTAGGACGTAATGTTCCCATTGGTGAAATGAACGCCGCATACCTACTAGCCTCTGACAAGATCTAGGGTGGAAATAAACTGAGCGCTACTAACTTTCTCAAGGCGCTCCTTGATGTTAGGGATCGGATAAATTTGATCCTTAGTGATGGAATTAAGCCTGCGGTAGTCGACGCAACGACGAGGTTCCTTGTCCGGTACCTCAACTAAAATCAAAGGGGAGGTATAATCACTCTCACCCGCCTCAATAACACCGCGCTGTAGCATTTTCTTTACCTCAGCCTCCATAATATCGCTCTGGCGGGGTGACACCAGCTACGCCTTGGATCGTACTGGCTCTGGGGAGGTAAGTTCTATGTCATGAATAAGGACAGAAGTCCTACCAGGCCCCTCAGAGAACAGACCTTGAAACTCTTGTAAGAGCTTGTGTAGTTCGGTTTTCTGCTCAGGCGACAGCGGTGCTTTACTGATTAAGTCACTAATGACTTGATCGGTGTCTTCCCTGTTCGTCACGGAGCCTAGTCCCGGAAGCTCGACCGGAAGCTCTTTGAGAACGTTTACCATCATACACACCACTGCTTCCCGTTGCTTATAGGGTTTGAGCAGATTACAGTGGTAAACTTGCTTTGCTTTCCGTTTTCCTGGCAGACTCACCACGTAGTTGACGTCCGACAGTTTTTGAACAATCCGTGCTGGGCCCTCCCACTGCACGTCGAGTTTGTTTTTTAGCGATGTGCGCAATATCATGACCTCATCGCCCACCTCAAAACGACGGGCCCTGGCTGTCCGATCATAATAAACCTTGGCCCTCTGCTGGGCCTTTGCCATTGCTTCACCTGACAACTCCTGTGCCCTTCTTAAGCGTTCGAGGAGCCTAAGCACGTACTACACCACGACTGGGTCGTCGCCCCTAACTTCCCCCGATTCTCGAAGCATGCGAAGCGGAGACCGCAGCGAGCGACCGTACACCAGCTCAGCTGGCGAAAACCCCGTAGCCGCATGCGGCGCGGTCCTTAATGCAAACATCACCCCAGGCAGACACAGCTCCCAGTCAGTTTGTTGTTCAAAACACAATGCTCTCAACACGTGCTTCATGACGGAGTGGAGCTTCTCAACGGAATTCGACTGTGGGTGGTACACTGAGCTGTGTAACAGCTTTACCCCGCACCTTTCGAGAAAGGCTGTCGTCAAAGTGCTCGTAAACACGGTGCCCTGATCTGACTGGATTTCCGCAGGAAAACCAACTCGCGCAAATATGGACAGTAGTGCATTGACTATCTCAACTGAGCTGAGTTCTTTAAGCGGCACTGCTTCAGGGAACTTTGTCGCTGGGCAGATCACAGTCAAAATGTGTCTGTACCCCGTGGCTGTTACCGGCAGAGGTCCCACTGTATCAATAACGAGCCGTCTAAAAGGCTTCGTAATGATAGGTACCAACTTCAACGGCGCCCTCGATTTGTCCCCTGCTTTGCCCACCCGCTGAAAGGTGTCACATGTCCTCACAAAGTGGTCTGCGTCCCGAAAACACCCTGGCCAATAGTACTCTTGCAAGAGACGGTCCTTAGTTTTCTTAACTCCTAGGTGTCCGGACCACGAACCCCCATGCTGACAAGCGCAACAGATCCTGACGGTAGCACTGAGGCACGATCAGCTGATCGAACTCCACTCCCCTGCGGTCTAAATACTTCCGGTACAGGACCCCACCTCTTTCCACAAAGCGAGCATTTTTCTTGGCGATACCTTCCTTGACAATGCAGCGTATGTTTTCTAGGCTGCCATCCTTTTTTTGCTCGGCTATCAAAGCCGACCGGCTGACTTTTAGCAACCTATTAAGTCCGTCTGACGTAGGCGCGATGAGCAAATCTGCAGATAGCTCTTCTAACTTTCCCGTGTCGGGCATTTCCTCTCCAGTATCTGGTGCCTTCAACGCTACAGGCTCAATTTTATTCAGTTCGGGCGTGCTCTGAATATCAGCTTGCTGCGCCTCTGACCCTTTCTCATTGTTCGACAACGTCGGCCCCGCATCTACCGCCTTTGCAGCGAGCTCCCGAACCTTCGATCTGGTTAAGGCCTGAACGCTAGCCTCACCAAACAAAAGCCCCTTCTCGCCTAGGAGGTGATCGGACCTGTTCGAAAATAGGTACGGGTACTGGGGAGGCAGCATAGATGACACTGCGGCCTCCGTCTCGAGTGCTCTGAAAGGTCCTTCAATAAGCACTTTTGCTACGGGCAGACACACGCTATGAGCTTCTACGGCTTGCTTGATACATGCGCACTCGCCCGTGAAGATATCGGGTTCTACGTAAGAGGGGTGAACTACATCCATCGTAGCTGCGGAATCGCGAAGCACTCGGCACTCTTTCCCGTTCACGAGGCGGTCTCGCATGTAAGGCTCGAGAAGCTTCATGTTCTCGTCAGTGCTGCATAATGAAAAAAATACGACTTTTGTTTTTGTTTCCGGACACTGCGCCGAAAAGTGACCCGGCTTCTGGCACGTATAACACACGCGCACTTGCCTCGTCTCGAACCGCTTTCTGCGTTCGGCTTCGGCTGCGGCCGTCTCCTTACGTTCGGTCGGACTTTCACTTGCATGCGCACTACGTGTGTCCCCCCTTGCTCTCATGGGTGTGAACTTCGGCCTCTCAAACTTGGAGCCAAATTCACCCTTTTGACCGTCCTTAGCTCCGCGAGCCCGACGCGTCACAATCTCCTCGGCTAGCTCAGCGGCTCTAGCCACCGTACTAACGTCTGGCCTATCCAAGACCCAGTACCGCACGTTCTCAGGTAACCGACTATAAAACTGTTCCAGCCCGAAACACTGCAGAACTTTCTCGTGGTCACCAAACGCTTTCTCTTCTTTGAGCCACTCCTGCATGTTTGACATAAGCCTGTAGGCAAACTCTGTATATGACTCACTTTTGCCTTTCTCATTTTCCCGAAACTTCCGACAGAACGCCTCCGCTGACAGCCTGTACTTTTTTAGCAGACTCGATTTCACTTTGTCGAAATCCTCTGCCTCCTCTCTCTTCAAGCGAGCGACTACGTCGGCCGCCTCGCCGGGTAACAAAGTTAGCAAGCGCTGTGGCCACGTTTCCCGAGGGAACTCCTACTTCTCGCATGTTCGCTCAAAGTTAACCAGGAACAAACCAATGTCCTCTCCAAGCTTAAATGGCCGCATCAGATCAGTCATTTTAAACGATACTCGTTCTCCTGCACCGTGTGCCTGACTTCCATTACGAGCGCGTTCCATCTCTACCTCAAGACGCATCATTTCCAAAGCGTGTTGACGGTCGCGCTCTTCTTTTTCTTTCTCTTTTTCTTCTTTACATTCGCGCTCGTCTTTCTCTTTTTGCTCTTTTTGCGTCTTTCTCTCCTCAATGGTCTCAAGGCATTCCGACAGCTCGTCATCCTCAGCTTCCAACTCAAGAATAGCCCTTAGCAGTTCTGGTTTTCTGAGTTTGTCTGAGACATCCAGACCCAACTCTCTTGCAAGCTCCAGCAATTTCGGTTTGCGCAACGACTTCCAATCTATGGCTGCTCTGAATGCTGCTTTCTCTATTGCCTACTATTGTCTTGCCGCAGACTAACCCGGCAGCAACGACAACCACAATTACCAGCTCTGTTTCGGACACTAACAAAAGCCTGGCAAAACTCAGAAGAAGAAAGTCCCGCACTCACCAAACCTCGCAGCCAAGAATTCAGCGCAGTCTTTCCGCTGCAGGCAACCAGTCATCACACAGGGCTCGTTGCACTGCTCCCGGATGGTCGTTGTGCTGCTCAGCATACAGTCAACCGCATATCTTCGCTGCTGGCCTCCGTTGTCGCGATCTCACCGCTGGCACACAGTTGTTGGAATCTCAGCGCTGACACCCGTTGTTGCAAATGGGTTGCAAGCCCCAATGGTAGCGTTGGCCTGGCGGCCTGGGGCACAACTGGAAGCATCTGAAGGTCCTGGCAAAGCATGAGTCGACTGGTAACAGAACAACTTGTTTATTCTAGCATCGCAAAAGAGCGGGCGGTCAGGTCGACCGAAGTGGAGAGACGGGAGAGCACGTTACTCAACAGAAGAAATCGGAGCCTCTCTCTTGGCTTCCGGGGGCAGCTGCTTTTATACTCTCGCAGTTGAGGGCTAGAAGGAACGCACGTGATGCGCCGCTCGGGCACGGTGAGACGAGTACGTGACGCATCCGCCGGGCCGGCGCCGGTCAGACCTCCTCGCTTCACAGTTGGGGGAGCTCCTCTCTCCGGCTGCCGCGCTTTGACAAGCGTGGGCACCAACATGCACACACACACGCGCGCGCACACGAAGACACGTGGCATTGAAACATGCCTGGACGCGCTTGGCAGAGAGGCGTATCGGCGGCACTGAACGGGCCAAAATGTCCGCCGCTTTGAACGAAGCCCCGGCGTCCGTTGCATCCGCGCCGGCTATACCGCGCGTCGTAGGCGAAACGTAACACCATGTAACCTAGGGACTGCACTGCGCGAATTTTCATGTCCTTCATGTTTGTGTCTTGTCTGCTGCATTCATCAGCCGTGGCTCGTAACAACATATCAGCCAGAACTTGGTTCTTTCCCGTAATGTAGCGTAATACAAAGTCATACCAAAACAGACGAAGAACGAACCTGTGCAGTCGGGGTGGCATGTCATCAATTGTTTTTTCCGCTATCAACATGAGTGGCTTGTGGCCAGTTTCTATGAGTAGATTTCGCCCGTAGATGAATTGATGGAATTTTTTGCATCTGAAGCAAATGCCAAGGCCTCCTTTTCGATCTGAGCGTATCTCTGTTGTGCCTGTGTGAGAACGCGTGATTCGTATGCTACGGGTCACTATTCATCGCTGTGACGTTGCTGCAGAGCAGTTACTACACCGTCCCGTGAAGCGTCGCACGAAATCTCGGTTTCCTTTTGAGCATCAAAGATAGCAAGCACGGGAACTGTGGCCAAATCTTGTGTTACGCTCTTCCACTCCCTGGCGTGGTTCTACATCCACTGAAAATCTGAGCGAGACTTGATAAGATCTCTGAACAGCACTGTTCGTTCAGACAGACGTGGCACAAATTTTCCAAAGTAGTTTAGCACTCCCAGCATGCGTTGAACACCGGGCTTGCTCTTTGGTTCGGTCATTTCAATCATGCTTTTAACGAGCTGTGGGTTACCAGCCGTCTGCTTTGCGCTACACCATATTCTGTTGTGCGGCTGACTGCAATTTTGCACCTATCTTCAAGCTTTCAATAACGTCAGCTCTTTTTCACGAAGCATCTTCTCCCGTAGCTTAGCGTTCTTGGCACCAAAGCCAATTTGGTGCGATGCTCCAACGTTGCACTGCGAGGCTTGTTTCTTCGGGTCACGTAGAAATTTTTCGAACGTTTCTCCTTCCGCTTGGGTCCTTGTGCGAAACAGATATCTTTCATACACTCCGTTGGTCCCCTCTGTGTGGCAGGCGTCGCACTTTTGTATTAAGGTCTTGTAATCATCCTTGCTCTCGTTAAGCTAGAACTTCAAATTGTTGAACACATCGAGTGCCTCGTCACTCGCGATGCTCACCAGGAGTTCACCTTTCGAAACCTCAATTTTTGGCTGGCCCTTCACTTCCGTTGCTTGCAGGAAGAGCTCAAACTTTTGCTTGAAACGCTTCCACGATGCCGAGAGGTTCTCCACCAGGTGCAGGGGCTGCGGTGCCTGCAGCCGTTCCATGATTCGTACTCCACCGCTGTCGAAGCTAGATGGTCGTAGCCAATTCTGACACCATGTATCCGTGCCGAGAAGGACGTAACAACAGCAAGATAGCCAGAACAAGAAGAACGCAGGCTAATTGGGAAGTGTTGCTTTTATAAGCGCCCAAGTGATAACGGGCCGACCGCAGCGCGCATGTCAATAACAGGCGCACGGTCATGCACGCGCCTCATACAATTGTAAGCTACTATCTTGCCTTCCAGCGGTCGTAGCTCTGGTCCAGAACGTGATGTCATCAGTATACATCGCGTTACGCAGATTTGGTATGCTCTTGATGAGTGGGGGTAGCTTAATCATAGTCACGTTAAAGAGTAGCGGAGAAATGATCGACCCTTGCGGGGCGACTCTGTTTGGAAGCAGGAAGGTTTCACTGCGGACGTTGCAGATGCCGACAGTTGCCGTGCGGTCCATTAGAAAGTTAGAGACGTATGCGTAAGTCCTAGTGCCGCAGCTGGTGCCTTCGAGATTGTTGAGGATCGCGTCATGGCTAACATTATCAAATGCTTTCTTGACGTATACTGCCAATATGAAGTATTTGCTTCGATTGTGAAGTAATTTAGAAGGCCTTCTTTTAGTTGCAAGAGTGCGTCCTGCGTTGAGAGGTGCTGCCTGATGCCGAACATGGTGTCTGGTAGGTGGCCGTTGTCTTCCAGGTATTGGGTAATGCGCTCGTGCACCATATGTTCGACAACCTTTCCCGCACATGAGGTGAGGGAAATTGGGCGTAGGTTCTCCAAGCTAAGATGTTTGTTTGGCTTGGGGATCGTGGTGATGTCCGAGCGCTTCCATACAGCAGGCAGTTCTCTTTTCTCCCAGCACTCGTTTTAGTAACGCAGAAGACTTTCGGTGACCTGCTGCGGTAGGTTGCCTAGGTGTTTGTTAACATCCGGTCTATAGCAGGGCTAGTATTTCTAGTCACCTTGGATAGGCCTACGTGGATTTCGACCTGCGTAATGTGTCGGTCGAGTTCTGCATTTGGTTTTCCAGTGTATTCTTTGCTGCGAGTTGACCTGGGAGAAGGTGCGTCTCCGCATAGTTTCTTTTTAAATTCTGTTTTTATTCAGTTTTTATTGAGCTGCCCTTGTCATATTTAAGTGAGATGGCGAGTGCGCCCATTCGTGTTAGCTGCAATGCCAGATGCGAGAGCAGCTGCCTTGAACCTCCCTGAGAAAGTGATCGCGTAGTCCTTTTCCTCATTCTGACCAGTCTCCAACGGGCGTACGCTCCTATCATCCGGTAGCTCCATTCAACTGCGTAGAAAAGTTCATAAAAATGACATGGACACGTTTACGTAGTTACCTTTTTTCTGGTGACTGTATTTCATGCGCTCATGTAAAGTTATCGTTCAGTGCAAGACGGGGGGGGGGTGCCTAAATGGTTTACTCGAAGGTTGTCGTTAATTCTCTCTGTTCTGTATGTTCTTGCCAAGCTTTGCGCGATGAACTTGAAGGCGCGATACAAGTGATTCTCATTCCACAAAGTTCAGCAACAACACACACTAAAGATGGAAGCAACGAAATTGGAATAATTTCAGCTATGCCGACCCGGCTGTCCTAAGCAGGAGCAGAAGACAATTTGTTTCTTCATGCGAAGAGTAAGGCAAGAACACATCACTGGATTAATTTTTAACTGGTGTCACACTGTTACGAAATCATCAATGAAAGGCACAGCCGCCGAAAATACGGTAGAGTTGCGCAGCAGATAACATGACAGCCAGCGTTGACACAGAAGTACGAAACCCAAGCTCTTGGCTTTGCAAGCTCCGAAAAACCATTACTGCCGTCGTCCGCGAAGAAATGCGTAAAGTTTTTTTTTTCTGAGCCTCACTCTCAAGTGGTCTCTACCACCGACAATATGAAAGAACAAATTCGGTGGCCACAGGGAATTCCCGATGTCCAACAGAAATCTGTGAAGCCCCAGCCTCAAACAGTTACCTATGCCACCATCGCCCGATGTCAGATGCGTTTTTTTTTTGTTGACGCGAGGGACACCTAAGCATGCTGCTTCTTCTTTGCTTTTGGATTTTGTGGCGAATGGACGTGCTTTCCGGGGCTCCGTGGTGGCGACGAAATTATGAGTTCTTGTACATTGAGCTTGCTTCTGTTTTTGATTTGCTGATTTTTCTGCCTTTAAGTAGTGATTGGGTGGTTCTCTTTTCCTTTCTTTTTTCTATACCTTACTTATTTAGGGTTAGCGGGTGTGTTTCGTGCACATTTGGTTTTGTATGATGGTTTAAGCGTCCTTTCGCGCCACGTGCTTGTGCACGTGCAGCCGGGTGGGACATTGAGTGCTTGTAGTCTTTAAATGGTAGCTTCGAAGTGCAAGACTAATAGCTATTAGTGGTTTTACTGTGTGTGTTTTGGTAGAAAAATGAGACCATGGCCGCGTGGTTGAGCGCGTGCGAGAGTGTGTCATACGTTCGTTCTCCACGGAATTGATTGCTTTTGAAACAGTGGTGAGAGTTGTTTTGCGGCATATTGATGATTTGGATCCTGTGCGTATCGGTTTTCGCTAAAAGGCATGTGCTCTGCATTGATATTGTATTATAGTATTTGCATCGTTAGCAGCATTATTAGAGTATTATATTATTTGCAAAAAGCCGTGCAATACGTGGCGAGAAAGACGGGAAAGCAGGCAGTGCGCAGGGGGTCCCTCAAGGCAGATGAGGAGACGGTTGAGAATGGAGAGGCCGTGGGAGCAACCGACACACAATGTGATGTCGATACTAGACTGCAGAAAATGGAGGCTTCCCGTGAACACATTGGCAAACAGGTGCAAGAGCTCAAGCATGAGCTAAACAGGGAAGCGTGATGCACGAAAGTTAGTTGAACAGACACCTGAAGCAGCCGAGGAAAAGCTGAAAAGGGTCGCCATTGTGAACTAGAATGTGCGTGACAATAGAACGCAGACCCCCGACGCGACAGGAGAGGGAGTGTCAGCAAAGTACGCGTAATGCGTGCAGCGTGATGAAGAGTTAGCTGGAAAGAGCGGCACCTACCTTGAGGCAGCCACGCAGAAAAAGTAGGAGCTCAGGAGACAATGCCCCTTGTCGAGTCTGAATCACGCGGAAAAGGACAAAAGGAAGCATGGAGTTGTAGTAGAGAGTGAGAGGCAGATTATCGCCGGCGACTCAGATCTAGCTGGGTGCTCAAAAGCAATTGCGTAGAGGGTGAAAGGTCATAAAAGAGTGATGATAGGGATATTTCCAGGGCGGACACTGGGTTCTGTCATGGAGCGAGCAAAAGAAAAGCTCGCGGAAAATGCCCACGTGCGCAACCTTGTCATAGTAGCAGGTGGGTTATATGACGTCCTAAACAAGAAAGGGACAGGACCAGGCCAGCGCTTGGCGAATGGGATGGATGACTTGCGCGAGCTATCCCCTCAGGTGCAGATCGTGGTTTGCACGGTACCGGAGTTGCCTGTGCGTGGCAGTCACGAACAAAGAGCCGTAGTGGCTCCTAATGAGGCGATATGCAAAATGAGCTGAAAGAAAGGCTTCAAGGTTGTCGAAGTAAACAGGGAAGTGAGAAGATGTGGTATTTTTAAATGAGACGGTATCCACTTTAATTACAGGCTGGCAGTAGAAGTGGGCTGGCGACTTCATGGTCGAGCTGTTGCTTCTTGTAGTGCTCGCGGACGCTCAGCAGGCGAGAATAGGTAGTAATGAAGAAGGTTCCCTAGAGGAACCTCAGAAGAGCATCACCGTTGGTAACAGAAAAAGGAGGAAAGCAAGAAAGAGAGCTCGCCATGCGATAGACTACGTAAACATGCAGGGTAGCAGAAGAAAGGAAAAGTGGCAGAGATTGAGGAGCAGGTAAATAGCGTACAAATAGGGGCGTATGCGGTTACAGAAACACACCTTAGAGATTCAGAACAGTGGCGAGGTATTGAGAATATTGTTTGGGAAGGGAGCAACAGAATTAAGTCAGAAAGAAAGGGAGGGGGAGTCGGAATGCTCATTCATCAGTGAGCCAAATGGAAAAGAGTAAATTCACAATGTCAAGAGCATCTTTGGTTATCAGGTACGATGAGTGGGAAAAAAACTTGGCTGGGCGTTACGTACTTGTGGACCGGAAATAATTGCACACAGAAGAATAAAGAACTTGTGGAATGCATAGGTGCTCATAATAAGGTTTTCGGGAATGGTGCTGAAATTGTCCTATTAGGGGACATGAATCCCACATACAGGATTTAGATGGCTATACCGACAACAACGGGAAGACAATGTTACATTTCTGTGAGCAACATAACCACGTTATCTTGAATAGAGGGCCTAAGTGTGAAGGGCAGATCACGTGGGAAGTGAGAAACCGGCAATCGGCCATTGATTACTATCTAAAGACAGAAGGAATTCATGATAAGTTGAGAGTAATGGTCATCGATGAGGAAACATAGGGAAGGACCATAAACGCATCATTTTGAATATGGGATATGTAGTTGGAAAAAAGAGCAAGGAGCGCAATATGGTCAATTCAAATGGGAACTCTGAACAAATAGCAAATATAGGCACTAGAGTCGAGGAAGAACTTGGCAAATGGCCAAGAGTGCGAATATGGAGAGCTTCCAAGTGTAATAACGACAGAAATACAGAAAGAGAAACAACATGTTCGGTGGAAAGGAAAAAAAGCAACCGAAAAGCTGGTGGAACAGGGAGATACGAGAAGTGATCGCCGAACGACAGAAGGCATCTCGAGAGCACAGGCAGGCAAAAAAGGCGCAGATGCCGCAGGATGAATTAACCAGTAAATGGGAAATACACCGGGAGAAAACGTCTGTAGTTCAATTACTGGTGCAAATGGTACAAGTGAACGTTGGTTGCCAGAAATACAGCGGAAAAAAAGGCGGGACCTATAATATTGTTACGTGTAGCTGGAGCCCAATACTATATACAAATTATTTACAGGGAGGGGAAGCTAACGGAAGGCCAAAATGGCGACGGTATATCAAGCTGGCCCACGTCGTCTTCTTCATGCTCAGTGCAGCCTCACTGTGGCGACTGTTCCGTAGCATCACCCCCGGCGCTAGAAGCACCGTCCCGGTGCTTAATCTACACATCCGCGGCTAAAGGTGTCTGGCATCGCTTTGGTCTCCCCACGTGAACGATGTCACATGCAGCCGACGATGACGCTGACAGGTCGGCGGGGATGACTTCATACGTGACATCGGTCACTTATCGCACCACACGATATGGGCCAGTGTAGCGCGACAGAAGCTTTTCTGAAAGGCCTACACGTCAAATGGGTAAGTAGAGAAGCACCAGAGAACCCAGAGTAAAGTGCACGTCGCGATGGTGGCAATCATAGAGGCGTCTCTGATGCTCCTGGGAGGCCTCGAGACGGGTGAGGGCGAGCTGGCGCGCGTAGTCGGCGTGTGCAATCGCGTCGCGGGCGTATTCAATGGTTGAACGTGTGGCCGAGGGCAACAAAGTGTCCGAAGGCAACGCGGGTTCTCGGCCATATAGGAGATAGAATGGTGAATAGCCGGCGGTGTCGTGACGCGATGAATTATACACGAAGGTCACATATGGTAAGTGAAGATCCCACTCGTGGTGCTCGGTCGCAACGTACTTTGAAAGCATGTCAGTGATGGTCCGGTTGACGCGCTCCGTGAGGCCGTTAGGCTGTGGGTGGTAGGACGTGCTAAACTTGTGCTTTGTCGAGCAGGAGCGGAGGATGTCCTAGGCGACTGCCGACAGAAAGCTTCGGCCACGGTCAGTGAGTAATTGGCACGGAGCTCCATGCACTAAAATGATGTCATAGAGCAGAAAGTCAGCAGCGTCAGTAGCACAACTTGTCGGAATGGCTCTGGTGACTGCGTACCGCGTCGCGTAATCAGTAGCGACGGCGACCCATCTATTTCCGGAGCCCGAGAGAGAAAACGGTCCAAGAAGGTCTAGACCAACACGGAAAAAGGGTTCCGGTGGGATGTCGATCGGCTGGAGACATCCAGCTGGAGGTGTGGAGGGCTTCTTCCAGCGCTGACAGGGCTAACAAGCGGTAACATAGCGCCGCACGGAGCGGGCGAGACCCGGCCAAAAGAATCGATGGCGTACACGGTCGTATGTGCGCGAAACGCCCAAGTGTCCAGCCAAGGGAGCGTCGTCAAGTTGTTGGAGGACAGTCGAACGCAGGTGTGGTGGAATTACGAGCAGAAGGTCAAGGCCGTGTGGATCGAGATTCCGGTGGTATAATATCTCCTCCTTAAGGAGAAACATCCCGGGAGAAGCGTCGACAGGCGTTGACTCCAGATTGTCGATGAGGGCTCGTTGCCGATTTCAAGCAACTGGGAGACAGAGAAAACGCAAGCGATGGCGTCCGCATCAGCCGGTTCATCGACAGGGTAGCGGGACAAACAATCGGCATCCTGGTTTAAGCGTCCTGTCTTATATACCACGGAGAAGGTATATTCTTGCAGGCGTAATGCCCAGTGAGCGAGTCGTCCCATGGGGTCCTTGAGTGTGGATAGCCAGCAGAGCGCGTGGTGATCAGTGATGACACAGAAGGGGCGTCCGTACAAGTATGGACGAAACTTCGCAAAAGCCCACACAAGAGCGAGGCACTCGCGCTCTGTGATTGAATAATTGCGCTCAGCGGGTGATAGAAGTCGGCTGGCATAGGCTACAACGCGGTCATGTCCACGCTGGCGTTGTGCTAACACGGCTCCTATGCCGTGACGTCTGGCATCAGGTCAAACTTCCGTTGAGGCAGACGGGTCAAAGTGGGCCAGAATTGGAGCCGTGGTAAGGAGAGTAGTGAGCTGCGAAAAAGATGCGGATGTCTGAGGACGATAAGGTTAATCACGTCCTCAAAGGCATTGCTGACGACGCCTTCAATTTACTGGTGTTTACGAACGTCACCAGCATCGCTGCGATCCTCAAGGAGTGCCGCCGTCTTGAGCATGCTAAAAGCCGCCGGGTATCCCAGAACATCATGCGACTTCCCAATACAGCTGCTACGTCATCCTGTGACGACCTCTTCCACCAGCCGTCGCGATGTGACAAATTGATCCGCATCATTCGTCGAGAGGTTGAAGCGGCACAACCGTCGGCCCCTTCATTCCCGTCACCTGATCATTCTCCGGTGACAATCTCCTTGATCCAGGCCATCGTCCGTCAAGAGTTGTCAAACGTCGGCCTGCAATCCATTCGTTCCATAAGCTCGGAACCTCTTTCTCCACGCACGTCCCCACCGCGCTCTTCTTACTCCTCTTACGGCCTGCGCAGCCTCTCCGAATGGCGAACAGTGGACCACGGGCCGATCTGTTTTAATTGCCGGCGCATTGGACATGTCACTCGCCACTGCCGCAGCCGCTGGCCTTCTCCGATGCGCTATTCTCCTGATTACGAAAACCTCTCCGAATGGGGAACAGTGGACGACGGGTCGATCTGTTTTAATTGCCGACGCATTGGACATGTCACTCGTCACTGCCGCAGCCGCTGGCCTTCTCCGATGCGCTATTCTCCTGATTACCACTCTATGCCCTTCTATGCCCGCTCCATCATCTGAACCTGTGACACCTCTGACACGACCCCGGTACTCCCGCTCGCCTTCTCCCTCCCGTCGTAAATCTCGTTCGCACCCGTCACGCCGTGCTCCTTCTCCGACCTACTCGCCGCACCCCCGACCGGAAAACTAGACAGTGCAGCTTCTGGAGGTGACGCTGCAAAGACGACGTTGGCACGAAATCCTCGCTTCACCTTACCCACGAACAAGAATCTTTTGGACGTTCTTGTCGACAATGTTCCTGTGTGCGCGTTGATTGACACTGGGGCGCATGTGTCCATTATGAGTGCTGTTTTTCGCCGTCAAAAGACATCAAAGATTCTGCCATCGTCTTAAAGCACATGTGGCTTTGCAATTGCTTTTTTTCGTCACTATCGCGTGCACGATTTCATCATGATTGCTACATGTTTTTCTTTTTTGTTGAACCTTATAAATTCGCTGCCTTGTCGAAATAAGGACAGTTGAAAGTCTCCGCTTTGTGAGTGCGTCTATGTTTCTGGTTACGTTCTGCCTTCTTCGCGTAGTTAAAAATTTTACTGAATGTAAAAACCGACTACCCCAAGAACATGCCTTACTGCACCGAATTTTTATAGGACATTTGGCGTCTCTAAGTACAGTGATCTTACCAGGTAGTATGTTACTATAGTTTACATCAATGTAATGATCTCTGTCTTTCCTGTTTTGTAGTTCTTGGAATCCGAGAACATACATTAAGGTTAGATAGATACTTTTCCCTGTGCAACGTCTATCTTCGCAGAGATGATGCGTAGTGCCAGGCTTGAAACCATAATTCCTCTTGATAGCCGGCATAGGCCTAGAAAGAAAGTCAAGCATAAGTTGGCTTTACAAACTCTTTGTTTAAAGAAAAAAAAAGTAAATGAGTCAATGAACATTGTACTCTTGTGCTGCTGCGTAAAAAGCTTGATGAAAAGCCTTGTGTCACAAAGAAATGTGCTATCAGAAAATGGCAAAACCCAATATTGCAAAAATTTCGAATCTCTCTTGTGTACCTATTTATGAAAGCTACCAACTTGGCAGTTCATTTTTTGTTTAAATATGAATCGACACCGGATTTCTATTAGTAATATAACTTATGGGTGCTGACTAATTCTTAATATTTTATATAATAATTACTATGAAAGGTGGCGCATAACGAGCGACGCAAGTTGGAATTAAAGATGTTTACTCAAGAACGGCAAATACCCAGCTTGCTCCAGAAAACGAAATCACGGTTTCCTCGAGAAAGCGAAGCATCCATACGAGAGCAAATTAGAAGACAGCTATACGAAGTTAGGATGGTAGTTTTGTGGCAGTACAAACTTGTAAACACTCACGTACTAACTAAATTAACCAGCACAGTGCCACACACACACAAACAAGTATGAACACATCTCACTCGATGACACGCGCACTCGCTGTCAAAACACTGGAGGGAGCAAACGTTGCAGCAAAAGCGAACGAATCGACCGTCGTGCTACCTCTTGATTCAACGTCAACTATACGGTGAGGACAGTGCACTCAATTGACTCAGTCCCCAGCGCAGATCGCTTTTAAGATAGGGCTGGCGCGGCCGCGCCACATGAGGCCAGCGCCCAAGTACAACGCACCTCATTCCCTCCCCTGCACCCCGTTCCTTGCGCGCGACGGAGAAGATACGCGTCCTCCCCGTCTTCCGCCCTATCGCGCGCGGGATTGAGCCACTACTGTCGCCTCATCGTTAAACGCTTTCGCTCGCGCATACAGCAAGCAGCGCGACGCGACGATGTTATCTCACTTGGACTTAATGCGGAATATAACCGCGACGCTGACGGCGATGGGAGAAATGTGGCGGGACTGCCCGTCCCAGTAAAAAAATCCCACAGAGCGATCTTGTTAGACCCAGCGAGTTCCCGACCGTCCTTCAAGATTTCTTGTTGGTGCCCTTGCAACACCGATAAGATTCCTGAAGGCCCCTTACTACAGCCTGAGAGAACGCTTCCCACACCAATGAGATTCTCGAAGGTCCCTCAAACCTGCTGTAGGCGAGCCTCCGACAGCAATGTGCTTGTTGAATTTCCCTCACGGCTTTCAATGGGCGCGCTTTCCACACCAATAAGATTCCTGAAGGTTCCTTAGGCTTGTAGGCGATCCTCCAATAGAAATACGATTTTTGAACATGTGGCTTCAAGACCCCTTCCAACAGCAATTCCATTGCGGAATCATATATGTACGTCGTTTATGTTGAGCACTTTTGCGGTTCCTAAATACGTTTGAAAAGCAAACGAGTAAGCAGACCACTTAATGTAGTCACAATAGACCGACAACGACGTGACTGACGAACACGGGTCCTCGCAGTGTGCGCGCTTCAGCGAACTTCCGTGCAATGCCAATGAAACTGCCGATCGACGGCTGTATATACCAGATATACGCCGTTTATCCACAGCGCAATGTCAACAACGCCTCCGCGTATATTTATACTTCCTCATGCTCCGAAAGAATGGAACCATTGCTCGAGAGTTGGAACGGGCGAAATTCCATCACGCTTTTTACGTTCAGCGAAGCATATATATATATATATATATATATATATATATATATATATATATATATATATATATATATATAGTGCCGTCAATGTGTTCGAACGCGCGCGCCAGCAGCGCATTTGAACTGACAACTTGTTTGATGATTCAGTTTGCATTCGTAGCGAATTGAAGTAGACCACATTTTCTTTCGAACAGTGCAAGCGGCAAGTGGCGACAACGCGAGGTGCCCATGCCGCTGTTTCATCAAAAGCTGCCGGCACGTCTCCCTCTATCGCCGCGGCGCTTCGCTGAATGAGATGTGGCTGTGTAGACGGATGTATTTTTGCGCAATGTTAAGCTGACACACTTAGCTTTTCAGGTGCAGTAGCTGGTTTTTATAATACGCCAAACAGTCAGCAAGTGACGGCCATTTGACGTAACAGCCTCACTCGGCCAAAATGAGTGCGCTCGGGAAAACCACTTGGATGTGAATGTTAAATTTCGACTCGATCGAGCACAGACCTCTACGACGCAGAGCTATTATAGATGGCGTTGTTTTCATCTTTCTCTCACATTATCGCACAAGAAACTGACGTGAACGAGCTTGTCTTATTCGCCAATTTGCTTGTACTTTCCTATGGCGTAACGCTGCTGATGTGCATTTTCGTTGACCATTTCAGTGGGCGGCAAATGCGCGAGGCAGCTATGCGATTCCCTGGGCGCACTGCCCGAAAGACTACCGTAATAATCGCATTTTTGGGTATCAATGTTTCATATAAACCGTTCTCAAAATTTGCGTCATTTACATATATTCTACGGAACCTATACGTCCGAACTGCAGCCAGCGAAGCATGAAAACCCTTAATTAGGCTTAACAACTTTTCAGTAGCGTAGCTAGGTCATCCGGCATGCGGAGCTTATAGGTCTTCTGTCGCTGGCCCCGGTCTAGTAAGGAAAGCGAGGATATAGAAAATTTCCGGGAGGGGAGGTGGTGTTTCAGCACCAGCACTGCCGCCTTGGACCTTGCCCTTTTCGCTTTCGTTCCCAGAGATCACTTATGTAGCAGTTATACAGGTGGTTTTATTTTCCACACCAAATATCACAGGGCGCTGCACTAATAAGTTTTGCTAGGCGCATTTGCATATCCTCTGTCAGACTTTGAGGCTTGGTAGCCAATACAGATAAAGTTTTAATTTGCGATTTTAGAGGCGGTATTTCATTTGCAAAATTGAAGCCCGACAATCACATGTTGCCCAACAACTTCACAATATTCGTTGTAGGTATACTACAGCGTGCAGTAATTTGGCTGTCACCAGCCCTGAACCAAAACGAAAATTTAATAGGGTATCAGCGACGCTGATCTGCCCACCCTATCAAAAACGACCACCTGCTTCCTTTGCTGAGCAGGTACCAATGCTATGACAAGCAGGAGTTTTCTTCATTCTGATCTATAAAGCCTTTCTTTATTTCCTGCTATGCGCAAGCGTGATCATCCTAGCTGCGGTACCGCCACAAGATTGGAAACAGAATAGAGCAGGCTCCGTGTCGATTCCTGGCGGCTCCACGCAAAAGACTAGAAGGCCACCATGATGGCTGTGCTAGAGAAAGCTTGTGCTACTGTTGGTCTGAACTGGCAATATAGACAACGGAGAGATCGTCGTTGCCGGCGCACTATTTCATATTGCTTTCGGTAGTGCCATAATGGACCGCCCACAGTGCCAAAAGTACTGCAGGCTCTAGCACCCAAGACGATTTTGTTTACAGAACAAGTTTTTGTGTAGTTCATGATGTTAACACGTGTACTTATCTTTATCGGGCGACCACGTTTCGCCGCTTAACAAACGTTATCGTACAGCGCGGGACGCGCCTGCATGTATGCGAAGTTTCTGGAAAGTTATCGATGATTCTATCCGCTGTCTGTTGTCGCCGAACCTTGCGTTATCTGATTTCATCGCCTGACACGAATGGTGTAGAACTTTTTGGAAGGCACGCGGGTCCCAACGATTAGTCTGGAACATTCGACGACTGCTGTATAGAAGCCGACGCGCTTGACCCGCTGATCAGATTTTCGACGATCACCGAGTGTGTTCGCCACGACCGTTGTTCTTCGAGTGTAGCCTGCTTTTGAGAGCACAAGTTCGCCCAATAAAACGCTCGTTTCGAGGGCAATGACAGTTTTGCTGCCATCTTAACCATCACTACCACGTTACATCTGGTGGAGTTGCTAGTTTGTTCATGTAGGAACGCCCCCGCAAAGCCGCAATGCAAGCCCGAAGTCCGAGGAAAAAACCAACATCGCCCAAGACCAGCGTGTTAACCGCAGACTGCAAGGACTGCCCCCAGAGCACGGACTTCTACCTTAGTCGACAAGGAAGTTCATCGTCAAAACAATCCCGATGGCTGCCCCAGCGTCCACCGTTATCCTACAACAACCTCGGGACCCACCGACCTTCCATGGAGCAGCGACTGTAGACCCGGAATCCTGGCTGGAAACCTACGAACGAATCGCGACTTTAACAAGTGGGACTCCGACGGCAAGCTGCGGCATGTATACTTTGCCTTAGAAGACAACACCAGAACGTGGTTTGAGAACCAGTATTCGACCTCTTCCGTAGCGGCTTCCTGCGCACCTTTACGAGCGTCGTGCACAAGGAAAGAGCCGTAACCATGCTGGACGCCCGAGTGCAGCTACCTAACAAGAACGTTGCCATCTTCACGGAAGAAATGAACCGTCTGTTCCGCCACGCCGACCCAGATATGCCCGAGAAGTAAGCCTGCCTTCTCATGCGTGGTGTGAAGGAAGAACTTTTCGGCGCAATGATACGATGCCCATCGAAGACCGTAGAAGGGTTCCTTCGTGAGGCCGCCAGCATCGAGAAGACACTTGAAATGTGTAACCGGCAATTCAACTGCCGCACTAACCTTAGCAACTACGCAGGAATTCAATCATTGGCCACCGACGATATGCGCGAAACTATCAGAGTGGTAGTACGGGTAGAGCTGCAGAAGTTATACCCCAGATCGGAGCCTCCAGTAGCGTCAATCGGCGAAATCGTCGAAGATGAGCGATACCTTGGAGTTCCTGAGGTACAGCTAGCGTCACCGAAGCCCCAGCTGGAAGCGGGGACCAACGCCGGCGTCGCCCGCCGTCAAGGCCCCCCTGCGCGTCCGCGCCAGGGCTCTTTAACGCCACAATACCGTCGTCCACCGCCGCCGCCACCAGCATGCCCGCCAGTCGCCCAGCGCCGCTACCCTAGGAAGACGGACATTTGGCGCACTCCTGACCACCACGCGCTGTGCTACCACTGCGGAAAAGCGGGTCACGTCTACCGCCGATGCCCATAACGGGAGATGGGACTGCGAGGGTTCGCCGTGAACGCGCCGCGACCAGAGATTGGCGAACGGCCTAGCGATATCGCCGACTACCTCGCCGCCACTCACAGGAGCCCTCAACGACCGTCTCGTTCGTGATCACAAGGCCGTTACCTGCCATCGCAGCGCCGACCACACACTGGCCCAGCCCGGGGATGGTCAGCGAGCCCATATCCTGAAAACTAAAAGCAGCAACCGGTGTCGGTGCGGTTGCTGTTCGTCAAACTGACGAAGATTCTCCGCCGCCGCCGAAGGCGCCGAAGAAACTACCTCGACGACATAACGACACGCTGTCGTCCCGACGAAGTGTGGAAGCAAAGAATACGACAATGAAAGACGACCTGACGACGTCACATACGAAGCACAGGTCAACGCTACGCAGCCGTGATCCCACGCAAAGGCCGAACGGTAATGCAAGACAAAGAACCACCGACCTCGACGTGCCTCTCGATGGCCAAGCAGTCACCGCCTTAGACGACACAGGGGCTGATTGCTGCGTCATGAGCGGATACATCACCGCCCAGTTGAAGAAAGTAAAAACTGCATGGGAAGGCCCTCAAATTCGGACCGCTGGAAGACACCTCATCACGCCGACTGGAATCTGCACGGCAAGAATTTTAGTTCATGACCGGACTTACCCGCTCACTTTCGTTATCCTCCAACAGTGTTCACGAGACGTCATTCTCGGCATGGACTTCCTGAACCAATACGGCGCAATCATCGATATGAAGGCGAAGTCGATAACGCTGTCGGGAGATGGAGCGATACCGCTGGAGCGCTCTCGTAGTCACCATGCCTTAACCGTGCTCAAAATTCGTCATCATCCCGCCTCGATCTAGCATTGTCATTTCCGTCGGCACCAAAACACCTGCCGACGTAGACGGCGTCATGGAGGGTGACCAACGTCTACTGCTCGACCGTGAAATTTGCGTCACAAGAGGGATCGCTCGACTGCACGGGGGGAAAACTGAAGTGTTGCTGAGAAACTTCAGCCAGGAGTTCAAGCACATCAACAAGGGCACGACGATCGCGTACATCGAGGAAATTCTGGAAACCAGTAATGCATTTGTCCTCTCAGATTCCGCCACATCTACCCCAACGACCATGGTTCCCGAACCAGACTGCGACACTAATCCAAGTCTCCCCATGATTAAGCAAGAACAGCACAGAAGTCTGCTCTGACGATACAAAGGCTGCTTCTCGACGTCATCAAGGATTCGACAAACACCAGTCGCAAAGCATCGCATAATCACCGGGGAGGGCACTAGACCACTCCGCCAGAGCCCTTACCGAGTTTCGCGGAGAGAACGTGAAGCTATAAGAGAACAAGTCGACGAAATGCTGTGCGACGACATCATCCAGCAGTCAAAAAGTCCGTAGGCACCCCTGTTGTCTTGGTGAACAAAAAGGACGGAACCTCACGTTTCTGCGCCGATTATCGTTGACTGAACAAGATCACATGAAGGATGTATACCCCCTACCACGGATAGACGACGCATTAGATCGGCTCTGCAACGCAAAATACTTCTTTTCGATTGATCTCAAGTCTGGCTACTGGCAAATAGGAGTCGACGAGAGAGATCGCGAAAAGACCGACTTCATCACGCCAGACGGCCTCTACGAGTTCAAGGTCATGTCATTCGGACTGTGCTCGGCGCCTGCAACGTTCCAGCGCGTCATGGACACGGTGTTAACAGGATTGAAATGGCAGACTTGTCTTGTTTACTTGGATGACGTCGTCGTCTTCGCTGGAAATTTCGATGATCACCTTAGTCGGCTTGCAATATTACTAGAGGCCATCAAGTCATCAGGGCTCACTCTGAAGCCAGAAAAGTGCCGCTTCGCTTACGATGAACGTCTGTTCCTAGGCCACGTCATCAGCAAGTCTGGAGTCCACCCCGACCCGCAGAAGACAGCTGCCATTGAAAAGTTTCCACAGCCCATCGACAAGAAGGCAGTGCGTAGATTCCTTGGCATGTGTGCCTACTATAGGCACTTCGTCATGGACTGTTCACGCATCGCTGAGCCGCTGACACCGCTATCTAAATGTGACGTGGAGTTCAAGTGGGAAACGCCGCAGGCCGACGCATTTCAAGAACTCAAATGACGCATGCAGTCACCGCCCCTACTTGCGGACTTCAACGAGGATGCCGATACCGAAATCCACACTGACGCCAGTAGCCTTGGCCTGGGTGCCATCCTAGTCCAGAGAAAAGATGGACATGAACGCGTGATAGCTTACGCTAGCCGGTCGTTGTGAAAAGCGGAAGGCAATTATTCTACAACCGAAAAGCAATGCCTCGCCATCGTTTGGACTACAGCGAAATTTCGCCCTTACCTATATGGCAGGACATTCAAAGTCGTCAGCGACCATTACGCCTTGTGTTGGCTAGCGAATTTACAGGATCCATTAAGACGGCTGGCGTGGTGGAGCCTAAGGCTGCAAGAATATATCACTGTTACCTATAAGTCCGGACGAAAACACTCTTATGCCGATTGCCTATCACGCGCCCCCATTGACTCGCCGCCGCAAGATGACAAAGATGACGATGACTTCCTTAGTATTTTAAGCACGGAAAACATCGCTGAACAGCAATGAGTAGATCCAGTGTTGAAAAACCTCGTCGAGTATTTGGAAGGGCACATCGACGCTGTCCCTAGGGCATTTAAGCGAGGATTGTATTCGTTGTGGCTTCTAAACAACCTACTCGTAAAGAACTTCTTACCAGTGCGCGCGAACTACCTTCTTGTTGTTCCGTCAGCGCTGCGTCCAGAAGTACTGCACGCCCTACATGACGATCCGACAGCTGGGCACCTCGGTTTCTTCCGGACGCTATCGAGGATACAAGAACGGTATTACTGGCCCGGCCTAACCGCCGATGTCGCCCGTTGCGTCAAGGCATGTCGAGAATGTCAACAACGCAAAGCACCACCGACAAGGTCAGCGGGATCACTACAGCCGATCAAGCCTCCTCACCGACCTTTTCAGCAGATCGGGATGGAGTTGCTAGGACCGTTTCCGACATCAACTTCCTAAAGTAAGTGGATCGTCGTGGCGACGGACTATCTTACCCACTTCGCTGAAACTAAAGCTCTACCGAAAGGCAGCGCAGCCGAAGTGGCGACATTTTTCGTCGAGAATATCCTGCTACGACATGGTGCTCCAGAAGTCCTCATCACCGACAGAGGAACGGCTTTTACAGCAGAGCTCACCCAAGCCATTCTGCAATACAGTGAGACAAGCCACAGAAGGACAACTGCCTACCACCCGCAGACAAATGGTCTCACGGAGCGCCTGAACAAGAACCTCGCCGACATGCTAGCAATGTACGTCAACGTCGAAAACAAGACCTGGGATGCCGTCCTGCCGTACGTAACATTCGCTTACAACACGGCGGTGCAAGAAACAACACAGATCACGCCGTTTAAGCTGGTTTACGGCAGGAACCGGACAACGATGCTCGACGCCATGCTTCCGCACGCCACTGACGAGGAGAATCTTGACGTCGCTACCTATCTCCAGCGCGCCGAAGAAGCCCGACATCTTGCCCGCCTGCAGATCAAGAACCAGCAGAGGACGGACAGCCGACACGACAACCTCCGACGATGCTTCGTCGAGTACAAGCCCGGCGACGGTGTTTGGGTATGGACCCCGATACGCCGACGAAGACTCAGTGAGAAACTACTGCGGCGCTATTTCGGGCCCTACAAGATCATCCAACGTATTGGCGCACTGGATTATGAGGTCGTGCCAGACGGCATTTCGAATTCACAGCGGTGCAGCGCACGATCTGAAGTGGTCGACGTGGTGCGTCTTAATCCCTTTTGCGGACGCTGACGAGCTTCCTTATTTTGTTGTTTTCGTTGCTACGAGTGCTTTTCCTTATTATTTTGGTTTGTTTGCAGCATTGGGTCGATGCTTTTCTAAGAATGGGGGAAGCGACACGTCTACTTATCTTTATCGAGCGAACACGTTTCACCGCTTAACAAATGTTGTCGCACAGCGCGGGACGCGCCTGCATGTATCCAAAGTTTCTGGAAAGTTATCGATGCTTCTATCCGCTGTCTGTTGTCGCCGAACCTTGTGTTATCTGATTTCATCGCCTGACGCAAATGGTGCAGAACATTGTGGAAGGCAGGCGGGTCCCATCGATTAGTCTGGAACATTCGTCGACGGCTGTATAAAAGCCGACGCGCTTGACCCGCTCAGATTTTCGACGATCGCCGAGTGTGTTCGCCGCTACCGTTGTTCTTCGAGTGTAGCCTGTTTTTGAGGGCACAAGTTCGCCCAATAAAACGCTCGTTTCGTTATTCACAGTTTTGCTGCCTTCTTAACCGTCACTACCACGTGACAATATGAGTTTGGGTCCCCAATTCCCAAACTATAATCTTTCCTCTATATTTGCTAAGCAGTTATTTATTATATTTTTAATAATTATCTGTCATATCTTGCACTATACTGAGTTCCTAGTTGTTACAAAGACACATAACCTGATAAAAAGCCGGGAGATATCCTCAGAAAATTTGCCTTTCACACAACAACAATAACAGCAGCACGTAGAGGAGGAAAAAATGAAGGAAATAAAGGTAGCAAGGAAGGTCAAGCAGACGCACGTCCAGTTTACTACCCTAGACAGGCAAATGTTTTAAGGGAACAAAAGAAAGGAGGAGGGAAGAAGGTACTATCAGTGTGAATACGTGCTATGTTCATAGTTTCTCGCCTATAATCAGTCCCTGGTGCCATGTGATGTCAAGGAACCGAGCAGTGCCCGCATCGCTTCGTGGGCCTGCGACGCGTAGTGCCATGGCCCAAGAATCTGACCCTCTGAAAATGGTCTGCTATCTAATTGGGTTAACACGATCTGAAGAATCTCGCATTCGATATCATAGATATTAAAAAATCGCAACACGTGCTTGATCGTCTCTTCACATTTGCACAGGTAACAAAATGTTCTGTCGGTCATTCCAGTAAGAATGGGTAGGCTTTAGTAAAAGCCACCCCTAAACAGAGGTGGCACAGTAAAGCTGCATCACGGCGGCAGAAGTTCTATGGAATTTCGAGCTCCAATATAGGATCCAGCCAGTGCAGATGGCAGTTGAAGATAATCGGAGTGTCCACAAAGTTCAGTCTTGGTTTGAGCAAGTAAACAACCCCTCGCAGTGGCTGTTCGTGATAAGGGTTCGTGATAGGTGGGACGGTTTTTTTATGGGCTGACCAGACGCCATCATCAGCAAGGTCATTTCCGACGCTGCCACATTGCCCCAGAAGTCATTGGAAGAAGGCGTTGCGTCCGTTTATGAGGGCTTGATGGAGAATTTCTCTGGCCTAGAACACCAGTTGTTCGTGGGTGTTGCGTTGTAAGGCTGACTGCAGAATCTGAAGGGCTGCCTTAGAGTCGCAGAAAACGACTCAGTTTTAAGGTTAGGCTTGTGTGATGTAATTAAGGAGGCATGTAGAGGCCGTAGAGGTCATTACATAGGTCACTTTCAATGTCATTGTGACATTGTGACTTGTAATGCCGTGATGATAGCAGCGCCTGTGGAGCTGGTGGCGGAGACAGATCAATCTGTGTAAATCTGCGTTCTTTATTCATATGTGTAGTGTAGTGCGTATATGTGTAGGCGCTTTTGTACCGCTTTGAAGCTTGGAACTCGTATCTGAGTGGCAGAGTCTCCGTCTCACACTCCGGAGACCCTGGTTCGATTCCCACCCAGCCCATCTTTCAAGTTGTTTTTTATTCATGAAATGCCTCTGGGATTTATTGCTCACGGCCAACGCCGCCGACACCGATGCCGACGCCGACTACACCGGCTTTTCTGCGACATGAGCTCCTTAACGCTGTCCCGTTAATACGGAAAGATGTCTATAGCGGCTCCACAGCCACGGTAGTCCTCCATAAAGAAAGCAACAAAATCCCAATAAAGAAAGGCGTCAGGCAGGGAGATACGATCTCTCCAATGCTATTCACCGCGTTCTTACAGGAGGTATTCAGAGACCTGGATTGGGAAAAATTCGGGATAAGAGTTAATGGAGAATACCTTAGTAACTTGGGATTCGCTGATGATATTGCCTTGCTACTCAGGGGACCAAATGCAATGCATGCTCACTGACCTGGAGAGGCAAAGCCGAAGGGTGGGTCTAAAAATTAATCTGCAGAAAACTGAAGTAATGTTTAACAGTCTCGGGAAGAGAACAGCAGTTTACGATAGGTAGCGAGGCACTGGAAGTGGTAAGGGAACACATCTACTTAGGGCAGGTAGTGACTGCGGATCCGGATAATGAGACTGAAATAATCAGAAGAATAAGAATGGGCTGGGGTGTGTTTGGCAGGCATTCTCAGATCATGAACAGCAGGTCGCCATTATCCCTCAAGAGAAAAGTACATAACACCTGTGTCTTACCAGTACTCACGTATGGGGCAGAAACCTGGAGGTTTACGAAATGGGTTCTACTTAAATTGAGGACGACGCAACGAGCTATGGAAAGGAGAATGATAGGTGTAGCGTTAAGGGATAAGAAAAGAGAAGATTGGGTGACGGAGCAAAAGCGAGTTGATGATACCTTAGTTGAAATCAAGAAAAAGGAATGTACATGGTCAGGACATGTGTCGAGGAGGGAAGATAACCGATGGTCATTAAGGGTTACGGACTGGATTCCAAGGGAAGGGAAGCGTAACAGTGGGCGGCAGAAAGTTAGGTGGGCGGATGAGGTTAAGAAGTTTGCAGGGACAACGTGGCCACAATTAGTGCACGACCGGGGTAGTTGGAGAAGTATGGGAGAGGCCTTTGCACTGCAGTGGGCGTAACCAGGCTGATGATGATGAAGCTGATGGTGTCCTCTTCGCCACCGCAGGCGCACTAACTTCACATGTCTATGTTTACCCCTTCCGCGTACCATATGTGATCACAATACCCCCCCTGTTCGAGAAAGTGGTTCACAACTATTCTAACACAAGTAAGCGGGATGAAAAAAGAAAAAAGAAAATTGCCGTTAACGTTTGTCTGACTGATCCTATGAGCACAAGACACATTGTACACTGGTCATTGCCCCCAATTAACGTGCGAACGCAAAAGTCTGTCTGCTTTCAAATAAAGACTAAACACTTGAGTGGTCGCATTGTCCAATTGCATTTTGGTATATGAAGATCTCACTATGCGCGACTCAAGTAGTCAGTCCTGACACTGTCACGAGCTTTCTCCAGCTTTTCATGTGCGATCTTACAGGTCTCCTACAGACGATTGCACAAGTGAAAAACATAAGTGTAGGTCGTTCGCCTTTCTCCATTTAGTTCCTCGTTCGTCAACAGTTCCCTTAATGCTGTCCCCGGCATGGTATCCAGTTCAGCTACTCGTACTTTCCCTTTAGCGGTAGTCCTTTGGCACTTGTCGTGCAACTTCACAAAGCACAACCCCTTATGTAACGCTCCATTTATTGGGGCCTTTAGGGTAATAAAATGGAATGCAATGTAATGAAAGCGTCTTACGTCTCCGTGTACATCTGGCCAATAAAATTCTTGCAGTACACAATCGGTTGTTTTCGTGATACCTTGATGTCCTGCCACGATGCTTTCTTGTACTACTTCTAATATGCCACGTCTTAATTCTTTGGTATGACCACCTGCCTAAATGTTCTGCCAGTGACGAGGGGGTAAAGGCGAAACAATAATTCCTTTTTTTGACGAATTGATAACTGTGAAAGTTTCCCGAGTTAAACGACTTGCTCACTTTAGCAAAAGTATGTTCCAGCGTCGGGTCTTTTCGCTGTTCTGCAATGAGTTGTCCTTTTGTTGCGTCACGAAATACAATTGTCGGAAAAAACAAAGGACGGATCTTGCCTTGATCTTCTTCAGTTTTGACTTTAGCCACGCTCGATACATGCTGAGGCTTTCTAGGCGCCTTAGCTTCAATTATAACGACGACGACTATTCGCGGGGAGCTGTGGGGTGCTTCCTGTCAGAGTACGGATCGTACGGTCCTCTGGCGCGTGCAAGACTTCCCAGAAAAAGGTTGTACAGGGGCTCCTCCCACGTGGCACTGACAACTAGCCTGTAAAGTAAGGCGTGTTCACGTGCATGATAGCTTCAGGCAGGTAGCTTGTTCAGCCATGCAGAAGAACAACGTTGCTCGTTTTTCCCGTCATATACACCTGTGGAACGAGTTCTCGTCTGACAATTGTCGTATTACAACCGGTATCTCGTAATACACGAACATTTCTTCCTAAAATTCGGCCTTCAACCACTGGCATGCCCTCGATGAGGAAAGTAGCAGCATTCCCAGGGTTTTCATAGTCGCTGTCCCTTGATCGCTGAGTATTCTTTCCTGGATGCTTTGATGTTTTCACTGGACTAGTCCGAACTAGTTGAGATTCCCTCAGTGCACACAAAGAACTCGGTTTGCTGTACCCGAACTGCTTTCGGCAATTTCTAGCTGTATGTTCCGTTCTGTCACACAAGTTACACTTTAGCATATGCTTAGGTGTGTTACGGCAGTGAGGAGTCAAATGTCCAAACCGGTGAGAGAGGACGCACATGAGTTGCGGTTTCCTGGGAGCTTCAATCTTTTCCCACCGGAATCCTTTATGTAATCAGGACATTTTCTTAGGTTTGTCCAGTTCTGCACTTCAAGAAAGCGATCCGTCAAGCGGGGAAGTTTGTCATGGAATTTGCGCTCTCGCTCCCTCAAGAAAAGGACTAGCTTTCGTTCACCACAGGGCAGAAACTGTTCAGAGATTTTGTGGTCCCGTAGATCTCCACACGTTTTAGGCACGTTAGCCATCTCTATCTAATGATCAAAATAGGCTGAAATTCTTGCTGCTAGCTGTCTTCCAGTTTCGCCCTCCAATGCTCGTGCTTTCCTAACTTCTCTTGGTAGCATTTAGCCGTAAACTGGAGCCTCTCTAGTACAGCTTTGTTTACCTTCGGGTAATCTAATTAATCGTTCAAGTTATCTTCCAAAGGAAGGGAAGCGTTGCATGGGGCGGCAGAAGGTTAGGTGGGCGGATGACATTAAGAAATTTGCATTGACAACGTGGCCACAATAAGTACGTGACCGGGGTAGTTTGAGAAGTATGGGAGAGGTCTTTGCCCTACAGTGGGCGTAATCAGGCTGATGATGATGATGATGATGATGATGAATCTAGTGAATCGGTGGCAGTCATCCGGCCGATCACAGTTAAAGCTTCAGCAGTTAGACACATGCTCGCAGCAGGGGCCCATTTTTCTTATGACCCGTCCTGCCATGTTGCTAGGCGCTTAACTCGCTGTACATACTCGGGCCAGTCATCGCGTTTCTCGTCAAACAAAGGAAGTAACCTCTGTGGATTAAAGAATGAAGAGGAAGTGTTGGCCGCACTCAAAATTTCAGAAGCCGTTCCCGGCACATTCCGAGCTCTTTACTGAAGGTGCAGCTTTAGCTGGAGGATCTCATGCTGCCTCTCGTCAGCTAAGCGCGCTAGTTCAGCATATTCCTTGATTGCCTGTCGCTCCGCAGCTCTCTCTTCCCTTTGTTTTGCCTGTTCGGCCTCAATCCATCTTCGAAGCTCTGTGCCTGACAACCCTAATTAGAGTCCCATAGCCGTGAATTTCTCTAAATCTATGGTGCCCTCTACTAATGTGTGTCGGCGCTCAAGCGAAACTGCCCTCTTTCACTTCATTTACGAGGGAATCCTGGCTGGTTTGCCAGTTTGTGATGTTATTGGGCACAGGATCACCCCAGAAAGAGACAGAAGCAGCACGCAGAACACAAACGCACATCTGAAGAAAAAGACGAAGTGTGGCGACGGGTCGGATGGGCTCCCCACCTGCTCCGCACAGAAGCTACATTTTCGGCGAAATCTCCTCCGCATCCAGATTCTACGTAATCATAGTGGGCCTGAAGTGAACCAGAGCGCGTCAACACCAAACTTGAGGGTGTAAGTGCTATATTTTGCATTTTACGGCCACATCAAGTTTCGAAGCGGGGCTGCCCGGCTAAACCCACTGCGCTACTGGCGAGGCCTAGCAAAGGCTTCGGCCGCCGCACCGCTGAAGATGGCGAACGCGCTGCTCCATGCCGACGCCGACAAACCCCACCAATCGTCCACCGGGGCCCTGGAGGACGAGGGCAAGGAAATTCGCGAATCCCAAGGACTTCTTCTGGCCGATGAGGACAACGAAGTAGACAATGAGCCTTGGATCAATGTTACCAGTCGTGCCCGTCGCCGTTGGCTGCAGACAGGCTCGACCACGCCCCAACTTTCCCGAACGCCACCGAAGCCCGTTGTCCGCCAAAGCCGACCGCCGATGCGCATGCCCCGACAACCCCCCCCCCCCCTTCTTGCCGATGATTACAAGCTGGCGGTTCGTCCACGGAACGGCCTACAGCTCAACAAGGTGAGCCCAGGAAAGTTAGTAGACGCCATCACAAATGAGGCTAAGCTACAAATCGGCTCCACCGGATTCAAAATACGCATCGACGACGACCAAAACATCCTTGTTGTGCGCACTGCCTCAGAAGCTACGGCCTCAGCACTAAGCAAGGTGCAAAAAATTACAATGGATGCAACAAAATATGATATTGCATCATACGGAATTTCCCCCGATAACTCTTCCAAAGGGGCAGTATGCAACATCGATCACGACACCACGCCCGAAATGTTACTTAAACGCATTGAATCTCGCGGATACGAGGCCTAGCATGTAGAAGACTGGGAAACACAACCACCATGGTGATCACATTCCTGGGAAAAACAGTGCCATATTACATCGAATTTTCCGGGCTTCTTTTGCGGTGCTATCTCTACAAGAAAACCGTGCCACATTGCCGAACCTGCAACGAGACAGGCCACAGAGAAGACGTCTGCCCGCGGCCCCCCGCCACACCCAAATGCAGAGAGTGCGGCACTTCACTAGCAACGCAGCAGCGCGAGCGCCACCCTCGGTGCTCTCTGTGGGGCGGGAATCACTAGATGGCAGCGAAAACATGCCCCAACAGGTTCCTGCCGCCCGTCAACCGCCGCAAACAGCAGCAGACCCTGAGTGCAGGCTCTTCGTCTCCGAGGCCACGTGGCGAGCACTCAGCATCCCGCCAGTCGCGGTCCCCGAAACGACGCGGAGCTGTCCAAGGGAGGAGCAGTTCCAGGCCGCGTTCCGGTTCCGGTTCCAGGCGCAGCACCTCATCGCGACGACGGACGCCATCCCATGGCAGGGCCTCGAGCCGGGGTTGTTCCGCAAACGGCAGGAGGGGAAGGAAAGGAACAGCACAGGTAACGCAGCAGGTGAGCTGAGCACAGGTTGTTTCTCCCAAAGCTCATCCCCTCCCTGTTGACACAGAGCTGGCACAGGCACACGCCCAGATGAGCCGTGTCACTGAAGAAAACGCAAAACTCTAATCAGAAATCACTAGCCTACACGCAGAATTCGTAGCACTTAAAGATGAATTGCTTGGAGGAAATAGCACTACCCCTACACAAAACACTTCAACCCCACCACCGGAGAAGCGGAAACGGGAAGAGCAGCCAGCTCACACATTCACTTCAAATCCGACACCGCAATGAGCAACCACGCAGCCCTCTGCACCACAGGCAGTCATATCCATCCAATAGGCAACTCTCCAGAAGGCAGAAGAGGTAGTAGCAAGGGAATTCAGAGCCTTCAGACATCCCTACAAGCTACTATGCAGCGAAAACTCCCAGCTATACAACAGTGAGCGGCACAACAACAAGAATTCGCAACTCGACAACAACACTCTAACACTCAGTTGGCGGAACGCATCATGAGACTAGAGGAATGCATACTAGCACTGGAAGTTCATCAAAGCCGGCGCCCCAAGAAAACAGCTCATCAGACTCTACCAGAACTGCCAGGTTCTCTGGGCTCCCCAGAACCCCATCTTGTGCACGCATGACCACCCCTTGATAACCAAGATGTCTCCTCCTCAACATATATGCAGTAAGCGCGGAGGCTCCCCAGGCGAAACCACGGTGAGGCAGTGGAATTGCCGGAGCTACAAGAACAAGTATGGATCACTGATACAGTAAATCGCTACATCAACAAGACCACCTTAAATCATCGCACTGCAAGAAACGAACACACATGTCCTCCTACCCGAATACGTCACGTATGGCACCGATAAAGCCAACAGCCTTCGCATCCTGGTCACTAAGAAGCTAGTGGCCGTTCAACACCATCTCCAGCAATCCGAACCGCTTACTATTCTGCTCGAAATTATCCCACAGGCAACAAAGAAAAAGAGTCCCATGTTTGGTCTACACGTCTACTGTCGACCGAAAAGCGCGCCATCGGTCCTCAAACTGGTTTTGGAGCAAGCCACGCACGCAGCAGGCAAGCATCCGCTTCTAATAGTGGGCGACTTTATTGCAGCCCACCCGCTCTGGGGTTATACGTACACCAACCCAAGGGGAAATATGCTTCACAAAGTTATTGAGGACATGGATCTCACAATCGTCAACGATCCAAGGAATAGCACGAGGCTCGGCGCCAGTGTTCAAAGAGACACGAACCCCGACTTAACCCTCACCATAAGTATCCCCCAAGCTTGCTGGACCAATCTGGAGGAGTACCTAGGAAGCGACCACGCGCTGCTAGCACCACTCTCCATGGGCTCGAATACAAAGCTAGGATAGGCACTGCTCGCCTAATGGATTGAACCAAGCTACCGGAGATAAGAGAAGAAAGAGCTGCGAACGAACAGAGCCAACAGCTTCAGTCAATTTGGGTTTGGATCACTCAGCTTCACCAGGATGTCAAGGCGCACACCAAAATCCTTGAAACATCCACCACCACTCCTAGCATCGACGCTCACTTGCTCCACATATGGGAAGCCCGACGTAGCCTGCTGAAGCGTTCGAAAAGGCAAAGATCAAATCGTAAGCTCAAGAGGCGAATAACACTACTCACACAAGAGGCTGCGGAACACACTACCACGCTATGCCGAGAGGACTGGCTATCCCTCTGCGACAGCTTGAGAGGAAGACTGAGTACTTCTAAGACGCGAAAGTTATTAAGGTATTTAATCAACCCGGTAAGCAGCGAAACGGAATCTCACCAAAATATGGCCCGAGTAATTCACCAATTTCCTGGAAACGAGGCGCACCTCCATTTGACTCTCAAAGCCCAGTACTTCCCCACACAGCCATCGGAGCCGCTGCCACCCTACACTGGCACCCCTAACGAGCTCCTAGATGAGGACATTCATCTACAACAAGTAGCACCGGCTATAATGGGCTTGAGACACCACCCAGCCCCGGGAATGGACCAAATTACCAATAAGGCACTCGTAAATCTTGACAGCCCCTCACTACTAGACCTTACCGCTCATCTTAACGAAGTATGGAGGGAAGGAAACCTTCCCGAGGACTGGAAAACAGCCGAAGTTCGTCTGATACCGAAGCCAGGCAAGCCACCAGCCATTGAGAACCTACGACCGATCTCCCTGACTTCGTGTGTAGGAAAGCTCCTAGAGGACATCGTTCTCAACCGGCTGCAACCATTCCTGGAGGACTTGGGGAAACTTCCAACAACGATGATAGAATTTCGTCCACACCTCTCAACTCAAGACATTCTACTTCAGCTGAAAGAAGAGGTGATTGTACCAGCGACAGGCAACTCCCCCACGGCTATCCTCGCCTTAAATCATAAAGGGGCGTTCGATAACGTCAAGCGTACAGCATTCTTACAGAGGCTAAGCGCACTGTGCTGTGGGGCCAGGACCTACTCCTATATCAGAGATTTCCTCTCAGATAGAAAAGCCACCCTAAAGGTCGGGGACAAAGCCACAAACCCCTTCCTACTAGGCGGGTGCGGCACACCACAGGGCGCAATGTTATCCCCTCTCCTTTTCAATATCGCCCTAATAAGCCTACCGCCGCTCCTCGATAACATCCCAGGGATCCGGCATAACCTATATGCCGACGACATTAGCATTTGGTCGTCCACAGGGTCCATCGGGGAAATGAAGAACCGCTTGCAAGAAGCTGCAGACGTGGTGAGCGACTATGCTAAGTCATGCAGGCTTAGCTGCGCCCCCCAAAAGTCGGAGCTACTCCTGGTCTCACCGCGAAAGAAGCTGACATCCGACTCGCCCACTATCAACATACAACTGGAGGGACACATCGTTCCGTCTCGGAGCGTAAAGATATTGGGAATGGTTTTCCAATCGCATCGCACCAATACAATATTATCTCAAAAGTTTGAGAATACAACAGCCCAAGTTACACACATGATCCGGCGAATAAAAACCAAGACAAGAGGCATGGGGGAGGCGGACACGCTTCGGCTTGTCCAAGCCTTCATCGTGTCTCGAATAACTTACGCTATTCCATACCCACTACTCAACGCCACGTAACTCAAGAAAATCAACACAATGATCACAAAGGCATATAAGGAAGCGATGGGCCTGCCAATCAGTACGTCCACAGAACGCCTACTACGACTAGGTGTGCACAACATGGCCGAGGAGCTAACCGAGGCACATTTATACATTCAGCGAACAAGGCTGACAGTTACGAAAGCAGGGAGGTCCATTCTCTTACGCCTGGGACTCTCTGCCCTTCTGAGCCATCCGCCACCTCAGACTGTGAGCTTACCTCATGCCATCCGGAGCAACATCACTGTACGTCCTCTACCTCGCTATATGCACCCAGTGCAATACACAAGCGATACGGGACTTTACCCTCTACAGTCTACACCGACGTGGCTTCTTACTCCAGACGCGCAGCCACAACAGCCACCGTAGTCGTCAACAAAGAACATCGGAGCAGCATATCGCTCACACGAAACAATTCCCTCCAAGCCGAGGAAGCGGCCATAGTCCTCGCGCTCTCCCAAACAGAGGTTCAAGTCATAGTGACCGACTCCTAACAGGCGTGCCGCAACTTTGCTAGCGCCATAATTCATACCACTACTCTTAGGATCATCAATGAAAAGCCGCCAACGAGATCAGTCATGATCATCTGGGCGCCAGCTCATCAAGGCATTCCTGGCAACGAGGTCGCCAACACGTGGCTTGATATCTGACCCACCTAGCCGACGCCGAGGAATCTGAACCGGAGCGCATGCACCCTCTAGTCTCGTACCAAGACATCACACAACACTACAAGCTAACCCGCAGAACATATGCAACCCCACACAAGTTACTACCTAGGGAGTAGGAGCGATTCCTCCGAGCTCTACAGGTTAATACATTGCCCCACCCAACCAGAAATCACCTCATAGACCCTGCACAATTCTCTGCGCCATGCCGCTTCTTAGCAGAGCCCGGGGCCCTCAGGCACATAGTAGGGGTTTGAAGAGCGGTACCATTTAATCCTCCGAGCCCTTACCCCACTAACGAGCTTTGGGAGAGAGCCTTGGCCAGCTCCGACCTCGAGGATAAGCAACGGCTGATTGCGAGGGCCCAGAACGTGGCTCGAGCTTAAGGCATTCTGGAATGAGGACGCCTCTCAAAAGCTGCATTCACCCAATAAAATTTTTATTTTCTCCTCTCACACATCTGATTGTATTGGACATACTAACAGATTGAAACGGCAAACAAATGCGACAGTTCCCATGTACATTCTGGAAGATATGCAGCTCTCTCTCTACATATATAGTATTACGATATCATCGAGTGATGATGAAGGTACGAGCCGCCGCGAGAACGACGACGAAGTGGGTCTGTGCCTTTTGCCGCGAGCGAGTGTCGGCCTGGCGATCTGGCTCCAGTGTAAATAACCTCTATATAGCTTCTTTATTCTGTGTCTTTCCACACGTAACATTCTGGTGGAGGTCGGCGATCCCCGTCCTCACCACGGAACTCCGGAGTGGTCGGTACATCGAGCTTGTCACCATGCCTCCCGGTGACGAGACCGCCTTTGCAACGGCTTCGGCGTGTCCGACTGCTCCAATTATCACGGTTGCCCAACATCGCGATCCTGGTGAGTTCTCTGGCCTGGAGGGAGAGGACGTTTACGAATGGATCAAGCTCTACGAACACGCCAGTGCTAATAACAGGTGGGAACCAACGATCATGCTCGCCAATGTCATCTCTTATCTCGGCGGCATCCCACGCGTGTGGCACCAAATGCATGACGACGAGATAAACAGCTGGGACAGTTTCAAAGAAAAGCTAAGGGAAGTGTTCGGCGACCCCATTGGGCGCAAGGCTGCCGCGAGAAAGGCTCTTGCGTCTCGTATTCAGACATCTATAGAGCCGTACGTTTCATACATCCTCGATGTCTTGGCTCTCTGCCGCAGAGCTGACGATACTATGTCTGAGGCAGATAAAGTGTCGCATGTGCTAAAAGGCATCGCCGACGATGCTTTCAATTTGCTGTTTTCGGCCACGTCTCGACTATCGACGCCATCATCAAAGAATGCCGTCACCTTGAACAAGCTAAGAGCCGCCGTATCACACATCACATCACGCGGCTCCCCAACACTACCACTACGTCGAGATGTGAGCGTCGACCGCGTCAAACCACCCCCTGTGGCGATGCAACTCGTATTCCTCACCGCGAGCTCGAGGCCGCCTGTTTGCCAGCTTTCTCCGCGACGCCTCCCGATCCACCAGCAACCACGATTGCGCTGATTCAGGCCGTCGTCAGAAAGAAATTTGAGAGCATGGGTCTCAACTCCGTGTGTCCATCGTCTACACCAACGGTTCCCCAGTTCTCTAGCAGGCCTCCTCGTCCCCGGCAGCCTTTCTCTCCCACGCCGCGCCGCAACCCGTCCGAATGGCGTACCCCTGATGACAGGCCGATCTGCTTGCACTGCTGTCGCATCGGCCACGTCGCTCGTCACTGCCGCAACCGATGGCCAATACCTCCTCGGACATACACCGCCGCTTATTCCCGCCCCTTTGGACCTTCTGTTCCCTAAGCCACCCGCCATGACCCCATTGCCGCTGATGCTGCTCCCCCGAACCTTCGCTACAGCCGCTCGCCCTCACCTCGACGCCATCAGTCTCGTTCGCCCCAACCCCGTCGCTTCTCTCCGTCGCCTATCGCCTCCCGGATCCAGCCGGAAAACTAGGCACTGCAGCTTCTGGAGGTTGTTGTGTTCATAGCAGGTGAAGCTGCCTTGTCCACTCTGCCCTCAAATCCTCTGCTGACGTTACACAGGAACCAAAACCTTCTTGACGTTGACGTTGATGGCTATCCTGTCACGGCACTCATCGATACAGGTGCACATCTTTCTATTATGAGTGCTGCCTTCCGACGACGACTGAACAAGCTCCTCACCCCAGCGTTGGCACGCGTCGTCCGCATTGCGGATGGCGTACTGTGCCTATCATCGGCATGTGTACGGCACGTGTCAGCATCGCCGGCCGCCACACTCCTGTCCTCTTCACCGTAATTGCTCATTGCCCCCACGACCTCATTCTCGGCCTCGATTTTCTCTCTGCGCATTCTGCTCTTATTGACTGCTCTGCCAATACCCTTCGCCTAGAGTTGCCAATTCTCACACAACCTTCTAACGCACCCCAGTGCCGCCTACGCCCCACCGGCTTTATTCGCCTGCCGCCAAAATCAATAGCCTATATTGAACTCTTGTCTTCCCCACCAGTCCCTGATGACGAGTACCTCGTCACTCCTCTGCCCGACATTCCGCTAAAGTATGACGTTACCGTGCCTCACAGTATACTCACTATTACACCGAACCGCACTTACCTACCTATCTGTAACTTTGGATTGGCTAAGCAAATTCTACCGCAAGGTATTTGCCTTGCCAACGTTGATTGTTTCGGCGACCATCACGTGGCAACATTATCGACCAATGCTTCTTGCGAGCTTAGGGGGCCCATCATGCCAGCCTCGGCCGCCGACCCCAAGATACAGAAAATAATTGCGACGGACCTGTCTTCTGCGCAGGCTGAAGACCTTGCCCAAGTGTTATTATCCTACAGAGATATTTTTGACTTCGACGATAGCCTTTTAGGCCAGACGCTCGCGGTCAAGCATCGCATTCTTACTGGCGATGCTACTCCTATTCACCGACGACCATATCCAGTTTCTGCGTCTGAACGCCGAGTAATTCAAAGTGAAGTCAACAAAATGCTAGACAAAAACATCATTGAGCCGTCTTCCAGTCCCTGGGAGTCACCTGTAGTGTTAGTTCAGATGAAGGATGGCCCGTGGCGCTTCTGTGTAGACTACCGCCATCTGAACAACATTACTAAGAAGGACGTCTACCCGCTCCCAAGTATAGACGACGCCCTTGACTGCCTCCACGGTTCCAGCTATTTCTCTTCCATTGATCTTCGTTCTGGATACTGGCAGATTGCTGTTCACTATATGTGTCGCGTGGTTGGTGCCGCGCGGGGCACGAGCACGCAGGGACGGACCGAAACGTGCGACCACTTGCTTGGACGAAAAGGGAATGCCCCTTCTTTATTGGGCCCGAACATATATAGACACACACAGATCACAGGGGGCGCCACACTCTGGTGGCAGCCTAACAAATGGGGCTGAAATGTGGCGACCTCTACATCTCCCCCCTTGAAGCATTAGAGGTTAGACGGGAGAGATTCCGGAAGCCAGACACCTCAAAAGTTTCACAAGTTCAAACGGCGAGGTGGAACGATAGGCCGGCCGTAACGTGTTCGAGTCACACCGTCAATGCGGTCCCTGGCTGCAGGGGACTGTTGCACGGACTGTCCGAGGGGGACCGTTGATTCCACGATGTTGGCAGGCCGAGGCTCCTGACAGTGAACTTGCTGCAGTGGTGGTGGTTCCTCTCCGGAGGCAGTAGTCCCAAAAGGCACTAGGTGACGCCGGTTGCGCTTTAGGGTGCCACCTCGCTCCGTTTCGACCACGTAGCTTCTTGGTCTTTGCCCAGGACTGAGGACCGTAGCCTGCACTTGATCGGGTCGCAACCAGACGCGCTGACCTGTTTGGAGTGGCGGCAAGTCTCGAGCTCCATGATGCCTGTTGCAATTGTCGGCCTGCTTCTGCTTGTAAGACGCATCGTTGGCGACGACTTCTTTCATTGGGGGCCAGTTGGGACATAGCTGGGAGCCTTGCTTTGGGACTCTGGTTCTCAGTTGACGTCCCATCAACAGCTGGGCTGGACTAAAGCCGTTGACTCCTGGAGTGTCCCTATAGCTGAGCAGAGCCAGATAAGGATCCTTTGACTTGCGAAACAGGTCCTTGATAGTCCGCACCATGCTCTCCGCCTCTCCGTTCGATTGAGCGTAGTGTGGACTGCTGGTCCTGTGGTTAAAGCCGTATGACGCTGCAAACGCCGCGAACTCTTGCGACGAGAACGGTGGGCCGTTGTCGGACCTGACTTCTTGCGGGATTCCATGGCGGGCAAAGATGGATTTGAGAGCGTCAATGACTGCCTGAGCTGTCGTGCTCCTCAGGGTCACCACCTCTGGGAACCTTGAGTAATAGTCCACCACCAGGATGAACGTCTGGCCGTTGAGGTGGAACAAGTCTATTCCAAGGAATTCCCAGGGATGTCCAGGTAGGGCTGTGGAGAGCAGGGGCTCGGCAAAGTTCACGCGGGTGGAAGCGCACTGTTCACAGTTGGCAACGAGAGAGGCGATGTCTGTCGAGATACCGGGTCACCAATCTGACTCCCGAGCTAGGGCTTTGGTCCTGTTGATGCCCTGATGACCTTCATGCAACAGCGTCAAGACCGCTGGCCGAAGGGACGATGGGATGACTAACCGGGCGCCCTTCAACAGAACACCGTCACAGACAGAGAGCTCGTCTGCCACCGAGGCGTACCTTGTAAGGTGCAGTGGTATCGTGGTCTTTTTAGGCCAACCATTCTGGCAGTAGGAAGCGAGGGCTTCGCACTCGCCATCGGACTCTTGTGCCTGTCGCACGTCTTTAGGGCTGAGTGGCAAGACTTCCGACGTGCAGCCGACTACCTGTGCTGCAAAAAGTTCGATAGTGTCTAGATGAGTGGGTGGCTTGTAGGTGATGCGCGACAACGTATCAGATCTGGCTAGCAGCTTTTCTGGCACGTGCAGCATACGGAACTGGTATTGCATGGTCTTCAGCGGTAGTCTCTGAATACGAGGCGGCAACACGTCCAGTTCCATCTTGCCCAGAAGCGAAACGAGTGGCAAGTGGTCAGTCTCGACGTCGAAGGGGATGCCACGGACGAACTCGTCGAACCTTTGGATAGCCCACGTCGTTGCCAAAGCTTCTTTTTCAGTCTGGCTGTAACGCTGCTCGGTATCGGTCATTGACCTCGAAGCGAATGCGACTGGGCGGCGCTCTCCTGAGTGTTGCGTCTGTAGCAAAACTGCGCCGAGTCCGAATAAGCTTGCGTCTGCAGACACCGTAGTGGCGTACGAAGGGTGGTACTTGGCCATGCACCTGTCTGACGTCAAGAGTTCCTTGATTTTCTCGAACGCTGCCTTTTGCTCGTGCTGCCACACCCAACTCGCAGACTTGTTCAGTAAGGCTCTGATGGGATCCGTGACGTCCGAGATGTGTGGCAAGAACCTGACAAGATGGTTCACCATTCCGAGCAGTCTTCTAACGCCAGCGACGTCCGTTGGGGCTTCCATGGCTTTGACTGCTTCGACCTTGCCCGGATCTGGCCTGATGCCCTGTGCCAAGACGACAACTCCGAGGAAGGAGACCTCGGGTACCCCAAAACGACACTTGTTTTGGTTCAATGTGATACCTGCTTTTGCAAGGCGAGATAGCACCTGGCTCAGTCTGACGTCATGTTCCTGGCGGGTGCGTCCAAAAACCAAAATATCGTCTATCATATTGGCGACTCCTTCTTGGCCCTCCAGGATTCTTGCCATCTGCTTTTGGAAGTACTCGGGTGCAGAGGTGATGCCAAAGGGGAGCCGGCAGAAGCGGCAGAAGCAGTATCGGCCATATGGGGTGATAAATGTCGTAAGCTCTTGGGAGTCTTCAGCGAGCTTCACCTGGTGGAAGCTTGCGGTCGCGTCCAGCTTCGAAAAAACATTTGCATCGCCGAGGAGGCCAAGGACTTGCTCGACAGTTGGCAGAATATGTCTTTCACGAAGGACGACCTTGTTGAGTTGTGTTAAGTCGACGCAGAGGCGGTAGGAACCATCGCCTTTCCGGACGACGACGAGACCCGAGCACCATGGTGTTGGCTTGTCGACCCTACGGATCACGCCTGCGCTTTCCAATTTGTCCAGCTCGCGGCGGACAATCTCGAGCAGAGGAATGGGGATCCTGCGAGATACGCTTAGCGAGAAAGGTACGGCATCGGGTTTCAACCGGATGTTGTATTCGTCCTCGAGGGTTCCCAATCCATTGAAGAGCTCGGCGTGCAGCGTCGCTTTTGAAGTTTTGAGTTGATCAAGAAACCGAACTACTTGGAGAGCTTGGAGCGCTGGCAGTCCCAGAAGAGGCACAGTGAGAGACTGGATCACGTAGAGGCGCTGACAGCTTGTTTTCCCTTGCCACTGAAGTCGTGCCATATACGAGCCCAGCACGCGCAGTGGCTGTCCTCCCGGGCCAATGAGCAGAGTGTCGACTTCGTCGAGTGTGGCAGGCAAGGTAGGAAAGTCGCTGGGAACAGCAGATACTTCGGCTCCGGTGTCGACCTTGAACTGCGCTGCGTAGTCGTCAACGGTGACGTCGACGAACTTTGCCGAGGCGGGCGTCGCGACGGCGTGCAGGTGAACGGAGCTGAGCTTGTACTGCTTGAACTTCCGCGAGCGGCATACTTCGGCAAAGTGGCCTTTCTTTTTGCAGAAGTTGCAGGTGGAGCGACGGGCCGGGCAGTCTGAACGTCGATGAGGCGCGCGGCCGCAGAATTCACATGTGGACGGCTCGCGTGAGCGCTCTGCTAGCGACTGCTGCGAACGAGGCTTAGCGGCGGAGCGGCGGCGAGAGGGGAACTTGCTAGCTTTTGCGGCGTCGAGGTTGAGCTCGCGGGAGTGCTCGGTGCGGTTCTGGGGCAACGCCTTTTCCCTGTCGGCGTCTTCGGATTGACGGGCTTGTATCCAGCCGTCCTGTAGTGTCAACTTCGCGTTCCGGCACAGCTGGTCCGAGAGACGGGAGTCGCGGAGGCCGACGACGAACCGGTCGCGTACGAGCCTTTCCTCGACAGCAGCAGACGGATAGTTACAGCGCTTGACCAACCTGCGCAGTTCTGCGTAGTACGTGTCGACGCTTTCGTCGGGCAGCTGAACGCGTCTGTGGAACCGTGACGATTCGTAAAGCTCGTTTGCCGGGTGCACGAAGTGCTCAGTGAAGCGGGTGGCAACGGCTTGGTGTGAAGCGAGCGACTGGGCGTCGAGCGAGAAAGTCTCGAGAAGCGGGCGGGCCTCCGGGCCCATGCAGTACAGTAGCGAGCGTACCTGCATGTCTTCCGACGCTTTCGTCAGTCCTGAAACCGCTGCGTAGTCTTCGTAGCGGCTGAGCCATGTCGCCCACGTTGGCGGGTTCGCGAAGTCCAACGGTGCCGGCGGCTGGAAGGTGACGCCGTATAGTTTTGGCGGCTCGCCGGTCTCGAGGGACATCTTGGTGCCATCCTATGAGGTGAGGGCTAAGGCAGGGGGGCGTTATCCGGCCGCTTCTGACACCATGTCGCGTGGTTGGTGCCGCGCGGGGCACGAGCACGCAGGGACGGACCGAAACGTGCGACCACTTGCTTGGACGAAAAGGGAATGCCCCTTCTTTATTGGGCCCGAACATATATAGACACACACAGATCACAGGGGGCGCCACACTCTGGTGGCAGCCTAACAAATGGGGCTGAAATGTGGCGACCTCTACAATATGGATGGAGAAAAACCGCGGTCATCACACCTGATGGCCTATACCAATTTAAAGTAATGCCGTTTGGATTATGCAACGCCCCTGCCACCTTTGAGCGTATGATGGACTCCTTGCTCCGTGGTTTCAAATGGTCACCTGTCTATGCTACCTCGACGACGTCATCCTCTTCTCGCCCACGTTCGACACTCACCTTGAGCGTCTAACAGCTATACTTGACGTATTTCGAAAGGCGAACGTGCAACTTAACTCGTCCAAATGTCGTTTAGGCCGCAGCCAAATTACTGTTCTGGAGCACCTCACTGACGCTTCCGGAGTACAGCCTGATCCCGACAAAACTCGCTCTGTCCTAGACTTTGCGGTTCCGAAGACAGCCGCAGACGTTCGAAGTTTTGTCGGGGTATGCTCGTACATTTGTCGTTTTATTCAAGATTTTGCGGCAATTGTTAGACCCCTGACTAATCTATGGAAGAAAGGCGTACAATTCTTGTGGGGCCCTGAAGAAGCCGCCGCCTTCTCTCGTCTCCTCACTCTTCTCTCCTCACCACCCATTCTCGCCCACTTCGACCCTGATGCCCATACAGAATTGCGTACAGATGCCAGCGGTCATGGCGTAGGTGCCGTCTTAGCCCAGCGTCAGTGTGGCCAGGATCGTGTTATTGCTTATACAAGCCGCCTCCTCACACCATCGGAGCGCAACTATTCTATTACGGAACGAGAATGCCTTGCTGTAGTCTGGGCGGTTGCGAAGTTCCGTCCCTACTCTTACGGTCGCCCTTTTTCCGTAGTCACTGACCATCATGCTCTCTGCTGGCTCTCATCGCTACAGGATCCTACAGGCCGGCTTGGTCGACGTGATTTGAGGCTACAAGAATATAACCAAATCTTTTAAAGATTACACCAGAGCGGATGACGCCAGCATAGTCGACTACATGGAAACTTGTCTAACGCGCTTTGCAGATAGGGGTATTGACGTGTCTGCACTTTGGACCGCGTTTACTACAATGTGCAGGCTTTGCATAGATACATTCATACCCACTAAAACTAAGAAAGTCAATAAAAATACGCCTTGGATGACGCGTGGAATAATACAACAAAAGCGCAAAATCAAACGAATAAAACAGAAGCATCGACGCACAGTCGATATCACGGAACTCCAAAAACAGCTGTCATGCGCCGTGCGCGATTCTAAAAATTTTTATTTTTCCTCAACATTGCCCAACTTTATAAAAAACGCACCGGATAAGTTTTGGGGATTCCTTGGCAATAGCAAGAAGTCTGTTACGGAAATTGCAGTGAATGGAACCATTCTTAACGACTTGAATGCCATCGCACAACATTTTAACATTTATTTTCATAGCGTATTCTCCCATGTGCAGTCAGGCCCACCTTTGAGTTCTGTAGTGTTTGAAGAGCATGAGGCGAGCTTTATATCTTACCATGGCATGGTGTCTATGTTACTCAATTTAAAAACCGAAACAACCCCTGGTCCTGACAACCTCCCGAATGTGTTTCTTAGGCGATACGCCGAAACTGTTGCCAAATTCTTAGTTGTATTATTCAGAGCATCTTTGTTAAGCGCGAAAGTGCCTGAAGATTGGAGGATGGCTCGAGTTGTTCCGGTCTTTAAGAAAGGCGATCCATTATTGCTCGAGAATTACCGCCCCATATCAATGACGTCATCGTGCTGCAAACTTTTCGAGCACATAATCGCAACTCGCATTAATGAATTTCTAGATGAACACTCCATACTAACAAGTGCTCAACATGGCTTCAGAAAAGGTTATTCTACTACCACACAATTAGTAACAATAATTGATTCAATTGCCAAAGCTTTGGATGCCAACGGTCAAATTGATGCAGTGTTTTTAGACTTCAGTAAAGCATTCGATAGGGCAATTCACAGAAAGCTAATTTTAAAATTAAGGAACAATAATCTTGCGGACATCATAATTACCTGGATTACAGACTATCTGGATAATCGCCAACAATATGTTTCAGTTGACGATCACAACTCGGGATACCTACCAGTCACTTCAGGTGTTCCCCAGGGCAGCGTCCTGGGTCCATTGCTCTTTATTTTATATATTAATGACATAGTTACCATAGTCAAACCAGGAACACAAATAAGGCTGTTTGCAGATGACTGCGTTGTATTTCGTACTATTAAGTCCGTGGAAGATCAGGAGGAACTTAACTCTAGCTTGAATAATATATTTTTGTGGTGCGAAGAATGGGGCATGGCTGCAAACATAGATGATCTCTTCGCACAACGCATAAAAAAGAATCCCCTGGAATACACGTATCAAATGGGATCTGTTTCATTAAAGCAAGTTGAGAGTTACAAGTACCTTGGCGTAACGTTCACTAATAAATTTTCTTGGAACCTTCACATTGACAACACATGTTCTTCCGCCTTTCGGAAGCTAACCTATCTGTGACGCAAACTAAGAAATGCCCCTTCAAACGTTAAGCTACTCACTTACCTAACCTATATCCGGCCAAAACTTGAATATGCTTGCGTTGCATGGGATCCCTATACTAAAGTCAATGTTAACAAACTTGAGAGGATACAGAGAAAATCTGTTCGTTTTATTTATTCTAAGTTCAAAAGTTCGGATTCCCCGTCAGAGCTGATGTTGGCTAACGATATTCCTTCGCTTGAACAAAGAAGGCAAAAACACCGGCTAGACTTTTTACATAATCTAATTATTCACAAATTGGCTTTGGACCCTTCACTATATGTAAGTAATCTCTCCACTAGGTATTTACGACACCATCGTCCGGATACACTGACACCTATCTATGCTAGGACAGACAGCTATAAGTTGTCCTTCTTTCCCCGAACTATTTCTGAATAAAATTCGCTGCCCGCCCCTTACAATATGAGACTCTGTTTTATGTAAGCTTTTATTGTCTTTTTTTTCTGTATAGAACGTGTTCTTCCTGTTGAATGAGCGGGGCAGGTCCTCGGCTCTCAAGCTCCCTTGCCTTTGATGTACAGTTCCCTTGCCTTTGATATGCAATTCCCCTTGCCTTTTTTTACATCGTTCTGTTTGCACCATTAATTGATTTAGGTATTGTGATTTAATCCTTTTCACTAAATGTTTCTGTGAGCAATATATTATTGTAAAGTCTATATATTTTATGAATGTATACGAACGCATCTTGTATATGTCTTGTACTCAATGTCCGCCCATCCTGCAAGGACCACAATGTGGTCTGCAGTATGTACTAAATAAATAAATAAATATTCTGTGGTCTACAAGTCTGGCCGCTTGCACCAAGACGCTGACAGCTTGTCGCGTTACCCTATTGACGACCCTGACTCCTCCAATATTACCAGTGCTGCTTGCGTATTCTCTGTGTCGCAGCTGCTTCATTTCGCCGTCGAACAACATCATGACGCCTACATCAGAGCACTCATCGACCGTTTTGAACACTCTCCGGCCGACGCCACTCTACGCTTCTTCGTCCTCCGGGACGGTACTCTGCACCGTCGTAACCTTCATCCGGGCGGCTCTGAGTTCCTACTTGTCATACCTAAGCACCTCCGCTCAACCGTTCTACAAGAACTTCACGACGCACCACACAGCAGGACACCTCGGCGTATCTCGAACCTATGACGGTGTACGTCGCCGTTTTTCTTCGCCCGGCCTTGCCCGTTCCGTACGACGTTACGTCGCCGCTTGTGAACTTCGCCAACGACGCAAGAAGCCTTCCCAGCTCTCCACTGGCTACCTGCAGCCGCTCGACATCACCGCCGAGCCCTTCCATCGTGTCGGCTTAGACCTTCTCGGCCCATTTCCGAAATCTACATCAGGAAACAAGTGGGTTGCAGTCACGGTGGACTACGCGACCCGCTATGCCGTAACCCGCGCTCTTCCGACCAGTTGCGCAACTGATGTTGCGGACTTCCTCCTGCATGATATCATTTTGATTCACGGTACCCCGCGTCAATTGCTAACAGACCATGGCCGTACGTTCTTAGCCAAAGTCATTGACGACATCATGCGTCGCTGCTCAATACAGTATAAATTTACTACCTCCTACCACCCTCAAACGAACGGCCTCACTGAGCGTTTGAACCGCACCCTTACAGACATGCTATCCAAATACGTTTCAGACGACCACCGTGACTGGGACCAGGCTCCACCTTACATTACATTTGCGTATAACTTTTCCCGTCTCGAAACTGCTGGCTTTTCGCCTTTTTACTTCTTGTATGGCCGTGAACCGACGCTACAACTGGACACTGTGCTTCCGTGCTTCCAACTTGCGCGCACTCGTCTGCAAGTCTCTCAAGGCGAACAGAAGCAATGCTACGACCTCCGTCACCGTGATGTCCATTTAGTGCCCGGCACCCTCGTGTTGCTTTGGTCACCATCACGTAAAGTTGGGCTTTGTGAAAAGCTGCCTTCCTGCTACACAGGCCCATATCGCGTGCTTCGCCAAGTAACCGATGTCACCTACGAAATCGCTCTAGCCACGCCCACTATGTCCTCCACTGTGACAGCCAGTGACATTGTCCACGTCGCCCCACTTCAACCCGACAACTCTCCATGTGCCTTGGATATTTAACAGCACCGTGATGGCGGTTTTGCCGCCGGGCGGTAGTATTACGATATCATCGAGTGATGTTGAAGGTACGAGCTGCCGCGAGAACGACGATGAAGTTGGTCTGTGCCTTTTGCCGCGAGCGAGTGTCAGCCTCGCGATCTGGCTCCATTGTAAATAACCTGCGTATACCTTCTTTATTCTGTGTCTTTCCACACGTAACAATATATATATATATATATATATATATATATATATATATATATATATATATATATATATTGGTCAAATGTGGTCTGGTTACAGTTCAGACGGAAGCACGTGTCACCCTGTCGGAAACGTGGTGGAACCGGTGTCGGACAGCAGTGTCGGAAATCAGGCTCGGCCATCAGTGTCAGACAGCCAGGTCAGACGACAGGGTCGGGCTGTCTCGTGGAGGTCAGGTTACTCTGCGCCTTTGTCGCTCTACGGCCGCTGTCGATGAACCGTGGGCCCGGTTTCCCGCCGGCGGGGTTTGCGCTCGGGAGCACACATGAGCAGCCACCGGCTCACGTCTACAGCTGGTGGAGTAGCCCTGTGGCCACTCACCCGAACGCTCATTCAGCCAGGCTCAGGACCGCCAGCCCTCCTGCACCAGTTGCCCAGCGGAGGAACTGGGCGAGATAGCCTCTCAGCTGGTCACAGAGTTGATTTGGGTACAGACATAGTGACGGGGGTGATGATAGCTCCCATGGGCCGGACGCCGAGCGAGGAAGCTTTTTTGCCGTCGAACGCCGAACCTCGCGCACTCCTCACGCCACGGGTCACACTCGCTCGCGCCACGCTTTTTGAGGCGCCACTGTCGACACTCACAATTCGGTATCGATGACGAGGATGAGGGCCCATTCGCCCATACCCACTCGCGGGCATTTGCCAAGAATCAGTGTCCTCTTCGCCGCTGCACGGCGCACTTCCTTTATATATTTATGTTTCTCCCTTTTGCGTCCCATTTATTATCACAATGTTCAGTGATACTCTTCAATGCTCTTCATTAATCAAACTGCCACACATTCTCGAGATAGCCAATTGAGCATTTACGAATATCTGCACTAAGCCTGTCCGAGATAACAATTGTCGAGCACAATGTTTTAAAAATCTATGGACCAAGGAAATACTTTAAATCCACACTAAAGTACACAGATATATAAATATTAAGATTTGCAAATAATTGTATGTGAAATAATGTCACTACTGAATGTGTGTCATTACCTCCAATTTCACATGGTCAACCAGCTGCCACCTATTATGTGACGAGTACACCCTCTAGTCTCATAATCAGGCTTTTCTACTAAACTGTCTTACTAACCTTAATAAGTGCTCATGAAGTCTTTAGCCTGCCTTATGTTTTCATGTTACGTTTTGTGATGTGTAGGAACCACGCAACCCTTTCGTCTACTGCAGCAACAAGGCCTTTCCAGGCCATCTCCATAACACTCATCTTGAACCCGCATACTCAAGAAAATATTTGAGTTGGCATATATTTATGCCCCATGCGCCTTACACGTAGCAAACATTGTCAGAAAGACTGGCCATTGTCTTCATGAGCGAGTAAAATAACTACGCAATAAAATATGTGCATGGAGGCACATTGTCATCACATTGCAGCATGTGTGTGCCTCCATTTGGTAAAGGAATGCACTAATCAGAGCAAACAGGGGGATCTCTTAATGTGAGGATTCCAAATATCAAAAAGATATCAAGTTCACGAGATGTACCTGTCAGCACAGTGTCAATTGCTTTATTAAAGGAATTATTATTTCTTAGGCATCAGCATGATAGTTTCCTTAGGGGATCTCCTAGTATATTTTACCAAATAAATTTATATTATTGCCGTGTCTCATCACTTGTGCCTGTTCACCTCAGTGTTTTTGAGGCTCTACAGTAAATTGTGCCTTATCACTAGGCATGCCAATACATACCTCGTGGTAGGAAGACTACCTAGCAGTGTTGCTAAAAAGTTAAGATCTTTGTAATATAAAGCTGCTTTGCATAATGCACTACCAAAAAAAGTGCAACGTTAGGGCAGCACACTGTTCTCAGCGCTGTTTTACTAGCAGTTAGTAGCAAACATCCAAGCAACAGACCATGGAACCATAGACAATGGCTAATGTTTTGCAACTGTCTATAGTCTTGCAGATCTGAATGAGCAACAGAAAAAATCAAGAAAATAATCATTTATACCTTGCTGATCAAATAGTTTATATTGCTCTTTAGAGTGCTACTCTACTGCTAAGTTTGCACACTCTTCAAGCTGTTCAGCTACCAGATAACGGAAGAATTGCCATCTTCTAGCTGTGGATTTCAGTCGCTATGCAATGACTGCAACAAAACGAAATGTTCAAAACTAGGCCAACGGTCTCGTAGAGTTCATTATGCAAAATGTTTTACTTGAGGTTTCAGCTTTACCCATACAGAAAGAAAAATGGTGCAGATCCCATGAAATGTGGCAATCGATGTAAGCGAAGCTTCCTGTGCAGTTTGCTTTCATTGACGATAATTAGTGGTGATGTTGAACGCTGGTTGGTGTTAAACATTACCTTGCATACACCACTGCTGTTTTTCTGCCTAATACACAAAACACACAGGGGGAGGCGTTTGCTTGAGATGGTGTTTTGCGTCGTACTTCATGACCTCTGGGAGAGAGAGTTGAAAATATTCATTGCCTCACATGGCACACTACATTGTGGCATAACTATGTAACTTTATATAACATTATGGGACTGTACATGGCGAAATGGCAATCGGACTATGAGGCACGCCGTAGTGTCGGACTCTGGAATAATTATGACACCGCGGTCCTTCTTTAAACTGCCCCTAATTTTAAGTGCACGAGCATATTTTGTTTCACCACCGTTGAAATGCAGCTGCCGCGATCAGCAATAAACACGTGACGTCAAGCACTACCATAGCAGCAAAGCTACTGCAGCGGGCCCTGAAATGCTCAGTTGATGTGTGACTACTTCTGTAGTGTCACCTTGACCCTAACGGTGTGTTTAATGCGGCTTTGCTTCAGCACACCCCGAGGAAGTCGCCCACTTGACAAATTTGCATGGTGCTTATTTTTCAAAAATAGCAGGAATGTGCCGCACTTTGCACTTTATTCCATTTTCCTGCAACCACTGCCATGTCTACAGCATTGTTTCCTTACGTTCTCACGTCACCTTTACCCTAACCCCCATTCCCTTGTATGGGAACCACGAGTGAAGAGTGGCAAGGCTCGTGTCGCCACTGCTTCGGTTCTATCTTCTCTGACGCTTCTTCTATATATATAGACGCTCTAAACCAACCCCCCCCCCCCCCCCCCGATGCGGTGTGCCAGACAGCAGCAGCTACAGCGGCAGCAGCAGGGGGAAAGTCAAAGGAACCGGCTAAGAAAGCTTCACTTTCAAAAGATAAAAGGCCGATGCAAATATCAGCTAATTCTCGGACGGACACCTTCAACTCTAACAGCAGCTCTTCGTCTCTACACGCCTTTTATCATCTCGAAGCTAACCGCTGCTGCCTCACACATCGCACTGGACCAAGGAGATTTAAGAGAGTATGGCTAGCTCCCTTAGCTATTGCTATTTCTTTCATAAACAAAAACAGGTAAACCTAAAGTACTACTTGGCTTCCACTAGACTTCCTTAAGCATACATAAACTGTGAGGCTTCTCCTGTTATTTCCTTCCTCCATTATGCGAACACAGTGCATATATGTGCATTCGTTTATGAAACAACGAACATCACAAGCTAGTTCCTCATAACGTTGTTGTTAAGCTCTAGCCAGCAGCAGTGTCTAAAAGAGTAAGTCAAGCAAAACTGCTGAAAAACCAAGCATTTCACATTTGCCATTGTCGTCCTTTATTCTCACACAAAGTTATCTCCTTCAATGCGCACCAGAGATTATGCAAAAAAGAACACTGGTGGAGACACCAATTCTTACACTCAGCGACCACTAATTATGATATATATATATATATATATATATATATATATATATATATATAGAGAGAGAGAGAGAGAGAGAGAGAGAGAGAGAGAGAGAGAGATACTGTTGCGTGTGGAAAGACACAGGCAGAAGGGTCTATTTACATTGGAGCCAGGCAACCAGGCCAGCACTCGCTCGCGCCAAGCGCACCGACCAACTTCGTCGCAGTTCTCGCGGCGGCTCGTTTCTTGGGTTCATATCGTAATACTAACCTCCCCCCCCCCCGCGGTAGAAGCACCGTCACGGTGCTGTTAAATATTCAAGGTGCGTGTAGAGTTGTAGGGCTTGACTCGGACGACGTGGACAATGTCACCGGCTGTCACAGCGGAGGACGTCGTGGGCGTGGCTAGAACGATTTCATAGCTGACATCGGTCACTTTCCGGAGCATGCGATATGGGCCTGTGTAACAAGAAAGGAGTTTTTCACATAGGCCAACTTTACGCGAAGGTGACCAAAGCAACAGGAGGCTGCTGGACCCAAATGGACATCACGGTGACGGAGGTCGTAGCGTTGCTTGTGCTTGCCTTGAGATACTTGTAATCGAGCATGCGCAAGTTGGCGAGCGTGGTCAGCATGGGCGATTGCATCACGGGCATAATCGCTAGTTGAAGCTCTGGCGGACGGAAGCAGTGCCCAGTGGTAGCGTTGGTTCGCGGCCATAAAAGACGTAAAACGGGGAAAAGCTAGCTGTTTCGAGACGGGAAGAGCTGTATGCAAAGGTAATGTAAGGTAGAGCCAGGTCCCAGTCACCGTGGTCGTCTGAAACGTATTTGGATAGCATGTCTGTAAGGGTGCGGTTCAAACGCTCAGACAGGCCGTTCGTTTGGGGGTGGTAGGAGGTGGTAAATTTATCCCGTATTGAGCAGGCACACATAATGTCGTCGAAGACTTTGGCCAAAAACGTACCGCCACGGTCTGCTAGCAATTGACTGGGAGCACCATGCATCAAAATAATATCATGTAGGAGGAAGTCCGCCACATCAGTTGTGCAACTGGTCGGAAGAGCACGGGTTACGGCGTAGCGGGTCGCGTAGTGCAGCGCGACTGCAGTCACTTGTTCCCTGATGTAAATTCCGGAAATGGGCCGAGAAGGTCTAAGCCCACACGATGGAAGGGCTCGGCAGGGATGTCGAGTGGCTGCAGGTAACCAGCTGGGAGCTGGGAAGGCTTCTTGCGTCGTTGGCAAACTTCACAAGCGGTGACATAACGTCGTACGGAACGGGCAAGGCCCGGCCAAAAAAAAAACGGCGACGTACACGGTCATAGGTTCGAGATACGCCGAGATGTCCTGCCGTTGGTGCGTCGTGGAGCTCTTCTATAACGGTGCAGCGGAGGTGTTTAGTTATTACGAGTAGAAACTCCGATCCGTCCTGATGAAGGTTACGACGGTAAAGAGTTTCGTCGCGGAGGCCTAGAGTAGCATCGGCCGGAGAGTGCTCAAAACGGTCGATGAGTGCTCTCGTGTAGGCGTCATGGCGTTGCTCGTCACCGAAATGAAGCAGCTGGGATACAGAGAATGTGCAAGAAGCACTGGCAATATTGGAGGAGTCAGAGTCGTCAACAGGGTAACGCGACAAACTGTCAGCGTCTTGGTGTAGGCGGCCAGACTTGTACACCACGGCATATGAAAATTCTTGTAGCCTCAAAGCCCATCGACTAAGCCAGCCTGTAGGATCTTTTAGCGAAGAGAGCCAACAGAGAGCAAGATGGTTAGTGACTACGAAAAAAGGGCGAGCGTAAATGTAAGGACGGAACTTCGCAACCGCCCAGACAACAGCAATGTATTCTCGTTCCGTAATGGAATAGTTACACTCCGATGGTGCTAGGACGCGGCTCGCATAAGCAATAACGCGATTCTGGCCACGCTGACGCTGGGCTAAGGCGGCACCTACTCCATGACTGCTGGGATCTGTACGCAAATCTGTAGGTACATCAGGGACGAAGTGGGCGTGAATGGGGGGTGAGGCTAGAAGAGTGACGAGACGAGAGTAGGCGGCGGCTTCTGAAGTCCCCCACGAGAATCGTACGCCTTTCTTGAAAAGATAAGTGAGGGGTCCAGCAATTGTCGCAAAATCTGGAACAAAACGGCGAAAGTAGAAGCATAGTCCTACAAATCTTCGGACGTCTGCTGCTGTCTTCGGAACCGGAAACTCTCTCACAGCGCGAGTTTTGTCGGGATGAGGCTGTTCTCCGGAAGCGTCAACGAGATGGCCAGGACGAGAAATTTTTAACAGGGATAAGCGGGCTAGTTGGTGGTCGTTATTGGAACGAATCATGTAATCGCACAAAAACAAGGGACAAAGAAGGAACACACAGAACAGGCGCGGAACTTCAACTAAGGTTTACTCCGGGAAATCTCACATTTATACAAGTGTCGTAATCACACTTGTTAATCATCAGACAGCCATCACGTGACGTTGGCATGCGGGCGTGAGTGCCGCAAATTTACTTGCAAATATTCGAACTCTTTGTCGCTTAATGACACTGAAGAGCTGCTTACGCAGCTGCCAGATTGCATTTTTATACAGTAAGCTTCAAAGATTTCTCGGCTTAGTTGTGACGCAAACATCTTCAAGACTTTAGTGTCGCGGAACCAGGACGTACAATTATGACAGTGGCGACAGTGGTCAGCCAGTTTGCCACCCCCGCCAATCCTTCTACTCCTGCGCGGTGGTCCTGCAGTCTGACGTTCAGGCCCCGTCCCGTCTGCACTATGTAGCTATTGCCACAAGAGAGAGGTATCTGGTACACTACCTCTATTCTGCATGGGACGAACCTGTCGACGTGCTTGATATGACATTCATTTCTTTTGTTTTTACCCTGTACCGTGTTGCACATGCCCTCCAGGTTTTTGGGCGCCGTGTAAACCACCGGTACTTCACATTTTTCGGCCACCTTTTTGAGGCGGTGGGAGATTTGGTGGTAGTATGGCATGGGACAGGTCTACGACGTTGCGGCTCTACGCAATGTCGTTATTATTATTGCTGTAACCCATGCGTGCTGGAGGTATCAGCCGCGATGAAAAAAAGGTATTTTAAACTACCGGTCAGCTCATTCGAAGCTTATAAAAAGGGGAATTGCAAAAAACTGCCTGCGTGCTGCTCTTGATAAGTTCTGCCAGCATGAAATGCGACATAGCGTGTTCTTACAGTTGCAAAGACTGCACAGCGCCAGATTTCAGCATGACATGGTCACCTCGGTGCTAGAAACCCTTGCGAAGGAAGCGCGGGGCCCATCAGTGCTCCGCCCAAGCGTAGAGCCGCAACGTCGTAGACCTGTTACCATCCCGTACTACCACCAAATCTCCCACCGCCTCAAAAAGGTGGCCGAAAAATGTGAAGTACCGGTAGTTTTCACGGCGCCCAAAAAACTGGCGGGCATGTGCAACATGGTGCAGGGTAAGAACAAAAGAAATTAATGTCATATCAAGCACCTCGGCAGGTTCGTCCCATGCAGAATAGGGGTAGTGTACCAGATACCTCTCTCTTGCGGCAATAGCTACATAGGGCAGACGGTACGGTGCCTAAACGTCAGACAGCAGGAGCACCGCGCAGGAGTAGAAGGATTAGCGGGGGGTGGCAAACTGGCTGACCATTGTCGTCACTGTCGTAATTGCACGCCCAGGTTGCGCGACACTAAAGTCTTGAAGATGTTTGCGTCACAACTTTGCCGAGAAATCTTTGAAGCTTACTGTATAAAAATACAATCTGGCAGCTGCGTAAGCAGCTCTTCAGTGTCATTGAGCGATAAAGAGTTCGAATATTTACAAGCAAATTTGCGGCACTCACATGCCGCATGCCGACGTCACGTGATGGCTGTCTGATGATTAACAAGTGTGATTACGATACTTGTGTAAATGTGAGATTTCCCGGAGTAAACCTTAGTTGAAGTTCGGCACCCATCCGGTGTGTTCCTTCTTTGTCCCTTGTTTTTGTGCGGTTACATGATGCATTCCAATAAAGAGTAATTTGCCGATGGCCAAAACGACATTTGGACGAGTTAAGCTGCAGCTTGGCCTTTTGAAATGCATCAAGTATAGTTGTGAGACGTCCGAGGTGAGTCTCGAACGATGGCGAGAAGACGATGACTTTGTCGAAGTAGCAGAGGCATGTGGACCATTTGAAACCTTGGAGCAAGTCCATCATACGCTCGAAGTTTGCAGCGGTGTTTCATAATCCAAACGGCATTACTTTAAATTGGTATGAGCCATTAGGTGTGATGAACGCGGTTTTTTCTCTGTCCATATCGTCAACAGCAATCTACCAGCATCCCGAACGAAGATCCATAGACGAGAAATAGCTGGAACCGTGCACGCAGTCAAGATCGTCGCCTATACGTGGGAGCGGGTAAACGTCCTCCTGATTAATGTTGTTCAGAGGACGGTAGTCTACACACAAGCGCCACGTGCCGTCCTTCTTCTTAACCAACACCACAGGTGACGCCTAGGGACTCGAAGAAGGCTCAATGATGTTTTTTATCGAGCATCGCGAGAACCATCGGTCAATAACGCTGCCATGTATTGGTCGCCGAGACAATCAACGGTGGCAAGGCAAATACCTTGCGGTAGAATTTGCTTTGACAATCCATAGAGACCGACAGGCATGCGAGTGTGGTTACAAGTAATATTAAGTATACTATGAGGCACTGTAACGTCATACCTTAGGGGAATGTTGGGCAGAGGAGTGACGCGGTACTCGCCATCAGGAGCTGGTGGGAAAGACAACAGTTCAATGTAGGCTCTTGACTTTGGCTGCAGGCGAAGAAAGCCGGTGGGACGTATTCGGCACTGGGTGCGTCAGAAGGTTCTGCGAGCATCGCCAAGTCAAGGCGAAGGGTACTGGAAGAGCTATCAATAAGAGCAGACTGTGCGGAGAGAAAATCGAGGCCCAAAGTAAGGTCGTGGGGGCAATGAGCAATTACGGTGAAGAGGACAGGAGTGTGGAGGCCGGCGATGCTGACGCGTTCCCTACAAATGCCGATGATAGGCACAGTACCGCCATCCGCAACGCGGACGACGCGTGCCGACGCTGGGGTGAGGAGCTTGTTCAGTCGTCGTCGGAAGGCAGCAGTCATAATGGAAAGATGCGCTCCTGTATCGATGAGTGCCGTGACAGGATAGCCGTCAACGTCAATGTCAAGAAGGTTGCGGTTCGTGGGTAACGTGAGCAAAGGATTACAACGCAGCTTCACCTCCAGAAGCTGCAGTGCCAATTTTCCGGCTGAATCCGGGAGTCGATAGGTGGCGAAGAGAAGTGACGGGGTTGAGGCGTATGAGACTGATGGCGTCGAGGTGAGGGCGAGCGGCTGTACCGAAGGTTGGGAGCAGGAGCATCAGCGGCAGTGGATTCATGGCGGGTGGTATAGGGAACGGAAGGTCCAAAGTTGCGGGAATTATCGGCGGTGTATGTCCGAGGAGGTGGTGGCCATCGGTTGCGGCAGTGACGAGCAACGTCGCCGATGCGACAGTAGTGGAAGCAGATCGGCCGGTCATCAGGGGTACGCCAATCGGACAGGTTGCGGCGAGATGTGGCGGAAAACGACTACCGAGGACTAGGAGGGCCGCTAGAGAACAGGGAAACGCTGTGTTGAGACGTGCAACACACGGAGTTCAGACCCATGTTCGAAAATTCCTGGCGGACGACGGCCTGGATCATCGCAATGGTGGTTGCTGGCGGATCGGGAGGCGTCGTGGAGAAAGCTGGCGAACAGGCGGCCTCGAGTTCGCGGCGAACAATACGGGTGACTTTGTCACAGGTGGTGGTCTGACGTGGTCGACCCTCACATGTCGACGTAGCAGCAGTGTTGGGTAGCCGCGTGATGTAGTGTGTGATACGGCGGCTCTTAGCGTGTTCAAGGCGACGGCATTCTTTGATGATGGCGTCGATAGTCGAGACGTTGCCGAAAATGAGCGAATTGAAAGCGTCGTCGGCGATGCCTTTTAGAACATGTGACACTTTATTGGGTTCCGAAATAGCATCGTCAGCTTTGCGGTATAGAGCCAAGACGTCAAGGAAGAAGGAAACGTACGGCTGCATAGATGACTGAACACGAGACGCAAGAGCCTTTCTCGCGGCAGCCTTGCGCCCAATGGTGTCGTCGAACAGTTCCGGTAGCTTCTCGTTGAAATTGTCCCAACTGGTTATCTTGTCGTCATGCGTTTGATTCCACACGCATGGGGTGCCACCGAGATAAAAGATGACATTGGCAAACATAATCTTTGGGTACCACCTGTTATTAGCACTGACGTGTTCATAGAGTTTGATCCAGTCGTCAACATCCTGGCCCTCCAGGCCAGAGAACACACCTGGGTCGCGATGTCGGGCGACCGTGACGATTGGAGCAGTGGGACAAGCCGAAGCCGTTGCAGAGGTGTGCGCGCCACCGGGAGGCATGGTGACAAGCTCGCGGTGCCGACCACTTGTGAGTTTCGCGGTGAGGACGGGGATCGCTCACCTCCACCAGAATGTTGCGTGTGGACAGACACAGGCTGAAGAGGCTATTTATAGGCTATTTACACTGGAGCGAGGCAGCCAGGCCGACACTCGCTCGCGCCAAGCACACCGACCAACGTCATCGTCGTTCTCGCGGCGGCTCGTTTCTTGAGCATTGCTCGATGATATCGTATAATATATATATATATATATATATATATATATATATATATATATATATATATATATATATATAAACTTAGGCATCAAAAACTGCCAGCATGACAGCATATGTAGGACTCATACAGGTGTACGCTAAGCGTAGTCAGAGTGAAGTCTATTGCAGACCAGTTTCCTCGGAGACTAGTTCCTAGAATGAATAGAGAAAATCAAATTTACACATAAATTGTAATATAACTCAGATACGTCTATATGACAAGGTAGCCATCCTTGTTCATTCTCAGTTCCTCTTCCTTACACTCCCGCTCTTTTGAGCCTCGCGCCTTCTGTGGTGATACGGAAGGACGTTGCTTACAGCTGCAACCTCTAATTGTCCACTGTTCATATAACCAACAGTCTTGAGTACGCCTTGCAGCAGACACGTATTCAGCATCTGGAACGGACCACTAATTTTTAGGTCGGCTCCTGGTAGTCCCTTTCGGACAAGAACAAAGTCGTTTAACTTAATATCAGGCATATGTCCATGATGCCTCTATTCCAACTGGCATTTCATCACTTCGCGATACCTGCTGCGCTCCTCGGTGGTTTTGATTCGTTCAGTTAGCTGAAGTTTGTCGGAAATTCCAAGCTCCTGGTCTGCGGACAGTTTCGGCACTTCACCATACGCGGCGAAATGGGGGCTTCATCCAAGGCTTGTCTTATGTGTCCGGTTATGATGTGCGAAGGCAGCTTCTAGGCAGCACTTCCATCTCCCTCGGAAAATTGGGCACATGGACATAAACTGCTTTGTATCATGTATCATAAACTGCTTTGTATGTCCACCAATCCATTAGCTTGGGGGTGATACGGGGAGTAACGCCGCACCACAACCCCGCGACTACTAGCCCACTGCTGAAATTTCTTGCTCATTAATGCGCGTCCGTTGTTTCAGACTACGACTTTCAAATTTGAAAACATCGCTCGGTAAAAAGAAGCTCAATAACACTATTTGTATCTACTTTTCCAGGGCGTGGAACTACCATTCTTTTGCATTGGTCGATTGCCACTAGAAATGACTGTGTTTGGCGCACACTTTCGCTCTTCTTTTTCAACTCGGCAAAGTCCACTTGCTTCAAAAGGTGCGTCTGGGTGACGCGCTATTACGAGCTCGTCCGACCGTGGCCGGGATTTTGCCTTATTGACCTGGCACAAGTGACATGAGCCAACATAATTTTGTACGTCTCTCTTCATATACGTTCCATGTGAACCTTCCTAGAAGTTTGTTATAGGTTCGCCAGAAACCATCATGACCGCCAGAGTCGGGAGTGTCATGGTACATGTGGAGCACTTTTGGAACGAGAGTCTCCGGCACCACGATCCTTCCATTGCAAACTGTAGACTTTAGGATCCTTCCCATTGTTCCGTCATGTTTAACACTTCATGTGTAACTTCGACTACGAGTCTAGATAACGCATCTGCGTCCGTCAACCCGCTGCCTGCCGGGTGGATGACCTCAAAATCACACTGCTGCAGTTCGTTAATCCCGCGCCAGCATTCCACTTAGCTCCGACTGACTGAGGAGATAGGTCCGATCCAGATGGTCCGTATACAGTGTAATGAAGCAGACGCGACCCTGTGTATGTGCCGTTTGATGACGTAGACAAAGGGCCGTGCCGTGATCGCGAGCGAGCCCCATGCTACGGACAACCCTTGCAGTGCCTTGAGTTACCTAGCGTTCTACAACGTTGTGAACGACAATAAACCTCGTCGCATTTGGTGGAGGTGCTGGGTAGGTGTCTTGCCTTGTTGACATGTAGTGCAAGACTGAATGTATTTTTGCGCAAAGTTGTACATGCCTCTCCAATAATAGTGCTGACGCAACCTTGTGTAAGTTTTGAGGACGCCGGCATGAGCGCTTGGGAGATCAGCGTGAATACACGCGCAGAGGTCAAACCGCATATGACAAGGTATAGCGAGGAGTCATTTCCGTCTATCGGGCATGTAGTTGCGGGGATATAGAATGTTGTCCCGCACGGAAAAGTGGGTTGCTTGGCGACACAGTGCTCGTGTCGAAGGGACATCAGACAGAGCGGCATTGTAGTCAAGTAACATATCAAGAGTTGGGTCCTTTTGCTGCTCTGTGAGCATGTTAGTGATGGTGAACGGGGACAGGGTGGATGAGGAAGCTGATAAAGACGCCAAATTAGGCGTCAGTGGGGAGCGAGAGAGTGCATCAGTGTCGGAGTGCTTGCGGACGGAGCGGTACATCACGCGGATGTCGTACTCATGCAAGCGAAGCGCCCATCGTCCCAAGCGTCCAGGCGGGTCTTTTAAGGAAGAAACCGAACAAAGGGCATGGTGGTCACTAACAACGGCGAAAGAGCGGCCGTAAAGGTATGGGCGAAACTTGCTTAGTGCCCAGATGATCGCTAGGCACTCCGTTTCTGTGACGGAGTAATTTATTTCTGCTTTCTTTAGAGTACGGCTCGTATAAGCGACGACGTATTCATCAAAGCCAGCTTTCGGTTGCGCTATGACAGCGCCAAGGCCAACTCTGCTGGCGTCAGTATGGACTTCCATGGGAGCATCAGGTTTGTAGTGGCGAAGAATCGGTGGTGAGGTAAACAAGTGGCGCAACTGCTGAAACGCTGCATCTCATTCAGGTGACCACGCTACTATGACGTTACTGGCGGAAAGCAAACTTGTCAAAGGCGCCATGACGGTCGCGAATAGGAACATAAGCCAATAAAACTTCTGAGGGTTTCGACAGACGTGGGCGTTGGGAAGTCTGCCACGGCGCGGAGCTTGTCAAGGTCCGGGAGGACGCAGTCTTTTGAGTTAACGTGACGCAATAAGGTTGGCTTTCTTGCAGCAAAACGGCACTTCTTGAGGTTACGCTGTAGGCCGGCAGATGCGAGACAGGTAAGATTGTCATGCAGGCGAGCGAGGTGTATCGGCAAATAGGTTGAGAAGACGATGATGTCGTCTAGGTAACATAAATATGTCTTCCGTTTGTGGCCGCGAAAGATGGTGTCCATTATACGCTCAAAAGAAGCAGGCGCGTTGCACAACCCGAAGGACATGACATTGCACTCGTAGAGGCCATCGGGTGTAACGAATGCGGTTTTCGGACGGTCAGGCTCGGTCATTGAAACTTACCAGTAGGCGGAGCGCAAATCAAAGGAACTGAAGTATTCTGCGCCTTGTAAACAGTCGAGAGCGCCATCGATTCGAGGCAGTGGATAAACTTCTTTTCTCGTTATCTTGTTTATACTTCTGCAGTCGACACAAAAGCAAATGGAGCCACTTTTTTTCTCACCAATACAACTGAAGACCAGGGACTTTGAGAGCGACGGATGACTCTGCGTTTGAGCATGTCGTCCACTTGCTCCGTGATGATTCGGCGTTCTTCGGCAGTGGCACGATACGGGTGCTGTTGCAAGGGAGACTGAGAACTGGTTTCGATGGTGTGAGAAACACCGGTGGCACGGCCCTGTGACGTCTGGTGACATTCTAAAGAAGAGAAAAACTTGGGAAGGAGAGCGAGAAGTTGGCGACGATTGGGTGGGGGAAGAGCAGGGTCGATAACGTTGTCAAAACCCACTGAAGGTAATGAGCCGGAAACCGAAGCGAAGGCGTCAATGTGACGGAGGGAGTCGGTAGGAACATCGAGGTCGTCGATGTAGGCGACCACCTGGAAGTGTCCTACGGTGTCTGCATGCAGTAGGCTGATCGGGTAATCGTAGTAGTTGGCGACCAGCATCACAGTTGTCCTAGATGTTACAGTAAGCATGGCAAACGAAAGAACAATGCTCTTGCGTTGAGCAAACACATCGGACGGCGTGAACACTACAGTGGTGTCAGATGCGGCATCAGACGACAAGACAACAGCCATCGACGACTCAGGTGGTACGGTTGTGTCGGCAACAACAGTGAGTTCATCCGCAAAGTTGGGAGAGCTGCTCGGCAGTGATTCACATAGTGGTAAAAGCGACACTTCTGCACGCGAACAGTCAATGACAGCATGATGACGTGAAAAGGAAATCCCAACAATGTATGAGGTCGTGAGAGCACGATGGTAGCACGAAACACTCGATTATGTACAGAAACTCGTTGATGACGACACGGGCCGTGCATACAGCTGAAGGGTGAATTCGCTGCGTGCTGGCAGTGGCGAGCACTAGGCCTCAGCGAGGCGTATTTACTTTTCGTAGCTTGCGGCAAAGGCTCTCGTGAATGACAGAAACAGCTGCTCCGGTATCGACAACTGCTACTGCGGGTACTCCCTCTACAAAAACGGTAATAACAATTGGCGGCGAAGATTGAGGTCTTGAGAACATCGATGGATTTGCAGTTCTTGCCTCAGGAACTGCAGCACTCAGTTTCCCTCTTCAGTGGGAACTCGACGACACAGGGGCGAAATCGAACGCTGATGAGGGGAAGGGAAACGCCGAGTTTCCGACCGGCGATCAATGTCGAGACGTCGCTGTGAAAATAGAGGCGTGGCGGCGTATTGTGGAGCGTAGCTGGGCGTGTCAAAGCTGGTACGCGCAGTTGGGGCGCGGCGGCGACAGAAGTGCGCCACATGGCCAGCAATGCCGCAGGTGAAGCAGATAGGCCTAGCGTTTAGAGTGCGCCACGGCTCGATGGGACGAAAAAACTGTGGCGACGGTCGGGCAACTGGAAATCAAGCGGGATGCACGGGCGATTAAAAGGAAGCTGTCGGCGCAGGTGGCCATGCAACCACGGCTGCATAACTGAGCGGGAACGACGTAGGGTGAGTGGCAAAGTTGGTATGGGCCAGCGGCACACTCGTAGGATTGGGTGGGGGGGGTCGTAGGAGCGTCAGGAAACACTTCGGATTTCTGAGTCCGGATGGGTTGCTGCAGCATTGGACGCAAAGCTGCCGGAGGTGCGTCGCTGTGAGGCAGTAGCGAGAGCTGCCTGGCCACCTCTTCACAATTAAAATATTTAATATACTGCGAGAGGGTCGCGTTGGCTATGTCGCTAGAAACCGCGATGCTCCAGACGGAATCGATGTGCTGAATGTTCTGGCGGGTGATGGAATGTTGGCGGCGCAGCTCGTCGAAGCTCTGGCGGAGGTTAATGAGGACTGATACGCTAGTTGGGTTTTTGGCCAGCAACATCTGGAATGCACTGTCCTCGATGCCTTTGAGGATGTGTTTGATCTTGTCATCCTCTGACATGCTGGGATTTACCCGCCTGCACAAATCGAGAACATCCTCGATGGAGCTGGGGAATGTCTCTCTCTGCTGCTGTGCTCGATGGCGTAGACGCTGTTCATCGCGTAGCTTACGCACAGCTGGGCGATCAAACACATCCGCAAACAGAGTGTCAAACGCGGGCCAGCTTGTAAAGTCTGATTCGGGGTTGAAGAACCAAAGTTTGGCTGCGTCGGCTAGGTAGAAAGGCACGTGGGTCAGCTTAGACTGGTCATCCCATTTGTTATGGGCACTTACACGTTCTTACAATAACAGCCAGTCTTCCACGTCGTGTTCGGCGGTCCCATTGAATATGGGTGGGTCGCGTTGACGAGGGACGCCGGCGCAGATGACAGTGACAGCCAGTGGTGCAGGCAACCAGGTGGCGGCACCAGGCATAGTGCAGGGCAATCTTGTTGGCAGGGTTCGAGTGCGGAGCTAGAGGACGAGGCGAATGACCTCAGCAACCTCCACCAAATGCCACGAATGGAATTTTCTGCCCGCTATGTACAATCTAATGTACCGACTTGCCATGATCACGGCAAGGGCCTCCTTTTGCGTCGTAGACTAGTTGAGCTGCGAAGTGTTAAATGTGTACAAATAGTACCGTACGACACCAAGTTGTAGGTTTAGCGGAGAACTTCAACAAGTTCAAAGCGAGATCAGTTGATCGATACAATAAATGCAGTTGTGTTTAAAAAGAACTATACAACAGGACCAATTTCAAATCGTGAGAACTACTTATTTTTCGACTAGTAAAAATGGCACAAATGTTCATGCATAGGCTGTGAGAGTGCGAATGTTGATGCGGTGGTCTGAGAGGAACTGTTGTGATTTACAGAAATGCGCTTACAATCTTCGCACTCCCACTTAAGTGAGACAAGAAAAACAAAAAGAAAGCAATACCTTAGTTGAGGATAACACCTCGTATAACTTCGCGGACATTTATTTAAAGTTGGTATGACATTACACGAGTCTGTCTCACACACATGTGCAAAGTTAGTTACGTTATTATTCTCTTAGGCAGTTCTAGCAAGTACAAATTGAATCGCCTGCAACTCTTGTCATTTTATATAATTCCAATGCTTGTCAATAGTTGAATGTCACGCCTAACAATAATTGTGAAGACCTAAGTGCCAGCTTTATTGTAATGTTACATTTGTGTTGCAAGATACCAAAAGGGAAAAGGTTGTAATCTAAACAGTCAGTGTTGTGTATGCATTATGCAATATTATTTGATTTCTGAGCTCAAACGGCAGTGCTTTCTGGTACCATGCACAAACATAGGAAGAACTGGAATTGTTCCTAACCAAAAGACCTAGAAAAACAATGAACCTCAATAAGGTGAAAGGGAAGAAGAGGACAAAAGAGAAGATATGGCTACCCAACACTTTTTTTTGGCACTTATGTATCGGATCGCACTGGGACAGATACTGATTGCTCTGCACGATGAAAGCACATAACGTCTGCCAATTGGGTCTGTGCATTGAATACATTTGACCATCATGACGTGCCAACTTTCATTGCACATGTAATGCAATGTGCGATTTGCTGTACAGAAAAGCATGGTTGACAGAGTCAAGCGTAGAAGCAAAGCTACAATAACTATTCGTTTGAGCACAGCTGTTTTTTGTTTGCTTATAGCTTGCAGAGTGTCTGAGTAAAACATTGTCGGCCTGTGTCAACGTTTTGTTTATTTTGCACTTGCCGCTCCAATGTTCTAGGAACAGTATGAATGTGAGCTTTGAATTGTTATAACTATCTTGAAATTGAAAATTGCAATGTGATGTTACAAGTTAGTAAAAAAAAGCCATTTTACATGCTTTCAGTCTTGATAAAGGTATGTGAACTCCAATTACAGAATCACAAAGCGTTTAAGGCCTGTTAAAAGGACTGACAATCAAAATTTATGGTACATATTCTCTTTAGTGTAACGGAAAGCTTACCGATCAGTGTCTAGTTATGAAAAACACGAGGAAGGTGGGAGATAGAAATTAAAGACGATGAGCAAAATGAGAAAAAGGTAAAAGTGGGTGGCACTATTTCGACAAGTTCTCTTTTTCTAGGCGACATATGCTTTCCTCGGCACAGTGTATATACGTAGGGTTCTTTTAAAGGGGAGAGGGGTTATGGTGGGTGGGCGCGGCAATGACCGAGGGTATGTTTGCGGTGACGGTGTAGCATTGAAACTAAAGGGATGCTATACAACGTTATTGAGGGAATGTGCGGCTGCGCCGTGTGCCAGCCGACCATGCGTTTTTCTGTGGTAGCGGCGTGGACGACATGGCAGATGGAAGGATTAACTGCTCCGCTGGAGGTCAGTGAGTTGTCTCTCTGAAATAGAGAACAAGAGACGCTTCTCTCTTATTAGAGAGAATAAGAGAAGCTTCTCTTATTCTCTCTTTCAGAGAAACAATAGCTCACTCACATGCAGTGGATCAGATATTCCCTGCCTTCGTTGCTGTCATAAGCCATTTCTGTTCTTTCTACGCTTTATAAGAACTCAGGGCTCGAGAATTATGCTGTATAGTTCTATGTGCTATACTGACTGGCAACTTTTTGCGGTAATGAAGGGAAAACTAAACAGGCAAAACGCGCACAAGTGAGAGCACTTCTGAAAAGAGTCCCATGTTTTTGGCCACACTATTTTAAGCTGGGGAAGGGAAAACATTACTACATAATTAGCAACAGTCAAATTATGTAAAACACACCAATGAATGCAAAAGTTCACTGATGTTGCGAGTTTTCCATTCCGCGTCTGGGCAAACACGAAACAGTCCCACGTGAAGCTGAGTTGATTGCGCATCTGTTCCGAGCAACCAGAAACACTGTCCAGAAAACCAGAAATGCTGGCGTACTATTTGGCGCCGTAACACATGTGCAGCTGCCTCGCGCCCGTAGCTTTCCCTTCATTGCCACAGAAAGTTGTCCGCGAGAATATGGTCTACAACATGTCCAGTATTGGAAGTTGCTTTATTGTCACTTTGACAGCCAAAAGTCAATTTATTTGTCATGTTGCTTGCAAGGTACTACACTTAATGTCTATTTGCTTGATATCACGTTGAAGGTAGTAGAAACGCTGTTACTGGCACATTATTATTGCAGACGCAGGCCTGCACTCTCGCAGCAGACCGTATTCTTGCACGAGCTCAGATGTCAACCCACAGCTTGTGGGTGAGGAAATATTTTGTGCACAAATGTGGTTTAAAACTTGCTTGCACATTGAAATTAATTAAATTTTTATAATAGCTTCAGTGCTATTATACTCCATCCATATTGGAATAACTTATTGTGTATTTGGTCTTCAGGAACCACTGCAGCTATGGCGTCAGATGACGCTGTGGAGGAGCATGTTAACAGGAGCTTTATAAGAGATTTTCTATATGCCGCTGTTTGCATCGTTCTTTTTATAGACCACTTGTCATTCGCTTTAAGAAAGTTTCCATCAGGAGCTGCTTGCATGGAAATATTTACCGGAGTTTAAGTGTGTTGCACCATATTAAGGTAGAACTTCATTAAAACTGCTGTAGGGGTGAGTTGGTACATGTCGAGTAAAAGCGAACAGCGAAAACCAGGATGACTACAACATGAGAGGGACACACACAGAAGCGCTACTAACAACTACTTTTATTCACTGCTACAGCACACATATACAGGGTGCCCCACATAACTTGAGCCAAGAAATTAAAAATGAAAGGCGCATTGGAACTGAATTGAAAGAAACGCATACTATTCGCAATAGCCTAAAGTAACTCAGACAGTTTTTTGTTTTCCCCATAACGGACAAATTATTAAAGTTTAATTCCCAACTTCTTAATTATTGGCTGAGGACCCCAAGTATGATACGCAGATTTGTAGAGCACCTTCTAAAACCAGCGATCGAGTTGTTTCCTTTAGGATACGTCTCACGTAGTCCTGTTTCTGGGTTGCAAAGAAAGCCCGCGAAATATGAAAAAAAAACACATGACAGAGCCCTTGCCCAGAGGTATTGTGTTGCTCTCAAGCGTGCGTTCGGTGAACAAGATTGGTTGCATCGTGACTGGGACCGTGGAAGCGGTAGGGAGTTCTTTATCTCATCGGCAGCGCTCAGCCAGCAGCATGCATTTTCGCCGCCATCCCACGGGAGCCGACGTTGTTAGCCGAACGTACGCTTAAGAGCAGCACGATGTCACTGCGCAAGTGCTCCGTCACGTGGCTTTTTTTTCATATATCACGGGCTTTCTTTTGCACCCCGGAAAAAAGGCCAACCTCAGATGTATGTTAAAGAAAACAGCTCGATCGGTGGTTTCCGAAAGTACTCTAGAAATCGGCGTGTCATACATGGGGTCCTCAGCCAATAATTAAAAGGTTGGGTAATTAAACTTAGTTAAGTAGTGAGTTATTCGGAAAACAAGAAATTGTCTGGGTTACTATAGGCTATTGCGAGTAGTCTGCGTTGCGTTGAATTTGCTTCCGACGCGCCTTTCATTTTTCAATTTATGACCGATGTTATGTGGAACACCCTTAGTCTCCATGGCCACACACACGCAAACGTAATCTAAATGAACACATCACTTACGCCAGGCAGTTAACAGATACCTGAGCCTGAGAACTCACACTCTGCAGCGTAAAGAGATAAGGATGTGTCACTGACACAGTCATCTGCTTTTTTCTTTATGTAATAAGCTTTACTACTAATCGCGCTTCTTCGCTTTTGCTTCGCCCTAGAATCAAGGTCTCATAAAAGCGTAATTGCACAAATAAAGAGCGAAAGGTTTTAAATTTTTCAGATACGTCGATAACTTTTTAGTGTTCTAGCGTGTGACTTAGATCAATGTGGTAAAGGACTAAGATTTACACTCGAACTACCGCACGGTAATCATTTGCAGTTCCTTGATTTTAACCTAGAGTTCAGTTAACGTCATGTTTATTGGGTTTACCTTCTTCGGGCACAAAGTGAACTGCCGGCTTTCAAGTCAGAGCATTCAAGAATTGTCAAAAGAGCCATAGCATCCCATTGCACGGAATCAGCTCTCAATAGATCATGTGGGCATAAAATTCAGGCAAGTTTTGATAATCAGGTTCACCGGATTTCGGCAGCAGGGTCCCCTATGACACTTTTGACAGCTATAGCCGAAAGTCTCTTGTGGAGGGTGACAATCAGACAGCCGAGTACGAGGTCGACGACAGAACGTGAAGGGTTCAGACCTGTGGTGGTGCCTTCCTTATATACATAAGGTTTCCCACAACCTTAAGAAGGTCTCAGGTAGGCACGGCATACCTCTGCATCTTTCTGCTCCAAATTAACTTGCAAAACTGTGCCCACACATGCATTAATAACACGCGATACTGCTAAATAAGGCATGTTATACCGTAGGTTCCCTTTGCAATCGGAGGAGTTTATGCCCTACGTTTATCATATGGAAAGACGTACAACGGTCAGACCAGGTGATGCATCAACGAGGGACTCAGGGAACATGCCAGAAAAGCAAATAGTAATGCTGTCAGAGGGGCACATCTTGCGTTCCATTTGAATATTTGCCGTAATTGTGCACCGCGCTTTCATGAGACCTAGATCCTGGGGCGAAACAAAAGCGAGCAAGCGCGATTAGTACTAGAAGAATATCAAATAAAGAAAAAAAGCAGATTACTGTGTCAGTAACCCATCCTTATCGCTTTACGCTCCAGAGTGTCAGTTTTTAAGCTCACCTATCTATTAGCTACCTGGCGTAAGTGATCTGTTCATTTTTATTACATTTGTGCATATGCGACCATGGTTATTTATGTGCGTTGTGGCGGTAGAATAGAAGTAGTTGTTAGTAGCGCTTCTGTGTGTGCCCCTCTCATTTTGTGGTCGTCCTGATTAATGCTATTCTCTTTTACTGAATGTTAAGGTACTTCAGACCCATAAATTTGTGCCGCACTGAGTCCAGCAGTGTCCAAAGAAAGTCTGTAGGTAACACGATAGCCACTGTGGTGGCTTATTGGCTCTGGAATTGTGCTGCTATGCGTGTGATTGATAGTTCGATTCCTTGCCATGGCAGATTCATTTTGAAGGGGCCAAATGCAAGCACACCCACGTCTTCAGATTTTACTGCACATTAAAGAACCCATGTGGCCAGATTAATCCAGTCTTTCACTATGGCATCTCTCTTAGCTGCAGCGTTGCTTTGAGATGTTGAACCACATGAATCAACCCATCGAAAGAAAGTGGTGTTGAAAGCTTCAACATGACCTAAGATGATATGTGCTTGCATCAGGCATTGCCGGATGCGGTGGCCAGCTATCTTGGGTCAGTAGTATCTATTTACCGATAAACACACTTTCCTGTCAGTAAATGGCTCACAAGGAGCTTCAGGTTTATACATTATGAACAAATGTGTACACGTGATGATCATGTCTAGAAAATAGTACATATACTTGTGCTTAAAACAGGTGAAAATTCAAGCAAAAGCTTGCACTACACCCAGTGAGCAGTCCGCACAGCTCCTGCTTACCACGGGGTTGTCCGCAGCGCAAAAGTTGGCAGAACACAATGGGTTTTCTGTGAAATGACCCGACAAATTCGGAAATATTCCATGCAGAAGAAAGGAAAGAAGAATGTGGCGGAGCTAGCAACATTAACATATCATGGGCTCTAGGCCCCATTATGGAACAAGGTAGGGGAAGAACGTTGTCAATGTTGTTCAACGCGCTGAGAAAGTTTGCTGTGGAGTGGGTTACATGTTCGCAGTACAAAAGTTAATCAGCCATGTCAATGCAAGTTGATGCAATAAGATTTTTACTTTGTAATGTATGAAAGTAATATCCAGACTTCTCTGTGTGTTGTCATTGCAGAACCCATTGACAGGCTATTTGGTGTCAGTAGGTCAAAAGCTTTGCAGCCTTTGAATAAGATAATATTTCAAGAACAGGGCCACCTTTTTTCCTTGTTTGCCGTCCTCGTGTGTAACTGTTCTTCAGTCTTAATTATTGTTGAAAGTAAAAAAAAAATTCCTCCACCCTACAGCAGCAGCAAGCAAGTCGGCGGCCGGCCCGGATCACATCTCGAACAGAGCGCTCAAGAACCTCAGCGATGTGGCCATCGAAAACCTCACCGGTTACTACAACAAGTGCTGGAGTGCGGGGTCACTGCCCCAGCAGTGGAAGACTGCCAAGACCATACTCATCCCCAAACCAGGCAAGCCGCCGAACACGGACAACCTCCGGCCCATCTCGCTCACGTCCTGCGTGGGCAAGGTGTTGGAGCACGTCCTCATGTGTAGGTGGCAGGATTACCTGGAGGAGTCGGGACTATAGCCCACCACGATCATCGGGTTTCGGCGTTCCCTCGGCACCCAAGACGCGATGATTCTGTTGAAGAAAGATATAATTGACGAAGATACCCTAACGAAAGACAACAAGGCCATTCTGGGGCTGGACCTGCAGAGCGCCTTCGACAACGTGAAGCACTCTGCAATCCTAGCCCAGGTGTCCAGACTCAACATGGGCGCAAGAACATACAATTATATCAAGGACTTTCTGACGGGACGGACTACTGAGCTCTGCGCCGGCGACCTACGGCTCCAAGAGAAGAGGCTCGGCACTGTCGGGACCCCCCAAGGCTCGGTCATCTCGCCGTTGTTATTCAACCTCGTCATGATCGGGGTGGCCAAGCGACTCTCTCGCGTCGAGGGCGTCCGGCACACCATCTACGCCGATGACATCACGCTGTGGGTTCCGGGAGGCAGCGATGGTCACATTGAGAGCACGCTGCAAGAAGCCGTCGACGCGATTGAAGACCAGCTGAACGGTTCTGGTTTGATCTGCTCACCGAGCAAGTCAGAACTGCTGGTGTTACCACCGAAATACGTCAGACGTAAGAAGAGCGAAGCGAGGGATTACGAGGCCATCAAGATCGTGACGAGGAACGGCCACGTGATCCCGGAGGTCGACAAGATCCGGGTGCTCGGCATGATCATAGACAAGCGACGGGGCAACGGCGAGACTATTTCCCGCCTTACAGCCAAGATTACCAACGCAATACGTCTCATCAGACGGGTCGCCAACCGCAAGGCCGGGATGAAGGAGGAAAGCTTGATTCGGCTTGTGCACTCCTTCGTAATCAGCCACGTCACCTACGTTGCAGCCTTCCACAACTGGATGCAATGTGAAAGGAATAAAATCGACGCCCTGATACGCCGAGCTTACAAGGCGGCGCTCGGACTACTCGAGTGTACGAGCACCAACAAGCTCCTGAGCCTGGGGGTACACAATACCCTCGGCGAAATTGCGGAAGCGCAACGGACCGCCCAGCTGGAGCGGCTCTCTATGACCGAAGCCGGCAGGCGCATACTTCAATACTTGGGCTTCACGCCCGGAGCGAAAGCGGCGAGTAGCGACGTTTCTGTCCCGGACGGAACCCGGCGCCGGACTCGGGTGGACCTCATCCCGAGAAACATGAACCCGGAGTACAACAAGGAGAGAAGAGCGGCGAGGGCCAAGGCCCTCATCGACTTTCACGCCAAGGACGAGCACGCAAGGTTCGTGGATGCGGCAGAATACCAGGGAGACTGCGCGGCGTTCGTAGCTACCGTCATCGAGACGTCGTCCGGCGCGACGAGGGCAGCGGCGAGCTTACGGGTCCGCGAGGCGTGTCAGGCGGAGGAGGTGGCCATTGCCCTGGCCACTGCCGACCCCGGGTGCCAGACGGTGTTGTGCGATTCCCGAAGTGCAGTGCGGAATTATGCAAAGGGCAAAGTGTGCGGAGAGGCTGTGCGCGTTCTGTGCTCGGCTGACCTGCAACGACAGAATCGGTGTGTTAGAATCAAGTGGTTCCCGGCGCACGCGGGCAACGATGCGTCCGAGAAGCACGATAACCACAACGAGACGGCACACGCAGTGGCGCGAGCGCTAACCAACCGCGCCGCTGCAACCGACCGTCCAACGTGGTGTAGTGCCAAGGACCGCATTACGACGTTCAACGAACTTACCCAGTTCCACCGCCTGGCTCGAAGGACTTTCCCACCCCCGCACCCGGGGCTGAGCCGAGCGGAGGCGGTGCTGTTCAGACAATTGCAAACTGGTTCTTTACCCACCCCAGTATTAATGACTCATCTATACCCTAAATTATATGTGAGTGATGTGTGCCGCGTGTGCCAGCGGGAGAGGGCCACCTTGACGAACATCCTATGGGATTGCACCAAGTTCCCCAATGAGGCTTCGACAAGTACAACGATTCCTCCGCAACTCGCGGCTGCGGCGGAATGCTACGACCACGAAAGCCAAACCTGGGCCGTCCAGCAGGTCTCGGCGGCTCTGGAAAGACAAAGGCAGAGCGAAACCGACGGAACGTTGCCCCACAGGGCGACCAACCGCGGGAGTAACACGCGCTGGAGTTGAGTAGAGACCACCCGCTGAGAAGACGTCAGGGCCCGCGTCACGGTGCCATTTAGTCATGGTGTCGTTCTGCAGGCAACTACATGAAGTTGTCTCTCTCTCTGAGCTTCATGCTACTGTTGGGTGCATCACATTTTTCACTTTCATGAAGCTTCCTCTATTTCATGAATTTTTGCAGAGCTGATTTGCAATAGCATTGCTTGTGCATTATCATCAGGATGCAGCAGTGCTGCTGCGTTCTTTGACAGCGCCACAGTGTTCGTGCCAGACAAGCTTGGTAAAATTTCTCTTATACCATTGCTTAGTTCCTATGAACAGCTTCTGAGACACTTGCTCTTCCTAACCAATATTTGATCTGCGCACTCGCTCATACTTATCGAGTCACTTTAACCAATACTCACCTACATGCCTGTAACACTTTTCAAAGTACTTGCTCACATATTTGCAACGTTCACACCCATCTGTGTGGAAACTTTCAGATACGAGCAGTCTTATCCAGACCTGCCTTGACGGTTTCCAAGCCAACCTCTTTTTTCAGGAAGCCATCACTATTCTACATTTTTATGCCTAACTTTTGTGTATAGCTTTCGTTATTGCAATATCAGCAGTTCATATGATATTTTGCGTTGTCTGTCAGTGTTTCTAAGTTGCATATACATATTCTCACAGAAACTGTCGATTTGAAGCTTGACATTTCTTGGAATAGAGGTCACATACGATACAATTTTTCTAGCGCTGTGAATATAGGAAACTACAAAGGTGCCAGCGGCTCAGCACCGACATTGAGCCACATTCAAGCTAGTTAGGTTACTAGAGCTTGGTACACTTCTTCGTATCGTTGATACCAAGTTGAAGCTCTGAACATGCCTCACTAGAGCTATCCAAGCCTAATCGTTCATTTGAAGACAGGAATCATCGACATACACAATGATTTTAGCATTGAAAAAGGTGGCGGTTGTAAATAGAGCCACCTATCTCCACACTACAATCTCTAAAACCCTCAGGCGCCAGATTTTTCAATTACTTTCTGCAAACTGCAGCCACAGAAAATTTTGGGGGGGGGGGAAACTCGCGCCATCTAGTTAGTGTGCAGCATTCACCCAAAATATGATAAAATGAGTGCTATTTATTTGCGGCGCTCTGTGGATAAAAGAAAGCTTTTGGGCGAGTGAGGGTCGTAACATTTGTTATAGCTTAGTTGCTGCATAGCTTGAATATTTAGCGGGCTTGTGTGTAAGCAGTTGTTTAAACAGAACTAGTCAATTACAAATTGGCAGAATATCTAATTGAACTGTCTTCCTCCGCCTCAATATGTACTGCCACGCAGCAGCGGTCAGCAGATGGTTCCAGATGAGCTCGCTAGAAAATTTTTTCTTAAGCATGATCTTTTTATGCATATATATTTTGTGCATCTGTTTCTTTAACAGTACTCGCAATATTGTGCGATCGTAAATTGCATATGGTATTTTAATGAATGATCATAATGCCTCGCTTCGGTGCCATTCCGTCGTATGAAGGGCACAAAATCACTGTGTCATGGTGGGCTATTGGTCCCGCTCAACAAGCTTTCTTGTAAGTCTTGCAGGGCTCCTTTCACGTCTCATGTGGATAATTTTATTCCTTGTTACATGATAGATAGCTTTGGAGTTTATTCTGAACTTATAGCGTGGCTTGTAAAGTCTAAAAGCCATCAGCTATTCATCACCCATCTATCCTTTTTTGGTCGGAATATGTTTCTATGCACACATGCAATATATTTTGCAGGTGCATCTCGTGTCGCAGAGTACCATTAAGAGTTAGCATCAACCCACTTCCTTTCTTGACTGGAGTTCTGTTGTTGTGACATCTAATGAATTATTAGAAAGCAGTCTGGTTATCAGTTGTTTTATTAGTTAAAGTATTGCTGTCGAATGAATCGCCACATATCAGCAGCACTTTACAGGTTGTAAAAAATTATTTAGAATACATAAATATCATTGTTGACAGCTAGCAGCATTGCAAAATTACGAACACAGCACTTGAGCTCTAGTAGCCTGCTGCAGCTGCTCTACATCACAAATTATTTCGCTTTGCTGAAGTATGACCTCAAACTAATGCGCCACTGCTATGTTTTACTTATAGTCAGTGTAGGTGGAAGCGTCGAGCAAAGTTACTCCAATATATTGAAAGCAAAAAAAATAAACAGCATGTTAAAAGTTGCACAAACAACTGCTTCAGGATAAAACTGAGGACTCTACACTTTCACTGCATTTATTACATTGAGAGGTATCGTTGTCAGTCTTTCTAATTTTTTCAGAGTTGCATTCATTTCTTTTAGGATTCCTGCCAGTGTAGGTACCTTTATTTGCAATGAGTACTGTGTAACAAGTCCTTTAACTTTGTGTTTTGACTGGAAAAAACTTTAGTAAATGTCCTGCAGGACGCACGTCAGCGCGCAGTGGGCGTCTTCCACGCACGAACCAATAGGGCGGCCGCTGCGCGAGCCTGCTGGAGGGCCCATTGCTTGTCTTGTAGGAGAGAGCTTCGTATGGTGTTCTCCCACTTGTCGGAGGTAGAGTCGGGCGGAGCGTTTCTGCAGTCCCAGAGCACGTGTGCGAGTGTCGCCGTGACCCTGCATGAGGGGCAAGCATCGTCTGGGTAGACGTCCGGGTAAATGGTGTGCAAGGTGGCGAGGTTTGGATGGGTATTTGTCTGTAATAAGCGTAGCGTTAGCGCCTGCGGCCTGTTTATTTTGGAGTGCGGCAGCCGAAACAGACGTCGTCCCAAGTAAATGTGTTTGGTGATTTCATTGTAGGTTACTGGAGCGTCCCTGTTTGCCTCCAACTCATGGAGACGTGGTTGCCCGGGGGTGACGGCGCTGTCGGTAAGAGCGCGCGCAGCGTCGTGGGCTGTCTCGTTGAGGTTGGGCGAGGCGCCCGGGATCCGACCGAGGAGGGCGGGAAACCAGATGACGGTGTGATGTTTGAGGGCGTTTGGATCAGCGCCGCGGAGGACGCGTAACGCCTTGTCCGAGACGACTCCTCTTTCGAACGCTTTGATGGCCGGTCTCAAGTCGCTGAATATTGTCATTCGCTTATCGTCGAGGCCAGGGCTATGGCCACTTGCTCCGCCACCTCGGGGTCACGTGTGCGTACCCAGGCGGCCTTTAAAGTCTGTTGCGAGGACGAAACCGCCACAGTGGCGAAGGCTCGGTTGCATCGGTAGCCGGCGGCGTCCACGAAAACGACGTCGTCCGCTTCCTTGTTTATTTGTTCGATGAACGCGGTGCCCCGGACTAGGCGCCTGCCTCGATTGAGCTCCGGGTGGACGTTTCGCGGAATGTGTGCGATCGTGATCAGGTCGCGGAGCTCGCGGGGAACCTGCGTATACTCCGGTGGATCCTGGGTGTTCGGTCGGAAGAACCCGAGCGCACGCGAGATGTGACGGCCGGTCTTCGTCATCGTCCGTCGTATCATCTGCACTCTCTCCTGAGCGTCAGCAATCTCTTTAAGGGTATTGTGCACCCCGAGCTCGAGGAGTCGATACGTCGGCGTCGTGATCGGGAGCCCAAGGCTTCACTAACTTTCGGATGAGTGTATTGAGCTTGTCACGCTCCGATTGTTTCCACTTATGTATTGCTGCGACGTAGGTGAAGTGACATAGGACGAACGCGTGTACGAGACGCAGCAGATTGTCTTCTTTGAGGCCGTGGTGATGGTTGGCCACCCTGCGTACAAATAGTATTGCGTTGTCCGTCTTTGTCGTCAGCTTGTGGACCGTTAGGATGTTTGATCCGCCCGCCTCGATAATCATTCCCAGTACTCGGATGGAGTCGACCCCGGGGATTGGGCGACCGTCTCTGGTGCGGACGGTGATGTTGCGCTCGGGTGGTGGCTTGCATCCCTTACACATTTTGCCTTGTCGTTTTGGGCTGTACAACAACAGCTCGGATTTGGCGGAGCACTTGAGGCCCGTGTGGTTAGGTAGGACTCCACAGTTTCGACTGCCTTCTGCAGAGCGGATTCGATAAAGCCGTCCGACCCCGTGGAGCACCAGATGGTGATGTCGTCCGCGTATGCCGTATGGTTGAGGCCTTGTATCTTCGACAGGCGTTCGGAGAGCCTAATCATCACCAGGTTGAACAGCGTCGGCGAGAGGACGGAGCCCTTGGGGGTGCCACGCTGTCCGAGCTCGACTTCTTCCGACGTGAGGTTTCCAACACGAAGCAGGGCCTTGCGACTGGTTAGGAAGGAGCGGACGAACTCGTAGAAGCGGCGCCCAAGCCCTAAGACCGCGATCGCCTTAAGTATTGCCGAGTGCTGAATGTTATTGAAAGCCTTCTCCAGGTCAAGGCCGAGTATTGGACGGGTGCTCCAAGTAGCCCCGGCGTCAATGATCTGGTGTTTCAGGAGAAGCATCGTATCCTGAGTCGAGAGCCAGGGTCGCAAGCTGATCATGTGGTGTGTGTAACAGTCCTGGTCTTCGAGATACCGGCCGACTTTGTTGCGTACGACGTGCTCGGCCACCTTACCCACGCGCGACGTGAGTGAGATGGGGCGAAGGTTATCGATGCCAGGCGCCTTGCACGGTTTCGGAATGAGGATCGTCTGGGCAAGTTTCCAGGCATCAGGTAACTCGCCCCGCCCCCACACGTCATTGATGGTGCCTGTGAGGTACACGACCGAGGGGTCATCTGAGTTCCGCAGGAGCTTGTTGGTTATGCCATCGGGGCCCGGGGCGGAACAGCCGTTTAGTTCGTGGAGGGCCCAGCGTATCTCTTCGATGGACAATTCGGCGTACAGGAGGCTGTTGTCGTTACCTGTTTAATCGGGATGTAGGGTCGGCGGGAATATGGGTATCGGCAGGTACTTATGAAAAAGCGTCTTGACGATTTCATCAGGCGAAGCTGTGCCTTTGGGCTGGTGAAGGACTTTGGTGAGCTAGTGGCGCTGGTTCGTGCGGGCGTTGGTGTCGTTGAGCAGGTGTTTGAGGAGGTTCCACGTTTTCCTGTTGCGAACCTGTCCGTGGACGGAGTTACACACCTCGTCCCATTGCTGTTTTTATAGGGTGCTGCAGTGTTCCAATATGGTCTGGTTCAGTTCTTCAATGCGTTTGCGTAGACTGCGGTTGAGACGCTGGCTCTTCCATCGTGTCGGTAGAGACTGTTTGGCTTCGAACAAGTGGGTGGGGCGGCTGCCCATCTTCTAGGTTCGCATATCCGTGCTGAATTTCTTCGTGGCCTTATCGACGTCGGCATTGAGCTGAGCCGTCCACATCTCAAAGTTCGAGGCAGTGTCTGGAGGGAGTCGTGAGGCGCGAGTCTAGCGAAAGGGGTCCCAGTCAACCCACGTGTACGACTTCGGCTTCCTGACGGTGCTGGGTAAGTGCACGGCCAGCATGAGATGGTCGCTACCAAGATCCTCCGCAAGATTGGACCAGCGGGCATCGGTTGTGTCCTTCACGAAGCAGAGATCTGGAGTGGTGTCTCTGTGCGTGAATGTGCCGATACTAGTAGGGAACGTCTTGTCTTTCACTAGGGTGAGATCGAGCTCGTTCGCATGCTGCCACAGTGCGGTGCACTTGGGGGTGTCATATGCGTAATCCCAGGTGCGATGCGATGCATTGAAGCCGCGAGCTATCACGAGCGGGTTTGAGCCCGCAAGGCGGATGGCTCTCTAAAAGAGGCGTCGAAAATGGTGACTGGTTTGTCTGAGGCTGCTGTACACATTGAGTATATACACACGTTGTCGGGACGCGTCGCTTGGGAGAATCTCCGTCATTACGTTGTCCACCTCGGACTTGCCGAGGTCATGCGCGAGGCAGGTGAGCTTTTTGGAGACCAGCGTGGCGCTACCACGTCCTCCCGCGAGGCCTGGTAACCACTGGTAACCGGAGAACATGGCGGTGTGCGTTAGAGTTTCTTGCAGTAGCATTACGGGGGGCTTGGCGTCGTTGCTGCGCAGGTATTGCTGCAGGGAGTCTTTCCGCGTAGTGAAACTCCTGCAGTTCTACTGCCAGATGCCGAACGCTTCATCTCGCCTGGCCATCTTGATGTTTGTGGGGGTCGGCCACGGCGCTTGACGGTTGTAAGGGAGCCGCGTGCGTGGGTGGATTGGGCGTGGGGTGTTGTGGCGAGACCGGCTTAGTAGCGGCAATGGCGGGGGCTACGACGTTTTCGAGATAATGTTCGACTGTCCCCAACCGATTACCATGGGCCAAGGGGGTTGACTGTACGCAGGCCATATTCTCTCTGAGAAAGTTGAGGCTCTCTTTAATAGCCGGCAGCGTACTTTTAATCTCTTCTCATTGGGGTTTCAGTTCTGGTAGGGCGCGAGCGACGGCGCGTTTCTTGGGCACGCTTTCGCCGTCGGCGCTATCAGCGCTAACAGGTTGTGGCGGTGGTGACGGGGCTACTGCCTTGGCGGTGTTTTCAGCGGCGGGCATAATGGCTGCGCGCGCGCTCCTGTCGTTCTGTAGTTCGGCAATCGCGGCCGTACGTTTGAAGATTGTCTCTTTCATAGCGGCGTTTTCGCGTTCGAGTAACGCTATATCTGATGTGTTAGTGCCTGTAACTCTGTGAGTGAGCCCGACCCTACCTGTGTCGTTTCTTCTTCCCCGGACGACATCTATCCAGCTGATGGTGCCTCGTTTCTTTTTGCTCGTTGGTGGTGCCGGTGAGCTTGGCAATCGTTGACAGGAGGGCCCGGAGCGGGATCTAGAACGGGAGCCGGAACGAGACCTGGGCCCAGACTTGGAGCGAGAAACGGAGCGGTCCCGAGTTGCGCCGCGTGGGGCGCCACGGGAGTGGGCTCGGGGTCGGCTCCGGGTTGTCGACGCCCACCTGCAGCGGCTCCGAGATCGGCCCTCGGATCTGGACTGGGATGGATTGTTGTCAGCCTCCAGGAAGTGGCGGTAGGCGTCTTCGGTGGTAGCGATAGCGGATTGGGCATTGTAGTACAGTCGTGGCCGTTCCTCGTCGAGCGTGCTCTCTCCAATCGCCGTCGACGGACCACGTATGGAATTTGGTTGCGTTCCATGCAGGCTCTGTCGGCGGAGAGATAGGGGCCAACGCATAGCTTACATTTGGGTGTACAGTGGTGCTCCCGAGTGGGGTTTGGGGCACCACAGCCTCGGCAAATAACGTCCCCGGGGTTTCGGCACACGTCCGAATGGTGGCCGAGCCGACCACAGATGAAACATATGCCGACGTGCCTGCGGTATAGCGTTTAGTGCATGAGAGCTTAGCCATAGCGTGCGAAATCGGGCACTCGATGACCGTCGAATGCCACGATTACTACGGCGGTAGTGCCTATGCGCTTGGCGGCCAATACCAGTGGATTTCTGTCATTGACAATTTTCGAGTCAATGCCCGCCGGCCCGTCTTATATCCTTATTTATCAGTATCTTGATAAACATTGCATCCATTAACAACATATGTCGTGTCATCGACTCTCACCCAAGGTCGTGAGAACGAGTGCCTTATTTACTATATTTTATTTACCTTTACCTTAATTACCACTGCCTTCAAGAACAACAAAGGTGGTGGGTTCGAATGCCTTAAAATTATATCCCAACTGTGCCTTAATTAACATCACCTTTAACTGCACCAAAGGTCGTGGGTTGGACCCTCACCGAAGCTCGTGGGTCCGATGGCCGTGATTAATTATGGAATAAATAACTGTGCCTTAAGTGTCAATGGCTTCATTACCACCAAAGGTCAGGGGCTGGACTCATACCAAGGGTCATGGGATCGAGTGCATTAAAAATCATCCTAAATACCTGGCTCGTAATTAACGGTGCCTTTATTAACATTACCTTCATTCACACTAAAAGTGGTTCGAGTGCCTTTAATAACTTTGTCTTAACTGTGCCTTAATCAACCCCAAACGTCATTTGTTCCTAGACCTAATTAACACCATACGTAGAGGGTTCGACTTCCATGAAAAAGCGAGTGTTTGTAACCTTTTTGTACATCGTGTGCGCTCGCCGACAATGCCAGATTGTGCACCTCATGAGCCATTTAATGCTATGGCATTGGAAACATTTTCACGACTTGACATCGCACATGTCATCGTATAGTGTACTTTGACATTAGCAACAACACAAAAAGGTATTCTCAGCAGAAATATTAAGGAGCATTGTCATTTGAGCCTATGATGTACTTGTTAAGCCAAAAAACAGATAACGCATTTCTCATGAATGTCTGACGTCAAATTAGCAACACACAACGTTCTCCACAGAAACTCATTCTTCGTTTTCGTAAGGAACTATGGGCCATTGGAAGCTTGAAATACTACCGCTCACTTCAGTACGCGCTCTGCTGTAGCTACTTTGAAGAATTATGGGCCTACATTGCGAAATCAATGGAACATTTCACGCAACAAGTATTTTGCGACATACGTCTTTTTGCTATCGAGGAAAACGATTTAGTTCTTTACAGCGATGGTTGGTACCAGCTTATACGCAGAGAACAAGGTGAAAATCAGTAAAAAGCTTATGGAAGAAAAACAGCAAAATGTACCAACTGAAAGTAGAGAAGATGACATCATTTTTTTCTAACTGCAAAAGGCTCATTCTACGAATGAAGCATTAGAAGCGATATTATGATATAGTGTATTGTGCTGAAGCTCGTGGGACAGTGTTCTAAGAAAACGCGGGTGAGACATGTTAGCAAGACTTAGCAAGGAAAGCAACTGCTCGTAAGTTGCTAAAAATTGCACCACGCTAAATCTTCCCGTGTAAGAGTGGACCGCGATAGCAAGTGCAGATTCCCCTAACGTTTACTGGGAAATGTTGGCGGTGAAGTCTATGCATTAAGGTAGAGCTTTCTATCGTGGGCCGATCTTTTGTTTTTGCTTCGTAACTTGTGATATTTCAATCTTCGAAGATTTAACATAAAAGCATCTGGGGTCCGTGTTTTCTTTCTCCACTTTGTTTGGGGGCTGCTGTTCTCAAAATTCTGGGCAATCACTTTGTATAGAACGTAAAACAACGTGTGAGCAGTTTTACTGAGGGAACAACTTTAATGCCGTATAGCATATGCGTGGTTCAGGATAATTTTCTCAGCCAAGTACGCCGGCGCGGACGTCGACACCGGATTTTCTGCGACACGGGGTCCTTCACGCTATTGCGTTAAAACGGATCAGACAGTAGGGGAACTGTGAGCATTTGCAGGTTCAAGTGCACTGTCCGTTAACTCACTCTGGCCACGTCAAGGATAAGGTAGAGGTATGCAGACAACTGCTCTTTACAAGCGCTAGTGATGGTGCTACCCGCCGTGGTTGCTCAGTGGCTATGGTATTGGGCTGCTGAGAACGAGGTAGCGGGATCGAATGCCGGCCACGGCGGCCGCATTTCGATGGGGGCGAAATGCGAAAACACCCGTGTGCTTAGTATTAGGTGCACGTTAAAGAACCCCAGGTGGTCAAAATTTCCGGAGTCCTCCACTACGGCGTGCCTCATAATCAGAAAGTGGTTTTGGCACGTAAAACCCCAAATATTATTATTAGTGATGGTGCGCTTAACGTTCATGACAGCAGTAGACACAACGCTGCTATGGATGCGGTGCAGATCCAGCTAAGTGCAACGCTGCGCCTATTTGGCATACAACCTGTTGCAGCCAAACACACTGCGCATGACACGCGTCTCTGGAGAACTTACATTCTTCCACGCAGTGGCTTTGGGCACTCTGTCGACAGCTTGAGGGCACGGCGATGGCGTGCTGTTAGGCTGTTTGACAAATGCCTGCTGTGCGGCCATAAACGCGAGTATAAAAATGTCGCCACTTTGGTAATAAACGTACATTAAAATCTAATTATAGAGGTTGCGGCAAATGTTTGACAACATTGTGACGATAAGCAGACGTTAAAATTGATGATATATCATCCTTCGCCTGTAAAATATTTAATGATGAAATATGTTCTGCTTAGCTATGTGAGAAAAAATAAACATTTTTATGCTTGCCTACTTCCCTCGGATCTGTGGCCCAACGAAATAGTAAGATAACAGCACCGTCTCTAATGCCTTCAGCAGGAAAAAATGGGAGAAAGGTATGGGTTTGGTACTGAAGGCCTCATTGCTGCTCTATTTATGGGGCATTAAGTAGTTTAAATGGGGTGCTTCATCAGCAGGAGTGCTGTGCTGGAAGAAGCTGCGGTGTGTTGCGTTGTACTTACGTTCCGAAATCTAGGCAATATATCGCGTGGCTTGTATTGCTCCCTGCACTCTTCCAATGGCGGCCAGGCCGAGAGATTGAGATGTCTATGGCGGTTTCAATTAACTGCGTATATATATATATATATATATATATATATATATATATATATATATATATATATATATATATATATATATATTGAAATACCACGGTTGAGAAGACGCTTTATTCCAAGAAGGAAAAATGGCGCCGACGCAAAAACGAACACGAGCCGATGATTGATGATGACTTTGTACAGATGAAGATGATGTCCGCATAAATGCTTACAATATATATATATATATATATATATATATATATATATATATATATATATATATATATATATATATATATATATATATATATATATATATATATATTGCTAAAGTTGGGCTAACGAATAAGAACCACATTTTAGAATAATACGACACAAATTCGATCACCCTAAAGAAACCCCATCAAAGAAAAACCAACAAAGCGCTGTCCTTCAGAAAGGCTATAAAGACGAAGCCAAGCTAGACCGTGCCAAGTTCCTAAACCCCAGCTTATGAACAGAGAAGCAACAACGCCTGTTATGGCAACTAAATTTTCAAGTGCATTAACAAGCGTAAATAACATTCTAAGAAACTACTACACAATTCTCACTAGCGACTAGACACTTATATGCAAGGTTTTTCGAGACTGCATTTAGCATGCTGTCCTCAGTATGCTGTCCTCAGCATTCTACCGATCCAATACCAATTTTATGGGCGTTCTTGTACATGACAGCTTGAGGGCAAGAAATTGAAACCGGTTCCTGTGCCCTTCGCAGCGTCTGTACGAGCAAACACATACAATGGCATATCACCGTGTAACACTGGATTGGATTGACGCATTTCTAGGAAGAATTAGGCTCACGGCATGGAACCTAGACTTGTGACGCAGTTAGTGAAATACAGCTAAGCCCTCCTTGCGCAGTTATTTTGGGTTGATGATTTGTACTGAGAGATGTTTGCGACGTTTTCTGTGAGTGCCACATTATTGTAGGTAATTTTGAAAGTATTTCGGTGCGCTCTCCGTGCCTGGTGTTGCGACACAGTTATCGAAAAGCAGTTAAGCCGTGTGACGCAGTTAGTTTCGCGTGTACAGAACCTTACTGAGACAAGTTCGTGGCGCATTCCCTGACCCCTCAACATCATTGGAATTAATTTCGTTACATTTTGGGATAACATTGAGGCGCACTCGCCGCGCCTGTCGTGACGAGCGAGAAGCATCTAGGCCGGGGTGAGAAAGTTAGTTTGGTCGTTACTGAAACCTATGGCTCCTTGGGCGGCTCGCTTCTGAGCGCTCTAGAGCGCTCTCGCGAGCGGCGTTGTCTTCGGATGGTTGAAAGAGGGTGCGCGCCCTGCGTTTTGCTGGTTCTCGATCGCTCTGCCCCATCTTCGACCGCTCTGAGGCGTTCCGAGCTTTGTCGTCGGAGCAGTCGTCGACATTGAAGCGTTTCCCGCAACGTGTCGCAGCGATTGGCGATGGTCCACCGTAACCTAGGCAACCTAGGCCACTGCATGCTGCCGTCTCGACGAACGCTCCTAGCGCGGCGCGTCCGCCGGTTTTCCAGACAGCGTCGGGAGCTTTGGATAGGCGAAGCATCGGATGTTCGCAGTACTCCCGTCATATTGCGTCAGTCATTTCCTCCTCCTAGAGCGAGTCACACGTTCTATGATCATGATTGAAGTTTATTGGCGCAAGGGCACCTAAGGCCAAAGAGCCCCAGGACGTGTGTTTTAGTTTAGTAAAATTGTGAGTTCAGGCTATGACCTAAAATAGAAGCTCTATAGAGGCCTACATGTAAGATAGATGTATAGATAAAAGTGCATCAATTCTAAAATTATTGCTAAAATAAATATAAGCCCTAAATGCATTGGCTACAGGCACACATGCTAAATTATTCGAGATTTTCCGAGTACCTTGCTGTACAACTCTTGCTTACGCAAGAAGTGCGAGAGCTCAGACATACTTTTTGTGCATGAGATGGTACCTCACCGGCAAGGCGCAATCTGATGGTTAGGATGGAATAAGAAGGCGGCTGAAAAGTTAACTTGTGCAAGATAATTTAGCACTCTTTTAAAGTAAAAAAGTGCATCTTCCGATAGGTACATCGAGGGCTGGGGGGTATATGGTGTGAGTAGAGTTCTATAAAATGAGGCACTCGCTCTCGGTGAACTGCAGGGCATTGAATGAGGACATGTAGGACGGCTAGGTTCTCACCGCAGCGTTCGCACGTCGGTGGGTCAGTTGCAATCAAGAGGTATTTATGTATACCATAAGTGTTTACTCTTCTGAGTCGTGCCAGGGTAACTTCGGTGAGTCTATCAAGCTTAAATGGGAAAGATTTGGTTAACTGCACTTTAAGCAGGTGCAGCTTATTTTCAACTACATTGTCCCATACAGCTTGCCAATGAATACGGAGCGCCTGTCGTGCCAGATGTTTCATGTCAACACCAGGTACCCAGCTTACATCAATTGTATCTCGATGAGCCGCTTGCCCGGCATTTTTGTCCGCCATTTCATTGTCGGCGGTCCCAGAGTGGCCTGGCACCCAGCATACAAGAAGAGCAAGGTTCTGTTTATACGCTACGTGAATGTATTCGAGGAGCATGTTTTATACGGAGTTTCGGCTACGTTTGCCACAGAACCGGGCGGTGACAACGCTGAAAGAATCTGTGTATATTATAATATTTTGTATTTTGTGCAGTACTATGTACTCAACAGTTATCAGAACACCGTACGCTTCCGCTGTAAAGACGCTGCTATGGTTATGCAAGGTTGTAGAGTTGGAGAAGTTTGGGCCATGGGCTGCACATGATACCGAATTTGCAGACTTTGAAGCATCAGTGAAAAATGCCATATGCCTATACTTGTCTTCAATGGCCAAGAAATGTTGCTGGTGAGGGCACTTGGACCACTCTTCCTGTTAAGCTCTGTAAAGGACAAATCACAGCTGATTGGACATTTCTCTGAAAGTGGGATGAGTTCAGCGGATTGCCTTTCCTGCAGATATGTGAAAACTACTGAGAGTTTTTCCGCAACAGATTTTACTGCTAACGGGAATGGTGAGGCGTGTGAAGGCCCGTGTAAATACAACTGATTTGTGAAATCATATTTTATGAGTGCTTTGCATGGATGTTCCTTTAGCGACATGGCTCTTATTGCATAGGCGACTCCAAGATATGTACGCTGATAATCCAGTGGCCTCTAATCCCACTCTGCATAGAGACTTTGGACAGGACACGTACGAAAGGCACCAAGTGCTAGGTGGATACCTAAGTGATAGGCAAAATTGAGTGGCTTAAGTGTTGCCTTTGAAGCTGACTGGTAAAGCAATACATTCATAGTGTATCTGTGAGAACACAAGGCTTCTAAAAAGACATACGAGGCAATAACTATGTGTTCCCCGCGATTGGTGAGATAAAATCTTCGAAAGGTACATAGTTTTAAGAAATTTCAGCTTCAACTGTTTCATATGCGGCATGAAGATTAGCTTAGTATGGAAGATTGCACCCAGAAAATTTTATTGTTTTCTATTTACCAGGCTTCTCCCATTCATCGTAATGCAAGCGTCAGGGCATACCCCTCTTCGTCTCGAAAACAGCACACAGGTAGTATTTTCCACCTCGAAAACCCATATTTAACAAATCTGCAGTCACCTGATCCTCCCCGGCTGCCTTGCCCATTTGCACGGCTCCCAAGGCTTTGTTTACTTCTTCCGGCGTTACTTCTGGGATTCGAAATTCCTGTGGACTAGTCTCTCTTCCTTTATCGTCGTACGTACCACTGGTACGGTATGAATCCCCACAGAACTCCTCAGCCACTCGAACTATCTCATCAATATTAGTAATGATATTGCCGGCTTTCTCTCTTAACGCATACATCTGTTTATTGCCTATTCCTAATTTCTTCTTCACTGCTTTTAGACTTCCTCCCTTCCGTTTTGATAATCACAACAACGTAAAATCATTACATAATGTAGTCAGGGGATTCCCAATGTAAGGTATTAGCAGTTTATTTCTAGAAATTAGGAAGGGTAATACATGCGGACAAAATTCCTACATTCATAGTATGGAGGCCGTGCTCCTAATCGTCAAATTACCCATGCGATGTGTTACAAATTCTGCTTTGGCGGCTCGTTTCCGAGAAAAACCAGTTTGGTATTTGTATGTCTGTACAACGCGGACTGCTATCGGGTGCCACAAATGCCTTCCCGACCGATGTGAAAGCTCATTTTTTGCGGCGTCTCGACATAAACGTGAAGATTGTGATAATTACCGTATGACAAGGCACTTGTATAACTCAAATAATATTGCGGAACAAAAAAACGACATGGACGTGAGAGGACGACACACCAAGCGCAAACTTTCAACTAAGTTTATTGTATTGCTGAAACCAATTTTTTACATGTGAAGAGTGTAGACTGCGCATGCGCTTACATGAAAATGAACTGCACATTCGTGTAAGATAGTTACAAGTCATGTGACGCCGCGGCCAAGACACTTAGCTCTTTTTCATTGAGAGCCAGAAAAGGGAAGCTAACACACTTATCACCCCATTTTTGCGATAATCTGCGCTTCAGATATTTCACGGATGAGTTGCGTACTGCCACGGGAAACAATCGTGCATTGGTCGTCAAGAGATTTGGAGCCATAATCGCGACAATGAATTGCCAAGAAACCACCGGAGCCACTTTTCACATTGTTGCTGTGTTCGCGGAGCCGATCATTGAGGGAACGCCCAGTTTGTCCGATATATTGCTTCGCATATGAGAGCGGGAGGTTGTAAACCACCCGTTTGGCACACTCGACGAACTTTTTGCGGTGATACTTTCTGCACTGACGGGAAGGCACGGCATTTGGATCTGTCAAACTGCAAAGCCTGCCGATCTTGTTGGGGGCAGAAAAAACAACTCTTAAATTTGCTCTTTGGGCCATCTTTTTCAAGCTATGGGATAAATCGCGCATGTAAGGTATAACACCTGCTTTAGGGCGTATGCCGGGAGGGCCATCGGCAACTGACTTCCGCGTGCTGAAACGCGCTTTTCTTAAAATGCGTTCCGCGACCGACACTAGCACTACCCTAGGATATTCAGCCAAGAACAAACGTCGAGTTTGCTTTTCAAAGGTTACGTCCACTTTATGACAGCAAGACTTGCTAGGGCATTTTTGAAGCACACACTGATAATGGCCCGCTTAACAAGCTTAGAATGCGCGGCCGTATATGGTAGAATTTGCTTGTTTACTCGCGGCTCATATGATCAACACGTCAAGCTGTCCTGAATGCTGAGGCGAAGAAGAGGAAAATGAAGAGACCTCTCTACCGGCATCTTATGAGTAGTTTGAAGTGCAACTAAGCACTTATGAAACGTTTCCAACGCTTTCTTAGTTTCCAGAATTAAGGCACCAGAAGAGCAGTCAATGAAAATTAAAAAGTCATCAACGTATCTAAGTATGTTATTAACTGCAGTGCCTTGCACTTGTAATGAAATGTCACCGTCTAAACAGCATAAAAACAAGTCACTAAGAACGGGAGCAATGCAATAGCAAATAAAAACACCGCTCTTCAGCAGAAAACATTGGTTACCCGAAATGATAAAGTTGGAATTAGGATAAAGCTGTAAAAGTTCTAAAAACTCACTGCAAGACATGCCGGCCTCATTCTGGAATGAAACAGCACCATACTTATCAATACATTGCTCAACACAGGACAGTACGCTTCTATACAGCAAAGAATAATAAAGATTCCCTACATCGATAGAAAACGCCAGAAGACCACGGTCAGAATGTGATTTCAAAAAATCAATCACAGTATCTGAGCTCCTAAAGAGGAAAGGGTCGCTGACAGGCGGAAGGCCCAGCTTTTTTTTTTTTTGTAAATATATCTCCAACGGTTTTTCCCAAGTATAAATTTCTGACACAATAACCCGTAACGGTACACCGGGTTTATGCGTTTTGGCACTGAAGAAAACTTGTAGATGATCTCGCTTGTTGTTTTCTAAGGCCTAGGTTAATTTTTGTAGATTAAATCTGTTGCACATGCGCTTTGCCGCAGCCTTTACCTGAGCCAGCGACACGTCCATATGACAGGTAAACGTGGCACTGATGTCTTCTAGAGCCAGGCGTTAAACTATTGAGTAGGTAACACAGCAAAACCGCGTTCTTTTTCGGCAGGAATTACGCAGACCGAATTGTCAACAAGTGAAGAGGACACCCAATTCACCGAAATCTTCGCCTTCGGTTGCTTGCCGCTTTGTTGTACATCGACACCTTCCGATACGAAACGGCCTACCTCGTGATCTGGGACAAAGCTTGAGACATCTCGAACGTAGGACAGAAGTTCTCTGGGGGGCCTTTTGGTTAGGGCAGCAAACTTCGGCCCGAGAGATAGGATCTCTCGAACCTTTTCCGGGAAAGCAAAAAATTCTGAAACATGGACGAGGTCCTCTGGGGCATACCGCTTATTTTTTGGCTGTTGTTCTCAGAGGCTACGTAATTGTATGCTGCCATAGGAATTCAGTTGTCTGGTCCGCCAACCGAATGTACTCGCGATGCCGGCAATTAGCTGTGAGACGCCCTGCACCACTCTGAAGTTCTACCGAAAGATACTGCCCGTAGAGTCGCACTTGGTGGTTCCACTCGGAACGCAGGATCTTGGAGATTCTGGTGGACTGGTGTAGTGTCTTACTGAAGGAAGAAAGCCTCCGAACAGGGAAACCAGGTCCGGAGGGGTGGTCTTCATACGTAAACAATAGGAGAGCGCCCGCGCTTTGCAAACGATGGTGGCAATGAGGGAAACAGAAGCACAGGGGTCACGAAGAATATTCAGAAAAGGGCCCGTTGTACTAGAAATGAACTTAAGGAGAGCAGCGTTCCGGGCGAGCAGGTAATCCATTACTCAAATGATATTGCGCAACAAGAAACGACAGGGACCAGAGAGGACGACACACCAAGCGCAATCTTTTAACTAAGTTCATTGTACCGCTGAAACCGATTTTATACACGTGAAGCAGTGTAGCCCGCGGATGCGCTTCCATGAAAATGAACTGCGCATCCATGTAACATAGTTACAAGTCCTCTGGCGCCGCCTACAAGAAACTTAGTTCTTTTTATGTGAGAGCCAGAGAAGGGAAGCTAACACACTTATCACCCAATTTTGCGATCATCTGCACTTCAGATATTTCACGGATGAGCTGTGTACTGCCACGGGAAACAATCGTGCATTGGTCCTCAAGAGGTTTGCAGCCATGATCGCGACAATGAATTGCCAAGAAAGCACCGCCGCCAGGCACTGCAGTTTTTAAAATATTTAGGTACGTTGATGACTTTTTAATTTTTATTGACTGCTCTTCTGATGCCTTCATTCTGGAAACTACTACACCGCTAGGAACGTTTCATAAGTGCTTAGTTTACCTTTAACCTACTCATGAGATGCCGGTAGATAGGTCTCTTCGTTTGCTTGATCCCAAGGGAAGGGAAGCGTAGCACGGGGCGACAGAAAGTTAGGTGGGCGGATGAGATTAAGAAGTTTGCAGGGACGGCATGGTCACAATTAGTACATGACCGGGGTTGTTGAAGAAGTATGGGAGAGGCCTTTGCCCTGCAGTGGGCGTAACCAGGCTGATGATGATGATGATGATGATGATGATGTTGTTTGCTTGATCTTCGCCTGAGCTTTCAGGACAGCCACACGTGCTGGTTGTATGAGCCGCGAGCCAACAAGCCACTTCTACAGTATACGTTCACACATTCTAAGCTTGTTAAGCGGGCCATTATCAGCTTGTGCTTCTAGAATGCCCTTTACAAGTCTTGCTGTCATGAAGTGGTCGTAAGCTTTAAAGAGCAAATTCGACGTTTGTCCTTGGCTGGATATCCTAGGGTGGTGCTAGTGTCTGCCGCGGAACGCATTTCAAGAGAAGCGCGTTACAGCACGCAGAAGTCATTTGCCGATGCCCCTCCCGGCATATGCCCTAGAGTAAGTGTTATACCTTACATGCAAGGGATATCGCATAGCTTAAAAAAGATTTCCCAAAGGGCGAATGTAAGAGTTCTTTTTCAGCCCCCAACAAGCTCGGCAGGCTTTGCAGGTTGACGGATCTAAATGCCGTCCCTTCCGATAAGTGCAGAAGGCATCACCGCAAAAAGTTCATCGAGTGTGTCCATCGGTTGGTTTACAAACTCCCGCTTTCATGTGGGATGCAATATATCGGACAAACTGGGCGTCGCCTGAATGATCGCTTCCGCGAACACAGCAACAATGTGAAAAGTGGCTCCGGTGGTTTCTTGACAATTCATAGTCGCGATCATGGCTGCAATCCCCTTGAGGACCAAAGCACTATTGTTTACCGTGGCAGTGCGCAGCTCATCAGTGAAATATCTGAAGCGCAGATGATCGCAAAATTCAGTGATAAGTGTGTTAGCTTCCCTTCTCTTGTTCCTACAGGAAAAGAACTAAGTTTCTTAAACGCGGCGTCACATGACTTGTAACTATGTTACATGAATACGCAGTTCATTTTCATGTAGGCGCATGCGCGGTCTACACGGTTTCACGTATAAAATCGGTTTCAGTGGTACAATAAACTTAGTCTAAAGTTTGCGCTTGGTGTGTCGTCTTCTCATGTCCGCGTCGTTTTTTGTTGCGCAATATCATTTGCGTAATGGATTACCAGCTAGCCCGGAATGCTGCACTTATTATGCTCGCACTTGTATGCTTTCCGAAGTCATCAATCCTACTGTATTCCCGATGCTCGCTTTGATAAAACCCAAACACTGTGTAACCGACAGGAATATTTTTTGAACATCACACCAACGTAATATGAAAAGATAACGTAGACATGCGATTCCCAAGGTAAGGTATTTGGAATCTTTATATTTATAGAAATTACAAAGGAAAATACATGTGGACTGAATTGCTAACTTTAGAATATAGAGGCCGTGCCAACATTCTTTAAATTTCGAGTGCGATATGTCACCACTTCTGGTTTCGCGTCTCCTTTTTCAAAAAGAATTTGGTGTCGTTATGTTTGCGTAACACTGAAAGTGATAGCTAGGGCCACACATGCCTTCGCGATAGAAGTTAAAGTTGATTTTTACCGGCGCCGTAGCATAAACGCGAATATTGTGATAAGGCGTATTTGCCAAAGCACTTGTATGCTATGAGAAGATATCAATCCTACTTATTCAAGATCCTCGCTTTGATAAACCTCAAACGATGTGTAACCGACGCGCATAATTTTTGATAATCACAACAACGTAAAATCAATAGATAATAAATTCAAGGGATTCCCAAGGGATGGAACTATCAGTGTTTCTTTTTCTTGAAACTAGAAAAGAAAATACAGGTGGACTAAATTGGTGCTTCCACGATAAAGAGGCCTTCCCCATAACCTTCACATTGCCCATGTGACATGTGATCAATTCTTCTTTGGCGGCACCTTCTTAATAAAATTTGGTGTTGTTCTGTCTGTGAAACACAGAGTGCTAACTAGTACCAGAAATGCTTTCGCGACCAACGTGAAAGCTGAAGAAGTGAAGCTGAAACGTGAAGATTGTGAAAACGTCCCTTTGCCAAAGTACTTGTATGCTTTCTGCAGTCATCAATCCTAATAGATGGAAGATCATCACTTTGAAAAAACCAAAACGACGTGTTAGCGACCGGCCAATTTTTTTGTAATCAGAACAACCTAAAATCAATATAAAATGAAGCCAAAGGATTCCCAAGGGCAGGTTTTAGCAGTTTTTGTTTTCATAAAACAAGAAAGGGAATTACATGGGGACCAAATTGCTGCTTCCAGATTAAGAGGCAGTGCCCACAACCTTTACATTGCCCGTAGGGTATGTTACCGATTCTGCTTTGGCTGCTCCTTTTCTAAACAACAATCTGTTATCCTTATGTTTGCATAAAACTAAGAGTGCTAGCTAGCGCAACACACGCCTGCGCGATAGTAGTTAAAGTCCAATTTTAAAAGCACCCATACATAAACGAGAAGATTTGTGATAACACCTGATTGCCAAAGCGCCTTTATCGTTTCCCAAGTCAGGAATCCTACTATATTCAAGGTCCTCGCTCTGATAATACTCAAACAATATCTGATCGACAGGCCTAACTTTTAATATTCGCAACAACGTACAACTAATAGAAAATGAAGCCAAGGGATTCCCAAGGTCAGATATCAGCAGTTTCTATTTCTAGAAATTAGAAAGAGAAATACATGCGGACTAAATTGCTACTTCCAGAATATAGGGGCCGTGCCCCCGCTTTCGCGTTACACGTGCGATACGTTACCAATTCTGCTTTGGCGGCTCATTTCCCAAGAAACAATTTGGTATCGGGATGTTTGCATAACACACAGTCCTATCTAGTGCCACAAATGCCTTCGCGCGCGATGTGAAAACTCCTTTTCCCATGCGCCGCGACATAAATGTGACAATTCTGTTAACACCCGTATTCCAAAGCACTGGTAAGCTATCCGAAGTCATCAATCTTAATATAATCAAGATTCTGCTTTATAAAACCAAACAATGTGTAACCAATAGGACTCATTTTTGATAACGCAAAATAACAACGTACATTTTATAGATAATGAAGCCAAGGAATTCCCAAAGTTAAGTAATAGCAGTTTTTCTATTTCTAGAAATTAGGAAGGTAAATACGTGTGGACAAAATTGCCATTTCCAGAATATAGAGGCCATGCCCACAATCATTATACTTCGAGTGTTATATGTTGACAATTTTGATTTGCGGCTCTTTTTTCCAAAAACCAATTTGGTATCATGATACTTGCGTAACACTCAAAGTGCTAGTGAGCGCCACACATGACTTCTCGACCGAAGGTAAAGTTCATTTTTGCTGGCGCCACCGCAACGGAACATAAACGTGAAGATTGTAATAACGCCTTCTTGCCAAGGCACCTGTATGCTACCCGAAGTGATCTATCCTGCTATATTCAAGATCCTCGCTTTGATAAAACCAAAGAATGTGTAACCAACAGGCCCCATTTTTGATAATCACAAGAACATAAAATAAATAGAAAATGAAGCCAAGAGATTCCCAACGGCAGGTATTAGCAGTTTTTCTATTTCTTAAAACTAGAAAGCGAAATATATCTGGAATATATTGCTACTTCCAGTTTAAAGAGGGAGTGCTCGCAACCTTCACATTGCCCGTAGGATATGTTATCCAAACGGCTTTGGGGGCTCCTTTCCTAAAAGAAGAATTTGGTATCTTTATGGTTGCGAAACACGGCGAGTGCTACCTAGCGCAACGCAGGCCTGCGCAATAGTAGTTAATATTTAACGACACCTCGACATAAACGTAAAGGTTATGATAACGCCCGTTGCCAAAGCACCTGTATGGTTTCCGAAGTCATCAATCCTACTATATTCAAGGCCCTCGCTTTCATAACCACGAATGTCTTCGCGAACTATATTGAAGATCCTCACTTTGATTAAACCAAAGAATGTGTTATTGAGAGTCCTAACTTTTGATAAGCACAACAACGTAAAATCAATACATTATGAAGCCAAGGGATTCCCAAGGGCAGGTATTAGAAGTTGTTCTATTTCCTAAAGCTAGAACGGGAAATATATGTGGACTAAATTGCAACTTTCTTATAAAAGAGGCGGTGCCCACAACTTTCACGCTACTGCGATATGTTTGGTATCGTGATGTATGCGTAACACCGAGAGTTCTAGCTAGGGCCACACATGCGTTCGCGCATAAATTTAAAGTTCATTTTAACCCGCGCCGCCTGGACATAAAGGTGAAGAACGTGATAACTCCTTTTTGCCAAGGCACGTGTGTGCTATCCGAAGTGATCTATCCCCTATATGCAAGATCCTCGCTTTCATAAAACCAAACTATGTGTAATCGACAGGCGTAAATTTTGATAATCACAACAATGTAAAATGAATTGATAATGAAGCCAACGGATTCCCAAGATAAGGTACTGGCAGTTTTTCTATTTCCAAAAAATTAAGAAGGGAATACATGTGGACTAAATGACAAATTCCACAATATAAAGGCCGCGCCCACTATCTTCACTTTTCGCGTGCGATGAGGTATCACTTCTGCTTTGGCGGCTGCTTTTCCAAAGAACACTTTGGTATCATGATGTTTGCGTAAAACTGAGAGTGCTAGCTGGGGTCACCGATGCCTTCGCGACCGATGTTAACGGTGATTTTTACCGGCGTCCCGACTTGAACGCGAAGATTCTGATAACGCGCGTTCGCGAAAGAACTTGTATGCTATCCGGAGTCATTAATCCAACCATATTCAAGAGTATCCCTTTGATAAATCCCAACCGATATGCAACCGAAGGCCCTAATTTTTTATTATTACAACAACGTAAAATCAGTTCACAATAAAGCCAATGAATTTCCAAGTTAAGGTATTAGCAGCTTTCTTTTATTTCTAGAAATCAGAAAGAGATACACATGTGGACGAAATTGCTAATACATGAATATAGAGATCATACCCACGATCTTAACATTACTTGTGCGATATGACGGCTTGTTTTCCAAATAACAATTTGGTATCGTTGTTATTGTGTACGACAAAGTGCTAGCAAGCGCCACGACGGCATTTCCCACCGAAGGTAAAGTTCACGTTTACCTACGCCGCGACATAAACATGAAGATTCTCATAAGGGCTATTTGTCAAAGCAATTGTCTAGTATCTGAAGTCATCAATATTATTATAATCAAGATCCTAGCTTTATAATCCCAAACAATGGGTAACCAACAGGCCTAATTTTTGATAATCAGAAGAACGTGGAATCAGTAGAAATAGAAGCAAGGGATTCCCAAGGTAAGGTATTACCAGTTTTTCTATTTCTATAAATTAGAGTGGGAAATACATGTGAATCACATTGCCAATACCAGAATGTAGAGGTCGTGCCCACAATCTTGACATTTCGCGTGCGATATGTTACAACTTTTGCTTTGGTGGCTCCTTTTTTAAAAAAACAATTTGGTATCGTGTTTGTGCAACACAGAGTGCTAACTAGCGCCACACATACCTTTGCGACAAACGTGAAAGTTCATTTTTAGTGGTGCTTCGACATAAACGTGAAGATCCTGATAACCCTAGTATGCCAAAGCACTTGTTTGCATTCCGAAGTCATTATTCCTACTATATTCACGATCTTCGCTTTGATAAAACATAATGGGCGTGTAACCGATAGGCCTAATTTCTGATAATCACAACGACGTAAAATCAATAGATAATGTAGCCAAGGCATCCCAAGGTAAGGTATTAGCAGTTTTTCTATTTCTAGAAATTAGAAAGGGAAATACATGTTCACTAAATTGCTACATCCAGAAAATAGAAGCCGTACCCACAGTCTTCACATTACGCGCGCGATATGTTACCAATTCTGCTTTGGCAGCTCATTTCCCTAAAACCAATTTGGTATCGTTATGTTTGTGTTAAACAGTGTGCTAGCTAGTACCACGAATGCCTTCGCGCCTGTTGTGAAAGCTCATATTTACTTGCGCCGCGACACAAACATGCAGCATGTGATACCGCTTATTTACCAAAACACTTGTATGCTATCCGAAGTCATGAATCCTTTTGTATTTAATATCCTCGCTTTGATAAAACCCAAACGACGTGTAACCGACAGACCTAATTTTTTTTTAAATCGCAAAAACGGTAAATCAATAGGTAATGAAGCCAACGGCTTCCCAAGGCAAGTCATTAGCAGTTTTTCTATATCTACAAGTTATAAAGGGCAATAGAAGGGTTATTGCTAAATCCCAAAAATAGAGGTTGTGCGCTAATCTTTCACATTATGCGTTCGCTATGTTACCAGTTCAGCTCTGGCGGCTCCTTTTCGAAAAAATAAAATTTGCGATCGTTGCGTTTGCATAAGACTTAAAGGAATAGCTAGCGCCACACATGCTTTCCGACGGAAGCTAAAGTTCATTTTTACCTACGCCACGACATAAACGTGAAGATTGCTATAAGACCTATTTGCCAAAGCACTTGTAAGCTATCCTAATTGATCAATCTTAATATTATCAAGATCCTGATTTATAAAACTAAGCAATGTGTAACAAAGAGGCCTAATTTTTGATAATCACAACAACGTATAATCCATATGTAATGAAGCCCATGAATTCCCAAAGTGGGGTATTAGCAGTTTTTCTATTTCTATAAATTAGAAAGCTAAATACGTGTGGACTAAATTGCTATTTCCAGAATACAGAGGCCGTGCCCACAATCATTATACTTCGAGTGCGATATGTAACCATTTTGGCTATGCTGATCTTCTTTTTCCTAAAAAACCTTTGGTATCATGATGCTTGCGTAACACTGAAAGTTCTAGTGACTGCCACACATGTCTTCGCGACCGATGGTAAAGTTCATGTTTACCGGCGCTGCAACGTCGACGTGTAGATTCTTATAACGCTCGTATACCAAAGCACTTGTATGCTTTGCGATGTCATCAGTTCTATTATATTCCAGATCCTCGCTTTGACCAAACACCAAGCACTGTGTAACCCGAGGCCGAATTTTCGGTAATCACAAGAACGTAAAATCAACAGACACAGACGCCAAGGTATTCCTAAGGTAAGGCACTAGCAGTTTTTCTATTTCTAGAAATTGACAGGGAAATACATGTGGACTAATTTGGTACATACCGAATACAGAGGTCGTGCCCTCAACGTTCACATTTCGCATGCGATATGTTACCACTGCTGCTTTGGCGGCTCATTTCCCAAAAAGAAACAATTTGTCATCGTCATTTTTGCGTAACACTTGATGTGCTAATTAGCGCCACAAATGTATTCGCGACCAAAGTAAGGTTAATTTGCCCAGCGCTCGGCATAAACGGGAAGATTCTCATAACGTATATATGCCAAAGCACTTGTATGCTATCCGAAATCATCAATCCTACTATATTTAACTTCCTCGCTTTGATAGAACCCAAAGGATGTGCACCCGCAGGTCTAATTTTTGGTAATCACAACAATGTCATATCAATAGATAATGAAGATGAATACATGAGGGCTTAATCGCTACTTCCGGAATATAGAGGCCGCAGCCACAACCTGCAGGCTACGCGTTTATTATGTTACCAATTCTGCTTGAGTAGCTATTTTTCCAAAAAATCAATTTGGTATCGTTAGTTTTCGGTAACAATGAAAAATAGATAACTAGCGCCACATATGCCTTCGCGCCCGAAGGCAATGTTCGCTTTCACAGGCGCTGCCATATAAACGTGAATATTGAGATAACGCCAGTTTTCCAAAGCACCTATATGATATCTGAAGTCATCAATTCTACTATATTCAACAATGTCGCATCGATAGAACCCAAAGGTTGTGTAATCGAAAGGCCCAATTTGTGATATTCCCAACAATGTCAAATGAATAGGCAATGAAGGCAAAGGCTTCGCACGGTAAAGCATTAGATGTTTTTCTATTTCTAGAAATAAGAAAGGGGAATACATGTGGAGTAATTTGCTACTTCTAGCATATAGAGGTCGTGCCACAACCATCACAATACGCCTGCGATGTTGCCATGTCTTCATTGGTGGTTCCTTAAAGAACAAAAAAAGAGTTTGGCATCGTAATGTCTGCGTAACACTGAGACTGCTAGCTAGCGCCACATATTCTCTCGCGACCGAACGTAAAGTACATTTTTACCCGCGCCGCAACATAAACGTGAAGATTGTTGTAAGGCCTATTCACCAAACGACTTGAATGCTATCCGAAGCCACCAATCCTATTAAATTCAAGGTCTTCGCTTTGATAAAATCAAACTATGTCTAACTGACAGGCCTAATTTCTGATCATCACAACAACGTAAGATCAATATAATGAAGCCAAGGGATTCCGAAGGTAAACTGTTAGCAGTTTTTCTATTTCTAGCAAAGTATAAACGGAAATACATTTGGACTAATTTGACATTTCCAGAGTATAGAGGCCGTGCGCACAATCTTTATACTTCGCGTGCAATATATTGCCTGTTCAGCTTTGCTGCTCGGTTTCAAAAAATAAATTTGGTACCTGGATGTTCGCATACACTTAAAGTGCAAGTGAGTACCACACATGTCTTCGCCACCGATGTTAAAGTTCTTTTTTGCCTGCGCCGCGATATACCGGTGAAGAATCTGATAACGCCAGTGTGTCAAACCACTTGTTTGCTTTCCGAAGTCATCAATCCTATTATATTCAAGATCCTAGCTTTGATAACACTGAAAAGGTGTGTAACCGCCAGCCTGATTTTGGACAATCAAGACGACGTGAAATCAATAGATTATGAAGCCAAGGTATTCCCAAGGTAGATTATTACAAGGTTTTCTATTTCTAAAAATTATAATGTGACAGACATGTGGTCTAAATTAAAAATTCCACAATAGCGAGGCCTAGACCACTATCTTTACATATCGCATGCTCTTTGTTACCACTTCTGTTTGGTGGCTCCTTTCCCCAAAACAATTTGGTATCGTTATGTTTGTCCAACACAGAGTGCTTAGTAACCCAAATGTCTTCGCAACCGATGTGAAAGGTCATTTTTACCTGCGCCGCGATATAAGCCTGGCGATTGTCGTAACGCCTATTTCCCAAAATACTTGTATGCTTACCGAAGTGATCATTTCTTCAATATTCAACATCCGCGCTATGATAAACCCCAAACGACGTGTAAGCTGAAGGCTTAATTTTTGATAATCACAACAACGTAAAATACACAGATAATAAAGCCAAAGGGTTCCCAAGCTAAGGTATTAGCAGTTTTTATATTTCTGTAAAATAGAAAGGGGAATACATGTTGGCTAAATTGCTACTTCCACAACCTGCAACCTACGAGTGCGATATCTTACCACTTCTGCATTGGCGGCTCCTTTTCCAAAAAAAATTGATATCCCTATATTACGTAAAACAAAGAGTGCTACCTAGCGCCACACATGCTTTAACGACCAATCTGAAAGTTCATATTTCCCGGCGCTATGACATTATCGTGTAGATTGCGTTAACGCTTGTTTGCCAAAGCACATGTATGCTATCCGAAGTCATCAATCTTTAAAAATTCTGGATCCTCGCTTTGATAAAACGTGAATGATATGTCACTGACAAGCCAAATTTTTGACAATCGCAACAACGTAAGATCAATAGATAATGAATACAACGGATTCCCAAGGTAAGGTATTAGAAGATATTCTATTTCTATAAAGTGTAAAATGGAATTTCATCATCAGCCTTGCTACGCCCACTGCAGGGCAAAGGCGTCTCCCATACTTCTCCAACTATCCCAGACATGCGCTAATTGTGGCCATGTTGTCCCTAGAAACTTCTTATTCTCATCCGCCCACCTAACTTTCGACCGCCCCCTGCTAAGCTTCCCTTCCCTTGGAATCCACCCATAACACTAAAAGACCATCTGTTATCTTCCTTCCTGATTACATGTCCTGCCCATGCCCATTTCTTTATCTTGATTTCCACTAAGATGCCATTACCTCGCTTTTGTTCCCTGATCCAATCTGCTTTGTTTCTTGTCCCTTAACATTACGCACGTCATTCTTCATTCCATAGCTCGTTGCGTCGTCCTGAATTTGAGTAGAACACTTTTCGTAAGGCTCCAGGTTCCTGGCCCGTAGGTGAGTTCTGGTAAGACGCAGCTGTTATACACTTTTATTTTTAGGGATAATGGCAACCTGCTTTTCATGACCTGAGAATGCCTGCCAAATGCACCCCATCCAATTTCCATTCTTCTGAATGTTTCAGTCTTATGATCGGGATCCGCGGTAACCAGCTGCCCTAAGTAGATGTTTCCCTAACCCCTTCTATTGCCTCGCTACCTATCGTGAACTGCTGTTCTCTTCCATGACAGTTAAACATTACCTTACTTTTCTAGAGATTAACTATTAGATCTACCTTTCTGCTTTGTCTCTCCATGTCAGTGAGCATACATTGCAATTGGTCCCCTGAGATAGTAAGCAAGGCAATATCATCAGCAAATCGCAAGTTACTAAGGTATTCTCCATTACCTCTTATCCCCAATTCTTCCCAATCCAGGGCGGACCCGCCGTGGTTGCTCAGTGGCTATGGTGTTAGGCTGCTGAGCACGAGGTCGCGGGATCGAATCCCGGCCACGGCGGCCGCATTTCGATGGGGGCGAAATGCGAAAACACCCGTGTACTTAGATTTAGGTGCACGTTAAAGAACCCCAGGTGGTCTAAATTTCCGGAGTCCTCCACTACGGCGTGCCTCATAATCAGAAAGTGGTTTTGGCACGTAAAACCCCATATATTATATTATATAATCCAGGGCTCTGAATACCTCCTGTAAACACGTTGTGTATCGCATTGGAGAGATCGTATTTTCTTGCCTGACGCGTATCTTTATTACGATTTTGTTGCTCTCTCTATGGAGGACTATGATGGCTGTGGAGCTGCTAAAGATATCTTTCAGTATTTTTACATACGGCCACAATGCATCCATTACTGCTGACGTTTCTACTGAATCAAACACTTTCTCGCAATCAATGAAAGCTATATATAAGGGTTGCTTATATTCCGCACATTTCTCTATCACTTGATTGATAGTGTGAATATGGTCTATTGTTGAGTAGCCTTTTCGGAATCCTGCCTGGTCCTTTGGTTGACGGAAGTCTTAGGTGTTCCTGATTCTATTTGCCATTGTCTTAATAAATACTTTGTAGGCAACGGACAGTAATCTGATCGGTCTATAATTTTTCAAGTCCTTGGCGTCCCCTTTCTTAAGGATTGGGATTATGTTAGCATTTTTCCAAGATTCCGGTACGCTCGAAGTCATGAGGCATTGTGTATACAGGGCGGGCAGTTTTTTTACAGCAATCTGCCCACCATCCTTCTACAAACCTGCTGCTACCTGATCCTCCCCAGCTGCCTTGCCCCTTTGCATAGCTCCCAAGGCTTTCTTTACTTCTTCCGGCGTTACTGGTGGGATTTCAAATTCCTCTGGACTATTCTATCTTCCATTATCGTCGTGGGTGCCACGGGTACTGTATAAATCTCTATAGAACGCCACAGCCACTTGAACGATGTCGTCCATATTAGTAATGATACATCTGATTCTTGCCTACTCCTAGTTTCTTCTTCACTGCTTTTAGGCTTCCTCCATTTCTGAGAGCATGCTTCTGAGAGCTTCCTTATGTCAGGTGTCTCACGCTTGTTGATTAACTTCGAATGTTCTGCCAGTTCTATTCTAGCTGTACGGTTAGAGGCTTTCATACATTGACGTTTCCAAATGAGATCTTTCGTCTCCTGCGAAAGCTTACTTCTATCCTGTATAGCGAAGTTACCACCGACTTCTGTTGCACATCCCTAATAATGCCCATACGATTGTCATTCATTTATTCAAAACTAAGGTCCTCTTCCTGAGTTAAAGCCCAATACCTGTTCTGTAGCATGATCGCGAATTCTTCTATTTTTCTCGTAGCGCTGACTCATCGATCGTCGTCTTATGTACCAGTTTCTTCCGTTCCCTCTTCAGGCTAATTCGAGTTCTTACTATCCTATGTTGGCTTCACCGTACCTTCCCGTGTACGTCCACCTCTTGTATAATGTCAGGGTTAGCGCAGAGTATAAAGTCTATTTCATTTCTAGTCTCGCCATTCGGGCTCCTCCATGTCCACTTTCGGCTATCCCTGTTGCAGAAGGAGGTATTCGTTATCCTTATACTATTCTGTTCTGCAAACTCTAATAATTACTCCCCACTGCTATTCCTAGAGCTTATGCCGTATTCCCCCACTTACTTGTCTCCAGCCTGCTTCTTGCCTAGCCTGGCATTGAAGTGTTCCATCAGTATGCTGTATTTTGTTTCGAGTTTACCGATCGCCGATTTCCCGTCTTCATAGAAGATTTCGACCTCTTGGTCATGATGACTGCGTTTAGGGGCGTAGACCTGTACGACCTCCAGTTTGTACCTCTTATTAAGTTTCACAACAAGACCTGCCACCATATCCTTAATGCTGTAGAATTCATGTATGTTACCAGCTATATCCTTATTAATCAGGAACGCGACTCCTAGTTCTGGTATCTCCGCTAATCCCGGGTAGCACAGGACGTACCCTGCTTTTTATCACTGTATATGCTTCTTTTGTTCTATTAAATTCACTGAGCCGTAGTATATCCCATTTGCTGCTCTCTAATTCCTCCAATAGCACTGGTTGACTGGCCTCACTAGTTAAACGTTGCCAGGTTCAGGATAACGAAATAAGTAAATACAAAAGCAGATGAAATCCAATGGTAAGGTATTTGCAGTTTTTCTATTGCTAGAAAAACAAAGGGAAATGTAAGTGGACAAAATTACAGCATCCAGCATTAAGAGGCAACGCCCACACCATTTACATTAGCGTGAGATGTGCTAGCATTTCTGCTTCGGTGGCTCCTTTTCCGAATAACAATTTGGTATCGTTATGGTTGCGTAAGATAGATAGTGCTACCTAGGCTTACCTATGCCCTCGCGAGTGATGTTAGAAGTCACTAGTACCTGCGACGCGACAAAAACGTGCACATTGTGATATCGTCTTTTTGCCAAAGCTCCTGTATCCTATCAAAAGTCATCACCCCTACTATTAACAACATACTCTCTTTGATAAAACCCGAACGATGTGTAACCGACAGGTCCTATTTTCGATAATCCCAGCAACGTGAAATAAGTAGATATCAAAGCTAAGGCTTCACAGAATAAGGTATTTGTAGTTTTTATTGCTAGAAATTACAAACGGAAATGCAAGTGAACGAAATTCCAGCATTCATCATTTACAGGCAGTGCCTACAACCTTTACATGACGCGTGCGATAGGTAAGTTATAGTGGTTTGGCGGGTGCTTTTCCGAATAACAATTTGGTATCGTTATGTTTGCGTAATACTGAGAGTGCTAGCTAGCTCGGCTCATGTTTTCGCGAGCGTATTTTAGGCAAATTTTTCTTTGCGACGCGATAACATTGTATTCTATTGTATTGTATACAAACCTGAAAATTGTGATAGCAGCTCTTGTCCATAGCTATTGCATGTTATGATACATCATCAATTCCACTATAATCAAGGTGCTCGATTTGATAAAATCCAAACGACGTGTAACCGATAGGCCCTATTTTGGATATTCCCAAGAAAGTAACATAAGTATATACAAAAGCCATGGGTTTCCCAAGGTAAGGTATTTGAAGTTTTTCTATTCCTATCTATTTCAAAAGGAAACACAAGTGAACAAAATTGCAGCATTCAGCATTTAGGGGCAGTGCCCACAACCTGCACACTATGCATGCGATATCTTACCTATTCTTCTTCGGCGGCAGCTTTTCCGTATAACAATTTGGTACCGTTATGTTTGCGTACCACTGAGAGGGCTACCTAGCCTTACCTATGCTTTCGCAAGTGATGTTAGAGTTCTTTTTTACCTGCGACTCCACATAAACGTGAACATTGTTATAACGCCTCTTTTCCAAAGCTCTTGCATGCTATCAGAAGTCATCAACCCTATTATAATCAAGATCCTCGCTTTTATAAAACCCAAACAATGAGTAACTAACAGCTCCTATTTTTGACGTGCTCAACAACGTAAAATAAATAGACACAAAAGCCTAGGGATTCGCAAGGTAAGGTTTTTGGGGATCTTGTATCCCTGGAAGTTCCATAGGGAAACACATGTGAACGGAATGGCAGCATCCACCATTTAGTGGCAGTGCCCAAAATCTTCACATTACGCCTGCGATATGTTACTAATTCTGCTTTGGCGCTTTGGCGGCAAATATCAATTTTGTATCGTTATGTTTCCGTAATACTGAGAGTGCCAGCTAGCCGGCGGATAATTTCTCGAGCAAATTTAAAGCTCATTTTTACCTGCGACGCGACACAAGCATGAAGATTGTGATAGCGCCTCTTTTCCAGAGCTATTGCATGCTATCGGAAATCATCAATCCCACTATAATCAAGATCCTCTCTTTGATAAAACCCAAACGAAGTGTAGCTGACAGGTCCTATTTTCGATAATCCCAGCAACGTAAAATAAGTAGATACCAAAGCAAGGGATTCGCAGGATAAGGTGTTTGTAGTTTTTCTATTGCTAGAAATTACAAACGGAAACACAAGTGAATGAAATTCCAGTATCCAGCATTTAGAGGTAGTGCCTACAACCTTTAGGTGACGCGCGCGATGTGTTACTAATTCTGCTTTGGTGGCTCCTTTTCCGAATAACTATTTGGTATCGTTATGGTCGCGTAAGACTGAGAGTCCCGGACACCAGAGTAGGCGATGATAGTGGTTGAAGAATTCGGGGATTATCGCGAGGCTAGCCGCAGTCACGTGCCCCTTGAAAAACATGCGACATGTCTGCTGGGATTCCGTGACCACGACCGAGTTCCTTCGCGAACACTCCGCCTGAGCGAGTGTGATTACCACTGCGAATATTTCAGCCGAGGTGGGAATACCGCCATGGCCGACGCGGTAATTTGCTGCTGGCTGATCGCGTTCACGACTGCCAAAGTGTACCTCCTTTGTTAGCGCTGCCGGGTCGCCTCTGCTGCTTCCTTGTAGTACGTGTTGAACCTACGGTTATTAGAGTACGCTGATTGAATGTGTTGTGCGCGTGCTTTGCGTCTTTATTTGTTGTAATCGGGACGCATAGTCTTTGGAATTGGGGCTACTGTAATTTTGGATCTCATCGAAGGAGGGAGAGGTACGGCCTGCTCTGTGAGATAAATGGGGTATGCGAGTATATTGAGTCTGGCCAATATTGACCTACTACTTCTTGTGAGGCTGAGGTGCTCCCTTTGTCGCATTAGGTTGGCCTGCCTCAGTTCGTCAAAAGTATTGTGCACTCCCAAAGCTAAGGTGCGCTCCGTTGATGTACATTTAGGCAGGCCCAGAGCAGCCTTGAAAGTGGTTCGGATTATTGTGTTAGCCTGCTTTTCCTTCTCCCTGTTGAGGATTTGGTACGGTAAGCCATACGTAATTGGACTAACCACTAAGGCCTGTACAAGCCTTAGGTTATCGTCTTCTCGCATTCCCATTTTTCGATACGTCACGCGACGTATCATTTGGGCTATGTTGTGGGCTGTGGATTTGAGGGTCTTGAGTGTCTGTACTGCTCTGCCGTCGCTCTGAAGCCACAAACCAAGGACTCTCATCGTGGGTACCCCTCGGACTGATTGGCCCTCAACCACGATGTTAATCGATCCTCTGGATTTGTAGCCTTTCGCGTTTATCCGGAGGACCTCAGATTTTTTAAGTCCGCACTTCAGGCCACTCCATGTAGAGTATGTCTCCACCGCTAGTACTGCGCTTTGGAGCGTATATTCCTTATCCCCTAGTGAAACGCTGCTCGTCCACAGCGTGATGTCGTCCGCGCAGAGTGCGTAACCTGTATCGTAGGTCGGGTATCCGATCCGGATCGCGCGCGAGGTGACACATCACCATGTTGAAGAGCAGAGGAGATAATATAGCTCCTTGAGGTGTTCCTTTGTCAGGCATTTTAAATAAATCCAAAGTGATTGGGCCAATAATGATGCTCGCCTCGCGATTGGAAAGAAACGCTCTTAAGTAATTGTACGTGCGCTCACCACAACCCGCGAGTTCGGGTTCCTCCAATACTGCGACGTGAGAGACGTTGTTGAAGGCTCCTTTGAGATCTAGTGCTAGTACTAGTCTCTCGTCGCCGTACAGTATATTAGTTAGAATTTCGTGTCTAAGTAGGAGGAACGCGTCCTGGCAAGATAAACCCGTGCGAAATCCTATCATGGAGTCCAGGAACCAGCTCCGCTCTTCCAGGTACCGCTGCAATCTGCTATGGATAACCCTTTCATGGAGCTTACCCAGGCAGGACGTGAGCGACACCGGCCACAATGTATCAATCGAGGGATTCTTTTTTGGTTTGGGGATCATGATTATTTTAGCCAATTTACACTCTTGCTGCAAATCTCTCTTGGCCCAGCACTCGCTATGGAAAATCTTTATTTTCGCTAGGGCTTCCGAATCCATGTTTCGAATCATAGCATTTGTGATCAAGTCTGGGCCCGGTGCCGAGTTTTTAACTGCGGACTGTGCCGCCTCATACATTTCCGCGTACGTTATTTCTTCGTCTAATTTAGGGTTCGCCTCCCCCGCGTATTCTCTCCTCGCGTACGAGGATACCGTTGCAGGTGAGGGTCCTATGTACTAAAGGCGAGGCGCAGAAGACCAGGACTCGAGAAGAAGAACACAAACGACAGGACCGGCGCCACTCGAGACTGTCAAGCTGAGACGGCGATCAGGTTGACGCACAAAATGGCAGGATCGGTGCGAAAGCTTTGTTGAAAGAAAAGGCCCAATGTTGAAGAAATATTTGTAATTTCTATTGCTAGAAATTACAAAGGAAAATATATGGTGGATGCAATTGCAGCATCCGCCACTTATAGGCAGTGCCTACAACGTTCACATTGAGCATGCGATATGTTACCTATTCTGCTTCGGCAGCTTCTTTGCCAAATAACAATTAGGTATCGTTATGGTTGCGTAAGACTTAGAGTGCTAGCTAGCTTTACCCACGCTTTCGCGAGCGATATTAAAGGCCATTTTTACCTGCGCGGTGACAGAAACGGGAAGATTGTGACAACGCCTTTTTGCCAAAGCTACTGTATGCTATCAGAAGTCGTCAATCCTACTATAATCAAGATCCTCGCTTTGATAAAACCCAAACGATGCATAACAGACAGGTCCTGTTTGTGACAATCCCACCATCGTAAGTTGGGTAGATACCAAAGCCAAGATAATAGCTGGATAAGGTATTTGTAACATTTCTATTGCTTGAAGCTACAAAGTAAAATATGTGGTGGACGGAACTGTAGCATCCAGCATTTAGAGGCAGTGCCTTACATCTCACATACCGGTGCCATGTGTTACCAATTCTGCTTTGGCGGCTTTCTTTCTTTCTCAAATAACAATTTGGTATCGTTATATTTGCGTAACACTGAGAGTGCTAGCTAGCCTTACCTGTGCCTTCAGAAGCGATGTTAGTCATTTTTACCTGTGACGCGAAAGGAACGTGAATATTGTAATTTTTATTTATTTATTTATATATTTGTTTGTTTTTCACAGTACCCACACACAGCGCCAGTTTGACATTACAGGGGAAGGGGGGGGGAGAAGTACATATATCATTGAAAAATAAAGGAGTTGATATAGAATACACAGGACCAAAAAGTTAGTTCAGGGCAAATCGCCGACACTAAAACATAAGAACACAAAAGAAGTGTGGCATACCCGTACATTCGTGAACGGAAACAATGCGGTTCTTGTGACGCAAGCACAAAGTAACGAAAAAATAATTGCAAGTCACACGGCTGAAGCAAGGGTATCCTTTGAAGATAGCGATACATCGCTAGGCAACCTGTTCGTATCACTGACCGTCTTAGGAAAAAAAGACATCTTGAAAAGCACCGTTCTACATCTATGCTCTTTAATCTTACGTGGGTGATCGCGCCTGGCATAGGGGTTTACCGGTGGCTTCATGTGGCTATCACGATTGAGGCCGGTTTTAGAATGTTATATATTGTGCACAAATTTTAATCTGAATGTTTTTCTACGATTTTGAAGTGTATTCCAGCATGATGTTTTCTTTGTTAAGGATGTGCGAAGATACCGAGTGTAATCTTGAACCACGAAACGGGCTGCTACGCTCTTTCTAGTTTCTTTATGTCTGTCGCCGTCCACGGGTCCCAGATAGTACAAGAATATTCCAGTATTTGTCTTCTGTTAGTCTTGTAAAGCAGGTTCCTTGTTTCTAAAAAAAGCATTTAGCATTTCTACGTAGCAAATCAAGAACTGTACAGGCCTTAGCAAATATATTGATAACATGACGGTGCCAGCGTAGTTGAGGGGTCAAGTACACCCCAAGATATGTATATTCACACATGGATGCAAGATTTGTCCCCTTAATGCTATACGTATACACATTTGGTGACCTTTGTCTCGTAAAGCACATCTCGACAGTTTGATCAAGATTTATACTCATGCCCCATATATCACACCACTCTGCAACCTTCTCTAAATCCTTCTGTAGTTCATTATAATCATCAAACCCTTTCATGACATGATACGAAATGCAGTCACCCGCAAACAAGCGGATGAAAAATGGTATGCTAACGGCAATGTCATTCATGTATAACAAAAATAATAGTGCACCCAAAGCTGAACATTGAGGCACCCCCGATGACACATCAACACCATGCGACTGCCTACCACCAACGACTGCACGTTGTGCCCTAAAATTTAAGTATTCTTTTATCTGATTCAACAAATGTTTTATTTATGTTGTACGACGACAATTTTTCAAGCAGCAATGAGTTGGGCACTAGGTCAAAAGCCTTCGCAAAATCAAAAAAGATACAATATACGCAACTCCCTTTGTCAAGAGTGGATGCTCGGTCGTGCGTTAATTCTGTAAGCTGAGTAATAAAAGAAAAACCACTTCGAAGTGAGTGTAACTGAGGGATCAACAAGGGAAACAAATTTAGGTGAGTCATGAGGTTCCTAAAAGATAGATGCTCCAAGATCTTGCAAGGTAAGCTAGTCAAGGACGCCGGTCGTAAATAAACAGATTTTTCAGGTCCTGGCTTCGGAATAGGAACAACATTGGCAATTTTCCAGTCTGCAGCCAACATTCCGCATGTCGACGACTTGGAGAAGTGCACGTAAAGCTATTTAGACAACGGGCCTGCTCAAGCGGAAAGCACATAGTTCGGCAAGTGATCAGGACCACTGGCACAAGTGGTACTTAAACGTTCAAGCTGTAGTTGAATGCCCCTCCTGTAGAAGACGATGTCATTCATTGGTTTCCATCCAATAAGCTCGTAATGAAACATTGAATCAGTATTAGTTGCGCGCGCAGAAAAAACAGAACTGAAGAAAGAGCTGAAACATTGTGCCTTATCTAGACTATCATGTGTAAGAGACCCATTATGTTCGAGCACAGGACTTGACACTTCGGCTTTTCTATTCTTCTCAATAAACAGTCAGAATTCTCCAGGGTTACACTTTACCTTAGAATGAAAAGAAGAATAAGAAATACCTTTCACGTGTGGTATTGCGGAATTCGCCTCATTTGAAGCTTGTTGCAATTGTTGCTTTTTCTGGGGTGTCGGCTTCTTCCTGTACACCTTGTATACTTGATTTTTTTCCCAGTGCCCTACGAACTTCCCTCGTGTACCACGGTTTACTTCTACCCCGTCTTGCCATCATTATCCATGACGGGACGAATTGGGGACGCAACTCTAAAACCTTATTTTTAAGTAAATGCCACAATTCTTTTATGTTCAGCGATTCTGACAATGTTTCAAGTACGTCATAATACGTGTCGAGAGCCAACGAGATTTTATGGACTTGTGCCGTTCGGTAGCTGAATATCCATCCACCTGCGCTAACAGCGACTTTATTACACTCCAATTTCAGTTTGCACAAAAGAGCGTTATGGTCACTTATGCCTGGCAAAATGAGCACAGGTTGCGTATCCACAGGCTAATTAGTAAAAAGTAAGTCTAACACATTACTTCCACGAGTTAGTTGGCTAGGCTGGATAGCGCAAATGAGTTGTATACCGTCATCAATTCCTTTGCTGACGCACTAGGCACATTAGTTATTGTAGCATTTTGCAACCAATTAATTTCGGAAATATAAAATCACCACCGATCACTAAGGAGCCATAATTTCTCACTTCCACATCTTCCACTAGCTTAGTTAAGCCTTCACCTTACTGCAAGGAGGCCTGTAAAAGGAACAGACCGCCATTTATTTTCCATTTTTCAAACGAAGTTGTACCCAGACAGCCTCAGTAAAATGATCTGACTTGTGCAACATCGGCGACTGTATATTTTTATAAAGGGGAATAAAGACACCATCCCCGTGATAGTCTCCATATTTTCTATTGCTAACGTAGTTGCCAGGAAAGACATCACAATCCCAATCGTTACCATCTGGCCACGATTCAGTGCCCAAAATTACAGATGGTTTACTCATGTCAATCAAGTTAAAAAATTCATCTGTTTTGTTTTGGAGGATTCTGCAGTTAACGATAAGGAACGATAACAACGCGCCTTTCTCTCGGCTTTGTCAAACTCGAACAACCTTCCCCATGGATTCGTAGTAAACATACTTCATTTTATGCAAGTAGAGTACATCACGCTTTACGTACCCTTTATCTGCCTCAGACTGGTCTTCCTTCGCATATTCAAGAAGCATTTTTCCTTTCTTTCGTAACAGCCCAGAAAAATCTTCCGAAATTGAAATTATTGTACCTTTCAATTTTTTTGCCGCCAGCACAACTTTCTGTATTTCCTTATATGTACAAAATTTGACAATTATTGGGCGTTGCTTGTCAGCGTTAAATTTGCCAAGTCGGTGTGCCCTCTCTATTTCCACGTGGCTGACTTGGAATACTGAAGTGCGCAAATTGGCAACACGCTCTTCAGATTTTGTATATGGTTCCCGCGTGTCATCTCCGTCAATGCCAAAAAAATTAAGTTACACCTCCGACTGCGGTTTTCAATATCATCCACCTTGCATACCAACGATGCCAAGTTAGCCTGGAAGGAATCCCCACTCGATTTCTGCTACTGCGTAATTTTTTTTTAATTTATCATACCCTCAGGGCCATTACGGCATTATAGAGGGGAGTGTTTACAAGCAAAAACGGGTAAATTCAACAAACAGGAGTTACCAGTGCAGAAAATTATGTATATAAATATGTATAAACAAAACTATTTAACAAATGGCACCTAGACATACTATGTTAGCTAAGGCATTTGTGAGTACAGGTTGAGCAATATGAAAAAAAAGGTTCCTAGTTATAGAGTGCTAGCTATGACATTCTTGAATAATTGGTGATCTGCGATAGTGGCTATCGAGGCGGGGAGGTGATTCCACTCATTGGAAGTGCGTGGTACAAATGACTGCGAAAAAGCGTTGGATCTGCAAAATGAAATGTCAACCTTATGAATGTGGTCTAGTCTGGGTGATACATACGGAGGCGGAGAAATAAGTTTGTTGCGTAGCAGCGGGTGATGAAATAATTTATGAAAAAGGCACAAACGGAACAATTTTCGACGTGATAACAAGGACGGTAGGTTAAGGCTAGATTTCATGGCACTGATACTCGCGGTTCTGTTATAGTTAGAAAGAATGAAACGAGTAGAGTTATTCTGAACCATCTCCAGTGAGTGTATTAGGTTTACTTGACCTGGATCCCAGATTGAAGCAGCGTACTCAAGGTTAGGTCGTATTAGAGTTTTATAGAGGATTAATTTTAAGGAAGAAGGTGCTTTGGAAAAGTTGCGTCGTAAGTAACCTAGCATTCTGTTAGCGTTACTTATTATATTGGTGATGTGGGTATTCCGAGTAAGATCAGAGGTGATGTGAAGGCCAAGGTACTTGTAAGTTGTTACCAATTCTAATGGAGTGTTATTAAGGGAGTACACAGGTGGTTCACTGGTAGTTCGAGATACACGCATGAATTTACACTTGTTAACATTTAGTCCCATTAACCATGAATTGCACCATGCAGAAATGGCGTTAAGGTCAGCTTGAAGCCTAGTAACATCCTCGTCGCGAGTTATTTCGGTGTAAATTACGAAGTCGTCAGCAAATAGGTGAATTTGAGATGAAACACAGGAAGGTAAGACGTTAATATATATGAGAAATAGGAGGGGTCCAAGCACGGAGCCTTGTGGTACACCTGAATAAACAGGACTCAGATTAGATGTTACTTCGTTAGCTGAAACGAACTGTGAACGGTTAGTGAGGAAAACTTCAAGCCAGTACAGAATTTTAGGCTCAAGGTTTAGTTGTTGAAGTTTGTAGATTAATAAGATATGGCACACTTTATCGAACGCTTTTGCGAAGTCAAAAAAAATTAGATCTGCAACTGAAGAGTGGTCAAGCAATAGGTTTAGTTCATGCGTGAATGATACTAGTTGGGTGTCACATGAGTATGTTTTGCGGAAGCCGTGTTGAAACTAAGAAAAAAAGGAGTTTTCTTCTAAGAAGTTGGCAATATGAGAAGACGGAACATGCTCGATAATTTTGCATGGTATACTCGTTAAGAAAATAGGCCGATAGTTCAGTGGGGAATGTTTAGTACCTGTTTTGTAGAGCGGAATCACCTTCCCCACCTTCCAATCAGCAGGCAGTGAACCATTGTCAAGGGATTGCTGGAAAATCTTTGCAAGAATAATGGAACAATATGTGCTAGTGTTTCTTAGAAACTTAGCGTTAATTAAGTCACAGCCAGGAGCGGATGAGAGTTTCAATGAGGCGATTATTTTTTCTATGCCAACGGGTTCAATTATTACACGGTGCATTGCGGCGTAGTCGTAAGATAGTGTAGTTGGGCGTGTTACATGAGCGTGTTTAGAAATGTTACGCGGAAAAACGTCATTTAATACAGATGCGCAATCGGCAGGGGCAATTGCGGTATCGGTGCTATCAACAAGGGTTATGGCGTCGTCATGTTTTGGGTTAATAGTGCGCCAGAACTTTCTCGTATCAGTAGTTGGCATGGAAGGCAATGTGTTATTTAAAAAGTAATCTTTAGCTTGTTTAAGCGCTCTTATGTAGTTATATGTAGCGCGTTTGTAAGCTGCCCATCTTTGAGCGTTTCCAGATGTTTTGGCTAGTCTGTACGAACGTTTCTTTTTGTTTGAAAGGCGCTTTATGTGGGTGTTGTACCAGGGAGCGTTATCATTACAGGAAAGAGTGTAGTTAGGGATAAATTTTCTTGTTAGTTCACGAATTTTAGTAACAAACATATTCCAGTTCAATTGAACACTGCGGTTATCGAAATCAGTCAGGAAAGTATCAAGGAATATACAGAGCTCGTTGTTTATTGATTCAAAGTCAGCTTTCATATAGTCATGAATTGTCTTGATCTTTTTTTCTGATTTTGGACGTGAAATGTTGATGTTGAAATGGATAAGGGAGTGATCGCTTAAGGATGGTAAGTAAGTAATGTTCGATATAAAATCGGGTCGTGTTGTTAACAGAAGGTCAAGGGTGTTAGCTAGTTGTGGTGTGATTCTGGTGGACTGGGTTATCAGTTGATTGAAAGAGAACAGTGCGCACAAGTCAAGAAAATCTTTTGCTAACGTGGAGAACGGTTGTATCACGATAGGTTCACTATGCCAGACTATGTTTGGAATGTTGAAGTCACCCAGTAGAAACAAGGGTAAGGAAGGATAGCGTGTTACGACGATATTAATTGTGCCTTGTAATTCGTTAGCAAAGGAGGCACCGTCAGTAGGAGCGCGATAACATACGCCCATTATAATTTTTACGTAGTTTATTTCGATAATTGCCCAGACTATCTCCAAGTTAGTAGCAATAGTAATGGGTTGAGAGTGTAGGTGTTTATTAATTGCCAGCAGAACACCACCACCTTGACGCAACGTACGGTCGCAGCGATAAACTGAGAAGCCATGGGCGGTAGAGAAGATTTCGTGGTCTCTAATATGTGGGTGCAGCCAAGTTTCGGTAAGTGCATACTTCTTCGAACTTGTCAAGAGTTCCTTCAGTCTTGGTCATACGTGCATTCATATTAGCCATAGCAGCCTTATTGTCGGCTTGGTATTTTTCAATGGCGGTTAGCTTCTGTTTATTTTCATTTTGGCCATCCAAGAGTTGCTGCAGTATGGTGTCACCGGGCCCAGAGTTTAGTTCACCATCGCTGCATAACAACAACCACAGGAAGTAAAATACAGCGCGACGAAGCAGCAAAAATTGAGTCTTCCTTCTACGAGAAGGTCGCCCGGCCCCTGATAACGGACATACACTCGCGAAAATACAGGGGAAGAAAACGGCAAGGCAAAAACACACTTCGCACATATATTATCTGAACCAACCTGCACAAAAAGCAGCAAAGACGTGAATGGTTCAGCCGTAGTAGTGCCGGTTTCACGTCCCCAATCCAGACTGAAGCTCGCCGCCTTTTGTACATGGAAGTGGTGCTTGCTGACTGTCCATGGTAGCTCGACCCGATTGCGCAACGTCCAAAAGCAGCGGCACTGCAGTATTCCTTGGCGATGTTGAAGTCGGTGTTTTCTAAAAGAGGGTCAGCTGCGCTTGATGGGTTGGTAACTTGCGACGACGGCCCTGGAACGATGTCCACTACAGTGATAGCGGGGCAGCGGCTCGTAAGTGAGCCAGCAGCAAAGACGCGAATGGCACAGCCGTAGTAGTGCAGATTTCACGCCCCTAGCCCTTTTTGCAATAAGGCATATTTTTTCAAAGCTTCTGTATGGTATGAGAAGTCATCAACCCTATTACAATCAAGTCCTCGTTTTGATGAAAGGACTTATATTTGATAATCCCAACAACGTAAAATAAGTGGATACAAAAGCAAGGGATTCGTAAGATATGGTATTTGTAGTTTTTCCATTGCTAAAAATTACAAACGGAAAAAAAAGTGAACGAAATTCCAGCATCCAGTATTTAGAGGCAGTGCCCACAACCTTTACATTACGCGTTCGATATGTTACCAATTCTGCTTTGGCGGCACCTTTTCCAAATACCAATTTGCTATCGTTATGGTTGCGTAATACTGAGAGTGCTAGTTAGCCCTACCTATGACTTCGGGAGGGATGTTAAAGGTCATTTTTAACTGCAACGTGACATAAACATTTAGATTGTGATAATGCATGTTCACCAAACTCTTGTATGCCATCAGAAGTAATCAGCCCTCTTATAATAAAGATCCTCGCTTTGATAATACCCAAACGGTGTGCAACCGACAGGTCATATTTTGCATAATCCCAACAACGTAAAAGAAGTAGAAACAAAAGCCATGGCATTCCAAAGGTAAGGTATTTGCAGTTTTTTGATTGCTAGTAATAACAAACGGAATATATATGTGAAAAAAACTGCTGCTTACAGCATTTAGAGGCACGTTCCGCAACGTTGAGTAATAATTGATGCTGCATAAAGGTTACATGAATACTCATGATAGTCTTTGGAAAAAAGACAAACACAAGAACGTAGATTTTCAATTGTGTATTCAAAGAACATGAACCTCAGCCAGAGCATGAGCCTGTCTTCGGCCATCAGAGCCGCTGAAAATGAAAAACAGGAAATGTAAGTGAGTACACGAAGTCAACCAAACAATAATAACAGACTCACAGATCTCCATTTCTTCTTGAATGACGCAATCGCTGCGCGTGTCTCCGGAGCTTTCGAGCAGGCACATTTGCTCCTTTTCATTTGCAGGCGTGCGTGCTCCTCTTCTGATATGCCGATGAGGTATCTGCAATGAATATGGGATAGGCAGGTGATAAATGCAATTAAAAACAGCAGAACTGATAGTTGGGCGAGTTGGTACGAATTCATAGTAAAAAATTTAGTGCGCACAATCGATAAGGACACAGTGAAATATGCGCGCTAAATATTATACTAGCAATTAAAATAGCCATGAAAGAAAGCTATTGTGGTAACTACATTATAATTTCAGGTTAGTTCCACATCCTCTACTAAGATTGGCACGTAATTCCAGCCCTCACCAGTAGGTACCCACAGACCACCGCAGCTAGAGACACTCAACTATCCAAATGTTGGCACTGATGTTAGGCTTTTCCACACTGCAATGGAAATATGTCCAGACATGTCGGTATGCATGTAATGAACGCCTTGTAAATGTATATTTATACCTGCATTCTTAACAGGCATAATTAGTGATGGACCAACTGAAGAGTTTGTTCTTATATATGTAGGAAACGATATGATTATGATAACTTTAAACTTGCAACTGCCAAATCTCAGCAAAGAAAAAGTGATAGTTTCAATGTAACACCATGCAGAAATGAAAGATGGCATGTCTTTCTCATGGAGAAGTCAAAACCAGTATATCGAATATAAAACCCCAAGGACACTAGTCCAATAAATGTGTCTTTTATTGATTATCTTTAGTAATATTGTTTACAGGCAATGCTATCTGTACAATAAGGGTAATGGAGATTAAGCACACCAATACATGGCACTGTACAACTTGCAAAGTATACTGCCTAGCCTCACATGCTTCTGTCAGACCATCATTACCTGCTTCTTGTGGTTAAGGTTTAAAAATGGCAGGGCATAACAGACAAGGTAGTATCATGCAGTGTTACCTTGAAATGTTACCTTGGCCAGTCTTCGCTAGAAGGAACTTTTACAGAATAAAAATATTGAGAACTGCCAGCTGTAGCACACATTTTACAGCAAGTAGGTCAACTTAGCTACTTAGTGCTATATAGCATATGTTATAAAATGCAAGACAATTAAACAAGCTGATAAAGAATATCTATTGGAATACACGGCTGTCTTCCGTGTTAGCTCTGTGGAATACCCACTATTTGCTGTGTTCAAATAATTTATTAATTCCTCAAACACCTCTGTCAGAGTATTACATGACGGGCGGGCTGTTCGATAAAGAAAAAAATTCTTCCATAGTGGCCTTGAAATAGTACAGTTTCATCGGCGGCATTCAGAATGAAGGATTGCAGGTACAGAGAAGTATGTGGAGGCGGCAGATACATGATCTTATGCTGGATGTGCAATGGCGCAGTAGCAATGCACAGGCAATATGGCAGTTAAGAGAAGAAGAACTCGAAATAACAAAAAATGAAAATTTTGTCTCTCATTTGTATGTCGCGAAGGCTAGTCTGTAAGGACATGCTACAGTTGTAGAAATACTTGCAATAAACAAGTAAAGCTGTAGGCCTTTGAATAGATTCGAGGGTCCCAGACGGAACTGAAACATAGTTTGATCGTGCTTTTATTGTAGAATATGCTAGTATATTTACAGAAAGTGGTGCAAGTATACAGCAACGATACAAGAAATCAAGAACGCAGTTAACTTCCTTCCTTATTTTAGTGCGAAAGCACTACTAGCCTACCAACCTGGATTTTACCTATCTGGGCGAAGTCTTGTAAGGTGGGAAAATTCCAGCGCAAACAACCAGGACAACCCCGAAGTGACGAGACAAGCAGTTGTCCTGGGTGTTTGCACTGCAATTTTCAAACCTTACAATACGATGTAGCAACTAGCCCCAACCGAAGTTTTATGGATGAAGCCTATTCGTACAGCCCCGCGTAAAAAGAATATAATGTGTACCTGACGGTGGAATGAAACCTCGGCTGTCAAGCGCAGCATCTCCGTGCTCTAACAATTAGGCTGCTATCCCATGCATACTTCTCTTTCCAAAGCCAGCCAGCTCTTTGAAACGCTCGGCGTGTGCACCCCGTGCCACTTCATCTTTCTTTGTGACAACTCGCACATCTTGAAAATGAACCGGGCTCCCTGTAATACAAGCACGCATGCCGTGCTGCTTTGTCACTCCTCCCTTAGGCCTCGCCTTGTGCGGAGTGACGCCCACAGGCGTATGTGTAAAAAACAGTCTAACGACATCGCCACTGCAAGGCGTTTAATTACCAAACGGTCAAACTACGTAGAACGACAGAACGCTGAGCTAGTTGGTAAGGATTCATTATGCAAAAAAGAAGTGAGGCGTTCAGGCAGGACACAAGAGTAGAGAAGTGGACAACACGAACGCCGATTGAAGGGAGCACTGAGGCGAAAAAAGAAAGAAGACACAAAACTCTACTCCGCAAGCTCAGGAATGGAATCACCACGGTCTAGCAATGCCTAGCTTGGTGCAAGAGAACGGCCGGTTTGGTCCAACAAAATGTGCTTCGACGCCATGTTCCGTGGCTGGCGCAGCCAAACCGTGTCATCTTGTTCTGCATTTTGAGCAAGAAAGATAATGGGTTAGATTGGTTCCTAGAAATGTAAAGGCAAATCTAGACCATAGGGAAGTTTTCGTTGTATTAATAATGTAGTTAGAAGCAGAGTAAGACTAATGTTGGTGGAAAGAAGCTGGCGAAATGTTATAGACATTCACAGTCATTAACCAAGTGTTACACTGGTCTTGACTTCCACGCACAAATCAGAGCCAATCAATTATATCAATTTCAGTGACGAAATTGCCGAAAGAATAAATTTTGTTTCCAGCAGTCAAGAGAACACCGATTTTCTGGCACAATGAAGAAAATGAATGCTGAATTCCATCCCTTGTGAGGCTCCAATCTAGCATTGCCCCCTTCCTCATATGTTATCAGCCTTGCTAAAAAACGTTCTGGCTCCAGCCATGCAGTATAGTAAGTACAATTAATTGTTTTCACCTATCACCTTCTTAGGCATAATGTACTGTTGTATTGAAGTCATAGACACATGCGTCACAGCAATATATTTGTTTGAAGGTTCATTCCATGATAAAATGCTGGCCATTTGCATGTTGTCGTTCTTGAGCAATGGGCATAAAATGAACTAAAGGATGAAAATTGTACTAAGACTCAGTGCTGATAACAGGCAGAGATTCATCATCAGCTAATTGTATGTCTGCTGCCAGACAAAGGCCTTGCCCCACTCGGTCAATCCACAGCGTTCCTTTAGTGCCCTCAGCACCTACAATACTTCTGTGAATTTCTTAATCTCATGATCCCATCTCAGTCACCGGCAACTCCTACTGTGTTTCACTTCCTTCGGTATCCCTTCTGTTATACCCTTAAGGGCTATGAGTCTGCCGCATTACATCATCTGCCCACCTGCATCTGTTTCGCTTGATGTCAACTAGAATTTCACCAACTTCCATCTGTTCTCTAACCCAACAAGCTCTCTTCCACGCCATATGATTTTTTCAATCTATTACTATCGTTGCACATTCCTCAGTTTTGTTTCCACTTTCTTCCTTACCTTCAAAGTTACAAAACCATAGGTGAGAACTGGCAGAATAGATGGGTTATGTACTTTTCTTTTTAGAGAAATTAGTCAGCTGGTCCTCACCAGTTTGGCAGTGCCTGCCAAGTGCACACCAGCCTGCCTATACTTATTCTCCCACTAATTCCTTTTTTTACAAAATGGTTCTGCAGTCACAAGATAGCCAAGGTAAATGTAATCTCTTACAACTTCCTTATCTCCTGGCCTATCATGCATTGCTCTTACTTCCCAAGGCTATAAACATTAGTTCTTCTCACGTTAATCTTGAAACCTACACTTACGTTTACTCTGTTAAGAACCTCACTCATTCTTTACAACTCATTGCCCACGTTGCTTAACAAAAGAATATCGCAAAATCAAATTTACGATCGCAAAGGTTGTGACCAGAGTTTCATCACACGCTTAACTGCTAGATGCCTGCCAAACACTTCAAGAGTGCATATTATGGTAGACCAAGTAGCCTTGAATGAAAAACTACAGCCAATTCAACACGTTATATTTTGGTAAGGTATGCATATCACGAAAGGCACCTTCTAAAATTCCTTACCTATTCTCCTGGAATTGAAATAGGTCTAGTGAAATCAGTAGCAGAGCCTGGTCCAAACAGTCAGTGATGTAAAGTAGTGCAAAAGATGCACAGCAATAAACAAGATAGGGACCAGCAGTACTGCCAAGAAACAAATTTGTCTGAAGCACCTCGTTTCACACACTGAAATTTCTGCACAGCCTGTTATTTAAAGGTAAAGACCTCCATCTACACCGATAGGACTAACATTACTTAAAGGCATGTTAGTCACCCATAAAATTACCCAGAAATAAAATTTACATAGGGCTGAGAGACACAGTTCATCGCTAGTGCGTCACACAAGCTGCAGACCTATGAGCTGTATTATTCTCACTGGGAGGGGAGCCTTCTTCAATGGCTGGTCCACATGTAACAGTATTCAACCGTAATGATGCACTTGCAGTGCCCCATCTGCTACGATTCCAGAGGTAGCTTACAGCAAGAACGAAGGAAATAAGGTACTCAGGCGTAAGCTCCTGAGATCAGCTCAGCAGCTTACGTGTCGGTCGTTTTTCCTTTCACACTCCACAGTGGGGACATGGACGTGAACACGACGGCATCTAGCAACAACGCTGCACAACAAGCATTCGTCGAGTCAAGTCCTCGCCTCTCGGATAACGTAGTGCAATTTCAGCTGCCACCCTTTCGGATGCAGGATTCCCCAGGTGCGGTTTCTGGACGCCAAAGCGCAATTCCAACTGTACCGGATCACTTCACAGACGACGTTCACAGGAAGGTGATCTCGTCACTATCACCTAAAGTAGTCAATGGCCTCACCGACGTCTGCACCCAGCCTTTGGATGAAAACGCGTATGATCGCCTCAAGGAAGAGATTCTGACGCATACCATAGCTTCGGATCGCACTCGCCTGCAACAACTCTTCACCGTTCCCAAATGCTGCACCGGATGCGGCAACTCTTGCACGAAGGTAATCCCAAAATCCACAGCGCTCTGCTCAAGGAACTTTTTCTGCAGCACCTTCCCCAACCTCTTTGCCTCGTCCTTGCCGCTGCTGATGAGACGGTGGTAGACAATTCCTTCGGTTTTTCTCGTCGCGACTACGACTGAGCCCTCAGTGGTCACCCAGCTTCTAACCCGCCTCGGTGACTTCACGACTGCCATTTCTTCACAAGCCCAGACGACACCAGCGTCCTTAATGCTCGCTGGAACTGAGGGGTCCTTGCCGCAGACAGAAGCACGCGGACTTCAGGAGCGCTGGTGTCATTTGGACTCATTAAGTGAACCAATGACAGTCGTCAGGTCGTCAGTGCATACTTCGAACTGGGTGATCCCTGAGGGCTCAGGCATAGCCAAATTTTGCAGTTTTCTCAGTGTTGTTATAAGGGGTCAGCACAGCAATAGGCAAAGCAAATTAACCATCACCAACAGCCGGTTTTATAGCTGCATAAAAATATTTGGAGTGCTTCAAATTCAATTTTCACTAGTTGTACTGTACTCTAATTGCACTGAACTGGCTAATTTTGTCTACCATACAATCAAAGGAGATGCACGTTTTGTTTTTTAATAGGCTTAGATTTCAATAATTTATATCAATTTATACCACTCATAGAAGAGTTTTGCCTTGTTTGATGTTGTCTCTATGAGCTTTTCTAGACTTAAGTTGTGTGGTGTCTTGAAGAGAGTTGCTTTGTTACTGGAACATTTTTTTTCTCCAAATCTCCTAAGAAGCAAGAGGCATTTATCCCTGAAGTAATTCAAGGGTTGCCCCTGCACGTGTGGCATATTTGATGTTCAAGCAGTAGTGAACAGCAAACAGGCACTCAATAGCCTGCTTCAAGCCAATGTTTGGTACTATGAACCACAAGCAGATGGCAGGTGCATTGAAAGATGGACTGACCTAGAAAAAAGCAAACAGCCAGAAACATACAAATTTATGTTAATACACGCTGAGCAGTATTCATCTCTTCGCCAGTGGTTAAGAAGAAAGGAGTTGAGCTGAACCAGGCTATTTCTGTAAAATCTAGCTGTATTATATTACAGGCAGATCAGAAAATAATTTATGTGGAAGTGGGGGTGTGCAAATAAAAAATATGAAACAAATGTTCAGCTAAAAGGCCTCAGAGCATTCAAAATCCTCTCCAAGTTCCCATTTATGTGCCGTCATCAACATTGACACGCAGCTACCAGCCGAGAACGCTAACCTTAACAGGCAGTTGAGAAAAGCCCTCATGCCTGTTGTACAGTGCACCACATGAGCCACAATGAAAATACGCCTAGGGTAGAATGTGCACCGCTCCGGTTAGTAAAAGTGTTATTAGGATGCTGCTTTATTTGTCGCTCTTGGTCAGCGTCCCCATGATGTGCTCCTTGGGCAGTATTTCTTGTCTCTCCACTCCGCACTTATCAACCATGCGAATGGTGCTCTTAAACTGCAGCTTACGTCTGAACCTGAAGTGGTTCGTGATCCCCTAAAACAACTGTGCTGCGTTGATTTGGTTCACTCACCGTCCCAAGCTGCAACCAAAGTCTCTTCGATGCCTTCTATTCGTGTCACAATATCCTGCTAGTTTGAAGACACTTTACGTTTCTTTTGATAAACATTTATGGCAATTGAGTGCTTGAGCAATGTACCGGCTACATTAGGGCCAAGAAACTTAACGAGAAACCACATTATATCGTATCGACAAAGGTTCTACTGTGTGAGGCAAACCCTCGAACTACAATTTTTGTCTCATTCACTCCTTGCTTTAAGATAAGTTGTTGCATGAAGATTACGAGGGCTTCCACTGAAAAACTAGTTTGGAAAAATATTTGGAACACGAAACTTTGAATATTAGAGTACTTTAAAGCAGATACACAAAATGTTTTATTTTTGGGCTAGTTGGAGCATTAGGTTATAATTTTGGGGGTGTGTTTCTCTAGATGATACACATGTATGTTCATCGTACCTAGCGAACTCACTTGGCTGGCTCCCTCACAATGCGAAGTTAAAACAAGGAGGGCATATGGGTGTTTTCGTGTTTGTCCTGAACCCCGTTAAGTGAAAAAGAATGTGCAGGGTATTTCGCTACTCATTGCAAAATATTTTTGTGCACTGAATTTCACAGTGCATATATGCATACAATAAACCACTGGCCAGGCCCTGCTGCTCTTTCTATTACTCAGGTCACTTTTGTAGTAATCGTGCATAACTGCAATGATGTTAAAGATAACGGCTGCTATAAACAACCACAACATTCAGAGATGCATTGTTATGTTACAGATTGTTTAAATAATAGGAACAAAGTCCATCATGCAGCTTGTTTTTTTGTAACCACGAAGGTGATCACTCAAGTCTCAGCTTTGTTAAGAATACTTAGGTGTGAGACTCCTGTGCCCTCCACCTTACCTCAGCATTGACGAATAAGCCGAAAAGCTCTTGGTAAGTCACTGGTGGTGAACAGAGCGGGCAACCCTGGATGATGAAGATCCTCATCCTAACAAGGGTCTCCATTCCAAGTACCAGCAACTTCTGCAGCGATGTCTACATCAAGTAAATTTACTACTGGCTGCACATTGTCATAATTAGTCGCAAACAAATACCTTCTCAACTTTGATGGAATGGTACCTGAGAAAAGCGACAGCTCACGATTTATTTCAGCACATTCAGCTGAAACATATACGAGTGTAGCAACAGGTGCTTCAGCATTACCAACTGCATGAAGCCTGCTCTGTGGAAACTTGTTCGTTTAGGAACACTGCATAAACCAACGAGCGTGACCGGTAAGCCACAAACATGCCTACTCATTTGTGCTGATTGATCTTAAAACGATTAGTTAATCTAGCGTTCTGTAGAAGAATTTCATCCCAATGTCAGGTTTAGCTTTTTTGCAGGTGCTATTTTATATGTTTGTAGCAAGTACACCTATCTTTAGTTTGGTATCGACAATCCGAGTGGTAGGCAGCTTCCAAACAAGTCAACACCTGTAATTGGGCCATCAAGCAGCCACAGCTGTAGCAATAGGCGTTAGATAGATTACGGTGATTTTGTTAAGTAGCATTTGGTGACATGCACCATCTAGTCATTCAGAAACATCCTCACGGCCTTTCAACTTACTTGCTTTTCTTCATGATTAGCAGTTCATTTCTGACTTATTGTGTAGGACACATTTGAAAGCATTGGTAGAAAGGCTGAGAAAGCTCACCGAGTGCAACCATGACTGAGGAAATGGGCAGGGTATCAAGAAAATCACCGGTCATCTCGGTTGATCCCAAAAACAAGAGAGAGTGCAACCACCGCTTAACGTATTCACATATAAAATGTTAGTGAATGAAAAATTTCAGTATATGTGAAATGTAGGATAGTGCCAACTGAAGCACATTTGCTGTCAGTCTATCAATAGTGTCTGGGCCAGGACACCTTGTCTCTCATCATAATCATAATTTATTAAACCCTAAGGACTTTTGACAGGGCATTACATAAGGGGGGCGGCAGTATTGAGCTATTATATAATGGAACGAATCCTATTCAACAATGAACTAACTACGTTACAAGTAAAGGGCGCACACGCACAAAAAATTATGCATAACGACCAGTAGAAAACACAAGGTAAAAAATGTAAAACACAACGATAGGACGGAGCGGGTATTAGGAATAAGCTAATAAACGAAGAGATACTTTGTAATAAGAGATTGACACCCACCCGGACTTTGAATTACAAGTCAAAGTATGCAAATCAGAATGTAAATCAATATCTTCTATTAGACAACGCATCTAACGAAAAAATGTCGCGTGAAAACGAAAAAATTAGTAGTTCAAGTTATTTAACAAAGAGCTCAGTTAAGGACTGCCTGAAATTTTCTGGATTTCTCAAGAGCAACAGCTTCGGAAGGCCAATTCCAGTCTTCAATGGCTGCGGGAAGAAATAATTTTTTGAATGAAAGAGTTGAATCATGAAAGCGTTGGACGCTGTCGGAGTTACAGGCGGCGAGAAGTTCGAGCGGGTGGCAGTAACAGTGTACCATAAAGGCTAGAAGAGTTGAGATACAGCTTATGGAACAGGCTGAGACGTGAGATTCTGCGTCTTACTGCTAAAGGGGGTAGTTCAAGAGTTGATTTAATGTGGGTTGCGCTGACGTGTGTAGTATAGTTTGATGAAATGATTCGGGTAGCACGTTTTTGGACTGACTCGAGAGAGGTAATTAAATAATCTTGGTAAGGGCTCCAACTTGGAGGAGCATATTCGAGTTTGCTCCTAACGAAGGTTTCGTAGGCTATTTTTCTGATTTCCGGTAGGGGCAGACGTAGTGTTCTTTTAAGTAATCTAGCGACCTTTAGGTATCAGTTACAACATTGGATATATGCTCCGACCTAGTCATGTATGGCAAAGCGCTAGCATGTGCTAAAGCTGACCAAATAAGGGAATACTGAAATATCAAATTAGTTTTTTTTTCCGTGAAACAACCATGCATTGGCAGTTTGAGGAATTAGGCTCCATCAACTAGCACGAGCACCACCTGTGAATTAGGTTTAGGTCGCGTTGTAGTAATGACTAATGCCTACTGATAGAGATTTGACGGTATAACGCAATCGTAAGCAAAAAGGCGAATAGATGACGTCATTCAAGATAGCAAGTCATTTATGAAGGTAAGAAAGAGAAGCGGGCCAAGAGCTGATCCCTTAGGGACGCCGGATACTACTTGTGCTGCTGTTGAAAGCTTACCGCCAGTGACTGAACAGAGATCGTCCTGTTAGAAGGCTTTTGATCCATGGCAAGGTAAGCTGGTAAACATTAAGACAACTAAGTTTGGCCATGACATGACGATGACCTAAGCGATCTAATGCCTTTGAAAAATCGATGTAAATGACGTCGGTCAGACAAGACGAATCCAAGTTCAAGTTAAGGTCTGTAGTGAATTCGAGTAATTGTGTTTGACATGATAACCCTGGGCGCAAGCCTGCTGCTTGCGGATAAAGAAATAATTATTGTCGAGATTACTGGTGGCGTGGGAATATATGATGTGCTCCATTATTTACATACAACGCATGTCAGTGATATAGGCCGGTAGTTTTACGGGTCAGAGCGGCTGCCCTTCCAGGCGTGCGCAATCTTCCCGGCGTGAGGGATTTCACAACCCAAACGGGACGGGGCAAAATCTGCAATATGTAACTCGACACGTCCTTAGTCCTTTTAAGGAACTTTGCAGGAATATAGTCAGGTTGGGGAGCACTCGAAATATTAAATATCTTTATGAGGCACAAAATGCCTTCAACTGATGACGAGCGGTGGCATTGCATCAAAATGTGGTCTAGGCAGCGCCAGTACATCATGAATAGGTTCGGAGGTGAAAACAAACGAGAAATAGGAATTTGCGAAATTTGCCCGCTGATCAAGTGGAACGTCAGAGCCGTCTGAATAAACAAGTACAGTGTTATGGGACAGATTCCTTGGTTTCATAATGCTCCAAAATTTTGGGGGTTAACACTAATAATGTTTTTTAGATCTTCATGATGAAATTAGCGTTTCGAGTGCCTCAAAAGTCAGGCATAATCGCGCTAGCAATCAGAGTATTTCTTCCATTTAGATGCTTAGGACGATTTTTGAGTGACACGATAGAATCATTTGTGTTTTTTTGCGTGGTAGTCTGTTTAGCGAGCTCGAATACCAGGGCTTGCCTGCATCGCCTCAAATGCTTGTAAGAGGGACGTGTTTGTCAATTAGATTTTCAATTTGCTGTTTGAACAGCAACCAAATATTGTTAACTGGTCGTGAAGAAGCAGATTGACAAAAACTTTCATAGAAAAAGTCTAGTTCGGAGTTAATCGGTGAAAAGTTGGCCTTGTAGTATCTCCTGATCTATAGTTTTATTGACTAATTTTTTAATGGGAAAAGATAGGTGGATTGTTACGGCTTTGTGGTCCCTTAGTTCCAAGACAAGGGACACTGATGAAACTAAGTCAGGCTTTGAGGCCATAACAAGTTCGAGTATGTTAGAGCCCCGAGTGGGCGAGTGGACAGTCTCAGTAAGGTGGAACAATAGGGTTAACTGAAGGGAGTCTTCGGATAATCGTCAGGATGCGGTTGAGTTCTTCCAGTCAATATCAGGGATGTTGAAATCGCCATACAGGGTGCAATTGGCGCTGGGGAACTGGGAAGTAAAATTAACTAGAACCGAATGCAAGTCATTAGTGAAGGCGTGGCCACATTCCGGAGGGCGATAACATGCTATAAATATTGCGACACGCTGACGAAGAAGATGTTTGAATAATTGTCGGAAGAAGGCAATGTTCTGGTCTTCGCGTGCTGTCTGCCATCTTGTCAGCTGTAAATTCTGTAAATACACGTGTAAATACACGTGTATTTACACGTGTATTCTGTATTCTGTAAATACACGTGTGACTGTTTTTTAACCCCGTAACATTTTGGTGGAGGTTGCGGGATCGTTATCGCGATGGATTTACGCAGCGGGCGATACTTGGCTGTATCTACAGTGCCAGCTCAAGGCGAGGATGCTTCGGACCCGTCGGCAACCACGTCCACCGTCATTCTAGCACAACCCCGCGGAACCTTTTCTGGCGCCGACGACACTGCTGTTGAAGACTGGCTTCAACTATATGAGCGGGTGAGCGCCAGCAACCACTGGAACCGGACCATCATGCTCGCGATTCTGATATTTTGCCTCGTGGGCACGGCACGCGCCTGATTTCAGACCCACGAGGATGGACTTACCAACTGGGACATTTGTAAACAGAAAATAAAAAATTTGTTTGGCAAGCCTGTTGGACGTCAGCGCGCCACCCAAAAAGACCTCGCTTCGCCTGTACAGAAGTGCACAGAATTTTAACTCACGTGCATCAAGAAAGTGCTCGCTCTGGGCCGCAAAGTGGATCCGAAGATTTCCAAAGCTCATAAGGTTGCACATGTCATTAAGGGCATAGCAGATGATGCCTTCCATATTCTTGTCTTCAAGAATTCCGCTACTGTGCAAACCATCATTACCGAATGCCAGCGGTTTGAAGAGGCCAAGAGTCGCCACATTAGCCCGCCTTCCCAACACGCCGGCTACGTCCACCTGCGAAGACCTCTGCAGTCCGCCCACACCCAATCACTCTGATGACATCCTCCATGTCATCCGACGTCAAATATAAGCCGGATCTCCTGTCATGACCCCAAACCATGGCCCCGACAATTGCCAGGTGACCGTCTCATTAATACAGTCCGTCGTGTGCCAAGAATTGTTCAACGTTGGCTTGACCAACGTCTACTCAGTTAATCTGCCTGGCAACACTCTTTCCAGCACTGTCACTCTTTCCAGCTCTCCCCCAACGCGGTATCGCAACCCGGCCGATTGGCATACTCCAGACGACAGGCCTATGTGCTTCACTTGTGGACATATCGGCCATATTTCACGTCACTGCCAGTGTTCGTGGAATTCGAACCCCTGGTCCTACCACCCATCCCACGGCCCTCATGCTGCTCCTCGATTCGCCCCGCAAAGGCACAGCCATCAAATTAAGGCGACACTTCTCGTCCTACCCGCTCTAGCCGCTCCTCCCGATCGTTCCCATCTCGCTGATCACCGTCCCCTAGTTCCTTCTGGCACACCATTCCGGAAAACTAACGGGTGCAGCACCTGGAGGTGATGCTGCCAAACCGACCCGACGCAAAAATCCTCTTTTGACCTTGCCCAGAAATCTGAACCTCATTAACGTGAACGTGGATGGTGTACCTGTTATGACTCTGCTTGACAATGGCGCGCACGTATCTGTGATAAATGCTCAGCTTCGGAATAGCCTCAAGAAAGTCCTCACTGCTGACCCTTAGCCTGTGGTCCAAGTCGCCGACGTTGGAACACCAGCCGTTATTGGGATTTGTTGGGCCGGACATGATATTTCAGTTTTATTTTATGTGCTAGAGCACTGTCCACACATCGTCATCCTGGGCCTTGACTTCATGTCTACACATTCCGCTTTGATAGAGTGTTCTACTGGTTTTCTGCAACTCGCTCTACTTGCTGCTATTGACCCTCCAGATAGTGCTCCAATACGGCTATGTTCCACAGAGCATATTCGCCTCCCTCACCATGCCGTTACCTACATAGGTGTCTCCCCCGTTCCACCTGTCCCAGACGGTGACTACATCGTATCTCCTAATCCTGATGTCCTGCACTCGCATAGCGTCGCTTTCGCTCACACCGTCGCTACCATTTCGGACAACACATCCTGCCTTCACCTTTTGAACTTTGCAGTCTCAACGCAAGTACTCCCGCGCGGAATATTCCTGGTGCAAATAAGGCCAACCAGAGACTAACACATTTCGGCTTTAACTTGACAGCTCCTTGTGTTCAACTCTTGCTTCGCCCCCTGTCCCTTAAGATTTGAATGCCCTAACAAAAATGATTGCTCCCGACCTTCCTCCCCAGCGTGCAAGAACTACGTTGTCTCCTTCCCTCATACTGGGACATAGTCGACCTTGGAGAACGCCCTCTAGCACAAACATCTGCCGTAAAACATTGAATGAACACCGGTGATGCGAGCCCGATCCATCGGCGACGCTACCGCATCTCGCCTACTGAGCGACATATCACCCAACACGAAGCTGACAAGATGCTTTCACGAGACATCATCGAACCTTCCTGCAGCCCATGGGCATCCCCTGTTGTACTAGTTAAAAAGAAGGACATCAATTAGCGATTTTGCGTTGATTATCGATACCTCAACAAGGTAACAAAGAAGGACGTCTATCCGCTACAACGCATTAACGAGACCCTAGATTGCATCCATGGAGCACAATATTTTTCGTCCATCGACTTTCGCTCCGGCTACTGGCAAATTGCCGTCGGTGACATGGACCGCGAGAAGACAGCTTTTATTACTCCCGATGGCCTGTATCAGTTCAAAGTGATGCCTTTCAGTTTATGTAATGCCCTGGCCACATTTGAACGAATGATGAACGCCCTCCTTCCCGGTTTCAAGTGGTCCATCTGCCTCTGTTACCTGGACGACGTGATCGTTTTTTCTCCGAGTTTTGCGACACACCTCGAGCGCCTGTCGACGATCCTATCTGCTTTCCGTTAAGCGAGGCTACAACTAAATTCGTCCAAGTGCCACTGCGGTCGTCGTGTCCTACTTCCATCGGTTTGTACGAAATTTTGCGAACGTCGCGCGCCTTCTCAATGAGCTGCTTAAGAAAGACGCTGCATTCATTAGGGGCCCTGAGCAAACTGGTGCTTTCGCCGAGCTGACTGGCCTGCTTACGTCCCCGGCCATTGTCGCTCACTTTGATGCGTCAGCTCCAACAGAAGTCCGTACCGATGCCAGTGGCGACGGTATTGGAGCTATCTTGGCACAGAAACAACAAGGGCGAGAGCGTGTTATTGCCTACGCCAGCCGCCTTCTTTCCTCTGCGGAAAGCAATTATTCTTTCACCGATCGCGAGTGTCTGGCTCTTGTTTGGTAAGTGGGTAAAGTCCGCCCCTATTTGTACGGCCGCCAATTCACAGTCATCACTGATCACCACGCTCTGTGTTAGCTTTCGTCCCTCAAAGATTCTTCAGGGCGCCTTGGCCGCTCGGCTCTGAGCCTCCAAGAATACAGCTATTCCGTTGTGTGCAAGACTGGCCGGTTACAGCAAGACGCGGACTGCTTGTCGCGCCATCCTGTCAACCCTCCTGACGTTTCTGCGGCCGGCATACCTGTCCCCGTTCTGTCTCTGGCTGCTTTTCACGACATCTTAGCCGAACAACGTCGGGACCCCTCCTTGCAATGCTTTATTCAACGGCTCCCTTCAACGACGCCCGATCTTTCCCTTCGCATGCTTGAACTTCAATATAATATATTGTACCACTCTAACATGCGCCCACACGACCCTGCCCGACTCTTCGTTGTGCCTGAGCACCTGCGTCAGACTGTTCTCGCCCAGCTTCATGGCGTACCGACTGTAGGTCACCTTGGCGTGTCACGGACTCATGACCGCGTCTGTCCGCGCTTCTTTTGGCCTGGTCTATACCATGACGTCTGCCGTTATGTCGCTGTGTGTGATCTTTCTCAACGACACAAAAAGCGGACCACACTCACTGCTGGTCGCCTTCAACCACCTGACGTACCACCAGAACCATTCTTCCGTGTAGGTGGTGATCTTCCAGGCCCTTTTCCTACGTCTGCTTCGGAAAACAGCTGAATTGCTGTAGCAACAGACTACGCCACCCGATATGTAATCACACGGGCTCTTCCGACAAGCTGTGCAACCGGTGTCGCTGACTTCCTCCTAGAAAACATTATCCTTCACAACGGCGCCCCTCGACATATCCTCACCGACCGAGGCCGCTACTTGCTTTTTAAAGCTGTCAATGACATTCTACACTCGTGCGCGACAAAACACAAACTTGCTACTGCTTACCATCCTCAAACGACCGGTCTAACCGAGCGCCTTAACCGAGCCTTTACTTATATGCTGTCCATGTATGTCTCCGATGACCATCGCGACTGGGACGTTGCGCTGGCGTTCGTTACTTTCGCCTATAATTCGTCTCGCCATGATACCGCAGGCTTCTCTCCATCCTTCCTCTTGTTTGGCCGTGATCTTACGTTACTGTTCGACACTATTCTGCCTGCTAGTCTGAATTCCATATCCCAGTACGCCCGTGAAGCCATCCTCAAAGAACAAAAAGCACGCCATATTGCTCGGCGTCGACTTGTGGTGTCGCAGGACAATCAGCGGCGCTTATATGACGCCCGCCATCGTGAGGTCCATTACACACCGGGCTCCCTGGTTCTCCGTTGGTCGCCGTCGCGACACATTGGCCTCTCGGAGAAGTTACTTTCAGGCTACTCCGGCCCTTACCGTGTCTTGCGTCAAGTAACTCACGTCCCGTACGAAATCACCCCTCTTGAGCCATCTGTGGCTCAGCATCCCTCCGACGTGGTCCACGTCGCACGTCTTGAGTTGTATCACTCGCCCGCCTCCTAACCAGCACCGAGCCGGTTCTACAGCCGCCGGGGTTCATGTGACACGCTGGCGAAGAAGTTTGAATCACGGTAGGAAGAAGACGATGTTCTGGTCTTCGCGCGCTTGTCAGCTGATATAATTATTGTAAATATTCTGTAAATACACGTCTGACCGTTTTTAACCCCGTAGCATTGTACGTACATGTTCTGAGGGATAGTTTACCGCAGACAATGTCTAGACTGCAGCTAATCGCAACGGAACATGAGGCTATATTAGATCGAACAAACACTAATACACCACCACCCCTACGTGAGGTCCTATGGTATATATAAGTAATGAATGAGGTGGCATCCTGCAATAGTTCGTCGCTTTCGATGTGCGGAGTTAACCATGATTCTGTAAAGATGGCAAAGTCGGTTTCACCATTTTGAAGAAGAGCTTCCATGATATCCTTCTTGGGTAAGTGACTATGGACGTTCGAAAGCACACGCTGCATAAGGTGACGAGTTGCTTCAAAGACAGGAGTGGGAGAGTCAAGGGCGAAGGACGAGAACGGGTGTGTGCAAGCACGTGTTTCTGGGAAGGATTCGAATTCAATAACAGAGTCATCCTTAGGATTGTAACGAAAACTCTCATTGCGTATGACAAGTTTATCGAACCTAATGTTAAATGGAAAGCTTCTATCCTGCGCGTAACGATAAAGCTCTTTTCTTAGCCGGGCGCACCCGTGCGGAATAATCTTCGCGTATAGCAAAATATGTGCATTTTACCTTCCCGCCACAGGAGATAATTTGCGATTTCTCTTTAAACCGCGTAGATTTCACGATAATAGGGCGGTTCTTCTTTTCTTGGAATCGGCCTAGTCTATGGGCCCGTTCAATGTTATTAGTATCGGCTGATACGTCCAGTTTGTCACGGCAGAATGAAATAATCTGGTCAACGGACTACTCCCAGGGCTCGTAAACTACGTCACAGAGACCAAAAAGACCAAGTTGCCAGGCCAAAGCCTATTCTCTGAGTCGCCGCATTTTTCAGTTAGGCTTGAACTTCCGGCGAAAGCTTGGAAATAACAGACCCAGCCTAAGTGCCATGGACCGGATGGCAAGAATTATTTACTTAAACGGTTTGTTCTAACTTGTCGACGCGGGTGGCAAGGCGTCTAACTAAGCTATGGGTATTTGACTGCGCAGCACGTATTAACGCGAGTTACCTCGGGATGGAATTCTGGGTCATTTCTAGCGAGAAATAGCGTTATAAATTGGTTTGCAGGATTAGCGTCACCGTAATCAGGACCGGGGTTTACCTCAGTGTCTCCAGATGACATAAGTAATAAGCACACAGCCTGAGTATTAAGAGCAATTGAACACATTAGCTCGTCAAGTGCAACACGCCAACGGTCAAGCATGTCGTGGGGGGGGGGGGTGCACATAACCGCAATGAAGAAGCGATCGCCAGAACAACCGCAATATGTGTGTGGCGGGTAACTAACCTGCATGAAAAAGGGCATTTGCGTGACCGAGTTCCTTGCAGTGAGGTGCCCCGAATTGGCGTCCGGCGAGGGCGGTATTTGTAGATCCGGGTTTGCTCCCGCGCTGATTGTTCCTTGTGGCCAGGTGAGAGAGGGGTTGATGGCTGTCGTTGGAGGTAGCAGGAAAACTGCGCAGTGAAGACTTTCGCCAACTTGAAGTTCTTGTGGCAGCTCGTAGATGTCGTCCTCGATGAAGAAACCGGTAGCGTCAGAGAGGGTTGAGGCCAAAGTGGCACAAAGAAGGGCAGCCTGCACGAAAAGGGGTATTTGCGTGACCGAGTTGCTTGCGGTGAGGTGCCCCAAATTGGCCTCCGGCGAGGGCGGTATTTGTAGATACGGGTTTGCTCCCGCTCTGATGGTTCCTTGTGGCCAGGCGAGAGAGAGGTTGACGGCTGTCGTTGGCGGTAGCTCGAAAACTGCGCAGTGAAGACTTTCGCCAACTTGAAGTTCTTGTGGCATCTCGTAGTTACCGTCCTCGATCAAGAGACCGGCAGCATCATCAATGGCTGAGGCCGCGGTGGCCCAAAGAAGGACAGCCTGCACGAAAAAGGGCATTTGCGTGACCGAGTTCTTTGCGGTGAGGTACCCCCAGTGAGGCAAAAATTCAACTTTTTTGAAATCTATAAATGCATGTCTTTTTTATTGTCAAGAAGGGTATACGAGGGAAACAGCTTGCTTATTAGTTCTCTATTTTGTCTCTAGGTCTGTCTGTGTGTGCTGGAAACACAAAACAACTGAGGAACAAGCAAAGATATCATAGCATTTCTCCTGATCAGTTCAAAACAGAGCAGCATGCTCATTATAGCTGCACTGCTTGAGGAAACTGATCAGCGTGTGTGCTTAAATCCTTACAATTGTAAGCTTGACTTGTTCAGTTTCCCTAATGTTCCTCAAACGGCCCTTTGTGATATTTCTTGGGAATCAGTAGTAAATTGTATCCCATCATTTCTGGTTAGAAAGAGAACGGTTGAACATGGTAGAACGTCAGAGGCCTACACCAAACTAAGAGAATGAAATCACTAGTAACGAGTAATTACGCCACCTTTGTTGCTTGCATAAGCATCTAATGACTGTTTTTGCAGTTTAACCTTATTGCAAAACCCAGCGTCTTCCATTGTGAAACCAGCACGCTTTTTGGCGCTGGGTGGCACTGGGTACGCTGGCACTCGCTGGGACTCACGGGGAGACCAGTGAGAACGATGGATAAGAGCTGGGTCCCAGTGGAAGGTGACGCTGGGGTGCACTGGTTTGTGCTGTACAGGCGCTTGTTCTCGCGGCAGTTCGCTGGTTCTCACTGACAACTGTGCTGGTTTTGTTTGTGCCGCGCTGGGTCCAGTACGCAAGGATGAGCACTGCTAAATATTAAATGCTTTATACAATTTTATCGCTTGGTACTAGTCTCTTGTCCTAAATAACGCTATGTCTTGGGTTTATAAAACCCTATTTCGTGTCGCAGCTTGGAATAAAGGTGCGTGAGCTGCCCTGTTTATTCATGGACATTTCAAACTGAAGATCATTTACATTGTTTTTTTTCATTTTCACTTTTGGTTGGGCGGATAGCTAAATTCTTGAACGAAACCACGAAAACGCAGAGGGTGCCGCGTTTTTTAATAGTTTGTACGTAACATATGACTGGGAGTTGTCGCTGTTGTCGCAGTGTTGTGGAGCGGACATGAAATGCAGAAGTCGTTCAGACACGCGCGAACGGACCTCGAGTTCGAAGCCTATCGCTGACTGATATTATCGCACCGATAACAAAGCTGAGGTTGTTCGTGCGCTTCCACTTTTCCTATTGCACAAAAAAAAAGTTCTGAGGCTCAAATACACATTTTTTAGCTTTCGCGAGCTACCGCTGAGTCCGTCCTCACGATATCAGTGCGTCTAGGCTTAGGAATGAAGGAATCTAACAAGAATAAATCCCTCTATATTTCAGCTTTCGCAGTGGTGTTCCTAAATAAATTTTTTTTTCAAGTCTATAGTGCCAGCACAAGAAGCGATGACCGCAGATGTGACGTGTCAGAAACACAGGTATATGTGCTATCGCGGAGGGCTCCCAGCACTAGTCTGTGCTTCTCTGACGAAGATATATGACTAGACAGGCGTGTTGACTCAAAGGTATCAGTGAACTAAGGAAACGCTGCATATTCTTTGCGTGAAGAACAAGAAACGGCTATCGAAATTGGCAGTAACTACCCATACACCGTCCCGGATCAGCGGTTTATTTAGGACTTTTTTTCAAAGTTAAAATAGCAATCGCAAGTGAAAATCGATGTTGTGGCACTTCCAAGCATACTGCTGAACACGGATAGCAACTTTTTCTTTCTGGGACAGGCATGAGTTTTAGTTGCTGGGCGATAGCGCATCAACCATGTCTGTATGAGACGTAGCTCTCCGAAACAAACTGCTTCTCGGCTCTGAAATGGCAAATTATCCGTGTATTTCCGGCTGCTGGCGTCGCGTACCGGTAAAGTTCTGCGCTTGGGATCTGTAGGTCGGGCGTTCGAATCCTGGTCGGAGCAGTTTTATTCTTTCGGTTTTTTTTCTTTTTTTATTGCACGAAAACGCTCTTTGATGCTTTCTGTTTTTAAAATAATATATAGGGTGTCCAGGCACCACATATTTATCGCGCTAGAGCTGTTTTTCGCACAGGTAGCCAGTGCCTCCCAGTACGCCGCACCTTCTCAGCGCCCCAGCATCCAGCGCGCTGCACTGGGCCCCTAATCCGGCGCACTGGGTTTTGCAATAGGGAAGTGTTCAAAATTGAATCTTGTCAATAATGTATAACTTTTAGCCTGACAGTTCCATTGCTTTGACAGTAGAAATGTTTGCCTGAATCACCGAGCTTCAAGTATCAGACATTAGCTGCATCATAATGTTAAAAGAGTGAAACATCTAATTTCGTGTGGCAGAGAGCTGCTTAGTATATTCTAGTTCAATTCAAATCAAATCAAATCAAAAATTTTATTCATCTTCATTTGGTGCATAGGTTTTAATTTCCTGTCCAACCTAAGCACAGCGTGCTTGTTGGTTGTTCAGGCAGCACAGTGAATCATCGAACGTGTACCACAAAACAATGAAGTAAGGCATACTAGTACATACTAACCATATTATACAAAATTATAGAGACATAATGACTACAACTCGAGCAAAATTAAAACTAAGTAAATAAATAAATAAAGGACATCATAATAGCTTGACAATGAGTCATACGATACTCACAAAATATCTGAGGAGCAATTCTAGGAAAGCAACATTCCACATGCAAGAGGCCATCAGTGATTTATCTGCAATGATGAGCACCATTTCCTTATTGATTTATTCATTTTTCGTTTAGTTTTTAAATTTCCAAGTACTTCTCCAAGTTCATTAAATATACGTGGCACGTAATATCCCCTTATTTTTTTCCGGTAATGTGTAAAGCATCGTGGCTTAATGTATGTTTCTGTCTTTCTTAGGGCAACGTTTTTCTTGACAGGTACTTTGAAATCCTTTGCATAGTAATGACGTGTGAGCACAGTGTAATAAAATAGTTCACGCATTTCCAGTATGCCAAGCCTATTGTATTGTTCCTCCTTGCCAGCCTGTTGCAGCATAGTTCCGTAGGTGACACTGTTTACTATTCTTTTAATTATGCGGTTTATGGCTCCCATTTTGTGATCAGAACAAGTTCCATACAATGTAATACCGTAGGTTATAACAGATTCAGCCAGCGCCATGTATATGGTGCGCCTCAAGTGCATCGAAGTTTTACCTCTTAGGTTGTACATCATCGCAGACACAGCTCTAAGCCTGTTAGATATATACTGCACATGATCATTCCATGTTATATGCTCATCAAATATTATTCCGAGATACTTGATTGCATGTTCAAATGGCATAGCTATACATGTGCACAGAGTGCAATGAGAGTTATGTAAAAAGAGAGACTCCCTTAGGAGCATTCGTTTGTGTGGGTTTCTAAAACAGATAAGCTTTGTTTTTTGCCGATATAAATATATTGAATTTTGCGTCAGCCAGTCTATTACCCTGCACACATCCTGTTGAAACACTTTGCACCCAAGATCTAGATCAGGGAGTTCTAGTGCTAATGCTGTGTCATCTGCATATTGGAAGATTCTTGATCTCAAATTCAAAAAACCCAGTTCACAGACGTAGATATTAAATAGTAATGGGGCCAGAGTACTTCCTTGCGGAACACCGAATTTTATGGATTTAAATTCACTGTATTTCTTTTCAATTCTTACACACTGTGATCTGTCTGTGAAATATCCCTCAAGGAATTGATAAAATCGGCCCCTGAAACCTAGGTTGTCCAGCTTTTTCAACAATAAGGCGTGATCAATAGTATCAAATGCCTTTGATAGGTCTAAAAATAATGCAAGCACAAGACGATTGTTTTCTATCGCCGTGTTAATGTAATCCGAGAATTCTTCTAAGAGCGTGGTTGTGTTCCGGTCCTTTGTGAATCCATATTGGGCCGGGTTGTTTAATGAATATTTATCGCAGAAAGACTGCATAACGGAAGCCACGTGCTTTTCCAAAATATGAGCCAGGGCAGGTATAATAGAAATTGGTCTATAGTTTGCGCAGTCACTTTTCTTTCCACTTTTGTACACAGGTCTCACTATCGAAATTTTCAATTCTTTGGGCATCATTGCGGCTTCTAATATTCCGTTTAATATTTTGAGAATCACATCTTTTAGTTTGTTAAAGTTGTAGTACAGATCTCTTACGCGGATCTTATCAAAACCTGGTGGTTTGAACATCTTCATTTTACCTATTATATTCCATAGCTCAGTTTTTGTTATCTCAGGAAGGTACGCTGTCTGTGTGCATGAAAGTATTGGCTGATATTCGAGACGATTCGTACCATGAGCAATGCGCAGCTTATCTGTTGCGTGAATGAAAGTCTCGTTAAACAGTTCGCACAATGACTCTGCTTCTTCTTTTGGAAAGTTTTTGTCGATGACCTCCTCAATCGTTGCCTGTTTGACGCGGCCCATTAAACTGTTTGCCAATTTCCATGTTTTTCTTCCATCATTCCTGTTTAACGCAAACTGCTGGGATAGGTATCTTCTTTTTGCCTGTGGCGTTGTGGCTGTTACAAGATTTCACAATGTGCGAAATTCCTGCCTAAGTGCTACATTTTTAGGGTCCTTTCTACAGTTCTGCCAAGCTTTATCCTTTAAGTAACACAATTCCATGATATCCTGCGTTATCCAATTGTTGTCCGGTTTTGTTTGCTTTATTTTTATAGCTTTGGAGGACGTCTCGTATATGAGGTGAAACTTATCGAGAAATATAGTATATAGCCTCATGTGATCCAGAGGCAATATAGCATTCCAGTTTGTGTTCTGAATAGCTTTGTCTATACTCCTGTTGTCTAAAATGTTCCTGATTCTAGGTCTGATGTTCGCATTGTCTTCATGGTTACAAGTTTCTTTCATGGTTACAAGTGCCCCGAAGTAATGGTCTGCAAGTTTCAATTTAATGACTCCTGATGAACAATGTTTGTTTGTTATGCGGACAATTATGTGGTCGATGCATGATGTAGTTATCTTGGAACCTACAAATTCCTCTCTTGTACAGTTGTTAATAAGGTTAACTAAGCCAAATTCAGCCAGTAGGTCTAAGTAGTCTCTAACTACCCTCCTTGAATTTAGCGTTATATCTATATTTAGGTCTCCCGCTAAAATAAACTGCTTCTCATGCATATATTTTTTAGGAGTGAGGTTAGTTCTTCGAGGAATAAAGCAATGTTCGTGCAAGGTGGTCTGTATATTGCACATACAATGTAAGTCGTATCCATCTTGCTAAGAGAGACAACCACTATTTCTGCATTTTCTACGGATACCTGAATTTCATATGACAACCAGGTATCGCTCACAAACACGACCACCCCGCCTCCTTTTCTGTTTTCTCGACACCAAGCGTGCCGAGAGTACCCAGCAAGGCTGTAAAAGCTTAGTCGAGTTGCATCGAGATTAACCTCTGTCAAGATGATTACATCTTCTCTTGCCTGCCGAGTCTTTACATAAGCACATAACTGGTCCCAGTTTTTCTTTATGCTTCGTATGTTTACATGTAATAAACTTAGCTCCTGCTTTAACTGTTCTTCCTTAATGAGTTGATTTATATGAGAATCCCACTCAGAAAAAGGGCACGACATTGCTCTGGCTATGTTCTCACACCCGTTCTACGCACAGGTCTTGGCGCTGTCCCTCCTGAAAGCTTCCTTCGGGGGCTTCGCTACGCCGGGCATTCCCTTGCCACTGGTGCGGCCTTCGACGAGCTTCATCGATGACGTTGTTCCGGCTGAGTTTCACCGCTCCCAGCCAATTCCGGGCCAGCATCCAAGACTGACTGCGACATCTGCTCTCACCTGGCAACCAAAGCCTTCCAGCGTCACGCGATCCGAGGGGCGGATATATAAGCAGCACTTGTCAGCTGAGCGCCCGGGGCACGACATTGCTCTGGCTATGTTCTCACACCCGTTCTACGCACAGGTCTTGGCGCTGTCCCTCCTGAAAGCTTCCTTCGGGGGCTTCGCTACGCCGGGCATTCCCTTGCCACTGGTGCGGCCTTCGACGAGCTTCATCGATGACGTTGTTCCGGCTGAGTTTCACCGCTCCCAGCCAATTCCGTGCCAGCATCCAAGACTGACTGCGACATCTGCTCTCACCTGGCAACCAAAGCCTTCCAGCGTCACGCGATCCGAGAGGCGGATATATAAGCAGCACTTGTCAGCTGAGCGCCCGGGGCACGACATTGCTCTGGCTATGTTCTCACACCCGTTCTACGCACAGGTCAGTTACTTACAACCTGCTAAATGTTATCGTAGTTCTAATCGTTGCACAGTAGCGGTGTCGTGCCCCACCAACTTTCTATATGTTTTGAGAAAGTGCCTTGTAGGGTTGGTTTCTGCTATTGATGCTGTATCGAGTGTTCTGTTAATGCTCTCGGGAGATATCGAGAGTAACCCTGGCCCTAGAACCAATGCTGCACCTACAGGTTCTGACAGTGCCAAACTCACGGAAATTTTTGAAGTTGTTAAAGGCTTGGAAACGAATCAGGCGAGGTTTCTTCAAGAAATACAAGTTGTTAAAGAACAACAAAATGTGCTGAATACGTCAGTCCAGGCCCTTCTTAGCAGGGTAAATCTTCTGGAAACTGATATGCGTTCTCTCAAACAGATTGATACGCTCAATGCAGCTTCAGCTCCCAGCGCTCTCGACGCCCTTCGTCATGATATGATGAAGCTTAGGGCGTCACTTGATAGCGAGAGCAACAGATCCAGAAGAAACAACCTTATTATTTTTGGCCTGGATGATTCAACCGATGAGACATGGTCTGTATCGGAGCAAAAAGTACTGTCTTTCTTCGAAACGCAACTGGATGAACAGGTTACCCCAGAAAGTGTAGAGCGTGCTCATCGGCTTGGTAAATCCCAAGGAAGCAAAAACAGACCTATCATTATAAGGTTTGTTAACTTCAAGGATAAGGAACGTATCCTATCTCGTGGTATCAGGCTCAAGGGTACTAACTTTGCGATCCGTGAGGATCTCAGCCCTGACGTCAGGCTTGCGCGATCTAAACTTGTAAGTTATGCAAAAACATTGAATTGCTCTTTCAAACTTCGATACGATAAGCTACTCATTGATAAGAAGTGCTATGTTTATGATGGAACTCAGGATATTGTTGTTGAATTGAAAAAGTAGCAGAAGGGGCGGTACCCGAACAATAAGTCCTCAAAGCAATGTGTGCGCACGGGACGTTCCGCTCATCCAATTTCAGAGCTTACCATTTTAGTCGTGAACTGCAGAAGTGTAAAAACAAAACTGATGAATTCGCTACTCTGACCTCTTCAGTAAAACCCCACGTGATTATAGGTACGGAGTCTTGGCTCGACGAAGCTGTTGGTAGTTCCGAAGTATTTCCGCCTGGTTTTCACGTCTACCGTTCCGATCGCAACGCGCAGGGCGGTGGTGTCTTTCTACTTGTTGACTCGTGCTTGCAATCATCTCCCGTGTTAATCCGAACTGATTGTCCCGAGTCAGTTTGGTGCAATATCCGATTTGAAACTGGCAAATTACTGACAGTTGGCTCCTTTTACCGTTCCCCCGCTTCCACATCGCCTGAGACTTTCACAACCTTATCCGAGTTTCTTTCTACAATAAATAATGACTATATTGTTGGCGGTGATTTCAACATGCCTGACGTGAGGTGGGTTCACTATAAGCCTGTCCTTGCTAATTCTTCCGCTCTGTCTATAGCATTCCGCGAGGCAATAGTTACCAGTGACATTTATCAGTTTGTTACTGAACCTACTAGGTATGGTTCGAATAGCTCTTCTATCTTAGATCTGCTTTTTTCAAACCAGCCATTGCTTGTGTCTGATAACGCGGTAATTCCCGGTATTAGTGACCATGACTGCATTGTGGCGCATGTGCAGATTGTCCCCTTCTCATGTGCCCATGATCACCCAAGGAAGGTGTACTTTTTTGAGAAAGGCAATGATGTTTCATTGTGTAATGATCTTGCTATATTCCTGCAGGAATTCAGTCATTTAGCTCAGTCCACAGATTGCAATACCCTATGGGATACATTTTCCTCCACACTAAAGCACCTGGTTGACACACATGTTCCATGGAAACATTTGTCTGCAAAAAATCGTAGTGATAAGCCTTGGGTAACTCGGGAAGTCAAGCAATTGATTAAAAAGAGACATCGCCTTCTGAATACTTATAGAAAGCAGCGTAACCCTTCTGTATTTGTATTGCTAAAAACCCTTGGAAAAGATATAAAAGTAAAAAACAAGGTTGCTAAGGAAGAATACTTTTTAGCATTGGGCCCAAAGTTACAAAATAACCCGAAAGAAATGTGGAAGTGTTTAAAAACGATTAGCAAAGAATCAGTTGGCATCTCGAACTTAAAAAACGGTAGTGTACTTCTTACTAATGATGTCGATAAAGCTTCTTGCTTCAATCTTTATTTCCAACCATCTTTCACAACTCCCTGCCAGAATGAATTACCGCCTATTCCCGAAAATGTGTTTGAACCTATGCCGGAACTGGTCGTGACACATGGTGGTATACTAAAGTTACTTGGCAATATAAATGTCTCTTCTGCAAGTGGTCCTGATGGTATACCTTCTTATGTGTTAAAGACATGTTCTGAGACAATCGCCCACTATCTGGTTATTATTTTTGAGAAATCGTTAAGTACTTCTTGTTTACCTAAGGAGTGGAAAGTTGCAAACGTGGTACCAATCCATTAAAGTGGCCCAAAAAATATCGTCTCCAACTACAGGCCAATTTCTCTAACTAGTGTGTGTAGTAAAACACTGGAGCACATCGTATACAGTTCCCTAATAAAACATCTAGAAAACAGTAATTTTTTTAGCAAATATCAGCATGGTTTTAGGTCTGGTCGTTCTTGTTCGACCCAGCTCCTAGAATTCAGCCACGATCTTTTTCATTCATTCGATCTCGGTATACAGACTGACTGTATATTTCTAGATTTTAAAAAGGCATTTGATTCTGTTCCCCATGTTTTACTGTTGCATAAGCTATCATCCCTCGGTATCTCTCCTTCATTGCTTGATTGGATTAAATGTTATCTACAAGAACGCATGCAACGTGTTGTAGTTAATGGCTCACAATCCGATTATGTTGATGTTACATCGGGAGTTCCCCAGGGATCTGTTTTAGGGCCATTGTTGTTTTTGGCCTACATCAATGACATTTCTCAGGTTGTGTCATGCAATGTGCGTCTGTATGTGGATGATTGTGTGATTTATCACTGCATTAGGTCTGCCACTGGCCACGAGTGTTTGCAACGCGATTTGGACTGTATAACACGCTGGTGTGTTAGGTGGCAAATGTCTTTAAACCCCTGTAAGTGTCAGTACGTGTCCTTTACACGTAAACAAAATCCACATCTATTTCATTATACAGTAGACAATGTCCAGCTATGGCGAGTAACTCAGTATAAGTATCTTGGCGTTTATTTCTCATCGAATTTAACTTGGACTAAGCACGCTGAATATGTTACAGCGAAAGCCTGTAAAATGCTAAATTTTGTTCAACGCAACTTCCGGCTAGCTCCTCCCAAAATTAAAGAACTACTTTATTTTTCGAACGTAAGTATGCCTGTATGGCCTGGGAACCGCAAACCAAAACTCTGTGTAATATGCTCGAGCATATACAAAACCGCGCAGCCCGTTTTGTCTGCAATAACTATGACTTTACTTCTAGTATTACAGCACTTAAGGATAGCTTGGGCTGGGAATTATTAAGCACACGCAGAAAAAACATGAGGTTGGAAATGCTTTTTAAAATTTATTTCGGCCTGGTTAAAATAGATAGAGAAACTTACCTTTTACCTCCTCAGTTCTTATCTCACAGAAGTGACCACTATTTAAAAATAAGAGAACTCATTTGTAGAACAAACGTCTTCAAGCATTCATTTTTTCCACACACAATATCACAGTGGAATCAGCTACCGCAGGAAATTGCTGATTGTCACACTGAAGCATCGTTCAGAGAATTTCTGCTGAGCATTTAGTGGCGTGAATTTTTTATTGTTGTGTTATTTTTTTTTTTGGTTGACCAGTTCTCTATTTTGTCGAGCTTATGTACACTGTACATTCCCCCCTGCAATAATGCCTTCGGGCGCTGCAGGTACTTGAAATAAATAAAAAATAAATAAATAAACTCTGCCATTAGTTTATTTTTTCCAAATCGTTTTCTGTTTTAATGATCTTGGCAGGACTTCCTTTGTTGCGCCTAGCGAAAATTCTGCCGTTGCGCATCCAGACAAATTTGCAGCCCTATTGTCTGCCCCTTTGTCTACTCAGCCAAAACAGCTTCTTTTGCGCTCGTGTCAACTTTTCGTTTATGTATATGCCATCAGATCGGAGTGCGTATTTCTTCGAAATCCACAGGCCACGATCAGCCAATTCCTTAAATCTGACAATGATTGGGGGTATCTTATCTTGCTTCTCTTTTAGCCTGTGAATGGCCTTCAGTGAGTGATGTTCGACTGTCTGTATTTCCAGCTCCGCGCTAAGCCCTGCTAGAACCTTATACAGATCTTCGCCCTGTTTATACGGGACGCCATGTACCTCGATGTTTTTTCGCCTCGAGTACTGTTCAGCATTCTCGACGTTTTCCTTCAGGTTTGCAATTTCATTCTTGTCTTTTTCTGCCAACTTTTGCGTCAGTTCTGCTGATGTTATCTTCAATTCTGCAATGTCCTTTTCTTGCCTTACGGTGGTGGCCATAATTTCGTAATACTTATGTGATAGCTGCTGAATACTGCTGGGAAAACAAGGGGAATGAGGGAAATGGAAATTGAAGACGATGACAAACCCGAGAGTAAGATGAAAGCAGGAGCCAACGTTTCAACAAGTGGACTTGTCTGTTTCAAGGCTTTTGAGGCGACATATGCTCTCTTCGGCAGAATATATGTAGATGTGGTTTTAAAGGGGAGGGAGGGTAAGGTGGGTTGGTGAGGCAACGACTGAAGGTGTGTTAGCTGCGAGGGTGTAGAATTCAGGAGAAAGTCGTGCTCTCAACGTCGGTGGAGGAAGCGATGCGTGTGAGCCGATTCACGCATCACTGCAGGTTCCATTTTTCGTGTAAGAGGCCTGGACAACAAGGCCGGGGGGGTTCTATCTGCTTCGCTGCAGGTCAGTAAATTATTGTTTCAGTGAACGAGACAATAAAATTAGCGGCAGAAAATGTAGCTCTTGGAAGAAAAAAATAATGAATATATAAAAGAACAAATGAGGGGAATAAATACAAGGGAGAAGGGGAGGCTGGAATACTGCTGACAACCAAAAAAGAAAAATAATTATCTATGCAAATGTATTAAAAAAGGGGGGGGAATGGGCAACCGAAATATAAATAACTAATTGCTGTTGCCTACATGCCTTGAAATTTAGCACAGCGAATAAATTCTAAATCTTTCTTTCAAACGTTAATGCCAATCGCTTGTCATGTGTTGAATTTATGGATGAGGTACGATTCTCTGTATTTTCTGTCTAGTGTAGAACGGACATTTAGCTGTAGGATGTTTTGAATATATTGAATATATCTTTATGTCCAACAGATTGGGGGAGACAGGGAAGAACAAGTGCAGCTACAAAAAACACCTTGCCCCCTATGACCACAATACACGGGCAGCGCGGAGCTGCCGCGTGTTTTTAACAATACAAAAATACACAGTTTTGCATGAATGCATGAGAAGCGCTAAGTAAAAGTGAGTAGGTGTGTGTAATGAAGTTACAAAACGTTTCACAAATGACCGATAAAAAAGAAACACGTATTCACACATTATATATATATATATATATATATATATATATATATCTATGTAATATAAATGTGGACAAAAAGCTGTAAAATCATTTAATGTGCACTTCTAAAATAGCTAGCCATATAAACATGAATATTAGTCCCGCTGATATAGTCGAGAAAATTCTGATGGGGTAAGGGCACATATATCAATGCCAGATTTGTTGTAAGCATTTAAAAGCCTTGGTAAGTTGTTTTTTAGCATTTGTGAGGTGGAATTAGTCCTAAAACAGTGCACAGTCCAGGTTTCTGTATTTCTTGTGAAACGTGAGGGGACACGTTCTTCTAAACATGATAATTTAACAAGGGATAGATCGCTTTTCCTGTTCATGTAATAAAACTCTCGCAAAAGTCGAAGCCTATAGACTTCGTGCGCTGCAATAACTTTAAACTTGTCAAATAAATGCTCGGTGTGTGAATCTTACGGAACATTTGCTAGGACGCGTACTATCCTTTTATGTAATAAAAATAATTTGTTTAAATTCGTATCACTTGTAGTGCCCCATACGAGGTGACAATAATTGAGATGAAATGCGAATAAGGCTTTGTATAATAGTACTTTAACTAATGTAGGAAGAAGGTAACGGTTACCGCTTATTATACCTGTTATTTGACTCAGTTTTTTTGCGTTACAAAGCTTACAAGGTCATTCCATAGCAGCGATGAAGAAAAATGCGCGCCTAGAAATTTGATGCGTTGGACAAATTCAATCGGAGCATTATTATAGCCTATGCCACGTAGTAAAGGGTAGGTGCTTCCTTTTAGGCGACAAATTATAGCTTTAGTTTTAGTTGGGTTGATAGATAAACACTTTTGCTTAGACCATGTACTAAGTTTCAGGAGCACTTCATTGGATACTGTGATAAGCTCGGTATAAGAACGTAATGTTAGAAATATACTGGTGTCGTCTGCGTAAATTTAAAGTTTTACATTGAAATGAATATTTACAATATCGTTAACATATAGATTAAAAAGCAAAGGACCCAGAATGCTGCCTTGAGGTACACCAGAAAGTATACACCTCTCTTGAGACCTGAAGATATTTATCTTTACATATTGGCGTTTATTTTGAAGATACGACTTAATAAATTCAAGAGGAAGTCCTCTAACTCCATAACGATTGAGCTTATGAAAAAGAATATTGTGGCTAATATAATCGAACGCTTTACTGAAATCTAAAAATACACCGAGAGTTATGAGCTTGTTTTCGAAATTGGTAAGGATATATTCTTTATGATGCAGTAGGGCTAACTCTGTAGACTTGTCTTTTTGAAACCCATACTGAGATTCGCTAATTAAGTTGTGCTTATTACAGAATGAGTTTAAACGTACAAACATTATTTTCTCTGAAGCTTTCGAAAAGATAGGGAGAACAGATATGGGCATGTAATTATTTATGTCTAGCTTGTTGCCTGTCTTGCGGAGTACTGTTACACTCGCACTCTGCGTCTTTGCAGGAAAACACCAGTTGAGATGCATATGTTCTATATGTGTGCAAGTAGCTCAGTGATTTTAAGTAGCACATATTTTACGGGTGTTATTTGTATCCCATAAGGATCAACGCAAGACGATTTTTTAAAACTAGAAAATACTGTATGCAGTTCATGAACATCTGCAGGCTGGAAAAAGAACGTGTTTTGATTTGGAGGGAAAGTAAGGTCAGGAAGTTTTGCAGAAGTAACATAGGTATCGCGATACACAATATGTTTATTAACCTGTTCGACCGTTTCCTGCCGTGATAACTTCTGTCCTTTGTAAGCAATTTGTTCTATAGAATCGGTCCCCATTTGTCGCCCCAATAGAAAATTCAGGTTATACCAATGTTTACGACTCTGATATCAAGAAAACATCTGGAAATAATATGCATCTTTTGCTTTTCGTAACTCTTTGGTTGCGAAAACAAAAGGGGAAAAGGGGGAAGGAAAATAATGTAATGTAAACGTTTTCTCTTATTTTTCAGGTCACTTGTTTTCGTATTACCTTTGTATGATTATTTTATTGTCTGTACGACCTGAGTGAAGATGGTCTAAATAGGACCAGAAATGCGTTTTCTTTTCCTTTTCCTGTATATGTTTGCAGGCACGTTCTCCTGTACGTGGGATGCTATTGTACGCGAATACATTTGTCTTGCTTTTTACTGTGAGATGCAATACATATATGTAAAAAATGTGCATTTACAATGAGTGTAAAACCTTCGCGCTGGCAGTCGAACAGGGGCAAGGCCCTCGTCAAGCTGCTTGTAGCAGCTTTCTTGCTTTTGTCCCAGCATTCGTTTTGTCATACGCGGAAGAATGCTGAATAAAGATTTTTTATTTGATTTGATTTCATTAGCTTATTTCTATACTCTTTAAAAGCCTTCAGGTCTGCAGGGCCACGGTATTCCACAATTTTACCATAAAGCTGGTCACGCTTCATTATTTTCTTAAACAGGTATTTTGTTTGCCAAGGCTTTCTGAAATTTTTGTGTTTACTTTTTTTGCGGACGAAGTGTTTCGAATACACATCAACAAACACTGTGATAAAGGCAGTGTAAGCCACTTCCGCATTACTTTTCTAAAGAGTATTATCACAGCTTACCTCGCTTAATTCTGCCTGAAATGCTGCAGCGTTTGTTCAGTAATGTCCTGTTAAAATATGTCATATGCGTTGCTGCTTATCGCAATATGTTCACTTTCAACGAACATATAAATTGGCATGTGATCACCTATGCAATGCGCCAAAACACAACTGCTAATACATGAAGGTTGATTACTTGTCAAAAAGAGATCAAGCGTAGTTCAATTCGTAGCTGTAACCCTCGTTGCTGATTCTATGGCAATAATGAAACCGTTCTGGACAGATGTGTTTACAAACTCGCGCGTCGTTGCGTTTTCAGAACCCATATCAATATTCGTGTCTCCACCAATAACTACACATTTTCGGTTTTCACTGGAAAGTGACAACAGATTATCCATAAACATTAAAAAACAATTCAAACTGCGATCAGGTGATCGGTACCAAACAGCAAATAACGTATCGTTGGTTTCAACACCTATCACCTTAATGTCTTCATTTGTACACGAAAAGTTGCCAGATAGATCACATGATATAGACTCATTTACAAACAGGGACATACCTCCTTCAGGCCCTGATTCTCCATTTAAATGGAACATTTTCTTACTAGGTAAATGAAAAATATTGCTAGCGTCAGTGTACCACGTTTCAGTAAGCATAACTACATCAAACAAGTTTTCTACCTCTGAAAAGAAGGTTTCCAGTTCTGTTGTTTTATTATTCACCGATTGCGCATTTAGATGTATACAGCTTAATCCTCTTTTCTCTACGCGTACTGTATAGAACCATTCTGTCTTTGTTTTATAGCCTAGGTGCATAATGGTTCTATTGAGCTGAAAAATATCTCTTATTAACGAGCGTGGGCAGAAAGGTCGTCAGAACATTTTACAACAACCGCAGGATCGCCACCATTTTTACGTACCAGCACTTTCCCATTAGAACACCAAGCATACCTATAGCCAGAACTTTTCGCCCATTCTTTAGCAAAGTAGAGAAGCTTTCTTAAACGGAGGGTCAGGTTTTGAACTATGTAAACCCTATCCTCACTGTTTCTCAAGTTTCGTTTGTTAGCGAGCCAAGCATCGGTCAATTCCTGGCGTGCAAAACGTACGATGATTCCTCGCCGCTTCCCGGGCCTTCCCGGTAACCTATGTAGAACTACGACATCTTGCCTGTGCAACAAAGCAACCTGTAATCTTCCGGCTATTCCATTTACTTTACTTAACAGGTCTTCTCCGTCATCCTCAGTCACACCGTGAATTTTCAGATTTAATCACCTGCTCGGTCTCTCAAGATCCTCTACATCAGATTCCAGCTGGGATAGCTGCTGAAATGTGCCCTGTTTCTCAATTTTCTCCTGCCGGCTCTTAAAGTTTTTTATATGTTTATCATGAGTATTCAGCCGCTGTTGAATAGCGTCGAGATGATCAGACAGGACCTGAACAGATTTTTCCATGCATGAAACCTAGGCCCGAAGCTCGAGAAGAAAACTTAGCTTGCGGTGAATTTCTGCCAACTTAACAAGGATGTTGTCATCAGATGCCTGATTAGCAGCAGGAACATGGCTCTTGCCACCGACAGGCTTACAGAAGGAACATTTCCACGTTTTCAGTGATGTCTCGCGCTTGCTATTTAACGCCTTTTCAGAGACTCCAGATCAATCCCCTGCACGAAAAACGAACTCGCACTCAGTGCAAACTAGAACACGGTCAGCATCGTCCAGCGAAACTAGGCAAGCACTACGACGGCCCATTTCTCACGTCTGGCAGTATAAAAAGAAAGAAGACTGCGGCACTTCAAGAGACACAAAACACGTTGAAATGTTCAGCCGTTTGATACACTTCGACGGCAGCAGCGGAGCACAAAGAGAGAAAAGAGGGGGAGGTAAGGCAACCAACCTGGGAATTGCAGAAGAGCAGTTTAGAAACGTGTGCGATGCGCCCCGCGGCTGCCGTCAAGTCAAGAGAAACGCCCCACGAAATGATCAAGATTGTTGATCCACGCCAGCAGGGGACGACCTGGCTGGCTAAATTGTTTGGCGATGGTTTGGGAAACTTTTTAGCTGTGTCCGCGCGATGTCTGTTTAACTTGACGTTCTTTGATTGTCCCATTTCACCGATATATTGTTTTTTACAGAAGGAACATTCAATATATAATATCGCAACTACTGCAAGTAGAGCTGGTTTTCAGTTCTTGTATTTAGCCATTTGCGGTGCTTTTAATTGTAAGGTCATTTTGAAGGTGCTTGCAGGTTTTGCATCTGGGGCGAGAGCAGGCTTTTAATAAGTGGGAACGATGTTGGCTGACTTTTGCATGCACTAACATGTCTTAAAGTTTCTGTTGTGACGAAAGGCCACTCTTGGTATCACCGGGAACGCTATTTTGAGACGCTCGTTGCATGATAATACTGGGTGCTATTTTTGTATGATGTCGTTTATGCTTGAGGGCGCATTGGAATATTTTGTTGTAAATGCTGGTGGGCTCTCAGATTCTGGTGTGGACTGTTTCTTAGCTAATTCCGGCTGCCTGTTCATAATTGGCGCGACGTCATAAGCCCTGTCGAGAGGAATTTGTGGATAGTTTCTTTCTGCTAGCGTTCCTTTAAGGTCATTTTGGTGGTGGATATAATCGTTGTCTGCGCTAAATATTCTTTTTATTCGTTTAGCTTGTCTGGCGAAAATTCCTCGCTTGCAGTGTCGCACATGATGACTGGTGTAGTCGAAATACTTCCGGCTATCCGTAGGCTGCCGGTACAGTGTTGTTCTCAGTTTTACATTTTCTATGTAGACAATCGTGTCGAGGAAGTTTATTTGACTAGGAGAGTGGTGAGCTGTAAAGTTAATACTCGGCTGAAAATGGTTCAAATGGCTAATTAGATCGATTGGCGAACTTATGCCATGTTCCTCATTGATGGCAATATGCCGTCAATGTAACGCAGATAGGTGTGGGGTTTTAAAAGGTATGATTTCATCGGGCTTGCTTCAAGCTGCCCCATGAAAATGCCGTCACATGTGAGAGCGAATGGTGTTCCCATGCTTGTGCCAAAAGGTTGCAGCTAGTGAATAGTATCGAATTCTAAATAGTTGAGTTTGAGAACTAACCTAAGGAGTGACAGGTAAACTTCAGGGGCGTGAGTTTGAGGACTGACTGTGAGGGACATTAATACGGCTTCAATTCCATCACTCATTGGTAAGTTAGTGTAAAGAGCTGAAACATATAAAGTTACTAGAATAACTCTGTCAGAGAGGATTTGGTTGGCGTTAATGCTGTCGATAAGTTGAAGGAAGTGAGGCGTGTCTTGAACAAAAGATGGAAGGGTGGGCGGGGAATTTGACAGGTGGTGATTTAAGAATTTAGATTGTGACTCGGTAGGTGGGTTGTTATCAGACAGTATAGGCCGAACTGGGATTTCTTCTGTGAAGATTTCTTCTACGGGAACCTGATAGATTTTAGAAAAAAGATAAAAGCGGCCTGTTTCTTTGTTCTTGGGCATCATAAAGCGATATTCAGACAGGGTGATGAGTTCCTGGCACATGATCTCCGCTATTGTACATTGCACAAGGTTGCTGTAAACCGAAGTCGGGTTATAGTCAAGTGTTGTGTAATGGGCGTGGTTGCGCAGTTTGAAGGTATCACATTTGTACTTTTCTATAGGCCAGATTACAGTACTGCCGCCTTCGTCTGCTGGTTTTATTATTATATCCATTCTTTCCGCAAGTTCTTTAAGAATTTGGTGCAGAACAGGGTACAAATTTTTGCTCTTGCGGCAGTGCCGCGTTGCCTTTAGAATTTCTTTCGATATTAGCGTTATGTACAAATTGAAGTCTGGCCACTGTTCGACTTCCGGTGTTCACATGCTACGTGGTGTTACGTTTCGCCCACGACGCGCGGTATAGCCGGCGCGGATGCAACGGACGCCGGGGCTTCGTTCAAAGCGGCGGACATTTTGGCCCGTTCAGCGCTGCCGCAACGCCTCCCCGCCAAGCGCGTCCAGGCATGTTTCAATGCCACATGTCTTCATGTGTGCGTGTGTGTGTGTGTGCATGTTGGTGCCCACGCTTGTCAAAGCGCGGCAGCCGGGGAGAGGAGCTCCCCCAACTGTGAAGCGAGGAGGTCTGACCGGCGCCGGCCCGGCGGATGCGTTACCTACTCGTCTCAACGTGTCTCTCAGCGTGTCCGTGCCCCGCCGTCACGTGTGCCTCTGACGAGGCGTTCCTTTTTGCCCTCGACAGCGAGAGTATAAAAGCAGCTGCCCCCGGACGCCAAGAGAGGCTCCGATTTCTTCCGTCGAGGAACGTGCTCTCCCGTTTCTCCACTTCGGTCGACCTGACCGGCCGCTCTTTTACGATGCTAGAATAAACAAGTTGTTCTCTTAGCAGTCGACTCATGCTTTGCCAGGACCTTCGGATGCTTCCAGTTGTGCCCCAGGCCGCCAGGCCAACGCTACCCTTGGGGCTTGCGACCCATTTGCAACAACTGTCTGCCAGCGGTGAGATCGCGACAACGGAGGCCAGCAGCGAAGATATGCGGTTGACTGTATGCTGAGCAGCACAACAACCATCCGGGAGCAGTGCAACGAGCCCTGTGTGATGACTGGTTGCCTGCAGCGGAACGACTGCGCTGAATTCTTGGCTGCGAGGTTTGGTGAGTGCGGGACTTCCTTCTTCTGAGTTTTGCCAGGCTTTTGTTAGTGTCAGAAACAGAGCTGGTAATTGTGGTTGTCGTTGCTGCCGGGTGATTTGCGGCAAGACAATAGTAGGCAGTAGAGAAAGCAGCATTCAGAGCAGCCATGGATTGGAAGTCGTTGCGCAAACCGAAATTGCTGGAGCTTGCAAGAGAGTTGGGTCTGGAGTCTCAGACAAACTCAGAAAACCAGAATTCTTAAGGGCTATCCTTGAGTTAGAAGCTGAGGATGACGAGCTGTCAGAATGCGTTGAGACGATTGACGAGAGGGAGCGCGAACATAAAGAGCAAAAAGAGAACGAGAAAGAGGAGCGCGACCGTCAACGCGCTTTGGAAATGAAGAGTATCGAGGTAGAGATGGAACGCGCTCGTAATGGAAGTCAGGCACACGGTGCAGGAGAACGAGTATTGTTCAATATGACTGACCTGATGCGGCCGTTTAAGCTTGGAGAGGACATTGGTTTGTTCCAGGTTAACTTTGAGTGAACGTGCGAGAAGTAGGAGTTCTCTCGGGAAACGTGGCCACAGCGCTTGCTCACTTTGTTACCCGGCGAGGCGGCCGACGTAGTCGCTCGCTTGAAGAGAGAGGAGGCAGAAGATTTCGACAAAGTGAAGTCGAGTCTGCTAAAAAAGTACAGGCTGTCAGCGGAGGCGTTCCGTCGGAAGTTTCGGGAAAATGAGAAAGGCAGAAGTGAGTCATATACAGAGTTTGCCTGCAGGCTTATGTTAAACATGCAGGAGTGACTCAACGAAGAGAAAGCGCTTGGTGACCACGAGAAAGTTCTGCAGTGTTTCGGGCTGGAACAGTTTTATAGTCGGTTGCCTGAGAACGTGCGGTACTGGCTCTTGGATGGGCCACACGTTAGTACGGTGGCTAAAGCCGCCGAGCTAGCCGAGGAGTTTGTGACGCGTCAGGCTCGCGGAGCTAAGGACGGTCAAAAGGGTGAATTTGGCTCCAAGTTTGAGAGGCCGAAGTTCATGCCCATGAGAGCAAGGGGGGACACACGTAGTGCGGATGCGAGTGAAAGCAGTCCAACCGAACGTAAGGAGACGGCAGCAGCCGAAGCCGAATGCAGAAAGCGGTTCGAGACGAGGCAAGTGCGCTTGTGTTATACGTGTCAGAAGCCATGTCCCTTTTCGGCGCAGTGTCCGGAAACAAAAGCAAAAGTCGTGTTTTTGTCATTATGCAGCACTGACAAGAACATGAAGCTTCTCGAGCCTTACATGCGAGACCTCCTCGTGAACGGGAAAGATTGCCGAGTTCTTCGCGATTCCGCAGCTACAGTGGATGTAGTTCACCCCTCTTACGTAGAACCCGATAAGTTCACGGGCGAGTGCGCATGGATCAAGCAAGCCGTGGATTCTCATAGCGTGTGTCTGCCCGTAGCAAAAGTGCTTATTGAAGGACCTTTCGGAGCGCTTGAGACGGAGGCCGCAGTGTAATCTATGCTGCCCGCCCAGTACCCGTACCTATTTTCGAACAGGTCCGATCACCTCCTGCGCGATGAGGGGCTTTTGCTTGGTGAGGCTAGCGTTCAGGCCTTAACCAGATCGAAGGTTCGGGAGCTCGCTGCAAAGGCGGTAGTTGCGGGGCCGACGTTGTCGAACAATGAGAAAGGGTCAGAGGCGCAGCAAGCTGATATTCAGAGTACGTCCGAACTGAATAAAATTAAGCCTGTAGCGTTGAAGGCACCAGATACTGGAGAGGAAATGCCCGACACGGGAAAGTTAGAAGAGCTATCTGCAGATTTGCTCATCGCGCCTACGTCAGACGGACTTAATAGGTTGCTAAAAGTCAGCTGGTCGGCTTTGATAGCCGAGCAAAAACAAGGATGGCAGCCTAGAAAACATACGCTGCAATGTCAAGGAAGGTATCGCCAAGAAAAATGCTCGTTTTGTGGAAAGAGGTAGCGTCCTGTACCGGAAGTATCTAGACCGCAGGGGAGGGGAGTTCGATCAGCTGATCGTGCCTCAGTGCTACCGTCAGGATCTGTTGCGCTTGTCGCATGGGGGTTCGTGGTCCGGACACCTAGGAGTTAAGAAAACTAAGGACCGTCTCTTGCAAGAGTACGATTGGCCAGGGTGTTTTCGGAACGCAGACCACTTTGTGAGGACATGTGACACCTGTAAGGGGATGGGCAAACCAGGGGACAAATCGAGGGCGCCGTTGAAGTTGGTACTTATCATTACGGAGCCTTTTAGACGGCTCGTTATTGATAAAGTGGGACCTCTGCCGGTAACAACCACGGGGTAGAGACACATTTTGACTGTGATCTGCCCAGCGACAAAGTTCCCTGAAGCAGTGCCGCTTAAAGAACTCAGCTCAGTTGAGATAGTCAATGCACTACTGTCCATATTTGCGCGAGTTGGTTTTCCTGCGGAAATCCAATCAGATCAGGGCGCAGTGTTTACTAGCGCTTTGAGGACAGCTTTTTTCGAAAGGTGTGGGGTAAAGCTGTTTCACAGCTCAGTGTACCACCCACAGTCGAATTCCGTTGAGAAGCTCCACTCCGTCATGAAGCACGTGTTGAGAGCATTGTGTTTTGAACAACAAACTGACTGGGAGCTGTGTCTGCCTGGGGTGATGTTTGCATTAAGGACCGCGCCGCATGCGGCTACGGGGTTTTCGCCAGCTGAGCTGGTGTACGGTCGCTCGCTGAGGTCTCCCCTTCGCATGCTTCGAGAATCATGGGAAGGCAGGGGCGACGACCCAGTCGTGGTGGAGTACGCGCTTAGGCTCCTCGAACGCTTAAGAAGGGCACAGGAGTTGTCAGGTGAAGCAATGGCAAAGGCCCAGCAGAGGGCCAAGGTTTATTATGATCGGACAGCCAGGGCCCGTCGTTTTGAGGTGGGCGATGAGGTCATGATATTGCGCACATCGCTAAAAAACAAACTCAACGTGCAGTGGGAGGGCCCAGTACGAATTGTCCAAAAACTGTCGGACGTCAACTACGTGCTGAGTCTGCCTGGTAAACGGAAAGCACAGCAAGTTTACCACTGTAATCTGCTCAAACCCTATAAGCAACGGGAAGCAGTGGTGTGTATGATAGTAAACGTTCCCGCAGAAGTTCCGGTCGAGCTTCCGGGACTAGGCTCAGTGACGAACAGGAAGGACACCGATCAAGTCATTAGTGACTTAATCAGTAAAGCACGGCTGTCGCCTGAGCAGAAGACTGAACTACACCAGCTCTTGCAAGAGTTTCAAGGTCTGTTCTCTGAGAGGCCTGGTAGGACTTCTGTTCTTACTCATGAAATAGAACTTACCTCCCCAGAGCCAGTACGATCCAAGGCGTACCGGGTGTCGCCCCGCCAGCGCGATATTATGGAGGCTGAGGTAAAGAAAATGCTACAGCTCGGTGTTATTGAGGCGGGTGAGAGTGATTATACCTCCTCTCTGATTTTAGTTGAGGTACCGGGAAAGGAACCTCGTCCTTGCGTCGACTACCGCAGGCTTAATTCCATCACTAAGGATCAAATTTATCCGATCCCTAACGTCGAGGAGCGCCTTGAGAAAGTTAGTAGGCCTCAGTTTATTTCCACCCTAGATCTTGTCAGGGGTTACTGGCAGGTTCCGCTTACAGAAGAGGCTAGTAGGTATGCGGCGTTCATTTCACCAATGGGGACATTCCGTCCTAAAGTTTTGACTTTTGGTTTGAAGAACGCGCCCTACTGCTTTTCAAGCCCCATGGACAAAGTGTTGCGGGGACAGCAAGATTTCGCTTTACCGTATCTAGAAGACGTAGCGATATTCTCTGCATCCTGGTCTGAGCATTTGGCACACTTGCGGGCAGTGCTAACCCGCCTGCGCGAAGCGGGCTTGACAGTCAAGGCTCCCAAGTGCCAATTAGCACAAGCCGAGGTTGTCTACCTTGGTCACGTGATTGGTCGGGGTCGTCGCCGCCCCTCTGAAATAAAGGTGGCCGCTGTGCGAGACTTCCCGCAACCGCGCACGAAAACTGATATTCGGTCGTTCTTAGGTGTCGCCGGCTACTATCAGCGGTACATCCCCAGGTACTCTGAATCGCGGCTCCACTGACGGATGCCCTAAGAAAAACAGAGCCCCAAACAGTCGTCGGGGACGAGACAAAGGAAAGAGCTTTTAGCGCCCTAAAGAGCGCCCTAACGAGCCAGCCTGTGCTACGATCGCCAAACTACACAAAAGGGTTCGTTGTTCAGTGCGATGCTAGTGAGCGAGGCATGGGCGTTGTACTGTGCCAACGTGAAAATGGAGAAATGGAACACCCCGTCCTGTATGCTAGTCGTAAGCTGACCAGTCGTGAGCAGGCGTACAGCACCACCGAGAAAGAGTGTGCGTGTCTTGTATGGGCCGCTCAGAAATTGTCATGCTACCTAGCCGGCTCGAGGTTTATCATTGAGACGGATCACTGCCCTCTTCAATGGCTGCAGACCATCTCTCCTAAAAATGGCCGCCTCCTGCGCTGGAGCCTCGCTTTGCAACAATATTCCTTTGAGGTGCGTTACTAAAAGGGGAGTCTCAACGGTAAAGCCGATGGCTTAAGTCGAAGCCCCTAACGTAGGAATCAGCCTCAAAGTTGTTTGTTACTGATGTTTTTCTTCCTGAGGCAGGATTTTTAAGGTATTGCTTTTGTTTAGTGTTTCAAAGTGATGACGTGCTTTCTAGTGCAATTTTCCAATTTGTGGACGCGTTCTGAGTGCTCCTAGACTACTGTAAGGAACTAGGCAGTAGTATAAAAGGGGAAAGAGCCTGGCAGGGCTTAGTGAGGGTTGTGTCATGCTTGCTGACTGAGCCGTTGAGTTTCGGCGTAGTTCTAACGCTTGCTGGGAACGAGAACAAAAATGGCAACTCTCCCGAAGTCACTTTGCAGTGTCCTGTGTGAACCTGAACGTGAGAACGAGGCCTTCTCTGTGCGCTGCGCTCAAGAAACGCCGAAGGACGACCGACTTCGGTTATGAGCATCATCGAGCGGCATCCCTCCGGACAGCGGATGCAGTCCATATCCAGCTTTTCTGGACACGTACCAACTAGCGCCCCAAGCGGCCCCGGCACGAAGCTAGCGCGTTTTCAATGGAACGAGCGGGTTTTTCGCGAATAACAAAAGCTGCAGGTCGATTATCAAAAAACGCAGGTGACAGACGTGTTCTGGAAGACAATCCACACGAGCCAAGTGCAGTGATCACTCTATGGCACGTAAGAATTTTGTTCCCACAGCGGTTAAAGATTTAGCAATGGAAGCCTATGGAAACGACGAAAATTTGTACTCCATTTTCGAGGCAAGAACCGCGGCTGTGATTACACTACGGCTTCTATCGCAATACGCAGTGCAGCGTATGTAGTCCGGAGACTCAGCTTTCGACTGATGCCTAGCTCGACTCTCCACACACGGCGTAACACTGTTCCCAAAAGCGTTTTTTGTAACACTGTCGTGGAAATTTACGTGGTGTCTATAAAAAGACGTTCGTACGCCTGCGCGAACCCTTGGAAGCCGTGGCCGAGCGGTAGAATTGCGCGCACCTTTAGTCACGCTTCGCGGTGGCCGCGGTTCCATTCTCGCTTCGGTCTTCTTTTTTTTCCGCATAGGACCTAGTTTTGTAGTCTCTCACTAGATGGCAGAAACACAAAACCCAACATTTGCTTTCGGTTCTGGTTTTTCAGCGGCGCAGTTTTTTTTTACAGCCGCATAGGACTTAGTTTTATAGTCTCCCACCAGATGGAAGAAACACAAAACTCATGATTTGCTTTCGGTTCTGGTTTTCCAGTCGTTCTCTTGAAATATTATGTTTTCTTTTTTTCCTTCCTAAAACACAGCAATGTCGTGTTCATTTGTTAGGTCATCGCATTTATGAAGGTTTTATTCATTGGACATCATAACTAGAAGCTTGCGCAAAGCTTTGTGCTACGCAAAAAAAAAAAAAAACTTTCGTGCTCTGTAGCGTGGCACCTGGGAGAACAAAATGGCCATTCTTATTGCGTCCTTCTGGAAGGTGCGTTTTCTTCGACTTTCCCATGTCTTTAATACTCCGAGCGAATGAGGTCAACCTGGGCCACAATGCCACCCGGTGGCCAGTGCCATTCCTACGCAACGTTCGTGCGGAACAAAGTGTCTGCTAAGCTGAGTCGCTGCCCGAACGTTAATTATTTCTAAAGATTCATCCAATTAAGAAATGCACCAAATAGGAGATGTGCAGCGTGTGGATTAATAGCTACTGGTAATGTGTCCCCTACAGCCAAGTGGTATGAATCCGTAGGTGTGGCCGTAAAAAAACAATTTGAATAAATGTCCCGTGCTGTGTCTGCCCCGGTCGCTCTACAGAGAAGCTAGCTTGGCTAGCCGTCAGTATTTAGGATCAACATATGGCGTCACTCGTTCGGTGCAGTTGCTTTTAATGCGAAGCATTCTTTGGTGAGTGCCCCAGTGATGTAGTAGCAAAATCGTGCGAAATCGTGTCTGTAACGCCAAAAAACTTGACGCATTTCCAATATGAATACATACGTCTTTATAAAAGGGGGTGTGGTGGCCTACTTGAAATTGGAAGTGGCGTCAGCACAAATTTGGCCGTGATACAGGGATTGGTCAAGTTGAATGTGGTAGTGATATGGGAGTGGCCCAACCTAAATTTGGGGTGAAATGGTAGTGAGCCAAGCTGAATGTGAGGCTGATATGGGGGTGGCTCAACCTAAATTTGAGGTGATATAGGGGTGGGTAATCCTAAGTTTGGGGGAATATGGTGGGTGGGCCATCCGGGATTTGGGGAGGATACGGGGGTGGGAGAACCTAAATTTGGGGGAAATATGGGGGGTGGGCCACCCTAACCATGGGGCTGATATGGGGCTGGGTGAAGCTGAATCGGGGGTGATACGGGGGTGGGCTAAACTAAATGTGGGAGTGATTTGCGGTGGGCCATCCTAAATTTGAGGTGATAGAGGGCTGGGCTAGGCTAAGTTTGGGGCTGATATGGGGGTGGGCGAACCTGGATTTGGGGATGATATGGGGGTGGGCCAGCCTAAATTTGGGGCTGACATGGGGTCGGGCTAACCTAACCATGGGGGTGATGCGCGGCTGGGCCAAGCTGAATTGGAGGGTAAAATATGGGTGGACTAACCTTATTTGGTGGGCGATTTGCAGTGGGCCATCCTAAATTTGAGGTGATCGAGGGTTGCGCCAGCGTTAGTTTGGGGCTGATATGGGGATGGGCCAACCTAGATTTTCGGGTGGTATTGGAGTTGGCCAATCTAAATTTGGTGGTGTTGTGGAGGCGGGCCAATCTATATTTGGGGGTGATCCTACCTAAATGTGGGAGCAATCTCAGGGTCGGCCAATCTGAATTTGGGGGCGATATGGGAGTGGGCCAACCTAAATTTTGGGATGCGTCGGCTCGAAATTTGGAGGACGATTTATGGAAATTCGTCTGTGGACCAACTTGAAAATTAGGGGTGGCCCAATTGAAATTCGGGTTTAAGCCAACTTGAGGTTTAAGGCTGGGCTAAAAGAAAATAGGGCGTGGCCGACTTTAAACTTGAGGGTGGGCCAATTTAAATTTGAGGGTGTGCCAACTTGAAATTTGGGGGTGGGCCTACTTATTGTTTGGGGTGGGCCAATTGAAATTTGGGGGCCTGTTTACGAATAGTTAGACAACACCAGTGGTGTTTCTGCATATTTTTCATCATCGCAAAGTACGTACGTCAATACTTGTTGCCTATATCCCTCAAGGTGAGCTACCACTCGAGCCTTCCCAGCCCCCTGAGCTAATGATGTCATGGGTGTGCTCTCATCGTGACGACTGCGACGGTCAATGTGGAGATCCACAAAAACAAATCGCAGACCGAGCTGACCATTTTCATACCAATGACATCGCTAACACTACTCGCTCGTGCTAGACGCAACACAAGCTTACAACGATCATAATTAAACTTTCAATCGCACGCTAGTCGACACGTTCTCAGTGCAGAATTTCGTCAATCATCTGGATAGAAACCATGCTGGATGTTTTACTGTTATGTTGGGCCGCTTTTCACGAAAGCCTTTCCCACAAAGACAATACCTTTTTGAGATTGACGAGGCAAGCTAGTACATAACTCATACGAAGCAAACGTATAAAGGGTTATAGTGATTTCTCAAAAAATATGTTAGGTAAATAAGATTTCAGATGGTATTATTTAGACCGGGCATGACAACGATTTCTTCCCGCCTGTCACAGCGCTTTCACCGAAAATCTAATCATTTTGCTCAAACGCGTTGCCCCAATACTACATGTGCTGAATGTAGAAAAGTGCGGTGCGTGGTCACAGCTTCAAAGCCAGTCTATATTGTGTACTGTTGTTGATATTGTAGAAATGTGGAGTTTTCCTCTTCATAAGAGCACAAAAAGAAAAAAAAATATTACAGATAGTAGCTGAGCGCAAAGTACATTGGAAGATCTGAAACCAGCAATTATTTTTAATTTGCGGGTTGGTCTTCCCTGCTGGTAGATTGCTGTCCGATCACTTCAACGAAGTTTGTTTGTGTGCAACTGCAGCAAAAACAAAGATACTACCATTTCATTGCGAGGACCTTTATGCCATTCACACGCACAATAAGGACACCAGATAATTGACACTGTCAGTTTATAAACTGATTTTGTTTTGCTAATTTCAGTGTAGCGTGGTATCTGCGAACGGAGTATTTTCTTAGTATCAGTCCAGTGTTAGCAGTGCGAAGCAGTTCGGTCTATCATCTCCGTGAGGCCATACTAGCCATTGTAGCGCTTGACTCCAGGCCAAGTGCTAAAAACTTGGTGTCCTTCGTCCTATCCGCAGGTGGTCCATCCATTCTGTTATGGTTGCCTCCTCCTCATTTTAGCTTCACCATCGCGAGAGTGCGCAGAGAAAGGAAGCTTTCTTCACTATCAGCCCCAGTGGGGTTCCACCACTCGTAACTGCTGCAATTTGCAGCAGTTACGGCTGGGCATGCTAACTACATCCTTACTTTAACAATGGCTCATCATAATCATCATCAGCCTGGTTACGCCCACTGCAGGGCAAAGGTCTCACCCACACTTCTCCAACAACCCCGGTCTTGTACTAATTGTGGCCATGCCGTGCCTGCAAACTTCTTAATCTCATCCGCCCACCTAACTTTCTGCCGCCCCCTGCTACGCTTCCCTTCCCTTAAGTCCGTAGCCCTTAAGAGGAAGCTTTAGCTCGAGTGCTCCTATCTAAATACATGTAAAAGGAGAATTCGTTTTTTTCGGCAACCACTGCACCAAATTTGACGAGGTTTGTTGCATTTAAAAGAAAAACATAAAATCTAGTGACTGTTGGTTTCGAATTTTCGAGTTAGGTCGTCAATTTTTTATTAAAAATTGGCGAAAATCGAAACTTTTCAAAAAACGAAACTATCAAGTTTACAACTCCTTAACTCAACCACTAAAAATGATAATACAATTCTGTGAATGGCATCTAGTAGTACATCGAAAGCGGACAAAATCGATATGTTGCACATGAATATAAAAAAATGTATTCATAGGGAAATACAACTTTTGCAAAACCGTTGTAACCAACGTAACAAATTCACGTAAGATGGAAAATGACATATTGAATTTGTCCGCTTTGAATGATCTAATGGATGCCGTTTACAGAACCACGATATAAATTCTTTATGCAGATCTATGAATTTGTAAACTTCGTGCTTCTATTTTTTTCAAACGGTCAAATATTTGAAAATCCTTTAAAAAAAATTCAAGCCTTCAATCGAAATTCCGCTTGCAACAGTCACTAGAATTTAACTTTTTCTTTCAAATGCAACAAATTTCATCAAAATCGGTCCAGGGGTTATCTCATAAAAACGTTTTTGCGTTTTACATGTATTTGAATAGGCCGCGTCGGAGTTGGGCCCGAGCTAAAGCTTCCTCTTAATGACCATCGGTTATCTTCCCTCCTCAATACATGTCCTGCCCATGCCCATTTCTTTTTCTTGATTTCAACTAAGATGTCATTAACTCGCGTTTGTTCCCTTACCCAATCTGCTCTTTTCTTATCCCTTAACGTTACACCTATCATTCTTCTTTCCATAGCTCGTTGCGTCGTCCTCAGTTTGAGTAGAACCCTTTTCGTAAGCCTCCAGGTTTCTGCCCCGTAGGTGAGTACTGGTAAGACACAGCTATTATATACTTTTCTCTTGAGGGATAATGGCAACCTGCTGTTCATGATCTGAGAATGCCTGCCAAATGCACACCAGCCCATTCTTATTCTTCTGATTATTTCCGTCTCATGATCCGGATCCACCGTCACTACCTGCCCTAATTAGATGTATTCCCTTACGACTTCCAGTGCCTCGCGGCCTATTGTAAATTGCTGTTCTCTTCCGAGACTGTTAAGCATTACTTTAGTTTTCTGCAAATTAATTTTTAGACCCACTCTTCTGCTTTGCCTCTCCAGGTCTGTGAGCATGCATTGCAATTGGTCCCCTGAGTTACTAAGCAAGGTAATATCATCAGCGAATCGCAAGTTACTAAGGTATTCTCCATTAACCTTTATCCCCAATTCTTCCCAATCCAGGTATCTGAATACCTGCTGTAAACACGCTGTGAATAGCATTGGAGATATCGTATCTCCCTGCCTGACGCCTTTCTTTATTGGGATTTTGTTGCTTGCTTTATGGAGGACTACGGTGGCTGTGGAGCCGCTATAGATATCATTCAGTATTTTTACATACGGCTCGTCTACACCCTGATTCCGTAATGCCTCCATGACTGCTGAGGTTTCGACAGAATAAAACGCTTTCTCGTAATCAATGAAAGCTATATATAAGGGTTGGTTATATTCCGCACATTTCTCTATCACCTGATTGATTGTGTGAATATGATCTATTGTTGAGTGGCCTTTACGGAATCCTGCCTCGTCCTTTCTTGACAGAAGTCTAAGGTGCTCCTGATTCTATATGCAATTACCTTAGTAAATAGTTTGTACGCAACGGACAGTAAGCTGATCGGTCTATAATTTTTCAAGTCTTTGGCGTCCGCTTTCTTATGGATTAGGATTATGTTAGCGTTCTTCCAAGATTCCGTTACGCTCGAGGTCATGAGGCATTGCGTATACAGGGTGGCCAGTTTCTCTAGAACAATCTGTCCACCATCCTTTAACAAATCTGCTGTTACCTTGTCCTCCCCAGCTGCCTTCCCCCTTTGCATATCTCCCAAGGCTTTCTTTACTTCTTCCGGCATTACCTTTGGGATTTCGAATTCGTCTAGACTATTTTCTCTTCCATTATCGTCGTGGGTGCCACTGATACTGTATAAATCTCTATAGAACTCCTCAGCCACTTGAACTATCTCATCCTTATTAGTAATGATATTGCCGGCTTTGTCTCTTAACGCATACATCTGATCCTTGCCAATTCCTAGTTTCTTTGCTGTTTTTAGGATTCTTCCGTTCCTGAGAGCTTGTTCAATTCTATCCATATTATATTTCCCTATGTCAGCTGTCTTACGCTTGTTGATTAACTTCGAAAGTTCTGCCAGTTCTGCGCGTGCTGCCACAATGGCTATGGCGCGCAGAAAAAGTAGAGCTGTGGTCGCTATCACTACCACGAACCCATGTCAATGCAGATGTAAGTACCTGGAGGGGCTGGGCATGCTAACTTCTGCGCTACGGCCCGCCACCGCCACCTCAGATTTTCTATGCATACCTGCTTCTTGTTTCTATTGCACACGTATGCAGGACAAACGCGGATAAGTAATTGGATTAGATTGGGAAAACGTTTATTGAGCCTGCAGTAAAGCGCGAAGGCGCGCTTCGGACGTGACCTACGTCGTCATCGTGGTGGTGTTAGGAATGGCCGTACGGGGTGGCAACGTGCCAGCTTTCAGCCCGCAGCACCTGTTCCAATCCCACCAGACAGGGCGCACTCCAGAGAACTGCGGATGACCGGCAGCCACGTGGCGCGCGGTCAACTCAGGAATGTGGTACTCGGCTGCGCCACCCGAGACAAAGCAGAGTTCTACGAAGCCCTCTGACGTCGGCTCCGGACCCTTTTCCCCTGTGCGTGTGTGCGGCACGTGTTTGTGAGCCCTCCGCCAGAAGGGCTGGTCCACGGGGACATCGAACTATGACGTCGAGCGGAGAGCTTATAAGCAGCGTTTACCGGCTGCTAGAGCGTGCTCGTCGTCGGGAGCTGAGTGCTCGTTGTCATGCTAGAAATGTACTAGTGAGCTGTGTGGTCGTAAGCTGTTTGCTGTATGATAGTCTTGCGGGCTCCATATGGGAGTCGCGCTAAACTGCCAATGTATCTTCCTTAAAATGTTAATATGTAAATAAATCCTGCTCGCCTAGTCCTGTCGCCGCAAGGTCCTCCCTACGGCTGCGACTGCCGACTCTTACAGCGGGTGCTCTGCGAGGATCCCCGCTCGCCGTTGCCGGCTCAGCAGGCTCCTGCCTAGCCATCGCCTCGATGACCTGCTCGACGGCCTGTAGTTGTATTTCTTGGTCTTCGCTCCACGTTGCTTCCTCAAGCTGCGGTGGTATATGTCCTGAGTTGGCTTGGCTTGGATGTTTGGAGCAATCCCATAGCATGTGCTCGAATGTGGCCTTCTCCCTGCAGCACGCTCTGCACTTGTCATGGTGGTGCGATTCTGGTTACATCCTATGCAATAGCGCCGGGCTTGGAAGTGTTCTCGTTTGTAGTTACCTGAACAGCACGGCCTGCGACCTGCTGAGCCCTTTGCAGGGCGGCGGGAGAAGTCTACGGGGCAGCCGAAAGCCTTGGTCAGTTCGTTATAGGTGGTCATCCGGTCTTTGGCGCTGAAACACAGCGGGCAGCCATTGCCTTGGGCGCGGTCGGTTAATCCTCGCGCTCGGGCGTGTGCCGTTTCGTTGCGATTGGCATGCTTCTCCGACGCTTGTCCTGCGTGCTCCAGGAACCACTTGATTCGAGTCCTCTTGTCGCGGTATGCCTGTCGGAGCAGGACGCGCGCCGACGTTGGGGCAATTCTTCCTTTGGCGTAGTTCCTCACCGCCTGTCTGGAGTCGCTGAGGATCATGTGGCATTCTCGGGTTACGATGGCCAGGGCGATGGCTATTTCTTATGCTTCCTCCACTTGCTTGCTCGATGTGCTGGCAGTCGCCCGCACGGAGTCGACCACCGCGATCGCGAAGCAGTTGCGGCCGGCATATTCGGCTGCATCCACGTATCTGGCACCAGTGTCTTCCGCGTGCAGGTCCGTTAGTGCCTTGGCTATAGCGCGTCTTCTGCCTTCGTTGAATTCCGGATGCATGCTCTTCGGCAAGGGGTCAACCCGCGCGTTTCATCGTACGTGGTCGGGGACGGGGCATTTTGGTCCCTGCTGTTCATGATAACCGATGCCTAGACTGCACAGGATCTTTCTGCCGGCCTTTGTTGATGACAATCTTTCCAACTGAGCGGCTCTTTGCGCTTCGATGACCTCGTCGAGCGTGTTGTGTATGCCCAGCTGGAGGAGACGTTTCATGTTGGTAGCTTCAAGTAGACCGAGGGGTGTCTTGTAAGCCCTCCGGATTAGGATGTCTAGCTTGTTCTTTTCGCTTTTCACCCACTTGTGGAAGGCTGCCACGTACACTGGCAGAGTACGAAGGAGTGTATAAGCCTGATGAAGTTTTCCTCCTTCATGACTCCCTTCTTGGTGGTAACGCGCTTGAGCAGTCTGCTGGCATTGGACGCCTCACCCATGCTGAGGGTGATGGTGTCTCCGTTCCTGCCGAGCGCTTCGACCGTCATGCCCAGGACTCGGATCTTGCTGACAGTCGGTATTGTGTTACCATCCCTGGTGCGGATCTTCATCTTTTCGTGTTTCCTTTGCTTCTTGATTCTGTGCGTTTTGATCGGTTGGTAAAGCAGGAGCTCCAACTTACTTGGGGAGCAACGCAGTCCCGTACCTTCCAAGCTTTCTTCGATCGTGTCAACTGCCGTCTGTGGCGTGGATTTTGTGCGGGCATCACTGCCCCCGTCCACCCACAGCGTAATGTCGTCCGCGTATATCGTCTGCTTCAGTCCTTCAAGCTGGCGTAGTCTTTTGGCAACTTGAATCATAGCAAGAATAAATAGCATGGGTGAGATGACGGAGCCTTGGGAAGGGCCCTGGCTCCCTAATGTCTTCTCGTTCGTCTTCAGGTCGCCGAGTCTGAGCTCCGCCATCTGCCGGTGAGGATGCCTTTGAAATATTCGTACGACCTCTCGCCTAGGTTTAGAGGCGATACCTGCGCGAGGATGGCAGAGTGCGTAACTTTGTCGAAGGCGCTTTCTAGGTGGAGCCCGAGGACGGCTTTGGTGTCCCTAGTTTCGCCGTCGATGACCTGATGTTTGATAAGTAAAAAATCTCAGTGCCCTCCCACTCTCTGAAGAAATACGACCCGCAAAGCTGTGTATGTGGGCCCCTTAATGGCGAACTGCACCTCCGCCGTATGTCGGCACCGCGTTGCACTGTCTTCGGGATCGGCCCACGTATGGGGAGTGCTTAATGCCTGCTTCACCTCCGCCGCTGGTCGGCCTGGCATGGCGTTACATTCGGGATCAGCCCACGTATGGGGAGAGCTGAACGTTTGCTGCACCTCTGCTGCGGGTCAGGCCGGTATTATGCTATCTTCAGGATTTTGCTCTATGCGCGGACGCGATAGTGGGGAAAGTAGCCCTTAAGAGGAACCTTTAGCTCTGGTGGTCCTATATAAATACATGTAAAAGGAGAACTCGTTTTTCTCCACAACCACTGCATCAAATTTTACAAGGTTTGTTGCACTTGAAAGAAATACTTAAAATCTAGTGACTGTTGGTTTAAAATCTTTTATTTCGGTCATCATTTGTTTATTCAAAATTGGCAAAAATCACAAATTTTCAGAAAACGAAACCAACTTTACAACTCTGTCTTTCGGCAATCAAAACTGATATCACAATTCTGTACATTGCATCTAACAGCACATCTAAAGCGGACAAAATTGATATAATACGCATGAATCTAAAAAAATTTAGTAATGTGGAAATGCAGCTTTTCCACAACCCTTGTTCACAACGTAACGACTTCACGTAAGATATAAATCGGCATATTGGATTTGTCCGCTTTGAATTGTCTAAAGGATTCTGTTTACATAACCGCGATATCAGTTCTTGATGCGGAGTTATTAATTTGTAAACTTCGTGCTTCTGTATTTTTCGCACTTTTGAATTTTTGAAGATCTTTTACCAGAATTCAAGCCCTAAATAGAAATTTGCGCTTCTAATAGTCACTAGAATTTACCTTTCTCTCCCGAATCCAGCAAAATTTATTAAAATCGGCCCAGGGGTTATCTCAGAAAATCGTTTCGGCGTTTTACATTTATGTGAATAGGCCACGTCGGAATTGGGCCCGAGTTAAAGCATACTCTTAACGACTTCGTTGTAAAAAAAGTAATAAAAGAATAAAAGAAAAAAAAACGCCTCAGCCGTCAATATCGCCGCCTCAGATTTTGTCATGATGGCACCGCCACCATCGGCACGGCTTCCTGAGCAGCTCCCAAGCTGTTCACTTTCGTTATGTTCCTTCCCTCGGCGGCAGCGCATTGTCTTGATGCCAGCGACGCGCTAAATCTGCACCATCATTCCGTCATGCATCGCTTCTGCGACCAAGCAAGCTTTCGGCGGCACACGTTCACTGCCGTATTGACACTAAAAGTTTAAAATGCTTGCCTTCGAGAAAGCAGCGTGAATAAAAATGGAACGCGACTATGTGACCATGGGGAACATGTTCACGGGGCCATACTATTGATGACACCACCACAAAAGGCTAGATGTGTTCAGGTTGACTTTACAGGTTTGGAAGGAAAGACTGACGGGCTAGTTGCTTCATTATCACATTAAGAACAGCACTTAATGTTAGCGCAGTTTGTGTGTGGTTCCCCCTGTGTGTGTCCCGTCGTGAAGTGCTGTTCTTTCTTTGACTTCACAGATGTTCTTTTTCTGCGTCAGTTACGTCTTCCAAGAGTGTTTACCTGGAAAATATTTGTTCGCATTGCTCTTACAGAAGCATATTTAGTCGAAATTTGTTCGTTTGGCTGCTTAATCTCGAGGATGGGCTCCAAACTGCTCATTTTCTTTAACCACGTAAAAACCCTTACTGAAAATTTAATTACGTAGCTTTGTTAATTACGCAAACAACTTCTCAACTTACTCCGCATCTAGAGGTTACCAATCTGAACACTTGAATGATAAAATGATGTTACCATTGTTTGCATCGTTCGAATGGTTTTGTTTTGTGCAGTTAAAAGCAGCCGGCATATTGATGGTGCTGTAGACTTCTTATAAAGTAAGTGTGAAAGTTTGGACAGGTTATCTTGGCACAAATCAACTTCATGAGCTTAAGCACATGACCCAACCTTGCACGTCTGTCTTTACAACCGATTCTCATACATTATACAAGAAGCACCTCAGCGCTACGGTACATCCCACAAGGTGTGCGAGAACATTGTGCGCGCTCCCGATTAGGTTTCTGAGCGTTGGTGGCATCAGACTCGGATTCCTGGCGTCATGAGGAATAAAAACAGCTTCCTGGAGGAAAGCATTGGGTACATTTTCGGCACTTTGTAACATATGGATCAGCACGGATATGTACGTTAGAACGAAAAGTACTGAAATATTAGGGTGAGGGTTTCGCTGCATGTATTTTGGCTGTCTAATGTTAAGATCTAAAGAAAAAATGCTTCGATTTTGTGACAAATAATGCTGACATGAAATATGAGCTCCGACACAGTACCCGTGTTGAAACTGGCCCCTGGAATACAGGGCTACATTAAACCACGATATGCTGGTTTGATAAATACCAGTAATTGTAAAGTGGTTCGCTCTTGAATTTCCTGTATGTCAATCGGCGCCGCTGTGCAGTGTTGTGGGCCCTTTTTATACCACCAGCACTATTTTTCAGCTAATATTGAAAGCAACTGTATTCCTTCTTTTAAGGGGGGGGGGGGGGTTTAGCGTCTAACCACAGTTCCAAAGTTATCAGTTAGCTCAAGATGCGCCTGCATGTGTTTCTAATATCCAGTATGTTGGCACGGATTCAATAGCGAAAGAGCGCTATCTTATCAGATTGCGCGCGTGAAGCGAATACTGGCGTACATTCTCCATCACATTTGCCGACCCGAGATTGCGCTGCGATGTACGAGCATTCCAATCTGACGAACCGACGCCTTGATCCGTAGATCGGAATCAGAGGAAGCACTTTGCGCGCAGCCATCGGTATCTTTGAGTGTTATTTTCTTTTCCAGCGCAAGCTCATCTTATAATGAGTAACATTCGTGACTGACTCTTTTGGAAGTGTTTTGTTCTTCACATCACTACAACGTGAGAGTATAGAGGTGCTCTATCTTCATTGAGAGAATACTGGGAAATGGACTAGGCCTTTTCTTGCGTATGCGTTTACACATTAACCACACCAATTTATTTTCCATAACTTACGTTTTAATTTAGGGGGCTGTAAAGCACAGCAACCTTTTACTAACAGGATGTTTTATTAACAAAGAAAATTTAAATGCTTATTAGTCGGCTTTCACTTCATGGTAAAAAATTCCAATAAAGATCTACTTACGATAATTAAAAGCCTATCTGTTTGACAGCGTTTCATCTGAGTTCCCCTTTGCAAGGTAATACAGACTTGCAGATTGTTCGTATTGGGCACCCTCGACATATGTCCAACCGCCAAAGAAAGGGTCATTCCGAATGTTTCATTTCAGGAAGGCGTGTTACCCTCCTGTCTTTCATTCCCGTTCGCAAACACGCATAAGACGAAAGTGCTGCTTGAAGAGCGTCGTTAGTCCAAGCCAACTAGCTACCGTAACTCACCTCGCCTATATCGCTGTCATTTAGGCTTAGATAAGAAATAACCCGCCGTGGTTGCTCAGTGGCTATGGTGTTGGGCTGCTGAGCACGAGGTCGCGGGATCGAATCCCGGCCACGGCGGCCGCGTTTCGATGGGGGCGAAATGCGAAAACACCCGTGTGCTTAGATTTAGGTGCACGTTAAAGAACCCCAGGTGGTCAAAATTTCCGGAGTCCTCCACTATGGCGTGCCTCATAATCAGAAAGTGGTTTTGGCACGTAAAACCCCAAATATTATTCTTATTATTATTAGATAAGAAATATTATTATTTTAAACCGACGCATCACGAATCCAAAAAGAGCTGCGCGCGACCAGCCCAGCTAGGTTTCTTTCATTTCGTACATCGTCGTAGCGGCTAATAGTAGCTCACGAAGCAGAGCACTGAGTGTGGATATGGCAGAGAAGGTGTTCTATATAATGTCTCGTCACCCACCGAAAATTGCCCGCCGTGCTACTGGCCTTTCCTAGAAAATTGTATATGTGACGCCCAGCCATTTGGAACACAGCAACTTTGTTTTGCGATGGGAGAGTCCAGGTGAGAGACGGGGTGGTTATGGAGATAAAGACACGCTATTTTCTGCAGTAACCTAGGCATGCATGGATGAATGCCTTTATTTATTGAGAAAAAGGAGGAGCAAGACTCAGTGGAAGCACGTCTCAGCAGACTGGGAAAGAAGCGGGGGACAAAGAGGAAAAGCTGGGGCCTGGGTGGCAGGCGAAGTCGCAGCTTAGAGGCGAGAGAATATAAGCAAGAGTTGGCGAAACCAGTTGAATTCCAGTGTAGATGTGTGATGTGCCGAGTAAATGATTGGAGTCACCGCCCAGCATCCGTCCTTTGCGGCAGTATAAGCTCCCACCGTTCTTGGTAACAAACCTTTACTGAAAACCAACCTTCGCAATTACTTATTCATCAGCCATGCCTAGCCACGTATTCCTTAGTGGCAGGGTCTGTGGATTACATCTACGCTGTCCCGACAAGTTACGACCATAACGTGGCACTTGCGGTTACAGATGCCATACTCGTGACTCTTACTATACTACTACTATACTGCGCGAATACTATAAACATGGGTTTACTGCACAAGTTAGTGAACAGACATTTTAGAACCGCGTTTTTCGCCTTACATACGTCCAACGCAAGCACCATTGTAGCATGTCACGGTGTGAGTCCCTTCAAGACAGAGACGCGAACGCAAACATAAGAACGTGTTAGAAGACAGGGTCTTGGGCCTCGTGCCAAACATATCCAAGCCAACAATATGTTAACAATCATGCCGTCGTTTCTATGCAAATAGGTTGTGTATTTAAACTTCTGGAGTGACAGTCGAATCCGCCACCTACGGGAGCGCGCGAAGCCGCCGGGGGCCACATTGTTAGAGGAAAAGGAGTGCGGCCACAGTACGTGGCTGCGTATACGCGCGACGCAACCTGTGCTTGCGGTTCTGCGATGAAAAAATAGTTAAACCCCTTTAGGAAGTATATCAGTCCGCCATTTCGTGTCTCAGTTGTCAAAAATAAAATGTCATGGTGGTGGCCGGCTAGTGTGCTGTGTACAATATTGTTACGAGGAGTTGCGAAGAAATGGTTTTATTTACAGGAGAATTGGACGATGATGGTAGCGTGATCGTAGTGCAGCCCGGCCTCTCTAACTCCTCGTTTTCTTCGTCCTCTCTTTCTTCTCTTCCTGTCCGTGCCTTTCGTATCTGTTAAATTTCCCCGCAAGCAGACGAAGCCCGTGGGGCGACTCAGGATGTACAAGCAGGGTAGAAAGGCTTCAGGCGAGCAATATGAGTCAGCTGAGTTCTGCTTGATCGCCGACCATTGCACAGGAGGCGAGCTATGACGTAAGTGAGTTCGCTCAGGCGGTCCACAACTACAAATGGGCCTGAATATTGTGACAAGAACTTTTGGTACAATCCACGCTTGCGTTGCGGTGTCCAAAGGAGGAATGTCACCTTTTTGCAGCGATACTTGTACGTGACGGTCGTCGTATCGCTCTTTCGAATGACTTTGCGAGGCCAGAGTACGAAGACGAGCTATTCGACGCGCTTCTTCAGCGAGACACAAAGTCTTCGATACAGAATCATCCCTGTGCAGAACGAAGGGTAGGAAAGTGCCCAGAGGGCTTCGCAGTAACCTTGCATACAGGAGGTAAAATGGGCTATAATTCGTGGTTTCGTGCTTCGCAGTGTTGTATGCATAAGTGATGAAGGGCAGCACGTCGTCCCAGTTCTGATGATTGGAGGAGACGTACACAGCAAGCATGTTAGTCAGCGTTCTGTTTGTCCTTTCAACGAGGCCATTGGTCTGTGGATGATATGGCATGGAATGACGGAACTGTGAAGTGCACAAACGAAGTAACTCTTCAATGGCATCAGCCGTGAACTGGCGACCACGGTGACCACGGTCGCTGATGATGACACGTGGTGGGCCATGACGAAGGACCACGGAACGGAGAAGGAAGGCCGCCACGGAAGCAGCGGTGGAAGACGGTATGGCTGCAGTTTCTGCATACCGTGTAAGATGGTCTACGCAGACAATTATCCAGCGGTTCCTGTTGTTAGATGGCGGGAATGGACCCAGAAGGTCAATGCCTACTTGCTCAAACGGCGTACTGGGTGGTGTCAATGGCCGAAGGGGACCCGGGGCTGCGGTGGTCGGTCGCTTGTGACGTTGGCACGTTTCACAACTAGCGACATAGCGCTTGGTTGCTTCGTACATCTTGGGCCAGTAAAAGCACTCCTGCGTGCGGTGCAGCGTTCGTACGAAGCCGAAATGGCCGGATGTCACATCGTCATGCATGGCGCGTAGAACCTCGGAGCGGAGACTCTCGGGGACAAGAAGCAGAAAACGCGCTCCATGCCCGGAGTAATTAGTTTTGTACAGCAATTTATCACGGACAGTAAAGCGACCGCTGCCTTTAGAAGTACGGGCGGCGACAAAAAGCGGATCAAGGGTAACATCATCCCGTTGTTCTCGCTGAAAGTCTGCCGCGTCAGGGAACGTAGGAGTAACAGCAGCGAGACAGTCGTCAAAATTCTCAGCATCGCAGTCGGTAGTCACAAGAGGAATCCGAGAGAGGCAGTCTGCGTCAGCGTGACGACGACCACTCTTGTACGATACCACAAAGTCGTATTCCTGGAGGCGCAGTGCCCAACGTGCGTGGCGACCAGAGGGATCACGCAAACCAACCAGCCAGCATAAAGAATGATGGTCGGTGATAATCTTGAATGGTCTACCGTAGAGATAACTTCGAAACTTTTGTACGGCGAAAACGGCTGCCAGGCATTCCTGTTCCGTGACCGTATAATTGCGTTCAGATTTGCTCAGACAACGGCTGGCATATGCGACAACCTGTTCTGCACCACTGTGACGTTGTACAAGCACCGCTCCTATCCCGATTCCCCTCGCATCAGTGCGAACTTCAGTCGGGCAAGATGGATCGAAGTGACGCAAGAGGAGTGCTGACGTGAGTATAAACTACAGTTCAGAGAATGATGCGTCACACTCTGGCGTCCAATTGAAGGATGCATTTTGTCGCAAAATATTTGTCAACGGGTAAACGATGTCGGCAAACCGGGGAAGAAAACGACGAAAATACGAACATAGGCCAATGAATGAGCGAAGTTCTCGTGCTGACTGCGGTGGCTTGAAGGAGCTCACTGCTTCAATCTTACGAGGATCGGGTCTGACGCCATCCTTGTCGACTAAGTGTCCCAGGACCAGTGTTTGACATTCGTCGAACCGACACTTTTTTGAGTTTGGGACCAGTCCAGCTTTCTCAATGCAGTCGAGAACGAGGCTGAGGCGTTCGTTATGTTCTTCAAACGTGCGGCCAAAGATTACAACATCATCGAGGTAACACATGCATATCTCCCACTTTAGACCGCGTAGTACTGTGTCCATGAATCTTTCAAAGGTGGCAGGAGCATTGCAAAGGCCAAAAGGCATAACATTAAATTCGAATAGGCCATCTGGAGTCACGAAAGCGATCTTTTCCTTGTCGGTAGGGTCCATAGGTATTTGCCAGTACCCCAATCGCAAATCAAGTGTTGAGAAGTAAGAAGCAGCGTGTAAGCAATCACTGACGTCATCGATTCGCGGTAGTGGATAGACATCCTTCTTCGTCACTGCGTTTAGATGTCTGCAATCCACGCAGAATCTTCAGGAGCCATCTTTTTTTCGGACCAGGATTACTGGGGCTGCCCATGGACTAGATTACTCTTGAACGACACTTTTGTTCATCATCTCCTTGACTTGCTCAGCAATAACTTTGCGCTCGGACGATGGCACTCAGTAGGGCTTCTGGCGGATGGGGTGTGCTGAGCCAGTATCTATTCTGTGACGAGCGCAGGACGCGGTATGACGGTAAATGAAGGGGTGCATCTCCATGCGTGAAATCAAATTCGGCCTCATGCCTGGCAAGGACTTGTACCAGTGCTTGCCGTTCCGATGTACCGAGAGCCTTGCTGATCATGCCAAGCATTAGCTCTTCAGAATGGCGATTATCGCAAGGAAAGTAAGCTGTAGAAACGTCCGTAGTTAGTGCCGCTATTGAAGTACATGCGGCTTCATCGAAAAGAGCGATTTTCATACCGCGAGGAAGGACAACCGGCGTGGCGGAAAGAGTTCAGCGCCCACAATGTGGCGACTCCTTTCGTCATTCACACGACAGAGCAGGGCACAAGTATATTTTTTAGCACCGTTTATGCGGAGAGGCCTAACTACAAGGTCAACACAATCAGTATCAACAGTAGTTGTAGAAACACGAACGGGCGTCAGGCACCACGATGGTACAATCACTTCATCAAGAACACTGACTGTGTCTGTGTCCTTGTCTTCACTACCCAAGCTTTGTTCAGAATGTGCTGATATAAATAACTTGTTCAATGAGATTTCGCCACAACCACAGTCCACGGAAGCGCCGCACTGTTCAAGAAAATCGATACCAAGAATAACGTCGTGCCAACAACGAGAAAGAACAAGGAATTCCGACACAAACACTTTCCCAGCCAACAAAACACTCAGAGCACAAACACCAAGGGGATGAAATCACTCGCCGCCTACTCCACGAAAGGTAATACCGTCGTTCCAAGAAAACATAACATTGTGGCCTTGCCGGTTTTTCAAAGCGAGGCTCATCACAGACACAGTCGCCCCAGTATCAACTAACGCCATGGTCGGTATTCCGTCAATCGAGACATTCACTGTGTTTTTGAACATCACAACAGGCAGAGGTATTTCTTGCAAAGACCGTCCGGCGACCACACATCCACTGGCCGCGGATGCTAGTTTCCCGGGGGCGGTCAGGAAGAACGGCGCCGAGGGGACGCAGAGCGACGGGGACGGCTATTTGGAGGCGTGAAACTCTGCTCAGATGCTGGCGAATCGCTGCGTCTGGTCTAGTGTGAGAAGTGATCCCTTCGAAGCAAATCGGTCGTCCGCAGGTCATATGAAGTACGGGTTCTGGGTGGCGAGAACATCGATGGTGTCCTACGTGATTGACGGGCTTGGCGACAATACCGAACTATATGGCCTGTGGAACGACAGTTGTAGCACACGGGAGGGTCGCGGTTCACAGCGTCTACCTCGAAACGAATGGTAGGCGGCTGCGGGCGGCGAGAAAGTTCGTGGTCATGTGAATAACGTGTCTCTGCTGCTTGCTGAAATCCGTTATATCTTTCATAAGTCGCGTCGTGGTAGTAGGGTCGGTGCTGTTCTTGTCGTGGCCTGACAGAAGTCGCAGGGCCTCGGGGGTAAAAACGCGGCTGCTCTTGTTGTGGCCGAGCGCCATAAGTAGGGCCTCTGTCGTAGAGACGTGACTGCTGTCGGGGCGCGAGTTCATAATCCTCAGTGCCCCTTGCCGCAGGATACGGGGAGAAGGATGCCACGTTTGGCTCAAAATCTGGTGGTAGGCGGAAGCTACGAGTGCCTGGATATGTCACTTGCGCGTGCAGGCTGAGTTCTTCCCGAACTATTTGTCGGATCATTGATTCAAGATCAAGGGGCTGGTTGCTGTCCACGCTTGCAACTGTCGTTACATTGGCTAGCCTGCCAAACTTCGGCGTTATGCGCCTCGTCTTTAGTTGCTCGAAAGTACGACAGTGCAGAATGATGTAGGCGACGGAAGCCAGGCTGTCTTTTGCAATGAGGAAATTGTAAACATCCTCGGCAATTCCTTTTAGGATGTGCCCGACTTTGTCTTCCTCGGACATTCCAGAGTCCACCATCCTACACAGCTTTATTACTGCCTCAATGTAGGTCGTGCAGGTTTCGCCTGGTACTTGCGCACGTTGCAGTAGCGTCTGTTCTGCCCTTTTCTTTTTCGTCGCGGAGTCACCGAATCGCTCTTTGATTTCCGAAACAGATCTTCCCCATGTTGTGAATGTTTCCTCGTGGTTGTCGAACCACACCAATGAAGTATCGGTTAGAAAGAACACGACGTTCGAAAGCTGAGAAGCGCTGTTCCACCTGTTGGCGGCACTCACCCGGTGATAATGGATGAGCCATTCCTCGACGCCTTCGTCCGATCTTCCGGCGAAGGGACGCGCATCTCTCAGTTGCAGAGCAGAACTTGGGGCAGCAGTCGGAATGGGCCGCTGTTCGTCTGCGTCGTGGGACATATTCAACTCCGGTAGATTCGGTGGGAGCCCAGCAAGGCGACGGCTCCGTCGAAGAACTCGGTTCAGCCTCCGTCTTCGGGTGTTGATTACGCAGCACCTTTCACCACAACTGTTACGAGGAGTTGCGAAGAAATGGTTTTATTTACAGGAGAATTGGACGATGATGGTAGCGTGATCGTAGCGCAGCCCGGCCTCTCTAACTCCTCGTTTTCTTCGTCCTCTCTTTCTTCTCTTCTTGTCCGTGCCTTTCGTGTCTGTTACAATGTGTTGCGAGAACTGAAAAACAGTCGCTTCCTGATTTCTTCATTCAGTAACCTGCCGCGTGCATCGGCATTGTGATGCCATTTCGTCGATACGTGGTGCCGGCCCGTACTGACACAACGACATGACCCGAAATGTAGTATCCTTATGCCATTTCTTAAAAAGATCACTATTTGTGTAAATCAGCGTTTTTGGTTGAAACCAAGAAAAAAATATTCAACGGTAGGTATCATTTTTGTCCGGCATTTGAGTTCTAGCTGAAAAGAGTCGGTGAAAGCAAATTTACAATAAAGCTAAGGCGACCCACAATCTGCACACAGCCGCAAGCCTACATGCGCTCCACTGAGAATAACCTGCCAAAGTTAAGGTCATGTGTCAGCTGGCCGCTCAAGCAATCTTTACTTTTTTTTCGTTTCTGCATCCATTCTGCCTGCGTCTGCGGCAAAAACGCGAAGTGGGATGGTGGTGGTGGTGGTGGTGAATTGTAGCAGCAGGCGGGTTTAGCCTGGCGAACAAGTCCGGCAATTGTTCCAGGCAGGTAGATAAACAGAAATTGGTGGAGGCAGGTGGTAGCGTAATGGTCAGCGTGCCCATTTCCCAAATGCAAGATGGAGCATTTGGGAGATGGGCTCGAATCTCGGTGGTTTGTTTGTGAAGACAGCTTTCTGTGGTCTCTGGTGACTGCGAAGCTCAGAATGAGGCCGCATCCTGACGACAACGGTCGCCGTCAACGTAACAGAATAAGCGGGCGTGCAAGGTCACGTCTAAAGCCGAAAGCACATTCGGAGGAAATACACTATACTCTTGCCGACAAAAAAAAAACGTGATGAGTAACGAGCGGTGTTGTTGAGCGAGGCTGTAGACGGATAATGTCACCATAGACAGGACAACGCTCCCATCCTGGTGCTCAGCGGAAATATACATCGACAGTGTGTCAATTAGCGTGTAATTGATACTTCATTAAGGTCGTTGCGTGTTTGTGTTGTGTCTAGCAGGAGCTAGTAGCGTAAGAGATGACACTGGAGAGAAGGCGGTGAGCGAAGTCCGCGAAAAGTAATTGAGGATAGCCATATAGAACGTCGACGCCATGTTGAATAAAGCCTGCGACTTCAGTTGCTCAGCCGCCAGAAAGGCTTGTGTCGTAGCATACCGCTGGGCGTATTTGGTAACCACAGCGATAAACACACATTTTGCGGAAGTAAACAGAGGAAAGGGACGTAGTGAGTTGGCCGCCCTTTTCGAGCTCTGGCATAGTTTGAAAAATGAATGTGGGGAAGTATGACGCACAAAATAGTATATGTCAACCCAAACGAATCAGCGTGGTCATACTTGCGCGACACGCCATGGTGGCCTGCCACCAATACATCATGAACTTGCAGTGATGAGAGTTTTCATTGCGTACTTGAGAATAAAAACGAGCACGTCAGAGACGTCCGAGGGACATTTCTAGGGTACAAGAGCACAACCCCCCCCCCAAAAAAAAATCACGAATATAAGCTTACGAATATGGGCGTCGTAAGATCGAGCACTTCGGCGCTTGTTGATCTTCTTTAGGATCACGTCAGCATTTCATTCAGCGTTTCTTTCTGAGAAAAAGAGTTGAAGGCGCCCGTTTATTTGCATCACAATGGCAGGCGTAACCAGGCAAACATTGACAGCATTTCATTAGAGAGTGCCTGCGTACTCTGTGAAGATTACTCATGACAATGACATCAAACGCAGAAAGCTTTGCTTACATGGATTCGCACATACATAGGATTCGCATAATTTTTTCACTCATTGAATACAGTGCATTCTACGGTGTCATTCTTCGACAAAACAGATGGTACCGATTTTCGCGTAATGAGGATTGGAACAAATTGTCTCACCTTCCGGCTGTCACCTTTCTCCTACTGCCAACATTCCTTCCCCTCCGTAGTTGCTTAGCTTTTATTGGGTTCGGCTGCTAATCACGAGGTCTCGAGATCGAATCCCAACCACGGCAGCGGTATTTCAATGGGTGTGAAATGCGAAAACTCGCGTACTTAGGGCTAGGCACACGTTAAAAAATCCCAAGTGGTCTAAATTATTCTCGAATCCTCCACTACGGTGTGCCTCCTAATGAAATCGTGGTTTTGGCAAGTAAAACCTCATAATGTGTTATGTAACATTCGTTAAGGATGTCCTGGGCAGTCGCACAACTCTTGAGTACAATTAAGCGTCAGGAGTTGTGCGCGAGGTCTTTGAGTATGTGGATAGCCTTTATGGCGTTCGATAGCTGCTAGTCTACATTGCGGCTATATAATAAAGGCGGAACGGCAACATGGTAGAGAATGGGGAGAACACACAAATCCCGCATATATTACTGCACAATAATTTTAAATATCGTTCTTGCTTCACGCACGTGGACAACCGCCATAGGAGACTACTTTGGAAACTAACTGCAAGTACTGTATATGTCGTACCCAATGGTGTACTTGGCCTGGTGGCCAGTAAATGGAGACGTAATATTGCGAACAGCTTCGGCTATAGCGTGCTAACGGACAACGACACAAACTGAAGTGACTAGTGCAAGAGTGGACAGGGAACACTAAAGACGCTACAAGGACAAGCGCCCATTTGGATGTTTGCGCGCTTATCCTTGTCGCCTCTAGTGTCCCGTGTCCACTCTTGCGCTAGTCACTTTAGCATGGAATACCAACTAGCCCGGTCTCACAGCCTGCGACGACACAGGGACAGTTTGCTCAACTCTTGTATCGTGACTTTTCTGTTAAGGTGAAAAACCAACTTATCCATGCATATGTCTTAATGCTTAAGCACATCTAGATTTGCAGCTGCGGCGGTGGCCCATGTGTGCGCATTGCAATGTCGCTAGTGAAATATTTTGTGCACCTTAACGAATTCGATAGTGGAAAATCAAAACCCGTCCACGACGGCGTCTCTAGTAGGCGCTGTGCGATGTTCGGACGTTAACAATGTATGCCGACTGAAGAAAGGCTGCCCCGAAGTACTTCTGACGATTAGGCTAGCTTCTTTACTCCGTAGAATGAAAAAAAGAAAAGGAAAAGAAAAAAAAAGAAAAAAAAAGAACCGCATCAAAAGCCCAGAATTAACCATTGCTCGTCGCGATTAAACGCTCTTAGGATGACGAGTAATTTCTAGGCGACGAGCGAATACGCTTGATCAAGAACACTGATAACACCGGCGGGACAAGCATTGTGGCGAAGTTCAATGCGCAGGGATAGCTTTTATTTTTTTTTATTTTGTTTGGTTGACGTCATCACGCGTCACCGCGGAAGTTTGAAAAGTTTAAGGTTAGTACGCCACGTGGTGGCACTCACGCGAACTAAACCCTCATGTCCAGAAAAGCTGGATACGCCCCTGACCATTGGGATCTCCTTCTCCCAGCGTGGCGGTCTGTTACGTTTCGCCCACGACGTGCGGTATAGCCGGCGCGGATGCAACGGATGCCGGGGCTTCGTTCATAGCGGCGGACATTTTGGCCCGTTCAGCGCTGCCGCAACGCCTCCCCGCCAAGCGCGTCCAGGCATGTTTCAATGCCACGTGTCTTCGTGTGTGCGTGTGTGTGTGCATGTTGGTGCCCACGCTTGTCAAAGCGCGGCCGCCGGGGAGAGGAGCTCCCCCAACTGTGAAGCGAGGAGGTCTGGCCGGCGCCGGCCCGGCGGATGCGTCACCTACTCGTCTCAACGTGTCTCTCAGCGTGTCGTGCGCCGCCGTCACGTGTGCCTCTGACGAGGCGTTCCTTCTTGCCCTCGAATGCGAGAGTATAAAAGCAGCTGCCCCCGGACAAGAATGGAGAGGCTCCGATTTCTTCCGTCGAGGAACGTTCACTCCCTTCTCTCCACTTCGGTCGACCTGACCGGCTGCACTTTTGCGATGCTAAAATAAACAAGTTGTTGTGTTAGCAGTCGACTCATGCTTTGCCAGGACCTTCGGATGCTTCCAGTTGTGCCCCAGGCCGCCAGGCCAACACTACCCTTGGGGCTTGCGACCCATTTGCAACAGTGGTCTAAGAGGTAGTAGATAACGCGTTTTTGCCATGGCTCTTGCAGGATATCAGATGTCACCAACCCTGCTATTATCAAGATCCTCGCTTTGATAATAACAAAAGGATGTCTAACCAACAGGTCCTATTTTTGATAATCCCGATAACGTCAAGTGGGTAGGTTCAAAAGCCAATAAATTTGAAAGGTAAGGTATTTGCAGTTTTTCTACTGCAATAAATTACACAGGGAATTGAAAGTAGACTAAATTGCAGCATCCAGCTTTGAGACACAGCGCCCCCAAACTTCACCTTATGCGTGTGATATGCTAGCAATTCTGCTCAGGCGGCTGCTTTTCCAAATAACAGTATGGTATCGTTATGTTGGCGTAACACTGAGAGTGCCAGCTGGCTTTACCCATGCCATCGCGAGCGATGTTGTAGCTCATTATTACCTCCGACGCGAGATAAATAAAGTAAGTAATGGCACATATGGAAATGTGAGCAATCTGTTTTCATTTGCGTTAGCTTGCATACTACCGGTTTGACACAAGCAACTAGCTAGCACGTGCATGATGAAGTGCCATTTGCTTTCATTTATTGTAGAATTCTAACTTTAAATGAGCCAGGTTGCTTCACCTGTGCAATAACTCTCTCACTTAAACAAAACAATTGATTTGCTTGCATGCAAACCTGAAAGGACCAAGTCAAACAACTAGAAGGCACTCACCTGCCAACTTCCGCCTCATCTTTTAAGAACTTCAGCAAGGTGAAATAAGGCCACCTCAAGCTTGCATCATTGATTTCCTTCCTGTCACTTGCACCTGAGCCACTCGGGGAGCGCGTTTGCGCATCCGGTACTTTTTCTTGAACGTATCCCGCAGGCTCTTCCACCTAGCCGGTAGATTTTTTTCTTGAAGTAGAGAAACATTAATACCTCACAGCTACATTCGCATGCCAGCAACAAGCACGGGAGCAGCATCAATTTCAATGCTATCACCTGACAACTATCACTACTACTATCACCTGAATACTATTTCAATGCTATCACACTCCTTTGTCATTGGCTTGCCGCGGTGAACCATATACGTGTGCACAAAAAGCATTAACGTAGCTAAGGGACACGTGCCAAATAGTGGGCCGAAACTGCCGTGCCCAACATCGCCGCACATAAAGCTCGGCCTCTTGTAGCGGTTGCAATCTTTCCTGCAGATAATCGTTGCATCGTCGCGCGATTGCATGGGGTGGCTATTCATTCACTGATTATGAGAGTTAACAACCTTCTTTCGCTCGAGAGAATACGCAACTGGCATACGGGCACCACCAACGTAACATGCAGGGCGCGTGGCGGTTGGAGTTGAATGTATTTTGATGACGGCGAGCTATGATGAAAAGTGGGTACTTTGAACGAGTGACACTCCCTTCTAATTGAGAGCTACATAGCTGCAGGAAGCCCACCTTGCATGCGGAAACATAGAAGCACTTATATTTGTAAACTTACCGTGCAGGTCGCATCCTATTTCGGCGGCAACTTCTTCCCACGCCTGAGCCTTCTTTCTTTGATCTTTGTAGTCATAGCGACTGCAGTCCCACAGGATGGCACGCTTCTGAACAGCCGAAACTATATTGTCGTTAAATTCCAGCCACGCCGCTTTGTATGCCATGAATACGAAAAGCGGGAGACCGGCGTGAACGATAGAGCGGGATCGGGATACACGGACAAGCGGAGAAACCTAGTAGGAAGTCGTGGCGGAGAGTGAGACCTGATTTGCTCGCTTTGGGGCGCCGCTCGTTTGCCGCTTCCGGCATCGTCGACGCCCGACGAACTCTTCTGCGGCAGCTAAATCGGCGGCGAACGACGTTTTCTCCGCCGCCGCGCGTCGTGCGTACGCCGCCGGGCGTCGAACGCCGACTATTCGTCGCATATTCGCTCCATGTAATCTGGCCTTTAGAGAAACGCGTCCTGAACAGCGGCACGTAATTTGACACCGATGCGCCAGTGTGAGGCGCGGGTGGCGCGTGTAGCCGCGCTTGCGCGCGTTATACGCAGTGGAGAGGTATACGCAGGAGACATGAGCCCGCCGTCATTACCGATACAAACTCATGCAACGACACACTACGTAAATAAATACCGCAAAGGGACACACGCATATCAACTTCATAGTATCGTGCTCAGTGCGAGCTACTACGCTCAAGCGCGTGGCAAAGCTGTCTCGAGTTGTAGCTCGTACTGAGTAGGACTGGCCAGCGATTCGGCGACACTTTTTCATTTTCGGCGCGATAGTGCATGCTAAGCCATTAGGTTGCATGGCCAAAGAGTATGTCTAGATTGCAGGGCACAAAAGGACTAGAATGAGATCTAGAAAATTAACCAACATAAAGGAAGTGTGCCATTATAGAAACGCATGCACACGGGCCGGGAGTGCGTCAGTGATTCGCAGATGAGCAACTTTCTTAAACAAGAAAAATTTCATGTTCATTCGAACTTACCGTGCAATCCATTGACAGAGGAGCCGTACAGTCCACACCTCTGGTCGTACGTTACAGCAGCGAAAAACGTTGTAAGTGAAAGTTGCACCCCGGACACAACTGCCGCGGCTTGCAAATCCCAAAACGCTACAGAAATTGGGACTGCGTTAGCCTGGCGGTGTTCTTCCGCGCCGTGGTGATGTCGGGCGTTGTCGCGCAAGTTCCGAGCAAGAAGTTTGTTATATTGAAGCATTAATGCTGCATTACCGAAACGAATATACGATGTGCCTCCTGGCAATCTCAGACAATAACGGTACTCACCACATTAGCCACAATACACATACCTACTTATCATGCCCCAAAATAAGATTCCTTTGTGAAACAGGTTCGGAGCCGTTTACGCTCGTTATAGGACGCCGCAAATACGCCGTTCGGCGGCTGCGGTCCCGTAGGACGCTCTTGTAATTTTACATTTTTTTACAGTGCAGACAAAAGTGCTGCTTGCAGCCTCCAGAGCCAGTGCCCACAACCTTCACATTATACATGCGATATGCTTGCAACTCTATTTAGGCAGCTGCTTTTCCGAAAAAAATTGCGATCGTTCTGTTTGCGTAACACTGAGAGTGCCAGCTAGCCTTACCCATGCCATCGCGAGCGATGTTGTAGCTGATTATTACCTGCGACACCAAAAAAACGTGAAAATTCCAATAACGCCTTCTTGCCATAGCTCTTGCATACTATCAGATGTCATCACCTCTACTATTATCAAGATCCTCGCTTTGATAATAACGAAACGTTGTGTAACCGACAGGTCTTATTTTTGATAATCCCGATCATGTGACATAGGTATATAAGAAAGCCAATACATTTCACAGGTAAGGTATTTGCAGTTTTTCTATTGCAAGAAATTACTCAGGAAATTGAATGTGGACAAAATTGCAGCGTCCAGTTTTAAAAGACAGTGCCCACAAACCTCACAACTTGCGTGCGATATGCTAGCAATTCTGCTTCGGCGGCTGCTTTTCCGAATAACAGTATGGTGTCGTTAAGTTTGCTTAACACTGTGAGTGCCAGCTAGCCTTACCCATGCCATCGCGAGCGATGTTGTAGCTCATTATTGCCTGCGACGCGACAGAGACGTCAAAATCCCGATAAAGCCTTTTTGCCAACGCTCTTGCACGATAACAGATGTCACAAACCCTGCTATTATCAAGACCCTCACTTGGATAATATCGAAACTATGTGTAACCAACAGGTCCTGTTTTTGATAATCATGATAACTCAAGTAGGTAGATACATGAGCCTATGAATTTCAAAGGTAAGGTATTTGCAGTTTTTATTCTTGCAAGAAATTACACAGGGAATGGAATGTGCACTAAATTGCAGCATCCAGCTTTTAGAGACGGCGCCCATAAACTTCAGCTTATGCGTGCGATACACTAGGTATTCTGCTCCGGTGGCTGCTTTTCCAAATAACAATATAGTATCGTTATGTTTGCGTAACACTGAGGGTGCCAGCTAGCCTTAGCCATGCCATCGCGAGCGATGTTGTAGCTCATTATTACTTGCGAGGCGACATAAACGTGAAAATTGATAGAGCCTTTTTGCCGAAGCTCTTGCCTGATATCAGATCTCACCAACCCCGCTATTATGAAGATCCTCGCTTTCATAATAACGGAAGGATGTGTAACCAACAGGTCCTAGATTTGAAAATCGCGATGACGTCAAGTAGGTAGATACATAAGCCTATGAATTACAAAGGTAATGTATTCGCAATTTCTCTATTGAAGAAATAACACAGGGAATTGAAAGTGGTATTTATTGCAGCATCCAGCTTTTAGAGACTGTGCCCACAATCTTCACCTCATGCGTGCGACATGCTTGCAATACTGTTCTGGCAGCTGCCTTTCCAAATAAGAATATGGTATCGTTATGTTCGCGTAACATTGAGAGTGACAGCTAGCCCTACCCATGCCATCGCGAGCGATGTTGCATCTCATTATTACCTGCGACGCGACACAAACGTGAAAATCGCGATAACGCTTTTTGCCAAAGGTCTTGCGCGATATCAGATATCACAAACCCTGCTATTATTAAGATCCTCGCTTTGACAATAACGAAACTATGTGTAACCAACAGGTCCTGTTTTTGATAATCCCAGTAACGTCAAGGAGGTAGATACAAGAGCCTTTGAATTTCAAAGGTAAAGTATTTGCAGCTTTTCTATTGCAAGAAATTACACAGGGAATTGAAAGTGGTATATATTGCAGCATCCAGCTTTTACAGACTGTGCTCACAATCTTCACCTCATGCGCGCGATATGCTAGGAATTCTGCGCCGGCGGATTCTTTTCAAAATAACTACATTGTATCGTTATGTTTACGTAACACTGAGAGTGCCAGCTAGCCTTACTCATGCCATCGCGAGCGATGTTGTAGCTCATTATTGCCTGCGACGCTACATAAACGTGAAAATCCCGATAACTATTTTTGCCAAAGCTATTGCATGATATCATTTGTCAGCAATCCTGCTATTATCAAGATCCTCGCTTTGATAATTACGAAACTATGTGTACGCACAGGCCCTCTTTTTGATAATCAGGATAACGCCATGTAGGTAGATACATGGGCCTATCAATTTCAAACGTAAAGTATTTGCAGTTTTTCTATTGCAAGGTTTTACACAGGGAATTGAAAGGGGTATATATTGCAGCATCCAACATTTAGAGACTGTGCCCACAATCTTCACTTCATGCGTGCGATATGCTAGGAATTCTGCTCCGGCGGATTCTTTTCGAAATAACTATATTGTATCGTTATGTTCACGTAACACTGAGAGTGACAGCTAGCCCTACCCATGCCATCGCGAGCGATGTAGTATCATTATTACCTGCGGCGCGACACAAACGTGAAAATCGCGATAACGCCTTTTTGCCAAAGCTCTTGCACGATATCAGATATCACGAACCCTGCTGTTATCAAGATCCTCGCTTTGATAATAACGAAACTACGTGTAACCAACAGGTCCTATTTTTGATAATCCCGGTAACATCAAGTAGTTAGATACCAAAGCTTATGAATTTCAAAGGTAAAGTATCTGCAGTTTTTCTATTGCAATAAATTACGCTGGCCATTGAAATTGGTATATATTGCAGCATCCAGCTTTTAGAAACTGTGGCCACAATCTTCACATCATGCGTAGGATATGCTAGGAATTCTGCTCTGGCGCGTTCTTTTCCAAATAAAAATATGTTGTGGTTATGTTTGCGTAACACTGAGTGCCAGCAAGCCTTACCCGTGCCATCGCTAGCGATGTTGTAGCTCATTATTACCTGCGACGCGACACAAAAGTGAAAATCGCGATAACGCCTTTTACCCAAAGCTCTTGCATGATATCAGATGTAACAAACCCTGCTCTTATCAAGATCCTCGGATTGATAGTATCGAAAATATGTGTAACCAACAGGTGCTGTTTTTGACAATCCCGATAACGTCAGGTAGGTAGATTCATAAGCCTATGAATTTCAAAGGTAACGTATTTGCAGTTTTTCTTTTGCAAGAAAGTACACAGGGAATTGAATATGGACTAAACTGCAGCATCCAGCTTTAAGAGACAGCGCCCACAAACTTCACCTTATGCATGCGATATGCTAGGAATTCTGCGCCGGCGGATTCTTTTCAAAATAACTACATTGTATCGTTATGTTTACGTAACACTGAGAGTGCCAGCTAGCCTTACTCATGCCATCGCGAGCGATGTTGTAGCTCATTATTGCCTGCGACGCTACATAAACGTGAATATCCAGATAACGCCTTTTTCCCAACGCTCTTACATGATATGAGATATTACAAACCCTGCGATTATCAAGATTCTCGCGTTGATAATAACAAAACTATGTGTAACCAACAGGTCCTGTTTTTGATAATCCCGATAGCGTCAAGTGGGTAGATACCAAAGCCTATGAATTTCAAAGGTAAGGGTTTTGCAGTTTTTCTTTCTCAAGAAATTACACAGGGGATTGAATGTGGACTAAATTGGAGCATGCAGCTTTTAGAGACAGTGCCCATCAACTTCACATTTTGTGTACGATATGCTAGCAATTCTGCTCCGGCAGCTGCTTTTCCGAATAACAATGTGCTGTCGTTATGTTTGCGTAACACTGAGAGTGCCAGCTACCCTTACCCATGCCATCACCAGTGATGTTGTAGCTCATTATTACTTGCGACGCAACATAAAGTTGAAAATCTTGATAACGCCTTTTTGCAAAAGCTCTTGGACGATATCAGATGTACAAACCGTGCTATTATCAAGATCTGTCGCTTTGATAATTACGAAACTATGTGAAACGAACAGGTCCTGTTATTGATAATGCGATAACGTCAAGTAGGTAGATAGAAAAACCAATGAATTTCAAAGGTAAGTTATTTGCAGTTTTTCTTTAGCAAGGAATTACACAGGGAATTGAGTGTGGACTACACTGCAGCATTCAGCTTTTAGAGACAGCGCCCACAAACTTCACATTAAGGGTCCGATATGCCAGCAATTGTTCTCCGGCGGCTCCTTTTCGAAATAAGAATATGGTATTTTTATGTTTGCGTAACACTGAGAGTGCCAGCTAGCCCTACCCATGCCATCGCGAGCGATGTTGTAGCTCATTATTACCTGCGACGCGAGAGAAACGTGAAAATCGCGATAACTCTTTTTGCCAAAGCTATTGCATGATATCATTTGACAGCAGCCCTGCTATTATCAAGATCCTCGCTTTGATAATTACGAAACTATGTGTAACCATCAGGTCCTCTTTTTTATAATCAGGGTAACGCCAAGTAGGTAGATACATGGGCCTCTGAATTTCAAAGGTAAAGTATTTGCATTTTTTCTATTGCAAGACATTACACAAGGAATTGAAAGGGGTATATATTGCAGCATCCAACATTTAGAGACTGTGCCCACAATCTTCACCTCATGCGTGCGATATGCTAGGAATTCTGCTCCGGCGGATTCTTTTCGAAATAACTTTATTGTATCGTTATGTTTACGTAACACTGAGAGTGCCAGCCAGCCTTACCCATGCCATCGCGAGCGATGTTGTAGCTAATTATTACCTGTGACGCGACATAAACTTGAAAATCGCGATAGCGCCTTTTTGCCAAAGCTCTTGCGTGATATCAGATGTCAGCAACCCTGCTATTATCAAGATCCTGTCGTTGATAAATACGAAAATATGTGTAACCAACAGGTCCTCTTTTTGATAATCCCGATAACGCCAAATAGGTAGACACAAAACCAAAGGATTTCAAAGGTAAGGTAAGTGCAGTTTTCCTATTGCAAGAAATTACACAGGGAATTGAATATGCACTAAATTGCAGCACCCAGCTTTTAGAGACAGTGCCGCCAACTTCACCTCATGCGTACGATATGCTAGGAATTCTGCCCCGCAGCGGAACCGCCCCCATCAGCGGAACCGAGAACAAAGGAGCCGCTCCGGCTCGCCACATTATTTCCGATGCAGCTCGCGGAACCACATCGCGTCAGCGCCGCAGTGCCCAGCGCAAGGCAAGACTTGTTCGTTTTTCGGTAGCAACCGCTCCTTTCAAAGGGTATGCAACCGCAAGCTAACCCACATGCAAGGCCGAGTCCGTGAAGTTGAATTTCATGAAGATGCTTCGTCATCCAGCAGTGCTGAGGAAGTTTTGACTGTGCAACGTTCCGCGCGTAGCGGAATTCACATTCAAGTGCCAGTCGCGAATGTCACTTTGACTTTCCTTGTTGATTCAGGGTCGTCTGTTTCAATCCTGTCGGAGCAAGAATTCAGTCGATATTTTCAGAGCGTTCCGCTCCTGCGTGCTCCGCGTGTTAGTCTGTTTGACTACTCCCAACGGCCGATTGCAGTGCTAGGTTGTTCAAAGGCAGACGTTCGGTTTAAAGGCCGCACAGCGTGCCTACGTTTTTACGTTGTTCACCGAGGAACTTGTCTGATAGGTCTTGACGGCATTATGGCCTTGGATCTTCGCATTGAGGGTTCTGCTCTCAAGTGCTTATACACGTCCGTTACTCCGCAGCTGAGTGTTGTTGACCCGCTATCCTGTTCTATTTCCACATCGTCAAGCACCCAGCCCCGTAACAAAGCTCTTCCGCCAGCCTTGGCACATCAGTTCAGTTCACTTTTCAGTCCAGAGTTTGGGACTTGCTAAGGGGTTCACGCATCGCATCAAGACACGGCATGGCGTGCCGCCTGTAACTTCGAAGTTTCGCCGTGTGCCACATTCTCTCCGGTCACCAGTATCAAATGAGCTTCAGAGGTTGCTGAGCCTTGATATCATCGAGCGGATCGATGCTTTTGAATGGGTGTCCCCCATTTTTGTTGTTAACAAGAAAGATGGTAGCATCAGGATATGTGTAGACCTTCGAGAGCCGAACAAAGGTATTGTTCCAGACTGTTTCCCGTTGCCCCATACAGAGAAGCTGCTTCATAGTTTGGTAGGCGCTACACACTTCTCCAAACTTGGCTTGGCTTACAACTTACCATTAGGTTCTCTTGCACCCTGACAGCAGGGATCTGACAGCTTTCATGCCTCATGATGGCTTTTTCCGTTTTAAAAGAGCTTGCTTTGGGTTGCTTTCTGCCCCAGCGGCATTTCAGAAGATGTTGGCGAAAATCCTTGACCGCTGCCCTGGCCTGTTGTTCTACATTAATGATGTCATCATTTTTGGCAAGACCGCAGAAGAACACCTTTCACACTTGAAGACCGTGCTGCAAAAGATCAAGAACGCAGGTCTGAAACTGAACAACAAACGCCTTTTCAACGTTCCAGAACTTGCCTTTCTAGGGCACAAGGTCACGGCACGTGGTATCTCGCCACTTCCAGAGAAAGTAGACTACATAGTTAACACACCAGAGCCAACTGATGTGGCCACCCTTCGTTCGTTCCTGGGTCTCGTAGAATACTACTCCAAGTTTGTTCCACACTTGGCACAAGTGGTTGAGCCTATGAGAGTCTAACTTCTCAAAAAATTAGCCATTCATCTGGTCTGCTGAAGCAGACAGCAGTTTCCGGAGAGTCAAGGAAATGCTTTCGTCAAGTACAGTCCCCCAGATGTTCGATCCGTCATTGCCAGTCATTGCGCCGACCGACGCGTCCGACTGTGGGCTGGGAGCAGTCCTGCAGCAACAAAGTGGCCACGAGCTCCGCACAGTCGCTTTCGCAACTCGTACACTGCCGCCTGCAGAGAGAAAGTATACAGTCGGTGAACGAGAAGCTATTGCGTGCATTAGGGCGTCTGAGCGATGGCACACGTACCTGTGGGGTCGCCATTTCACAATTCGAACAGACCACCAGGCACTGGTGTCCTTGCTGTCGTCACAAGGACATGAAAGAAGCCCACTCCGAATCGCATGCTGGAGTGCACGACTGCTTTGCTACAATTTCACTGTTGAATACCGAAAGGGGTCCACAAACACCGTAGCAGATGCACTTTCTCGGCTACCAGCACCTACCTCGGAGGCAGAGATTGCTAAGGAGGAAGAAATTGTCTCGTTCATTGAGCAAGCCTGCGTGACTAAGGAGAAGTTCAGGCAGGCCGCCCTCGACGACAGTGGCCTAGAAACTGTCAAGTCATTCGTGCTGAGTTCTTGGCCGCCAAAGAAGTCCATACCAGAAGAGGGGAAACCATTCTACGCCATTCGAGCACTTTCTGTTGTCGATAACCTGCTTCTGCATGGAGAGCGCCTCGTTGTTCCGCCCTGCCTCATGGCTCAAATCATCGGCACCGCGCACGAGACACATCCGGGTATCACGCGCACGAAGGCGCGACTGGGTGAGCGGTTCTGGTGGCCACGATTGTATAAGCAAGTGGAAACGGCAGTAAAAAACTGCCATATCTGCCTGGAGGCAGATAAGTCCGCCAAAACATCACCAGCACCGTTGCAACCTGTTGAATTGCCTGAGCGACCGTGGCAAAACCTTGGCCTAGACATTCTTGGCCCTTTGGAGCATGCAGCTTACAAGAGCAGATTAGCTGTAACGCTTGTTGACTACCATTCTAAATGGCCAGAGGTGTATTTTTGCAGCGAAGCATACACGAGCACCGTGAAAGACTTTTTAACAAGTGTCTTTGCCCGTGAAGGCTACCCGGAAGAGATTGTTTCTGACAATGGACCTCAGTTCACTTCGCTTGAGTTCATAACTTTCCTGCAACACAGAGGCATCAGTCTTTCACATTCTCCGGTATACTACCCCCAAGCCAATGGGCAAATAGAACGTTTTAATCGCACATTTAAGAATTTCATTCAAGTTTCACTCCTCGAAAGATGACCACTCCAGCAAGCTGTCACAGAATACCTTGCCATTTACCGCTGCACTCCGCACGCCACCACCAGGGTCGCCCCAGCAGTCCTACTGCATGGTAGAATGGCTCGAAGCAGGCTGGATGACGTGAGTTTCTCAGCACCAGCATTTGCTGAAGACCCACCAAGGAGTTGGCGCGACTTCGTCAAACGGTTAGGCGTCAGCAGCAAAGCAGCAAGCACTACACGGACAAAAGGAGAGCCGCCAAGAAGACGAACATAGCCGTAGGTGATGTTGTCCGTATCGAAAAGCCGTCCGTTCGGTTAAGGGAGACTGCACTTTTTCTTCATCAACTGAGGTGATCAAGAGGAGGGGACCAGCCTCTTTCCGACTTGGAGACCGCCATACGTGGAATGCCTCCAACCTTTCCAGGGTTCCGGAGAGGGGCAACAGAGAACCAGGCCCACCTGCCACGCCACAGCCGCGGTCTCCTGAGGCGCTGCAGCCTGCTACGCCGCAGTCGCTGTCTCCCGATGTCCTGCAGCCTGCCGTGCTACAGCCTCCTTCTACCAGGATGCAGACACTGTCTCTTGGCATATCGCAGCAGCAGTAAACGAGCCCGTCGCAAGTGGGACGTGCAACGCGGCCGACCCGAGAGCGCCGGCCACCGGCCTGGCTCCAAGACTATCAGACCAATTAGTTGGCGGTCTGACATTGTGTACATCGGTTGTAAGTATATGTAAATAAGTACAGTGTGCATGCTTTGGGGTTTTCCTTAATAATACTTACTCACAACTAACCAATAAAAATATAGGAGGGAGTATGTTATATTCAGTTTCGTTATTCATTTCAGTTCTTTATTCCCCAGGGGCGCTTCTGTTCTTTATTATATATAGTGGCTGTATATGTTAAATAAACGGCTTTTTACTTCGGGCAGCTGGAGTCTGACTTCCACCTTCGGTCAACACCATAGTCCTGTTTTTGGTAATACCGATAACGTCAAGTAGGTAGATACATAAGCCGATGAATTTCAAGGGTAAGGTATTTGCAGTTCTTCTTTTGCAAGAAATTACACAGGGAATAGAATGTGGACTGAACTGCAGCATCCAGCTTTAAAAGACCGTGCCCACAAACTTCCCCTTAGGCGTGCGATATGCTTGCAATTCTGTTCCAGTGGCTGCTTTTCCAAATAACAACATGGTATCGTTATGCATGCGTAACACTAAGAGAGACAGCTAGCCCTACCCATGCCATCGCGAGCGATGAGCGATGTTCTAGCTCATTATTAGCTGGGACGCGACATAAACATGAAAATCGCGATAACGCCTTCTTACCAAAGCTCTTGCACAATATCAGATGTCACAAACCCTGCTATTATCAAAGTACTCGCTTTGATAATAACGAAACTATTTGTAACCCACAGGTCCTGTTTTTCATAATTCCGATAACGTCAAGTAGGTAGATACAAATGTATATGAATTTCAAAGGTAAGGTATTTGCAGTTCTTTTTTCATTGCAAAAAATTACACACAGTGGATTGAAAGTGGACTAAATTGCAGCATCCAGCTTTTAGAGACCGTGCCCACAAAATTCACCTTATGCTTGCGATATGCTAGCAATTGTGGTCCGGCGGCTGCTTCGCCAAATAGGAACTTGGTATCGTTATATTTGCATAACACAGAGCGATAGCTAGCCCTACCCATGCCATCGCGAGCGATGTCGTAGCTCATTATAACCTGCGACGCGACAAAATCGTGAAAATCGCGATAACTCCTTTTTGTCAAAGCTCTTGCATGATATCAGATGTCACCAACCCTGTTATTATCAAGATCCTCGCTTTGATAATTACAAAACTATGCGTAACCAACAGGTCTTCTTTTTGATAATCCCGATAACGTCAAATAGGTAGACACAATACCAATGGATTTCAACGATAAAGTATTTTACAGTTTTTCTGCAAAATACTTTATCATTTTGTTCTAAAGTTTTGAGGCAGATGGGAAAATGATCACTCCCATATGGCTTTTTAACCGCCTCCCACTCTAGGCATGGTACAAGTGCAGCCGAGCAGATAGCTAAATCTATCTAAGAGTACGTGCCATGTTCTATGCTATAGAATGTCGGCTCCTTTTTATTTATTAAGCATGCGCCTGAAGAAACAAGAAAATTTTCTATTAGGCGGCCTTTTACATCGGAACGAGAGTCTCCCCAGAGAGAATGGTGCGAGTAGAAATCCCCAGTGAGTACATAGGGGCTCAGGCAACTCATCGATTAGGCTAAGGAATTCTGTTCTTTGGAGTGGGTAGTGGGGGGATATGTACACAGAGGAGATTGTAACGAGTTTTCCTAAGAGCAAGGCTCGGACCGCAACTGCCTCAAGAGGCGTTCGGAGTTCCATGGCGTGACATGCTACACGCTTATCCACTGTAATAGCGACACCACCGGACGCAGCGAGAGCATCTTCACGATCTTCGCGGAAAATGTTAAATTGTGGTAGAAAGCCTGTCTGTGTAGGTTTTAAATGGGTCTGTTGGACACACAGCACCTTTCGATAATATTTACGCAGGAGTTCCTAGTTATGTAGGAGTCCCCTGACGTTCCATTGTAATATTTGTGTATCCATATTTAAAGTAAGTTAGTGCTGTGTGTAAGCAGACGGAAGTTATCCCTTAGATTACATAGCTCTTTCGAGGCCCTGTAATGGGGGGTTTGCCCTTTCTGGAGCGTTCGAGGGAGCCTCGCCGCTCCTTAGGCGCTTGGTGCGCCTTGAGGATAGGTGTAGTGTCCATTGCCTCTTGTGAGGCACCGGACACGTGCTCTTGCGAGCGAGAAGTTACCAGCGAGGGTCCCGCCTTGGAGGGCAAGACCGCTCCGCCCACCAGCCCGGAGGTCGATGGGGCTCCCAGGGGGATTTGACTTCGCCGGCTGTTGCCAGTGCTGGAAGGGGCCGGGGAGGTTGGGGCAGCCTCGGCTGCGCCCACCTTCGGGGTGGTGGCCCCGTCTGCTGGGTTGATGGAGCAGCGCTAGCTGCAACCACCGCGGGGGCAGATGGCGTAACTGCCGACTCGCTGGTTGTGGGTCGGACAGCCGCCGGTGGCCGTTGTGTCGCTGCCCCCTGACGCATCACGTCGGCAAAAATTTTCTTGGGCAGGTATGAAACCCGCCTGCGTGCCTCCTTGAATTCTCTTTTACTTGGATCGTTACTATTTCGTTCTTTCTTCCAGGATGGACACGACCGCGAGTACGCGGCGTGCTCCCCATGACAGTTTACACAGTGGAGAGAATTCTCACAAGCTTCAGAGGTGTGTTCATGCGCGCTGAATTTCGCACAAGTTTGGCGGCCTCGGCAGCTCTGCGAACTGTGGCCAAAACGCTGGCACGTGAAACATCGGAGGGGATTTGGAACGTACGGCCTAACACGGAGCTTGATGTACCCGGCCTCGATTGACTCGGGCAGGACACTCCAACCGAAGGTGATTATCAAGTTTTTCGTTTGGATTTCGTTTCCATCTCGTCTCATCTTAATTCTTTTGACATTTATAACATTCTGTTCACTGAAGGCCTCCAAGAGTTCAACCTCATTGAGCTCCAGCCAATCATCATCCAAGACAACGCCGCGGCAGGTATTCATCGTGCGGTGCGGGGTTACTACTACTTGGGTCTCCGCAAATGATACTAGTTTAGGTAGTTTCTCAAATTGCTTCTGATCGCAGAGCTCCAAGAGGAGGTCGCCGCTAGCCATCCTCGACACCTTACATCCTGGACCAAAAATTCGGTACGAGACTTCGATACAAGGAACGGCGAGATTGTTCGCACTTGTTCAACTGGTTTTCCTGCGTGGATCACGTGAATACGAGGAAAATTGTGGACTTCGCTTCCGAAAAATTGAAAGACATCTTCGGTGCGCCCTCGTTTCTGAGGGCGATCAGGGAGTTTAGGAATAGCATTTTGCATAGGTACAGTTGGATTTTCGGCCGCGATGCCAACCACCCACCACGGAGCCCAACAGGGGGACGTGATAGAAGTTCCTGCTAGAGAAACCCTGCCAACGCCAGTCGCACATCGCTGCTAAAACCAAATACAGCATAAACAAGGCTGGCTAGCCACACAAGTTGAACCCTTGCCGCCGGGAAACTAGGTAGTGAGAAGTGATGAGACGACAGAAAAGATAAAAAAGGCGAGAGAGAAAGAGGATGTTTGGAGAGGAGGACAGGAAAAGGCGACTGCCGATTTCCTCCAGGTGGGTCAGTCGCAGGTGCCGCCTACGTGAAGCAGAGGCCAACGAGGTGTGTTGCCTCCGCCGCAGCGCCTTAAAAATCCTAAAACCCGGCATCGGCTCAACCCCCAGGATCTCCCTTTCCCCGAACACGGCTAAGCCGCGCGCGGCTACACTCGGGAGGGTCCAACCATCGTGTGCTCGGGTACGTGGTGTCGCAACACACCAAACGCCTGCTGACGCAGACGCCCCTGCCGGGACCCTGCTTTTATTAAGATCCTTGCTTTCATAATAACGAAACTATGTGTAACCACCAGGTCCTCTTTTTGATAATCCCGATCACGTCAAGTAGGTAGATACAAAAGCCAATGTATTTCAAAGGTAAAGTATGTGCAGTTTTTCTAGTGCAAGAATTTAAATAGGGAATTGAAACTGGACTGAATTGCAGCATCCAGCTTTTAGAGCCAGTGCCCACAAACTTCACCTTATCAGTGCGATGTGCTAGCAATTCTTCTCCGGCAGCTGCTTTTCCAAATAACAAAATAGTATCGTCAGGTTTGCGTAACACTGAGAGTGACAGGAAGCCCTACCCATACCATCGCGAGCGATGTTGTAGCTCATTAAAACCTGCGGCACGGCATCAACATGAGAATCGCGATAACGCCTTTTTGCCAAAGCTCTTGCATGATATCAGATGTCACCAACCCTGCTATAATTAAGATCCTCGCTTTGACAATTACGAAGCTATGTGTAACCGACAGGTCGTCATTTTGATAATCCTTATAACGTCAAGAAGGTAGATGCAAAATACGATGGATTTCGAAGGTAAAGTATTTGCAGTTTTTCTATTGCAAGAAATTACACAAGGAATTAAAAGTGGGCTAAATTGCTGCATCCAGCTTTTACAGACAGTGCCCACAAACTTCACCTCATGCGTGTGATATGCTAGCAATTCTGCTCCGGCAGCTGCTTTTTCATATTACAATGTGGTATCGTTACGTCTGTGTAACACTGAGAGTGCCAGCTAGCCCCACCGATGCCATCGCGGATGTTGCAGCTCATGATTACCTGCGACACGACATAAACGTGAAAATTGCGATAACGCCTTTTTGCCAAAGCTCTTGCATGTTATCAGATGTCACAAACTCTGATATTATGAAAGTCCTCGCTTTGATAATAACGAAACTATGTGTAACGAACAGGTCCTGCTTTTGATAATCTCGATAACGTCAAGTAGGTAGATACTAAAGCCTATGCATTTCAAAGGTAAGGTATTTGCAGTTTTTTTTGCGAGAAATTACACACAGGGAATTGAAAGTGGACTAAATTGCAGCATCCAGCTTTTAGAGACAGTGCCCACAAATTTCACCTTATGCTTGCGATATGCTAGCAATTCTGCTCCGTTGGCTGCTTTTCGAAATCACAATATGGTATCTTTATGTTTGCGTAACACTGAGAGTGCCACCTAGCCTTATCCACGCCATCGCGAGCAATGTTGTAGCTCATTATTGCCTGCGATGCGACGTAAACGTCAAAATTGCGATAACGCATTTTTGCCAGTACTTATGCAAGATATCAGATGTCACCAACCCTGCTATTATCAAGATCCTTGCTTTGAAAACAACGAAGCTATGTGTAACCAAAAGGTCCTGTTTTCGATAATAGCGATGACATCAAGTAGGTAGATAAAAAAGCCAATGGATTTGAAAGGTAAGGTATGTGCAGCTTTCTAGTACAAGAATTTAAACTCGGAATTGAAACTGGACTGAATTGCAGCATCTAGCTTTTAGGGACAGTGCCCACAAACTTCACCTTTTGCGTTCGATATGCTAGCAATTCTGCTCCGACGGCTGCTTTTCAATTTAACAATATGGTATCGTTATGTTTGCGTAACAATGAAAGTGCCAGCTAGCCCTACCCATGCCATCGCGAGCTATGTTGTAGCTCATTATTTCCTGCGACGCAGCATAAATGTGAAAATTGCGATAACGCCTTTTTGCCAAAGCTGATGCATGATATCAGATGTCGCCAACCCTGCTATTATCAAGATCCTCGCTTTGATAATAACGAAACTAGGTCTAACCAACAGGTCCTGTTTTTGACAATCGCGATAGCTGCAAGTAGGTAGATACAAAAGGTAATGTATTCTAATGGTAAGATATTTGCAGTTTTTCTCTTACAATATGTAACAATATACAACATGAAAGTGAACTAAACTTCAGCATTCAGCTTTTAGAGACTGTGCCCACAAACTTCCCCTGAAGCGTGCGATATGCTAGCAGTTCTGATCCGGTGGCTGCTTTTCGAAATAAGAATATGGTGTCGTTGTGGTTCCGTAACAATGAGAGCGCCAGCTAGCCTTACGCGTGCCATCGCGAGCGATGTTGTAGCTCACTATTACCTGCTACGTGACGTAAAGGTGAAAATTGCGAAAACGCCTTTTCCCAAGGTCTTGCCTGCTATCAGAAGCCATCAACACTAATATAAACAAGATCATCACTTTTATAATGCCCAAACGGTGTGTAACTGACTGCTCCTACTTTTGATAATCCCAACAACGTCATTTAGGTAGATACAAAAACCAAGGGATTCCCAAGGTACGGTATTTGCAGTTTTTCTATTGCTAGAAATTACAAAGGCAAATAAAAGTGGAAGAATTCGCAGCATTCAGAATTTAAAGGCAGTGCCCACAACCTTCACAATGCCTGCGATATTTTACCAATTCTGCTTTGGCGGCTCCTTTTTCAAATAACAATTTGGTTTCGTTATGGTTGTGTAAGACTAAGAGTGCTAGCTAGCCTTACCTATGCCTTCGCGAGCGATGTTAAAGGTAGTTTTACCTGCCACGCGACAAAAACGTGAAGATTGCGATAACGCATTTTGCCGTTGCTCTTCCATGCTATCAGAAGTCATCAATCCTGCTGCAATCAAGATCCTCGATTTGATAAAACCCAAACGATGTATAACCGATAGGTCGAATTTTTGACAACCCCACAACGTAAAATAAGTAGATACAAAAGCAAAGGATTCCCAAGATAAGGCATTTGCAGTTTTTAATAAAAGCATAAATTACGGGATTTTACGTGCCAAAACCACTTTCTGATTATGAGGCACGTCGTAATGGCGGACTCCGGAAATTACGACCACCTTGGTTTCTTTATTGTGCGCCTAAATCTAAGTACACGGGTGTTTTCGCATTTCACCCCTTCGAAATGCGGCCGCTGTGACCGGGATTCGATCCCGCGACCTCGTGCTCAGCAGCCCAACACCACAGCCACTGATCAACCACGGCGGGTGCAGTTTTTCTATTACTAGAAATTATCAAGGGAAATATAAGTGGACGAAATTGCAGCATCCAGCATTTAGAGGCAGTATCGCAAAGATTCACATCATGCACGTGATATGTTAGCAATGCTGCTAAGGCGCCTCCTTGTCCGCACATCAAATTGGTATCATTATGTTTGCATATCACTGATAGTGCTAGCTAGACTTATCTATGCCTTCGAGAGGGATGTTTATTTTTTATTGATTTATTCATATACCCTAAAGGCACTTTCGGGCATTACATAGGGGGAGGGGAGCCAGTTACAGTTAGAAACGTGTAAAAAAGAATAATAGCAAGATACAGTGACATAAGTATATAGAGAAAGAATAACAGACGCAAGTAAGCACTCAACACAGAAATAATCACACAGCTAGGAAAACCTTCAACTTGTTAACAAAAACAACATGGTTAATAGCAGATACAATGTCCGTCGGTAGTTAATTCCAGTGATATATTGCCAAAAGTATTGGTGAATGACGGTACACATTAGTGCGAGCAAGAAGGGGTTGCATTTTAAATGGATGATCAAAACGCTGTAAGATACTTTGAGCTGCACTGATGTGAGACTTGCGGTACGGGGATCTACTATGATAAAGCGCGTAAAATTGTGTTAACAATGTTGTTAGTCGGCGGTTTTGAAAAGAGCGCAAAGAAAGTGATTCTTTGATATCCGTAACACTGCAGTTTCGCGAGTTTTTTTGTGATATATCTTGCTGCTTTATTTTGTATTTCTTCGAGCTGATCGATCAGATAGGTTTGATACGGTCATTTACCTGCAACGGTCATTTTACCTGCAAAGGTCATTTTGCCTGCAATGCGACAAAAGCGGGAAGATTGTGATAACTCCTCTTTGCCAAAGCTCTTGCCTGCTGCGACAAGTCATCAACCCTACTGTAATGAACATCTTCAATTTGATAAAACCCAAACGAGGTGTAAGCGATAGATTCTATTTTTGAAAATCCCAACAATGTCAAATAAGTAGATACGAAACCAAGGGATTTCCAAGGTTAGGTACTTGCAGTTTTTCTATTCCTTGAAAATACAAAGGGAAGTATAAGTGGACGAAATTGCAGCATCCAGACTTTCAAAGCATTACCCCCAACCTTCACATCATGCTTGTGATATTTTACCGATTGGGCTTCGGCGGCTGCTTTTCCGAATTACGATTTGGTATCCTTATGTTTGCGTAACGCTGAGACTGCTACCTATCCTTACCTATACATAGCGAGCGATGCTAAAGGTCATTTTTACTTGCAACGCGACAGAAACGCGAAGATTGCGAAAACTCCTTTTTGCCAAAGCTCTTGCAAGCAATCAGAAGTCATCAACCCTGCTATTATCAAGAGCGTGGCATATTTTTCTTATTGAAGTTCTTTAATATTATGCCTCAATCTTACTTTGCAATTTACCTAACAACCAATTGCTTTACGAATTCATTGACCTAAATGATTTACATAACTACAATATGACTAGGTTTGCCATTAACAGAAATCTTTTACTGCCTCGTGTCCGTACCAACAATAGTAAACTAACATAATCTTTCGCTCGCATATCTTTATGGAATCGCTTACCATCAAACATAAAAGCACTCACATCATTCAATGCCTTCAAATATCCCTTAAATAGTTCCTTTTGACGCAGTGACGCCATTAATGTTCCAAAGGTTTTATTAATTATCACAATTTCTCCTATGTTTTGCTGTTCACATGCTTTCTGTTGCCTTTAGTCGCTTTTGTTCATAAATGCTTCTTTTTATGTATTCGCATGCTTTTTCATGTCTGCTGAAATTTTGTATACGCATATTTTTAGCACACTTACATTTTTACTTCATGTTCATTTCGGCCTGCCGAATATATTTTTCTCTATTTCGTTCTGTTCCTTCTTTACATAATTTAAAGGCTCTCTTGTACACCGATATTACTCTTATTTTTTGTTAGTAATACTGTACATTGTAATCATAACCACTTTTCTGTTGTTGCACTAGAGCTCTGCGTTTCTCTTAGTGTACATTCTATAAATTTTATTTCTGTCCTGCAACCTATGTAAGTTTTTTCTGATAATTGCCCACCGAGGGTCCCGGTTACAGCCTTCGACTTTGGTACCCTCGTCTGTAAAACAAAAATGTAACCGTTTCTGTGTTTGTAATGAATAAACTTGATTTGATTTGATTTGAAAAAAGAAACAATGTATAAGCAACAGGTCGCATATTTGATTATCCCGAGAACGTAAAATAACCAGATACAAAAGCAAGGGATTCCCAAGGTAAGGTATTTGCAGTTTTTCTATTCCTAGAAATTTGAAATGGAAACCCAAGTGAACGAAATTTCAGCATCCAGCATTTCAGGCAGTGCCCACAACTTTCACATAACGACGCGTGCTATAAATTACTAGTTATGCTTGGGCGGCTCCTTTTCCAAATTACAATTTGGTATCGTTCTGGTCGCGCAAGACTTAGAGTGCTATCCAGCCTTACCTATGCCTTCGCGGATGATGTTAAAGGCCAGTTTTGCCTGCGACGCGACAGAAACGTGAAGATTGTGATAACGCCGTTTTGCCAAAGCTCCTGTATGCTACCAGATGTGTTCAACCCTACAATAATCAAGATCCTCGATTTGATAAAGCCCAAACGATGTGTAAACGATAGGTCCTATTTTTGATAAGCCTAACAAGGTAAAATAGGTAGATGCAAAATCCAAGGGTTTCGCAGGATAATGTATTTGCAGTTTTCTATTGCTAGAAATGACAAAGGGAAATACAAGTGGACGAAAGAACTGCTTCCAGCATTGAGAGGCAGTGCCTACAGCCTTCAAATTACGCATGCGAACTTTTGCCAATTATGCTTTGGCGGCTCCTTTTCCAGGCAACAATTTGGTATTGTTGTGTTTGCGTAACAATGAGAGTGCTAGCTAGCACCACACATGCCAACGCGAGCGATGTTAAAGCTTATTTGTACTTGCGCTGCGACATAAACGAGAAAATAGTACTAACTCTGAATGAGGAAAACAATTGTATGCTACAGGAAGTCAGGAATCTTGTTATATTCAATATCCTCCTTTTGAAACAAATCCAAATGGTGCATAACTGACAGGTCCTCTTTTCGTAACCACAGCAATGTAATATTTTGGTATTTGCAGGTTTCTTTCTAAAAGTTGCAAAGTGAAATACACTTAAGGGAATTTGCTATTTGAAGGATTTGGTTTTCTTGCGGGCAGCCTTGAAAATACGCTCGCTACACATTATCAATTCTGCTGCAATGTCTAGCTTTCCCACCTATAATTTTAGCGTTATGTTTGTTTAACCTTGATATTGTTAGCCAGTGCCCCACATGTCCTGCCCACCACCTTTCTTGGTTCGTGGGACTGAAAGGTAAAGTTACTGATGGCATTTAGGATATCTAGAAGACAATTTCATTGTGACATCATATTTGTAACTTGGGTAGCTTGTAGCTTCGTTGCTTTAGATATGCGTATTTCAGTAGCAGAAACACAAATACAGATTGGGGAGGAGGACATTGTAGACAAGTCAATTTAGCCTCCCTGCGAATAGTACGAAATCTTCAGTGAGCCATTTGTCGGAGCAGCAGTAGATTTTTTTACTTTATTTAAAAAATTATTACATTGTCCTAGAGGCAAAACTTCTGGAAAGGAGGGGGGAAGGTGTAAATCAATTCAACTTTTTCTGGATACCTATGCGCAGAACACACATGCAGCGAAATCAAAGTACGGGGTCTAACATCTAATAGCCTAATTAAGACAATGCTTATACAAAATACCAATGCAATTATATATTGGAAAAAAATACTTTGAATTGACAGTACGCATGAGCTAAACCGTAAATTCTTTTGAGGTGCGTAGCAATTATGGGGACTGATATTATTATTGAATGTGTCTTTGTATCTGCATATATAAGCTTTGCACTGCCGATTCAGCAGGCACTTGTAGACCTATGACAAAAAGAATTATAATGCATCCGGTACACTATCGTTGCTTCTTGCTGCAATGCAGATGTTTGGTCCCTTGTGGCTCCAGAAATGCCAGACTACATAGACATATGACAAGTAATTACCGTAACTGCTCCGTGTCCAGTAAATATTAGAGAACACAATATATCCTTACGTATTAGTGAGGAAAACAGGTGGAGTCGTGTCATCCGCACGGTGTCGAACAAACCTTATGCATGACCTTGATTCCAAAAAATCTATTGCCAATCCGAAGTTTCGAGAAAGTTCATAGTCATCTGAAACAATAGAGCAATTACACGTGATATGTATACAAGCCACAAATATAACTATATCACAAAAATTTGGTCATACACAGCATTATAGGAGGGAACAATTTACCGACGATTACGATAGTCCCTAATCCAAACTTTGAGCGCCGCCATATACGTGTTTACATTTCGTAATATATGCACTGGTTTGGACAGTCTGTGTAATGCGACAAGTTGTAAACGGAGCGAAACGTAGCGCGACTGCCTCCCTAATTGGGAGAACGCGAGACGGAGCGCGTGGGAGACGCGCGGGCGCAATTCACAGCCGCCGCCGCCGACAGACCTCCGCTCATGCCGTGGTTTGTTTCCGTATATGGTATCGGTGGCGCCATCAATCAACACAGGACGGGCGCTTCCCTTGAGCCATCTCGTAGCCATCGTCGCCGCAGAGCTTGTCTTGCGGCGACGATCCATTTTCGCATATAGGATGTAACCTGCAAGAAATTTATGGCCATCTTCATTTGCTATCTATGTTTTCATGTGTCAAGAAAACATTATATGATAAATTCTTCAGCACTTGAAAATAATTATGCATTTCTGTTATCTACTGTATATTCATATATGCCATTTGTACTGACTAACACACTAGTTTGTGTCACTGATTTTACATTTAGCCTCACACGTTTTCACTTATACATTTGTACATTGCCCACACTAAAGTGTACAAACATTATTCTGTCCCCGTTGTCTTGGATATGGGCAACAACCTTGTCAAGCTGCAAAAAAGCGGCTTTTAGTTCTTGTCCTAGTGTTCATTTTTTGTAAATGAATGAATGCTAAATGAAGATTGATTGATTGGCATTACGCTTTTCTTCTCACACTTTCGCCATAGGCCCATCCTCCGCTATTCTCCTCGCCTTCTCTTTCCTATCATCTCCTTCCATGGTGCGCTTCGTGTTCGCTCTTTCATCCTTCGCTGTGCTCATTTGCACGGTTACGATGGACGACGATGCCGACTTCGACACTGATGCTCGCCGCAGGAACGGGGGCCTTAGAGTTGCGCTCTAATAGCTAAGGTAGCGACACTGATAAAAATTTAGTGCCCTTCCACTCAGTGAAGAAGGGTGACCAGCGAAGCTGTGTGTTTGGGCCTCTAATGTCGAACAGCACCGCCGCCGTGGTCGGCCCGGCATTGGCCCACGTATGGAATTCCTGTGTCTACTCGCTGACACGAGGCTGGGGGAACTAGTCCTTAAATGCTACACTCTAAATGTTGTTACGTCTTTGTGTTTTTATTTACCTAATAAATAATTAATTATAAACTTATTTATTAAAGACGACGACGAGCGCGGGGGCACTGGCACGAGCACGTTCGCGCGGTAGCGTCGAAGGGCGCCAACAAGCCAGCTGTGGAAGAAACCGACGACGCTGGAGCCAGCCCCATAATACTTTTGTCTCAACGCATGGACACGATCCTGGAGAAGTAGGCTTTAACAGCTGTGCTGTAAAAAGACCGACATCGAAGTAACGTAAAGAATGCAAACCGATGGAATCAACTCAAGTAGCACACCGCCACAAAGAAGAATGTGTATATAACCAGGCCCACCTATTAGCCAATCATTCAAATTCTTTGTTTCGAGTACGAAGGATTGCCAGAATATCGGCGCCTGTGTCTGGGTCGTACATGATCGGCTCTGGTTTTACTGAGATGCCCTTAAGGCCTAACCATTAGTACGCATCGGTGCGCACGCGTATGCGCCAATGCGTCAAATGCGTCATGACAGCCGGCCAAATATAGGCTGACGCGTCGCGACGCGCAGAGGTTTTTCCTGCTACCGATAATAAAATATCAGGTGACGCGTCGCCGGCATCCTCCATTCAGAGGCCGCGACGCCTCGCCTGCTGCTGTGCCTGATGGCCACCAATGCGAAGCCGCCGAGACCAACGATCGTCCAAATGATTTGGACACACGACACGTGCGACAGTGTTTCTCTAAGACAGCGTTCTCATACTGAGCCGAGAACAACATGGCTGGCCGTGGAGGCATTGCGACGACAACTCGAGCCGAGTTCGAGCAACGCCGACAAGACGAACCTGCCGGCAGTCATTTCGCCAGACCAGTGTGATCCTCTGCTGAAAATCTAACCGAATAATGATTGTCGCAGTGCCTGTGCTTCTTGTATGTGCATTTTTCGGTCCTAAAAACAAAAGGAAGCCTTCGTCGGAAATCGGAACTGTGTATAATCAGCACTCGTCTACCGACGGTGTGGTTCACATTTTGTGTATGTGTAACATGTCCATCGAGTTCATAACCGCTGTGCGAAAAAGCCCACCAGAAGAACTCTGTTGAAGAAAAATAATTTTTAGTTTTGCTTCCGCCGCTCCAGAGATTTAAAATACGGCACTCCTGGCTCCGTGTGCTACGTATGCGGTGTGGTTAACCGTGTGGAACGTCGTGTGGTGAACCGCGCTGTGCTCCGCGTGTGATTGATGTTGCTCTGGTGATTCAAGTTTAACAGTCCACGGTTGCGCTGTTTTTAGTAGCAAAAAAAAACAATTTCAAAAGCCAATGACACCTGTAGCAGATCAATGGGAAGTACTCCTTCAGTAGCACTGGGAGAGACACTTTGCAATTGTATCATGACACAGTGCTCTACTCAGGCAACAAGAACATGACATACAGTTGCAGTGCACCGCCGCAAAAAATGTATCCGCTACGATACATTATTTTTGTATCTAAGACACTGCGAAACATTCCAAAATTTCTTATTTATTGGTCTATATGATGTAGCAGCTAACGCGCATGCACAAGTAGGCTTGCTTGGTGATTTTCTAACTCCAACTAACCTTAATTCATTTGAAATAAATCTCTGTTGCATCTCAACATTTTTGTCTTCCCTGCTGAAAAAAATAATATTGTCATGCCAAAACAATTTATTAGGATTGCTTTAGCTGCTTAGCAACAAAGCTCTTTATACGCGGCCCTGTCAGCTGCTTTTGGTTGGCGCTTTTGTAATTCGTTGAAGTCGCCGCTCTGCTTGTTGACCAGCTAGCGGGTCGCAATCTGACTACAAGAACGTCAATAAGATACACGTTGGCAAACTCTCACATAAATCCAAGAGATCCTTGAAATCGCTGAAATGTGAAAGCTACAGGACGCATGCTAGCACAATTGTTCCATCATTCAGACTTTGTAACCAAGCAGAACGCAAGGAAAACTTCGATAACCACTCTATGGCAGTATGAGGATTCGCATGAAAGACGCCGCGCGCATTTTCGTACGCAGCACAGGACGGTGGCTACGAGCAAATGTCATGGCACCCACGCTACTAAAAGCAAAACAAAAAATCTTGAAAATAAAAGATCGGCTACGTGCAGCCGTTCGCGCACGTGTTTTTTTTGTGTTTTTTTTTTTGTCGAGACCGCGTGACTCTGCTCCACCAATAGGGACGCGAAGATTGCATCACCTCCCCTAGCTGGAGTGCGCTGGCGGAAAGATAAAGGAAGGTCCCTATATTTGTTTAGGCGGCCCAATGGTAACTGTGACAGATTGAGAAATGGAGTTCGGCAACGTTTATAGTTTCCAACGTTGACGTTGCGATAGCCGTAATTTATGTATTTAACCAGTATTATTTATAATAGTACTATCCTAAAATTCACAATAAATTCTTTCATGTATCGCATATAGAGACACTGATATAGGTTTTGCGAGACCTATCATGATACGGGTACAATATACCCGAATGGTATCTAACATAATATCTGAGACACATGTATCTTGGAAGTTGTCCAGCAGTCATCTTCAGTCATACCCTTCGTTCCCACTGACAGTGCACTCTTCGATTCGACATGTGTGATCCGGTTCAATACAAGATCACGTACTCCGTCACTCACTTTTTTCAATAGCAGGCGTGTCATGAGATAGTTGGTGCTAAATCACGCGTGCAGCACACAAGAACGCTTAAGCAAGGAAGGAAACATAACGCAGCACTATCGTGTTTGAGTCGGAGCGTCCTTGTACTTGAGAATCAGTGAGTGACTGAAACAACTTTATTTGGTCCACAATAGACGCGAGCAAACCCGACGTCACCTGGCTATGCCCACTCGGGGCCATCAGGTTTCCCCTGATGGCCCTCTGGCGAGCCCTCTGGACTGCGAGGATCTGAGGTCTGATCCTGGGCCCTAATGAACTTCATCATTTCGTTTTGGGTGAAAAGGGGACCGGCAGAGACGCAGCCCCACACGACATGCTCGAAGTCTGCATAATCACCATACAGAGGGCAGTCCGGGCCTGGGATCCGTTCGGGGTACAATGTGAGCAGCGCCGCGGGGCTTGGGTAAGTGCTTGTTTGCAGATATCTGAGTGGGACTGCATGTGCCCTGCACAGCGAGGAGTGCGGCAAAGGCAGGAGTATTCTTGACAGATATGTTTGCAAATCTCGTTGTACCAGCAGAGAGGCTCGGGTCGGCGGGGAGAGGACACGTTACCCAGCGCACGGTCGGTCAAACCTCGTGCAGCCGAGTGCGCCTCCACGTTGGGGTTGATCGAGGCACCCTCAATAGTTCCAAGGTGCACGGGAACCAGGCCAAAGAGTGATGTTCGATGCCTTCAGCACTTACGTAGGGTTTGGGGAGCCACGCATCCCATCTGAAAGGCCGTGACAACGGCGTTGGTATCTGAATAAATCGTGTCATGTACACAGTCCGTCAGTGCAAGAGCAATAGCAACCTGATCTGCAACGCTGGAGCTGGAAATGCGGATGGTAGCGCAGCTAAGGACTTTAGAATCACAGTCGATGACCACTGAGGAGGCTTCTTCGTAAACGTACGAAGCAGCGTTTACGAAGCATGTTCGGTCCTTGTTCAAACGGGCACTGGCGAGCAGAGCATTACCCTTCGTTGTAGGTGGGATGCATATTGCGTGGCATCCAATGTTTGTAAATCTTGGATCTTACGTCGTTGGGCAGCTTCACATTGTCGGGACTGACGACCGTGGGGTCCCTGCTTGCCAAGTATGGCTTGGCCCGCTGGGGTACCAGCGAGTCTAACGGTGAGAAAACTCTTGGGCTTCAACGATTTCTTCGACCGTGTTGCGAATTCCCAAATTGAGGATGTCTTTTGTGTGCGGTCGCACGACAAGGCCGAGGGCAATCTTGAAGACTCTTCTGATTAGGGCATTGATCTTGTTGCGCTCCCACTCGAGCCAGTTGTGCATTGCCCCTGAATAAGCGAGGTGGCATAGCACGAAGGCGTGGATAATCCGAATCAGATTGTCCTCCCTGATTCCGCGGTACCTGTTGGCGATTCCTCGGATCAGGCCGAGGGTGCTTTCGATCTTGGAACAAATACGTTTGAGGGCGGCTCCGTTGGCCCCGTTCGACTCGATAAACATTCCTAGGATTTTGATTGTGTGTACCCGCGGTACTGGGGAGCCTTACCGGTGAATAACGCAATGTGCCTCTCCGTTGCTGGCTTCCAGGACCAGTGAGAACCGCCTCAGGGCATCTTCTTGTAGAACAGGTACTCGGATTTAGCTCGTGAGCACCTTAGCTTAGTAGGGAAAGATACCGCTCCTTCACATCGATGGCCTCTTGCAGAGCACCCTCGACCTGACTCTCACATCTGCTGGGGCACCAGATGGCGATGTCGTCTGCGAAGATCATGTGGTTAATGTTCGGGATCTTTTTCAAGACCCTCGACAGGTTTATCAGGGAGACCAGTAACGTGGAAAGTTGGGCTAGTTGGTGAGTGATCATAGTACCTTGCTGGTGAAGCAGCGCACAAACACGGACACAGTGGAGACTGTGTCCGACACTCGCTGCTGTGATAGCAGCGAGTGCCGTCTATTCCTGCTTGTCTCCACTGTGTCCGTGTTTGTGCGCTGCTTCACCAGCAAGGTACTATTATCAGGGAGACGTTGAACAGCATCGGGGACATCACCGTCCCCTGTGGTGTTTTCGCCCAAGCTGAATTTTGTGGGTCAAAAATTTATCAATCTGGAGTCTAGTGCACCTCGAGGAAAGGAAGGAGCGCACGAAATTGTACGCCCACTTGCCGACGTTAAACTTTGTCAGGCTCTTGAGAATAAAGGCGTGTGATATGTTGCAAAAGCCTTTTCCAGATTCAAGCCGAGAATTACCTTAGTGTTGGCGGAGCTAGAGTCAATGATCTGGTGCTTGATCAGTCTCATGGCGTCCTGAGTCGAGACCCCCGGCCGAACGCGAATAAGGTTGTGTGTGTAGTATTCGCTAGACTCTAGATGGTCAGTGAGGCGTTCAAGCATGATGTGTTCGGCCATCTTGCCAAGAGACGACGTCAGGGAGATAGGCCCTACATTGTTGATGCTGGTTGCCTTACCAGGCTTGGGTTTGAGTATGGTGTAGGGTGCTTCCCCGCTCTTGAGTGTGAGGCAGCGTCACCAGATTTGTGAGATATGGGAGATGCATAGGAGGACTTGCATGAGAGAAGAACTACGCATGCATCCGCATTTGCAAATATTGCACCGATGCCTGCGTGAACAGAAACACATATTGAATAGCTGTAACTCACTTGTCAACTTTTTTTTTTCTTATTTAAAGAGCGTTCGTGTGAGTGCATGTGCGCTGTAGGAGATTTGTCACCAGTGCTTTAAATGCGCAGTCAGTATGCCTAAACTCTCCAAATCTGTTTAGCTTCCACTAAAATATTTGTCGCTGTGGCACTGTAGACTGTAGTCAGGAAAACAACTAACTCAAAACGAAGTTCCTAAAGCATCTTTGCAGAATACATCTGTTTGTTTAATAAGTTAGCACGTCCGCTGCAGCATTAAGCTTATATGTAGCATACGCGCTTGAAGTAAATACCTTCTGTAAAGGATGCAGTGCACAAAACAGCGCGGTCAGTGAAAAACGAAGAGGCGACGGAAAGGTGGAAGTGAGGCAGGTGTTCGGCGAAATTACCACTTGTCAGCTTCGCTCTTTTAAGATGATGAAGTCGACAGGCTACGCAAGCAGATATGTTCTGTTTCATCAGAGCCACATACACGGATTTGAATGAAATTAGTTCCAAGGTCGATTCAAATAGGCCGCGAAGCTTCGGGCGGAAAGAGGTTCAGTACAGATTGTCACCGACATCAGCATGGGGGGTTATGGGAGCAGCGATTGAAGTGCGACTATGTTTGGAGGGAACAAACATTGGGAAAGAAAAACGCGTTTTTTTAATTCAACCGAGACAGTTAGATTCATTCAACGAAAATAAAATTCCTAGTCCATTTTATATATTCGTGATGAGTTAAGAAAATACGTTTAATTTTATTGTTATTAATAAATGAATTTCTTTTTAGCGCCCGTCGCTACAGGGGGCGTTGACGCCACTATCACTCGCAGTGCAATGCACGTCTTGAAATAGGCAGAAAGGCGCACTCTTCTCACCTGTTGAAATACGCCCCCCTCCCAAGTTGTGTTTTCTTGCTTGTCGATGTCTGTCTGAAGTTGGTGACGCGGGTAATTTCATTGCTTCTTAATCTGTTCAGTCAAAAGTAGTGAGTTACGACCACCAGATAATGGTGTAGTTGTTTTCGTGCGACTGCGCTGGCGGACGGGCTTGGCATCCAACAATAGGATCAGCACTCTACACCTAAAGCTTTCGTTGGCCTCCAAAGAAGGTATGTTCTGTGCAGGGATGCGATTTCGACAACCGTACGGCTGGCTTTTTCCTGCATCGCTTTCCACGCTGAAAGCTCGGAACGCCCATCAAGTCGAATGGCGGGGCATTTGAATATATAGCTCCAAAGGAAGAACAGGAAAACAAATTTCGCGCCTTCGAAAACAAAATGACGTCACTTCTGCTTTTCACGGACATGGCGTCACGTTATTTTTTCTTCCGCCGGAAGTGTTCCCACCACATACAGATGGCGCTAAGCTCCATGAACCGGCGATGGACCGCCATGTTTTGAACGTATGGGCTCCTATGGAAGCTTCGCTACCAGGTATATTTACCCTGTTAGTTCCGCCGAGGGTGAACAAGCCGTCATCCACGCATGGTGCGCTCCTTCTGGCTTCTTTGGTGAAGACGCAGCTGACGCTAGCTTTGAGCAAAAAAAAGCTCACACCACCTCTTAATCGATTTGTGGGCACATAGTCCCTCATTGACATCCAAGCTTCCGACCAGGAAATGCCCTCTGGTCCACCTTCGGGCATCGATGACTTTGCTGCAGGCCACATATTTTCGAGCTCGCAGACTCGAGTGCGCCGAGTTCTAGTTGTTCGTCGTCGTCAATACTGCACAAATGCGCACAACGGTTGGAGAGATGGTTTCGCTGTTTGCACGATCTGTCACTGCAGCCCACCGGTTTGCAGTGTCCTGGTTTCTCTGAAGCGCTTTCCCATCTGCGACGAGGGTGCAACTCAGTGTCATCCCCCGAAGCAGCTGTTTCTGCGTTATATGCCTCACTGACGACGACCTGAGTTCCCTCCACTATTCCACGATAGTTTCTACTCATGTGTTTTAATGAAATCTTTGTCAACTGCTTGTATGTCACGTTCAGAGCTGTGCCCAACATTTGCGGCATGGTCGAGGGAAAAGGATGAAGTGCACAAAGCAGCTTGGGCAATGAGAAGAGAGGATGACGAGGCACAAGTTACGCAAGCATTTGGAGGAACGTCTTCTTGTCTGATTCTCTCCCTTCAAGTTGAAATATAGGTGCTAATACAAGGAAAATTATTTTTCGCCTTATAATCTAAAAAACGGCGCGTACGTTCTCAGCAGTCCCCTTACCAAAGTGACCTTTCTTACAAACTTTGAATATTCTACGCGGCGCAACGCATACCCTCTATTCCCGTCTTTTTGGTGGTTGCAAGCTCATGCAAGGATCACTTCGAAGCCCTCAACGGGCGCTCCCGGCAAAGCGGACGTGATGTGGCACGAGTCCTTCTTCTGAGCAGGGTATCTGATGGATCTCCCTTCATTTATTCAGTTCGTTTGCACAAGGGGTCGGGACAGCCTGAGCCCCCTCATGCCCGCACGGCCCAGCATCAGCGCACCATGCTTATATTAGCATGTAGAGTTTTCTCTCCGTTCGGACGACCCTTCCTTGCGACTGGACTGAATTGGCGCTCCTAACACGCGTCATCACACGCTACTTGGAACACTAAATTAGCGTGCTTTGCGGCCATCGACTGCCTGGTTGTTGTCATGTATGTATGTGTCAGGTGCTCTGGAAGTGGACAGGTGTGATCGTGTGTGTTTGTGTGTGGGGGGAGGCATGGCGTGCGTGTGACTTCTGCACGCAACAAATTCCTGCTCCAGATGGCTAGCTATGAGAGAATCTACCATAGCTCAGCCTTGTTGCTTAGTCTTGCGAACTCTATAGAGTGCCATGTTTACAATGCCATTATTATTATTATTATTATTATTATTATTATTATTATTATTATTATTATTATTATTATTATTATTATTATTATTATTATTATTATTATTATTATTATTATAAAGAAGATATATTGGGGTTCGTAGCGACCGCCGTTTCTATGAAGCACCGAGCAGTTCCCGAGCTTGAGCCTCTACAACGCGCTTGATGCTGCCGATGCTGCTGACTGAGTGCGCACGTTCGCTATCTTCCTTACAATGGTCGCGCGGAAATGAAGGAGCCATCCTGGCGACTTAGTTTTCTGGAAGTACGGTAGAATGGTGATACGGCTTGAGACGCTGAACGTGAACGGCTTCGCGGTTACGACGTCGCATGTCGGACGGCGGCGTTAGCGGCTCAACCAGGTAATTAACGGATGATGTTCTCTCGAGAACGCGGTTTGGCCCGTCGTACTTCGGAAGGATCTTTGAAGCCAGCCCAGGCCTGCGGTGTGGCCTTAACAACCAGACGAGAGCGCCCGGGAGAAAAGTGCGAGTAAACTTCGGGGCATCGCGAACGGCTTTTTGACGGTTCTGGTCATCTGAGGCGAATCGGCGGGCCACCTAGCGACACTCTTCGGCGTGTCTGGCGGCTTCCGAGATCGGGAGACATTTGGATGGGTCCGGCCGGTAGGGCAGAATGGTGTCGGTTGTGTGCGAAGGCCATAAAGAAGGTAAAGGGGTGAGAATCCGGTAGTTGCCTGAGCCGCGGTGTTGTAGGCGTAGGTGACAAACGGAAGAACTAGGTCCCACTTAGAGTGATCAGGTGAGACATACATGGCGAGCATGTCACCAAGAGTTCGAACAAAGCGTTTCGTGGTGCCGTCAGTTTGTGAGTGATATCCAGTGCATTTGCGATGAATAATAACGCATTCAGCTAGCAGTTGTTTGATGACTTCAGATGAGAACGCGCGGCCTCTGTCGCTTAAAAGTTCACGTGGACCTCCATGACAAAGAAGAAAACTGCGAAGTATTAAATTGGGCTGTAGCAGGTGGCAGAGCAGCAGTCTCTGCATAGCGGGTTAAGTGGTCTACCATGATGAAAGAACTCTAGTGCCACCAAGGAGC